>NC_091783.1:61939368-62650116 GCF_029378745.1 Bos indicus
ATTCAATCGCTAGATGCCTACAGAGGACTTTGGCGGGAAGGTGCTGTGGAAGCAGCAGTAATCAAAGAAGGCAGAGCCAGCAGGGGAAGCCAGGACCAGGCTGGGAAATGAAGAAGGGAAACGGGCGATCGACGGGGACTGGGAAAAGGCAGAGCGTACTCCAGCCTCAGAGTCTCTCTCGAGCTCCTGATCCTTAAGACCAACTGCCACGGGGCATTCCCACCCGGGCATCCTATTGGCGGGGAGCAGGGGGACTCCCAGGTGGCTTGGTGATAAAGAATCCACCTGCAGTGCAGGAGACAGAGGTTCGATCCCTGGGTCGGGAAGATCCCCTGGAGGAGGGCATGGCCACCCACTCCAGTATTCTTGCCTGGAGAATCCCATGGACAGAGGAGCCTGGCGGGCTGTAGTCCATGGGGTCACAAAGAGTCGGATATGACTGAGCGATGACGATTCTATTAGGAGCTCAAGTTGAAATTGTCCAAAATTCATTCCATCACATTTATCCCACCAGTCACGTTTCTTAGCATTCCTTGCTCTCTGAAGGACCACCGCTGTTTTCTGGGAAACAGCCTGGGTTTGGACTCGCGCCTCCGCTTCCTCCCCTGCCTCCCTGCTCACGTTCGGTCCGTTCAGTCCTCCGGGTCCCCACTCCCCAGCCGCCGTGATGCAGGCCTCCCTCCTGGCTCCCACAGTCCAGCCTCAGCCACTGTCATCCTCCTCAAGCCCACACATCCCGCCTTGACTCAGAACGCTTTCAATAACCCTTTTAACATCTACCAAGTTAAACACAGACTTAGGACCAGTCTTAGCTCACCAGGGCTCTCTATGCCCCAGGCCAGTCAGACTCTTAACCCCCCAGTGATGCCGCAAGCATTCCCACCTGTCCTGCCTCCTCCAGCTCAGCTACCCGGCCTGCCCTCCCCTGTATCTCCTACCCATCATCTCCTGCATGCATCTCAGCCAGATCCCCTCTGGCTGGACCGGATGGCAGTCCACTGAAGTGTGTCAAGGATTACAGCAATTTACACAGCACTTATCTCAGTCTCACTACTGGTCAGAGAGTTCCTTAGATGCAAAGGTTATCTTCCACATTTTTCACTCAAGTGAAACACTCGGCATAGAGTTTTGCACATAGTAAGCCCTCAATAAATTTTTTTCAATGGAAATAGGCAGTGTCTGTGCCCTACACAATAGCAGGATCGTTAAAACCCTTCCGTTCCCATCACTGCCCGTTGCTAGGAACTCCTCGTGGTTACGATTTGCAAACAATTGCTCATTTTCCTTGATTAAGACTTCTTCACATCATTTTTCTTCTTATGTTGTCACTTAAATAGTAAGTGACTCTGCATTATTATATTTACAATTTTGTTAGAAAATAGCTTCAAACCACCTGTAAAAATTTTCAGTGTTAAAAAGAGAGAAGTCAAGAAAGACAATCCTGGCAGGAATTCATAAAGAAAATGGGAGGAGACAGTCCTGAAATTTAGACTTAGAGGTGTCAACGAACATCCTTTATAGATCTTTTTCCCTCAAGAAATAAAATATCAATATCTAAATATGATGATATAATGATGCAATTAATTTTATTCCTATGCTAATTGTAAGGAGGCACTGAACTAAGGGGACTAAGTACTTATCCCATATGCTCTTCGAAAATTCTATTTCAGAGGTAACACATAGGTATGACATTCATCGTGCTTAAAGCAGAAGAAATCTGAGTATTGGTGAAGAAGAGTTGGAAAAAGTCAAGAAAAGACAGCCCACAACGTTGATGCCTGGTCGGGCACTCCAAGCACCAGAAGTCAGAAACTCTCCATATTCTTCTGCAGCTTAAGAAAAGACAGTTTAAAAATACAGAAATGCAGTAATTGGGACTGTCACAATAAAGATGTATTGTTCTCAACAGTAAAATCTCCCTTGGAAAATTTCAGCTTCACTTGATACCACAGATCCTTGGGTCGGTTTTAGGAGAAATTTCAGCTTCACTTGATACCACGGATCCTTGGGTCGGTTTTAGGACCCAGGAATAGAGAGGTGAGGGGGCTGGTCATAAGCTGACTCGTTATGCTGAAGCTCCAGAGCACAGATGAGCTGATTATTAACTGAAAATGGAATGTGGCTCGATCTCTGAAATTCTGAAGGCAAAACAAGGAGCAGAATGGAAATATCAGGGAACTTTCTCATAGAACCTGGTCCATCGCCTGAGAAAATCAGCCAAGTAGCCCTTAGTGCGTTTATAACTGCTACCAACGGCCACACCAGCCTGGCAGGGAGATTCCCTTTCTAACATGCTTAAGAGGGTGTTTGGGGAAGTAGTCTTCAGTATAAGCTATTTTAGCTGCGTTGAGTTAGTGAAACTTCATCTCAGGCTACAGTATCAGCCCCACTCTAGTCTCCCACTGCAGAGATCGGAGCCAGTACACTCTTCCAGCAGATCCTATCTTTTTCCTGCACAGGGTTGGAATTTATGGTCTCTGGAGGGAAAGCCATCATATCTGATCACAGAATTTTTCCTTGCCTGGCTGCTTGTGGCCAGAATGCAGATGGGGTTCAGATATCCCAGCCTGGACAGACCCCTTTCCTGCCCCTCTCCCTTGCTATCCAGACACAGTGCTCTTCCCTTCAGGTGAGCCCCCCTTCACGTGCTAGAGGCTCACAAGGAGCTGACCTTGCAGGTCCCCCAGCGTGGGATGATGGGCAGGTAGGGGTCAGTGATGGAGGCTGGTGCAGGGTGGAGGGGGGTAGGTCCTGATGAGAAAGCCCACGTGGCTCAGGAGAGAGAGAAACAAACACCCCGTCATCGTGCTCACGGAAGGACAGCTGGGTTTATCTTTTGTCTGACAAATAAAGAGCAGAGAAATCATGTTGGCACTACAGAATCGAGCAGATCAGAACAATCAGCAATCTACAAAAATACTTTTAGAAACGAAAATGGCTTTGTCGTGATTTCGAAAGTTTTACAACCTTCATTAGAGAAAGACGACCACGAATAAAAGACGTTAGATGGTAAACACCTGCTCTTCAGGAACAGGAATGTCACGGTGGACTAGGAATTTCCGTATGTAGAGTTTTGGAAGAGAAGCCTCTTAACAAACAGAAACAGGACTAGAATCTAAAACCAAGCCAAAACCAAAGCTTTTCTTTTCATCTCTCCCCTGTTTTGGTTCAAATCGACTCTGACTTTTCTGCATACCAGAACGATTTAAGAAAGATAGTTCTTCAAATTAATCTATTCCAACCATCTTCATCAGAGCTTGATTGTCTCTTACTGAAAAAGAATTAATGAAATACTTTAAAAACTGCAGACTAGTGTTTATTAAGTCTTCATAATATGTATAAACAGCGCCTAATGGGTAAATATTTAACAAGGGAACTCCCCTTGCCTTTCAGTTCTCTTAAGCACATGTCTGTGTAACAGTATTTTTTCAAATTATCTATATTCCTCTCTAGTTAAATCAGGCCTAATGCACACATGAATAGCCATATGGTTAGAAATAACTTTTTCAGACAAATACTGAAGTGTATGCAAAATAACACATACTAGCTTTTTGTTTTTCCCCTCTAAATCTGAGAGTTTAGAATCATCTCATTGGGCTGGTGGCAACAGAATTCATGACATCTCCAGCCCCAGCTTGTGACAGCAACCAGGGCAGGGAAAACGCCCTCCTCCCTGAACCCCGACCTGACCCAGGACCGGGCACAGAGGGGACTCAGCCTGACCTGACCCAGGACCAGGCACAGAGAGGACTCAGCCCAACCTGACCGAGGACTGGGCACAGAGGGGACGTGCAGTCAGGTCTGCTGAATAGCCATCCCTGTCCTCGGCTAACTTTCATCCTTAATCCTGTTTCAACCTCACGCACTCACTTGGTTTGAATCAGACCAAGAGGGATGAAAGAAGAGCCCCGTGCTGGGCTCACTTCTCCGAGTGGTCCCCTGTATGAAGCTGGGGGAAGGGGGCCAGCGTGCGAGGTTACCGCCATACCTGAGTCAGGCGCTATTAGATGACTTTAAAAAGGTTTAACAGAACCTTTGAACCTCAAACACAATGTATCTCTGGGGGTAAAAAAACCTTCTTAGTCGTACACTACAAAGACAGTGTTGTTTTTCTAGCACAAATACTGCACCACCGCTGAAACGCTGCTCCTGCGAAGACACGATGGAGGACCTCAGCAATGGGTGTGGGGTGTGCTGAGCGGGACAGACTGCTATTAACACACACAGCACCCACACACGTGCTTTATGAGTGGGCTTATCAGCCTCCGAAACGCGGACTAGGACTGGGAGAAGAGACAAACTATAAGAGTCTGGCTTAAAAAAAAACGTGGCTTTCTGTTACCTGGTGTACTATGCAGCCTAATGACATTTAGGGACTCTGAAATGTACCGGTTCAACCAAGGATTGCTAAAAAGATCAATCCGTTCTCACTAGAAAGCACAGCTAAAAGTAACAGGATGCACAGAAGAAAGCCATGTTTTCGACTGACACTAAACAGCAACAAAAGCCCTAAAACAGAAAAGAGAACTGAGTGAACTGTCAAATTTTACAAAAGTCCCCAAATGTGATTGCTCAACAGCACATGACTGCAAACTCTAGGAGCCCTAATGTATCTTTTCTCTACCAAATAAATTATTGAAAGGGGTCATATGATTCTTCGCAGGCAGAAAGATGCACTTTCCCAAGGAAAGTTCATCATTAAATATATTATCTAAGACCGGATCGTCTTTGGGCTATTTTTAACCCTATCATTTTGCTGCCAAAACTGGCCTTAAGCAGCTAATGCTTAACCACTGAAAACGATGCTTTCTCACGAATTTTGTACACTGGCCTGAGAACGGTCTTGCTTTCCAGCTAATCGAGTGAGTGGATGTGGACCATGCACAGAAAAGAGAAACTGCTTGCCGACCAACTAACAAAAAGGAAGCCAACCTCTACTGGATGTGGAGAAGCAAGTTCCTGTCTTCCTAAACCACAGAGACCAAAACATGAGCACACAAAAAAAGCTGCCCCACCATCTCAGCAGAAGGAAGCCAATCGCCTATTAAAGCATCTTTTCCTTGCAGTTGTCAGACGTCTCCCGCTCTCCTAAGACATGAAGCAAAAGGTCACGTTTCTCAGTTCAGAGTGCACCGTTCACCATAAACCTGCCTACATCTCAAGCCTGTGCTTGCAAAAGCCACCTTGGCCGTGAAGTGGTCCCAGGGCCCCTAAACTCATCTACAGAAATTTGAACTGAGTTACAAGGGGATAAAGCAATACTGAATATAGCCATTAAGAGTTAAGTTTCCTGTCTTGAACTGGAGTGGGAAAGCTATCTCACTTCAACGGGGCCACCAGTGCGAGTACATATTGTCTTGTGCTCAGCGGCTTCAGTCGTGTCCAACCCTCTTTGACCCTATGGACTGTAGCCCACCAGGACTGGAGTGGGTTGCCTGCCCTCCCCCAGGGGATCTTCCTGACTCAGGGACGGAACCCTTGTCTCCTGCATTGCAGGTGGATTCTTTACCGCTGAGCCACCGAGGAAGGCCCCCAGATTATATAGTTACCACAGAAAACATCCTTGAGAGGTCAGAGCTTGTGATCATTCCGCTCCTGTCTCTACAGCATTCCAGCCTCTCTCCTCCAAAGCTCAGCCCGTCTAGCAGATGCCAGATGTGCTTGGCATCCTAGGTACCACCACGGATCCCAGGAGGCCACTGGAAGGGGACGCTGCAGGACCCCTCCCGGACTCTCGTTTTTCCTAAAAGACGTCACGGGAATCAGTGGTCGGTGATGGTAGCCGGCACCTCTAACCCCCCCGTGCACCCCAACACCTGTAGACGTGCGAACCACAGACTCTGACTCAGAGGCTCTGGGTGGGACCTGAGGTGCCACTCCTCCAAGACGCTCCCAGGGGACGCCCGCGAGCTCCCAAACGTGGAGGGGCAGGTCTCAGACGCTTCCTAGAGCCACTGCTGTCTCGCTGCTCTGCTATCCTGCTCCCTCTGGATGCTTTATTCAGACTCAGGGATAGAGCCCCGTCCACTCCACAGCCAGTCTCTTCTCCAGTGTTTGTGTGACGTGCAGACTTCTGAGACCACCTCTCAGACACTTACCATCCCAGGCCCTGCTTTCTGCAGCTTACGGAGCATGGAATGCAAACCATTCTCCCTCAGCCTCCGAAGCAGCAGCAGCAAAGAACAAGTGTGACTTTGAGTCTAAAGCCCCCATCAGAACAGATTCAGCAGATGGGCTGATCCACTGAGTCCTGTAAGCAGTGCAAGTTACTGTCCAACGTCAAGAGAATGTGTCAGCTCTCCTCTGAAACTTGCTCATCCTCACCGAGTCCTTTATGCCGCACAACACGTGTTATGAGAGAAGCAACTCTGATTGGTGCAAATTGGGAGGAAAATCTGTCTGGATGCCAAATGCTCAAAATAAAAATTTAGGTTCATAATGCATCTTTGGAAAGGACATGTAAATCAGTCTCCCAAACATACTTCTCAAATAATACTGCCTCTTTTATTATTCCAAAGTGTCCATTTATGATAGCATTTCCTCACACTTTTTTCTGCCAAAGTCCTTTGTTTTCCTACTTAGCCATCCATCTCTATGTTGTCCTGAACGCTACACATTTCACCGTCAGCAGTTTGTGCTTCTATATGATTTATTTTTACTATAAGAGGTTTTGTCAAGAAAAAGTTTATCATGTTCTATGATACGTAATTGTGGTTTGGCATCATAAAATGTAGCCTCTACATTTATCAACCTCAGATACCTGTTGACCACAAAGATAGGCTCTACTAAGAAAATTCTATTTTGAAAGGAGGAACGAGCGGGCCTTCACTTAAAAAGAAAATTCAATTGTATGAGATGTTAATGTACCACAATTTGACAACAAAGATCAAGATTACATCTTAATTTCTATCATAAACATATGTCTCCGCTTCCCATCTTTTTATTGAATTACTTGACACATGACAGTTACCACCTTGGCTTTCTTTCAACTAGAAAGAAACATTTTTTAATATTTTTTCACAAAAGTTATGTAATAGTCAAACTGTTCAGTTAGTTTTACTTTGGTCTCAAAATGATCCTTTTGGTGTCTGGAAGTCCCTACCTCTTTGGTTATAGTGGTTAAAAACAAAACCACCTATTATTCCTTACACCTTCTACAGAACTCTTCCAGAATTACTAAAGATCTGATAATTTGGGATCTCAAAGAAACAAACAATTCACAAAAAGCATTTATTAACAAATTTCAGAGATTAAATAGGGATTTCACTTTCAAACACTGAACAGTGGTATCAATGTTTCGTCAACTCTGGTCGCGTGGGGTCAGGTGTTCACGTCAGTCACCTACTTTTCTTGGACTTTTCTCTTTTCAGCCCCCTCATACTAGCACACTTTGTAAGCTGTATAAAATACGTAATGTGCTTCTTGAAATCGAACCCACGTGTAGTGACTTCTAAGGTTTTTGCTCCTGTTAGGTCCTATAAAATAGTAATAGTAGTAATCCTCCTGGAGACTGTAAAAGGAAGCACTGCATGGCATCCTTTTTCAAAGATAGCTCTTCAGATTAAAACAAAAAGTCTGCAAAAAACTTGAACCAGAGTTATTCCTCTTTTACTCTTTCACAAATTAATCATTTCAGATACGAAGTATAGACGTCAATGACACTTCTTCAGTCTTATGAGCTGTACTCCTCCCCCAAAGAATCACGCTCACAAAAGAACTTTATGGTGACATGACAGAGACTGTCTAGCACAACAGTACCAGGGGAAAAAAAAAAAAAACAGCTCACAGATGTTCTTCAAAAATACAAGCATCAATCACTTCAACTAAAGTCACAGCATGAGAATCCACAGCTAAGAATCAATTCTTCTATCTTTATAAAGATACTCTGGACGCAAGTTTGCCCAGCAGAGCATCCCACCAAACGATGTGCATTGTAGGTTAGGGTGGAAAATAAAATAGTCTAAAAATTCCAGCAAACTTCTAAATCATACACAAGTTATAGAAGCAGAACATAAGGTAGGCGGCCAATGCGAAATCTGTCAGTGATGCAACAAACACCCATAGCCCAGGGTTCTTCAAGACACAAGGTCATGCCCACTATGAACGTGCCACAAATTGGAGGTCAGTGTCAACAGACTCTGGAAGTCAACTTACCTTTTCACAATCATCCAAGTTTTCTAGGGAAAGGGGCTACAATGGTTTTCCTCTTTGGGTAGATTTTACCAAGTGAGTCAGAGAAGACAGGCCCCTGGGCCTCTAGAGGAGTCTGCTCTTCTAATCCAGTGGTTTTCAAATCTTAGGACAAAGCAGAAACCCCCAGGGGAGCTTATTTCTGATGCAGATAGTCAGGACTCAGCCTGGTGTCCAGTTTATGAGTTGTCCCTGAAATGCTCCTTTTCAATAAGCTACTCCACCAGGTACTGTGATCATGGGGATCCCTGGATCCCCAAGCTTGGGAAACCTTGAAGGGATGCCCTTTATCCCCAAATTCTACTGAGCAGCAAAGGCTGGATCTTTGGACCTCAGTGGCTGGCTCAAGGGAAGCAATGTCTCCAGGGAAGGAGTGATCACGGTAGGGTTGGCAGGGAGAGCTCTCTGCAGGGGAAGAGAAAGGGAGGCCACACACGTGGTTTTACTCCACCGGCCTGCCCTTGACCCTGGGCCCAGCCACACCCCACCACTCGGACCGCACTGGGACCGAGGTGTCCCGCTCAGACTCACATCCAGACGAGCACCTACCCAGCCTCCGTTGTCCTGGATCCAGGTGTGCAGGTGCCGGTTCAGGTACTCGGTCATCCACAGGGCGATGCTGTCCACCAGGGGCGACATCTCCCGGTTGACGCTCTCCACACACATGACCCCTCCGAACTCAAAGAAGGCCACGATGCGCCCCCAGTTCACCCCGTCCCTGAAGAGCTCCTCCACCACCGTGGCGAAGCGTCCCCTCGCGGTGAAGGGCGTCAGGTGCAGCTGACTGGACATCTCGGCGAAGTCGCGGCGGTAGCGCCGAGAGAAGTCATCGCCGGCCTGGCGCAGGGTCAGGTGCACCACAGGCGGCACCGGGCTGGGCGCAGGCCCGGCGGCGGCGGCCGGGGGCGGCGGCGGGGAGGTCCTGGAGGGCGCGGGTGTGCGGCCCGGCTGGGAGGACAGGATGCCCGGCGCGGGAGCGGCCCCGGGGGGCGCGGCGCCCGCGTCTCCGGCATCCCACTCGTAGCCCCGCTGCGACAGCTTATAGTGGATGTACTTCATCACGATCTCTCGGTTATCGTAGCCTGTTCCCCCCGCGTGCGCCATCCTTCCGCCGCGGAAAGGCAGCCGGGTCCCACAGCACCTCTCGCCCCCCGCTGCCCGCCCCACGGCCCCGCAAGAGGGGTGAAGAGTTATAATCCAGCTATTTCATTGGATGTGCTTTGCATTCCTGGATGAGGGGGTGTCTTCAATCACGCGGAACACTTGATTCTGGTGTTTCCCTCTTGGCATGAGATGCAGGAAATTTTTATTTAAATTCCTTTCGGATCTTTATTTCATGAGGCACATTATTAATTACTGTTAATATCAGTCTACCTCCTCCGTGATGCTGAAAGGTTAAAAAACTAATCAGTCAAAATCAGGTGCGTTTCCCTCTATACGCTGGTTGAAAGCAGGGCACACACACAAGTTACACGCTGAGAATATATTAAACTGCCTGGAAATTAAACTTACTCCAATGCACTTAAAGTGAAAATCGCAAAGGTTCCCATTGACAGTTACATTAAACCAATTTCCTGTGCAAAGAACTTACTTGTATTTTTTAAGGACAGCATGATCCTCTGTGAAGTTTCCTTTTTTGTGAAAACAAATGAAAAGGCAAAAAGATTCCCTCAATCTTCAGAACTCTCCAGTTAGAGCTGCTCTGAAAACTTCCAAATGAATCAGGAGTTGGGGGAGGGGGGTGCAAAAAATTAGAATTTCCAGTTTGATTCCTAGACTTCTTCACAGAAATGTCAGTCTGTAGGAATCCCAACCGGAGATCTCAAGAGCACGAGCAAACGGAAGGCAGCGGCGGCGGCGGATGAATTACCATTTCTCAGTCGGTATTTGCAGAAGTCCTGGGATTTTCCCCTTCTCGGCAATTTTCACGCGCGCACACACGCGCGGGCACACACATGGATCTGTGTCCGCGGGGCCGCCTCACGCCTCCCCGGGGAGAGAACACCGGGCCGGAGTCGGCGGGCGAGCCGCGGACGCGGGCGGGGATCCTCTCCGGATCAAACTCCGAACGGCCAATGCATTTTCCGAAGAGCTGCCGATAGACGCAGGCTGGCCGCGCCGGCCCCGCGGTGCCGAGCGCGAGGAGCCCGCGCTGTGTGTGGTGCAGCGAGGGTGGGAGGCGGCGCTGGCGGGGGAGGGCTTTATTTTTTTTCCCCCTCTTTTCCTAAAAAGGGATGACTGCTACGAAGTTCTCCCCCCCCGGACCCCTCTTCCGCTGCACCCCACCGGCGCACCCCGCCTCCGGGCCGCGCACCCTCTCCCCGCCCCCGCGCCGCGCGCTCCGGCCGAGGACGCCGCCCGGGGGGGCCCGGCGCCCGCACCTTCGCGGCGGCGGGGGGACCGGGCGCGGGGCGGGGCGGCGGGAGGAAGGGGGCGGCGCGGGGGGCCCGGCCTCTGACTTCATTCTCCGCTCGAACCGCCCGGTTTCCTGTGCGTGCGTCACACGGTTCATTCAAAAAAAGAAGAAAGGACGGGCCCTCCCCGGAGCCGCCCCCCCGGCCGGGTTAAAGGCGCCGCGGCCGGCGCGGAGCGCGCGCCCCGCCGGGGGCTCTGCGGGCGGGGGCCGCGGGGATGGGGGGGTCCGGGACGCCCCGCCCGCTCCGCGCGCCCGGCCGGGGTGGGGGGCGCGGGCGGCGCGGTGGGCGCGCGAGGGGCCTCCTCGGGCCTGCGGCGGCCGGGCGCGCGCTCGGGGTCTCCGGGGCCCGCGAGGGGCCGGGGGCGCCCGGGGAACCGCCCGCGGCCGGGGTCGGCTGCCGGGGGCAGAGGCGGGGAGCGGGGGACACCGAGAAAACCGGCGCCGGGAGTCGCCTGGACCCTTTCTAGCCGCGGGCGCGCGCCTGCAAGTGCGCGCGCGTCCGCACCCCGGGTGTCCACACTCGGCCGATGCTGACCCCGAGCAGGGGCTTCGGCGCCGGCCTCCCGAGAAGAGAGGCCACGCCGCGCGCGCCTCGGCGAGGGAAGCCCCGAGCCTCGCGTTTCCTTCCAGCTGCTTCCTGGCTGTCCACGCAGAGCGCGCGCTTCGGAGACCCCACCCGGGCCCAGGCTAGACGCGGCTCCCGGGGCCCGCGGACGGACGGCCCGGGCGGCCGAGCGCTGTCCGGTGCGAGTGGCGGTGGAGGGCTCTGCGACCCCAGGGACTGCGGCCCGCGGGCTCCCCTGTCCATGGGATTCTCCGGGCAACAAGACTGTCCCTTCTCCAGGGGATCTCCCTGACCCACGGATCGAACCCAGGTCTCCTGCATTGCAGGCAGATTCTTTTTTCCTCGCTCCCAACCATTTCGGCCCCGGGTTATTAGGCGCCGTGGGGCCTACGGGGCAGTTTCAGGCCCGCAGCCCCAGTCAGGGCAGGTGGGTTTCTAAAGGCCTCCCGGTTGTCCAGCACTCAGTTCTAGACGTCCGCACCTTCTCGAGTTATCTATACGTACACCAACCTGTATATACACACATGTGTACACATTTTTAATATTTTTATACACATTCATATATATTTTATATACGTAAACATTTTAAAAAATTCATCAGTACAAATGGCTTCCAGAAAAAAAGCACAGAGGGCAGACAAGTTGCATGTGCTTATTTTTATTTCTAAAAGTCTTTGACAAAGTGCCAGGGAAAAAAATGTTTACTAATAGCATGGCGGCTTAGTGAATCGGGCTTCCCTGGTGGCTCAGACGGTAAAGACTCTGCCTGCAATGCAGGGAGACGAGGGTTCCGTCCCTGGGTCAGGTAGATCCCATGGAAAAGGGAATGGTTACCCACTCCAGTATTCTTGCCTAGAGAATTCCATGGACAGAGGAGCCTGGTCGCCTACAGTCCACGGGGTCGCAAAGAGTCGCGCACACATCACTGAGCGACTCACACCTGATAGGGCTCAAGTAAAACTTACGGGAGCCTGGTTTGTTGTGGGCTTAGAAATACAAGGATCAACTACTGCCCTGTCTACACGTACCTTCTCACACTGTATTTGGTCTCCTTCCTAGACTAAAATCAACACGTTCATTCTTTGGTAAAATAAGCACAGCAAATTATTTTCATTTCTTCATTTATCAAAGCCAGTCAGCCAACATGCCAGCCCACCTCTTGCCTGTAGGAATGTGTACCTGGTACAAATGTCTTAGCCAGGCAAGGAGTGAAGGAAGATGGCCCTTCCTGCTTCCAGCTGCTGGGACCGTCACCTTTTCTCCACGGCAGTGACGACGAAGCGCGATGGCCTGGGGATCTGTTCTCGCGGAAACAGAGGAAAGCCAAGCTGAGGCCACCCGTCCTGGTTAGGGGTCTTCTCAGAACTTGCCTTAACTCCTGAAGTTACTTAGGAGGAACTGAAAGCCTCAGTGCTTGCGACCCAGCATGCGAGTGAGGAAACGAGAGGCCAGAGCTGGAACCAGGCTGTCCTCCTGCCAGGGGGGAGACCAGAAGGAAACAGAGCCCATTCCGAGTGAAGGAAAGCCTGCCTCGTTCTCTCCTTTACTCCACAGATGATTCTTCCACACTTAAGTGGCACCTTGATCATACTCCAACATTCTCAGGACAGGTCTGCATTAATCTTGACTAAGGCTAAATATTCCCTAGGAATGTTCTGGGACTCCTTCAATCAAAATAGTGAAACCACTCCTCCATTCAGATTGCATGCTTATCAGATTCCACCAGAAGTGTCAGGGCAGGCAGTCCTCAGAAGTGTGTGAATTAACTGAGTATTGGTGACCTAGTCGGAGGAGCACCAGTCTGAGTCAGGAGCCCTAGCTACAAACCTAGAGGCCTTCCAACAACCTTTCGAATGCAGGCACTGTGGGATTTCACTTGCCGAGACGCCCTGCACTTTTAAGGGCTGACGGCTGGTCCTTTTCCCAGCTTTGCACCAGGAGAGAAAAGGACAAGACGCAGGGAACGGAGAGCATATCCAGCATCTCAAAGGCCTGTGCTTCCCTTCTTTATTCTCCAATCTGCCAAACAAATAGGGTTTTATTGCCAGTTTTCAACCTGCTGGTTGATATTTAATGGTATCATTCAGAAAGTTCTCCTCATCACCAATATTGTTGTTCAGTTGCCAAGTCATGGCTGCCTCTTTGCCGCCCCATGGACTGCGGCACACCAGGCTTCCCTGTCCTTCACTATCTCATGGAGTTTGCTCAAACTCATGTCCATTAGATAGCATAGGTGCTATCTAACCATCTCGTCCTCTGTCACCCTCTTCTCCTCAGGCCCTCAATCTTTCCCAGCATCAGGATCTTTTCCAATGAGTTGACTCTCTGCATCAGGTGCCAAAGTACTGGAGTTTCAGCTTCAGCACCAGTCCTTCCAACGAACACCCAGGACTGATCTCCTTCAGAATGGACTGGTTGGCTCTCCTTGCAGTCCAAGGGACTCTCAAGAGTCTTCTCCAACACCACAGTTCAAAAGCATCAACTCTTAGGTGCTCAGGTTTCTTTATAGTCCAACTCTCACATCCATACATGACTACTGGAAAAATCATAGCTTTGAAAACATGGACCTTTGTCAGCAAACTGATGTCTCTGCTTCATAATATTCTGTCTGGGTTTGTCATGGCTTTTCTTCCAGGGAGCAAGTGTCTTTTAATTTTGTGGCTGAAGTCACCATCCACAGTGATTTTTGAGCCCAAGAAAATAAAATCTGTCACTTTTCCCATTTTTTCCCCGTCTATTCATCACCAATATAAATGTTCCCAAAGTTTATGAAACCCAAAAGGACATTATTCTAATCTAAACATACTAATATTTAATATAGGTATGTATCAAATTCTTCCAAACCATTAAAATTTTTATTTAAAGCAAGAATAGAAAGATAGTGTTAACTGTGTGGGAATTGACAACTAATAGGTAAGATGAAAGAGTTAAAAATAAAACCATGACCCCAACCAGTGCAAATGCATCCGTAAATAAACTGAACTAAGGAGGAAAAACAAGCAGGGCGCCTGCGAAGAAGACAAACGAACTGCTTAAAACTAACTTCTCACAGGCACAGACAAGCAACCCAAAAGACTAGTTTCCAATTTTGAGTATTTCTACGTTGTTTCCAGCTTTACTGAGATATAACTGACATAGTATCTTACACATTATAAACGCTTATGCTACATACTGCCCTGTGCTTTAGGACGGTTTGCATACTTTGTGGCAAACATTGCACGATAATGTTATAATACTAATTCCACATTAGTTAGTATAGTAACAGTAATAGACTTCCTGACTCATTTACACTCCAGAGCCCCTCCCTCTTCTGTACATGCGTGTCCTCATCAGGAACCTGTTTTATGAGATCTAAACCAACAAGCCCTGATGTAACCAGGAAACCCACCTGGCTAACTTTTAGTGGGTCCTAAAGCTCAATAAAATGTTTGGAATTAAGCAACAACTTTTGAAACCAGGCAGTGAAGTGCAGGTAAATCATTGTATTGTGCAAATTTAGCCAGCAAACGTGTACAAAGGAAAGCACAGTAAATTCACTCCTGGCAATTTTTTTCCTTTCAGATTAATGACTTGGCACTTGAAGTGAATAAACTGAGACTAGGAACTTATACTTTTCAAATGCTTACTCCTCTTGTTGGATTAACATGAAGCACCATAGTACTGAGAACAGGCAAAGAATTTATATTCTTATGTGCAATAACCAATGTTTATCTCTATGCTCTTCACTCCTTGTTGGACTAGGCCTGCACGCACAGGGGCTTCTCGCCACGGCGGCTCCTCTTGCCGTGGAGACAGGCTCTTGGTGCTCGGGCGTCAGCAGTGGCAGCACCCAGGCTCTGGAGCACTGTGGCTCAGGCACAGGGGTTGAGTTGCCTCGGGGCACGTGAGACCCCCCTGGAGCAGGGGTCGAGCTGGTGTCCCCTGCAAGCAGACTCTTAACCCCTGGACCACCAGGCAAGCCCCCCCTTATGCTCTTTAGCACAAGACACAGTATCTCCCAGACATGAACTACCGATGAGCACGTTTAGAAAAAGCAAAGTTAGTCCATTGTTATTTAGGGCCGCAGTAACAAAGGACCACTAACTGGATGACTTGGAGCAGAAATTTACTCTCCCGCAGTTTTGGCACCTCAAAGTCCCAAATCAAGGTGTCGGTAGGGCCATGCTCCCTCTGAAGGCTCTAGGGAAAGATCTTCCCTACCTCTTCTAGCTTGCGTTGGAGGCTGGCAATCCTTGGCTTGCAACACTACTTCTCTCCATGCCACTGTCTTCCCATGGCCTTCTCCCAGTTTCTCTGCTTTCTCCTATTTTCATGAGGTAACCAGTCATATCGGATGAGGACACTAACAGCCTCACCTTAATTTGGTTATATCTGTGAGGACCCCATTCCCAGTAAGGTCACATCCAGGGGTTCTGAGGATGAGGACATCAGCATCTTTTAAGGACTCACAAGTCAACCCATAACAATATGTATCTGACTTTTTCCCCCCAAACTACTGAGGAATGTTTATTCCAAAGCTCAAGGGCTCAGCCACCCCTAAATTTCAGAGAGCCATGATCTTTACAAATTCCAGCCATTCCCTGTTTGTGCTCAGAGTTAGTCTTCAGAGGCCGAAGCCTTAGCTCCTCCACGTGGGGTGATGTGGCCCAAGCCTGCCCCCCGAGACCTCCCCCCAAGGCCCCCACCCCGAGACCGCCCCCCCCGGCCAGTCCGCTCACCCTCTCCTGGAGCTGCGTTACCGCCACGGGCTTTCTGGGAGACGCCAGGGTCTCTCCCTTCTTCTCCTTGCACATATGCTTGTCTCCCTGAAAGGAACCCAGCTTTCTTGTGGCAAATTCATATTCATTCCTCAAGGTTGATCTGAACCGCTTCTTCCTTCCACGTGAACTTGCCCGGCTGTCCCAGACAGTCCAGGGATTCCACTCGTGCTGCTAAAAGAGGTTTCACGTGGATGCCAGGAGTCTCCAAGTCAGAAAGCCCGTTTGGATCCAGGCTTCATCGCTTTGCTGCTGTGACCTTGGTCTAGCTACCTAACCTCTGTGCCTGTGCCCCACTGATAACACAGGGGTATAAGGGTACCACTGGCAGGGTTAGTGTATGGTTTAAGCGAGTTAGACGAAAAGCACTCACAAGAGGGACCGGCATGGGTCACACCTCCAAACGTTAGTTATGATGCCTTGGTATCGTCGGATCACCGGGCACTCTCTCTTTTTTCTTTTGCAGTGCTACGCAGCACTGTGGGGTCTTAGTTCCCCAATCGGGATTGAACCTGCACCCCTTGCATCAGAAGTGTGGAGTCTTAATCAGTAGAGCACCAGGGAAATCCCACCATGTAATTTCTGACATGCATCCCCCTGCCCCAGATTATAAACTATTTGAGGGCAGGGACCATATTTTCCTCTGTACATTCCCAGCCTAGAATAGAGCTTGGCATTCAAATGATGGTGGCATAAGGGTCAGAAGCCTGAAGACAGGAATGGGGAGCAGTTCCTCTTTCTCCAGGAAGACTGGTCAGAGCCTTCAGAGGGATGAAGAGGTGAGCGGGGGACACACCAGAAATGGGATCCCCACGGGTGGGGCAGACTGTTTACACCAGTACTGTTTACACTGCCGGTGCCTGGATACCAAGCTCCTCACAGGCATTCGATAAATACAGGCCGAATGAGAATGGGGTGTATAAAATCAAGAGTGGGACAGAAGTCAAGAAATGATTTCCCTTTTAAACATCCAAACATAAAAACTACAGAGGGCATATCCTATGCCATTTATGTATACAAGTGGCTCAAACTGAAAGAAAGGTTCAATTTGCCAATCAAGCCATCCAAGGCATCTCTGGTCAATGTGACCACAATTTTTCTATTTAAGGATCGAGAAATATTAAGGCGTGTTCTTTCCCATCTCTCTCTTCTGTGCCCTTCAGAGTCTAGAAGATATTTCCTTGTTGGAATATGAAGCCTTAAAGCATAGAAAATCAATTTGTATATGAAACATAATTACCTAAGAAATTTTCTTAAATTCCATATTTCTTCCTTTTATTCATATATCCCACACTAGAGTCACACAAATCCAGAACATTATTTGAAACAAGGGCCGAAACATCTACTGTGAAAATAATACTTCCTAAAAAACGATAAAAATTAAGCCTTGTCAAGTGTTTAAGATATAAGGTTAGGATAATATCACGAAAGAGACTGGTGTTTTGCTTAAATGTGTCTTTAAAAATGCACATTTCTAAGAAATACGTTTTCAAATCTGTAAAGCATGTTCCCCATTTATTTTTTGTCATGATTCAGAAATACAAGATATGAAAATTAGGTTACAATTCTGCCACAAAAGCTTCTAAAGTAGCAAACACAGGTTCTATTATATATCAAAATAGCCATATGCACTCATCAGTTTAAAAATGCCTTTAGAGTTGTCACCTCAAGCAAGTGTAAAATATAATAGCTAGTCTCTCCTCTTCAAAAAAACAAACCTGCCATCACTGCTCTGAACTAAACAAGATTTAGTCCAGAATATGGAAGATTATGGTTAGTAGGTATTTTTCAACGCTGAGTCACTAAGAAGTTAAGGAAATGAGAAAGATACAAAACATTTTAGGTCAAAAAGTATGAATAGCTTAAGTGTCCTCAAGTAAGTTAAGACATATTTAAATTGTAATATGATATAATAAAATTAAATATGTTGATACAATTCATTTTAAAAAAATTATTATGGGACTACCTTCTTCTGAAAAGACAAAGACATACAATTCTTTGAATCAAAGCAACTATTATGAAAAAGGTTTTGTCATTTAATATTAGAAATGGTCTGTCAAATTTTTACTTCTAAGAATCAAAAATAAATGGTTTACTGGATCCAAACAGAGACTTATAATGAAACAAATCCAATTTCATGTAAAGGGGCCATCACTAACAGCATTCTTAATTTCTTCTCCTTTCAGCTGTCAAAGTTAAATTTTAAATACATAGAAAAGAACAACACTCTTGACTTTGTTTTGGCAAAAATAAATGAGAATTTTCATACCTTTTTCAATGACATAGGGTCCTTGAGCATACTTTGCAATTTCAATGGCTGAATAACGTTAAACATTAAAATAAATATACTCACAAATACATTATAATAAAATAGTACAACCCAACCTAGTACAGGCAGGCACATCAGACCTGAAACTCACATAATAAGCTATTGTTGGTCACATACACAGAATCCACCTTTCAACAGAATTATGATTAAACTTCTTCTGTCACAAGTAAGACTTACCCACTTCTGAGCACAATAGAAAGTGTTGAATCAATGTGATCCTTAAAAAAAAAAAAAGCCAATAGTTTCCCTAACAATCTGCAGTCTGATTCAGTCTTTCTCTTCTTTCCGAGCAAAAAAGAAATCAGTGTAATAAAGGGTTTAATAAGAATTGAGCCAAAAAAGATAAAAAGTAGAATTTGCCTTGTAATAGTTTCACGATTTAGATGAAGCCAAGTCACTGTGTGATGCTCATTAAGTGTCTACAATCACCCATCCAAAAAAAATTTTTTTTCTTTAACATTTTGAAAAGGTAATACGGGGTCTACACTGGATATTATAAAAAAACATCTCCACAGAGTCTAGGGCAATCCCTGTCATCAAAACCGTTGGTACTTCTTCAGACAAGTGATCAGCCCATGGTGTGACATAAATAAAAACTACAGGAATCTCAAGTCAGGTTTTGCTATCAAGTGCCTTATGGCACCAAGTGTAGGAAGAAAAAAAGGAACACCTCAGTTTTCAAACCTTTTTGTTTACAAAACTGTAGACCTCTGCCATCTCTGACAGATGCTCTATTTCCACGAATCTTGTGCTATAATTCCCTGATGCTATAATTTCCACGAATCTGCTCTCATGCTCGCGCTTCATCTCAGTTGGGGCCATCTCCCTGTTGTGGAACAGGGGCTCTTAGATTTGTTCAGGTAGTAGGTGACCTGGAATGACTGAAGTCTCTCTGAGAATACCTTGAGAAATGTATATTGAAATAACTACTGTAAAATAGTTAATTTAAGAATGCACCCTTTTGGACTAGACTTTAATATAGACCATCAGTAGAAGATACCCACATTCAAGAAACACTTATGAGAAAAGAATAAAATCGAGAAACACCCAGCTTTTACTTTGTATCTGTTTTCTGGGAATGAGGAAAATATAGTCATTACTCCCTTTTAGAAGCTGCCCGATATGACTCAACGGAGTTTGCAGACGATGGCTCCTGAAGGCTGAGAGATTCATGAAAACTTTATGGGTTCAACCCACCCCGATAGACTGCAATGAAGTCATCCCAAGCAACTTATATATTAAATAATAGTTTCTTCTATCTCTGTCAGTGTTTGAACATGTGTTATTCTCATGTCTTTTAAAAAGACACTGTGGATTAAAGCCATTAAACATCTTACTTTGTAAAAATTAAGTCATTTGAAAGTCAAGAGTTCAAAAACTCAAGAGTAAAAAAGGTTTGTCAGTGTTCAGATCTTTAATCTCTTGTACAGCTGCTGTTCTCTTCCAAAGCAGTGGTCTTTTCTCACTAAAAGGAACTGGAATGTGGAGATGCATAAGCTCACAGCGTGTGCGAGAGCGCGGGGCTCGGCACAACGAGGGCGCCGCCCTCGGGTCTCAGGTCTGCAGAGCGCATCCGCTGACGGAGCGGCTCACCGGCCTCGCCGCGGATCCGCCAGTGGACGGCGGGCCGCGTCCCGGGAGCAACAGCGCATCCAGGCCTGCGCTGTGCCAGCGACCACGGCTAGGCTTGCTTAACACGCGGTAGGAGATGTTCTCAAGGTCAGTGGAGTCATGGAAAGAATAGGGCGATCATTTCATTTCAGAAACAAGCGTCTTCAACACCGGGCAGCCCTGTCGTGCTAGTTTTTTCTTAATGAGTAAACTGAGGCTGCTGCCAGTGCCCGCCTCGAGGGCGCCTCCGCAGGAGCCCCCACCCCCACCCCCCAACACCGGCAGAAAACGGAAGGGGGTACATTTTCTAACTTATTTTCTAAGGAGGTGGGTCCGTAAAAGTATTGCTTCAGCTGCATATTGAAATGATTATACACCTTGGCCAGATGGACTCTACCTCTGCAGTGCAAGGAAGGTTCAACACAAACATTTATCAGTGTAAGGCACCACACGGACACAGCAAAGGGGGAAAACCCACAGGACCATCTCAGGAAAAACCCCAAGCTGAAATATGCTGTCAGCGTTGTTTTTGCTGTGCCACATGGCATGTGGGATCTTAGTTCCCCGACCAGGGATCGAACCTGTGCCCCTGCATTGAAAGGGCAGTCTTAACCGCTAGACCACTGGCGAAGTCCCCCTTCAGTCTTTTTTAAAAGCTACATACATGCTACGAGGAGAAAAAGGTCATACTTTCTAACTTTTTCATTTGCTTTAATAAATTCATTAATTAATTTTTAAAGTCAAGGGAAAAAACTGGTCTCTCTTTTCTTTTTTTTTATAAAAATATTATAGCAGTCTAAGCAAAATTGGAAAGGAAGACATGGGAAGAATAAGAAACTACAATGGAATGGGTGAGCTTCAGGTCATTATGGCTACTGAAGAAATTGTAAACTTTTAAGCTTCTAAGGTTTTACTTCTCTTCAGAAAATATTTTAGGAGGCTCCCTTTCTCCATGAATGAAAAATGAGACATGCCCTAAGCATTCAAGTCTAAAGAAGACAAAAAACCATTGTTTTTCCTACTGGAATATATTTATCTCCTTCGTTCCTCGGTATGGTCCTCTCCCATCCCCCACGTAGTTTTATGGGATCAAAGAGAAAGAAACCACAAGTGACCACCAGCATCAGAGTGAGTCATGGACATTATTATGCATTCATACCCCACGGCAATGTGTAAAATGCATCTGGAATAAAACACACTAAGTTAAAAAAGAGAAAAAAAGAAAAGGTCCCAGAAACCCATTTCTGGACATGATTTCTAACGGGAAAAAAAACAGAAGAAACATTTCAATGATCATTCCGGAATCCTGCTCACATGCTGTGAGTTCCCTGACCATCACCTCTCCACCTCGGAGAATCAAGTGGTCTCCTCCGTATTTGCATAGTATTAATAATAGTCTGGAGTTGAACGGCGATCCCCTTGCTTGCAGCCAGGTTTCTGAAGATCACTGGTCCAATCTCACAGATTAGAAAGCAAGACATAAATGTCTGCAAGCCCAAAACTGTGTCCCACTTAGCAGCAAGCTGGTAAATTATTCAGACAGTCTTTTTCCAAGGGGTAAGAATTAGGCAGTTTTGTCTACAGTTTCCAATTTCGCCTTCTGCATCATGCAGCGACGAACGATACTGTCGAAACTTCCAAGGTAAAACAGTGCGATCGTGCGGAAGAGGCCCATGGTGACCACCTGCGAGACAGAAGCCTGTGAGCTCACAGGGCGGGACGCACACCCTCCCATCCAGGGGCTTTCAGATACGGCTCTGATACACAGTCCCTAAGACGTATCTCCGATCTGCTCCAAGGATCAGGGTATATAGTGAGACTCTGTGATCTGCTCCAAGGATCAGGGTATATAGTGAGAGCTTTGTACGCACCAGCGGAACAGAGACAGCAGCAGCCATCTGCTCTGTGCCGCTGGACAGCACAGGGCCTGCAGACAGGCGACGACAAATCGTCGTCCAGTTACTGAAACATATGCAACTACACGGAGAACAAAATGGAGATTCTTAGTAGCCTTAGGGTTCTCTGAGCTAGGAAAGATTCAGAGAAGCATCTCCAATATCCAGACTACAATCGAGGCTTCTTGGTTTAAGGTTTATGTACTGATTGTAAAAGGCAGTCCCTATGCCAGGCACTGAGAATGACTAGTGCAAGCTGCCACCAGCTCGCTCCAGACCTGGGCAGACAACCAACTGAAAAAGAGCAATTACTGTCTCAGGGTTAAGAAAGCAATTAACCATACCCATTAATTTTTGCCCTTTCCAGTAAGGGACTCTCACTGTATCACCTGTAAATGCAACTTTTAAAAGGCAGGAAACTACAAAGAGAAACATTTTCAAAGATACAAAGCATCAAAAAATTTGCCTCCCAGGAATTCCCTGGTCCTCCAGTGGTTAGGACTCCGTGCTTTCACTGCTGAGGGCCTGGGTTCGATCCCTGGTCAGGGAACCAAGACCCCACAAGCCATGCAGAAACGCCACAAACACTGCCTCCCAAGCATCACCTGTTTTTCAAGAAGCTACTAGAAGAGGGAAACAGCCAAAGAGAAGGGCATCAACAGAGAAAGGCAACGCCCGGTGACACAAGGAAGCAGGGGGCCCGACACTGAGAAGAGGTGGAGGGTCCCTGGGGTGACTGCAAAGGGGGGCCGGGGTCCCCCAAGTGCCAGACTCGGGGGCAGCAGCCAGTCCTGACGGCAGGTCAGGAGGCTCCACAAGGAAGTCCTTCCAGAAGGTGAAGCTGACACAGTACCTGATATTTCTAAGAGGAGATGAACACAATCATTATGAATAATACCTAGTAAAAGGCCAGCTACCCTTTCATTTCAGGGAAGAATAAAAAAGACTGTACGAGAAAGGAGAATGGGTTGTGTGTATTACACAGCTCAGCTGTGAACAGCATTGAAAGAGCCCTAATGATGGCTACTTCAGTGCAGTCTAACCAAAATCACAGTATCACTAAAAAGGGAGAATAAGAGTTGGGGGAGGGGTAGGTGTGAGCAAGGAGAGAAAGGTAAGAAAGGGGAGCTCCGTGTGCACCCTTCAGCAGGATATCAACCTGATCCAGAACCAAGAAATCAGCTAAAAGCCTCCATGGAAGTGTCTGCTCCAGAGATAAGGAGGTAAAGGTCAGAGCCCGACTGCTTCTGAGAAGGGTGAACGGGGGATATGGGATGAGGGTGTGCTGTTTTTCATATCAAGTCTCAAAAATGACCTCATTCTCTCAAGTAGGCAGAAGGATAATTTTGAAAAGTATAAAAACCAAAGTGAAGCTGGAAAAGGCAAACTCTGGAGGACAGTGAAACCCTCAGTGGTTGCCAGGGTTTCAGAAATAGGTGGACCCAAGGGAATATTCAGAGCTTCCAGTGGCCCTAGTGGTAAAGAGCCCACCTGCCAATGCAGAAGATGTAAGAGATGTGGGTTCAGTCCCTGGGTCAGGAGGATCCCCTGGAGGAGGGCATGGCAGCCCACTCCAGCATCCTTGCTGGGATAATCCCATGGACAGAGGAGCCTGGCAGGTGACAGTCCACAGGTTCAAAAAGAGTTGATCACGACTGAAGTGACTTAGCATGCACAGTGCACTATTCAGGGCAGTGAATTATCTGTAGGACACTTTAATGCTGGATATGGGTCACTCTATAGTCGTCAGAACTCACAGGATGGATGGATGACACCATGAATAAATCCCAAGGCAAACTGTGGACTTTGGGTAGTAATAATGTATCTATACTAGCTCATTAGTTGTAACAGAGAGCCAGCCACACCAGCCTGCAAGACATCCGGAGGGAGTGGAGAGCAGGTCTGTGGGAATTCACTGGGTTCTACTCACATTCTCTATAAACACCTAAAAGAAATTTAGTGACTGCTCTTTTTGTTGTTGGTGGCCAAACCCCGAGGCACGCGGGGTCTCGGTTCCCTGAGCAGGGGTTGACTCTGCACGCCCCTGGGCGACAGTGGACTCAACCACGGGACGCCCCGGGGCTTCCGAGGGTCTCCCCCTGGGAGAAGCAGAGCGAGAAGGAAGCCTCTCCCTACCCGACTCACCGGGACTTTCCAGGGTGAATGAGGCTACATCGCTCTGCCATAAACCGCACCCGAGGGGCTGCCCAGCTCCCATCTCCCCTCCATCACCCGCCTCGGTCTTTCCAGAGCGATCCCTCTGTGAAAACCCTCATCACGCGGCGCTGCACTCTCTCATCAGTCTCCTCAGTCTCTCCCACCAGACTGCAAGCCTCATGGCGTCCAGAGGCTGCAGCCTTACCTCTGATTCTCCAACAGCGGACACGGCAGCAGGCTCATCAAGGAGCAGCTAATTTTTATGTCTCTTCCGGATGAGCTGTAATTGCCGTGAGTGCAGGGACTGCATCGCACCCTTGACTTACCTCCCTGAGCTTCTGTGGTCTGACTCACTGGACAGTTTCTGGTCTGATATCCTGGGACTTTCAGGCAAGACCACCTCTAACCCCTAGAGACTCCCCAGGATTCCCAGGTGGCCCTAGTGGTAAAGAACCTGCTTCCCAGTGCAGGAGACTTAAGAGACCCATGTTTGAACCCTGGGTGGGGAAGATTCCCTGGAGAAGGAAATGGCAACCCACTCGAGTATTACTGCGTGGAGAATTCCATGGACATCCCATAGACAATCCCAGAGGAGCCTGGCTGGCTACGGCCCATAGGGACAAAGAGTTGGACATGATTGAAGCAACTTATCATGCACGCACCCCCTGAAGACAAAGATTTCCATTTTTCAATTCCAGAAGAGGAAGCATTCTCAGAGGAAAACCAGATTAACACCCTAATAGCAGAGCAGACGCTTTCTCTCTACACCTGCAGCCCCACGTGGAAGACTTCTTCCCAGTCTAAATTCCTCACGTTACATCTTTAACCTGGCTTCCCTGGTGGCTCAGACGGTAAAGAATCCGCCTGCCACCCAGGAGACGTGGGTTCCATCCCTGGGTCAGGAAGATCCCCTAGGGGAGGGCATGGCGACCCACTCTAGTGTTAATGGAGAAGCCCACAGACAAAGGGACCTGGCGGGCTGTGACTTAGTGACTAAACAACTTTAAAATATTTCCTGTTTACTTCTCCCGGGTAGAGGAAGAAAAAAGCTGATACTTCAGGAACAACTCTTCACACCCTCAGGTAAAGCTTCCATGTCTCCCTTCAGCCTTTGCCCACTGAGGTTCAGTGAAAGGCCCGGCTGTCTGTCTGGGTGTCCGTCTGTCCTGAGGCTCGGGCACGGCTCACCTGCTGGAGCCCTTCCATGATGGACGTTACTGGAGCCATTCCACAGGTCAGCGATGAGAGCATGTACCCGTCGGAACCGATGGAACTGTTGAAATTTCCTTGCTGAAACAGAAAGAAAGGAAAGAGGCAGTGGTAGCATCATGGAAAACAATCAGCTCAGCACACCAGAAAGGATGACCCGTGTCCGTCCACGTCAGGGGGAGGAACGGTCACGGGCACACGTGTGAGCTCGGGGATGAACGAGGCCGTGGCAGGCTGGGGTGGCTGGATGGAGGCTTCTCAAAATGTGGGCCACAGACTCTGAGTGTCGGGAGACCCTCCCCAAAGACAAAACCACAGTGATGCCAGCACTGAGACACTAATTGCCTATTTTCACCCGTGGCACGAGCACTGATGGGAAATGCCGCTGTCTGGTTAGCACGGACCACAGTGGGGGCGCCTCCCCACTGTCCCCAACACTTACAATGGTCAGTAAACACAGGAAGAAAACAAATTGTTCAATCTCCAATAAAAATTTTAAAGGTCAGTTTTGCTTAAAACTGCACTTGTTAAGCAGTAAAATGAATCGTTTTGTTCAATCTCGACCCTGGAGGACATCTTTTTTCTGATTTTTTTTTTAATTGGAGTAATGCACTGTGAAGAAGGCTGAGCGCCGAGGAATCGACGCTTCTGAACTGTGGTGTTGGAGGAGACTCTCAAGAGTCCCTTGGACTGCAAGGAGAGCCAACCAGTCCATTCTGAAGGAGATCAGCCCTGGGATTTCTTTGGAAGGAATGATGCTAAAGCTGAAACTCCAGTACTTTGGCCACCTTATGCAAAGAGTTGACTCATTGGAAAAGACTCTGATGCTGGGAGGGATTGGGGGCAGGAGGAGAAGGGGACGACAGAGGATGAGATGGTGGATGGCATCACCGACTCAATGGACCTGAGTCTGTCGGACACGACTGAGCTACTGAACTGAACTGAACTGATTAATAGTTGCTTCACGACGACAACTGCTGTGCAGCCAGCGGCTCAGTCACGCGCATGCACACCCCCTCCGCCACTGGGTCTCCTTCCCATTTAGGTCCCCACAGAAAACTCAGCCAGAAAGAGAAAAACAAGTATCGCATATTAACACATACATGTGGAATCTAGAGACATGGTACAGATGAACGTATTTACAAAGCAGAAACAGAGACAGGTGTAGGGAACAAACTATAGACAACCGCGGGAGAAAGGAGGCGTGGGACCTACCGGGACGTCAGGACTGACGTGCGCACCCTACGGTGAGTCAACAGACCACCAACGGGGGCCCACTGCACAGCACAGGAAGCGGCTCGACACTCGGGACGCGTCTTCCTACTGTTCTGCACGACGAAGAGCCTCACACGGGCGCCCCCTCGCGCTCTGCGCCGGCGGGAGGGCACGGACGCCTCGCGGGCGAGCCCTGCTCCCGCTGCGCGGGTCAGGCAGGGTCCCGCTGCTTCCGCGGACCGTGTCCACAGCAAGAACCAGGCCTGACCATCTGTGGTCATTCAGACGGGGGGATGGAAGATTCCTAGCAGGAAATGCATGGAACGACTGTCGCTTCAAGAAAAGCGGGCAGCTTTTGTAGTCCGTGTGCAAATCTGAGCCAGAATTGGGAAGAACGTGTGTCTGCCATTTTGAGGCTGTCACCTTCTCAGTTACAGAAAGACTTCTATCGTAAGATCAGCAGTGATATGAATGAATGCGATTTTTGGGGGTAACTCAGGGAATTCATATTTTCCCAAGGATGAATACATAAAGTTACAAAATCATGAATGGGTACAAAACAGTGCAAGGCAGACTGATGGGCTGTCACAGAATAGAGAACAAAGAGTTCACTGCTGCTGCTGCTAAGTCGCTTCAGTCGCGTCCGACTCTGTGCGACCCCATAGACGGCAGCCCACCAGGCTCCCCTGTCCCTGGGATTCTCCAGGCAAGAGGACTGAAGTGGGGTGCCATCGCCTTCTCCGGAGTTCACTGCTAGAATTTCCAATTTCACATTGCGACTAACCTTTAAGAAACCACGATTCATCTAGTTTAGGTTTTTATATTAAAAAAAGAGGAATGTCCACAATGATCTGAAAAGCCCACAGAGTCTCCCTTCCTTTTCCAGTCTTTGCACGGCCAGCCTCGCTTCGCACCCTTCATGCAGAATGACTCGACACGGCATGCGGGAGCAGCTACGGGGCAGCTGCTCTCAGTCAGCAGACACTAAAGAGGCTGGGGGACGAGAAACAATGCCCCCCTTCCCCCTAAGTTTTGTTTTGAAAAATACTTTTTGTTATAAAAATGTTACAGTAAAATACACTGAATTTATCATTGTCATTTTAAATGAATAAATCCTTTTTAAATGATACAGTTTCACTTTCTGATGTAGCAAATATTGATAAGGATAAGCCATGGAACCAACAGTTCTCTGGGGCTGTGGACAAGTTTAGGGTGGAAAGTGCTCAAGAGATGAAAGAAGCGTGAGAACCTCCAGATTAAAGGAATCCTGCCAAAATACAAAGAGCTGCTTCGAATCATTAAAAACATGGAGTGTGTTTGCTTTGACTTGAGATAAGCAGGAAAAACAAAGTCCACCCAATCCACTGGTGCCATCTTCCTACGCCTTTGAACACAATCAGGGCAAAGTCCTTCCCACGTCCGCAGATGTTTTAATAGCCTTCAAGGCTTCCTGTATTCTGCTGGGTTCGGCCTGAACATGCAACGGGTGTTCCTTCAAGGCCAAGGTCCAGCCAGCCGACACTTCTCATTCGGATCATCCCCAAGTTTCCTAAATCCAATGTGGGCCTAAGGATTACACGTATGTTTATATGTCCCCTGGACATGTGTATTTTTCTGCATGTGGGTTAACAGGAACGCTGCCAAAAAGCTTGTGGCCCACACGTCGTCCTACAGAACAGTACCTGGTTTCGAGAAAGACCGTTCTGGACTCTGAATAAACTCCGGAAAGTGGAGGGCCACTGGGACGATGGCCGAGGGGGCGGGCAGCACTTTCTTGTTAGTAAACATTTGGGGAAATTATACCAGGAAGCAGGAAAGGGAAAGGAAAATCCTTAAACCAGTGCGGCAGTAAGACACCTAAAAAAATATCTAGAACTGAAAATACTGTGGCAGAGGAGGAAGATGACAACACGCCAGACACAGTCTATAACCGCTTACGCATCACAGGCAAATCTCGGTTTCCTTTCAAAGAACTAAGGCTCTCAGCCTGCTCAACCTGCTCCTGAGATTAAGAGACACAACCATGCGACTTCCCTGGTGGTCTGGTAAGAACCCGCCTGCCAGTGCAAGGGCCACAGCTTCGATCTCTGGTCCGGGACGATCCCACATGCTGCAGAGCAACTAAGCCAGTGTGCCAACAACTGCTGAGCCCAGACTCCAGAGCCGGGAGCCACAGCGACAGAAGCCAGGGCGCCTGGAGCATCCACGCTCCTCAGCAGAGAAGCCGCCGCAGTGAGACGCCTCTGCAGCACGAGGAAGAGGAGCCTCCGCTTGCCACTACCAGGGAAAGCCCGCACGCACCAACTGAGACCCAGTGCAACCAAAAGTAAAATTCAAAAACAAAAAGAGATATAACGAGTTCCCAGAACTTATTAACATGGAATTAACCAGGGAAGAAAAGAACAGTCTATGATATTAGATATGATGAATTTAACGTACACACATACACACATGCTAGTAATTTTACATTTTGAAAAAAAAACCCTGGGACAAATACCTTTTTGGAAATACAGCACTGTAACCATTCACAAGGGAACAAGGGTTTTACTTACTACAGCGTCTTTAACAATTTGTTTGGCCACTTGTTCTGGTTTGCAGACAGATGTGGTCTCTGAAATAAGACGTGTCTCTAAAGGCTAAAAAGGTGAAAAAAAAATAGACATTATCAATACCGTTACTACCCACTACATTAAAAAGTAAATAATTTTGACAGTCCTCCTCCCCTAATTTATACATAATTCTAGTTTTCTACCTTTGAACGGATTCCTATTTTTAGAACTAAGTCCATCTGGATTCCAGATCAGTTTCTACCTGGTTACTGTGTACAATTCAGCCCCTCAGTGCCCCAGTTACTCTGTGGGACAAGAGTCCTAATTCCAGTGAGAACCATCAGAGCTTCATTTAAAATATGAAAAAAAAAAAAAAAGACCCTGCTTTGTCTTTTTTATTTTTAAATCTTTGGAGCAACATGCAACCCATGTGCTCAAAAATTCTTCAGAAGGGAGTTTCAGTTAGAAGTTTCAAAACTTAAGCCTTAAATGGTATGAAACGATTAATTTTATTTACCATGTGGGCTTGAAAAAATAAAATAAAAACCAGAACATATTTCCTTAAGATAGAAAAGCGGAGAGCTCATAAAAGCCAAGTGTTTCTTGATGAACCTGAATTAAGAGAAAAGTCCTTTGGAAGGTGCCGCCACTCTCCCGCGTCCCCAGGCCAGCACGACCGCATGTGGCCAGACCCCGGCAGAGGTAAAGGCTCTGTGCGCCCTCTACAGGGCTCACGGAGCAAGGCTGCAGCTCATCTGCCCACAGAATCAGCCCAACATCTTAGCCAAGGAAAAAGAAAAAGCAATTGAACATCAAAATCAAACCTTCACGGGGAAAGCACCACCCGTTGCCAGCTCTGGCCTCTACCTAGAAGCCCACTTATCAAATGTTGCAAATCTGCCTAGCAGATGCCCCTTATTTTAAAACAGGGCATTCACGTTAACTTTATTTCTTTGAAATAGTAGTCATTTTAGGAAGCAGAGTCAAAAAGAAATGAATAGGGGGAAAGGCTTCTAAACCATACACATCTTTCTGAAAACATACAGCCATGGGGCGTCAGTGCCAGTTTTGATGAGGTGCAGATTCACACTTAGTGAGAATCACTACAACAGAGAAGAAGACCAGAAACGACAAGTTCCAGAGGGGAAGTTCGGACTGATCCCTTCTTCCCCACTTTGCTTGCTCAGAGAGTGCCTACTACGTGTCAAGGCAGGTTCACACGAGCAAAGCACAGAGCCTGCTTTCGGCTCGGGATGACTGACAGTCACTGTATTACTGTTTAAGTCCAGAGGCGGGAAAACACAGCGGAGAATAAGGCCAGGGCGGAGGATGGTGAGCGTCCCACGGGAGGGACGCTAAGACACAGCACGTCAGGGGAGTCCTCTCCAGGATGACAGCCACACGGAGATGAAAAGAAGCACAGGAGGAAGATCCACTCGGACACCCAGAGAGAGGGTGGCCAGAGTGCAGCCCACACGTGGGGTCGGCCGGCAGGCGCAGGGGGCGGACGGAGCCCCGGCGCGGGAGGCCTGGAAGAGGAGAAATCGCGGAGGGCAGGTGGCCGAGGTCTAGACGGGGTCCCAAACGGCTCAAGGCCCCTGGCTTCTTCTCCCAGCATGCTGGGAGCCCGGGGAGCCGCACACGCAGAGTGCCATCAACACCAACATACGGCATTTAATTCTAACTTCAAATTAAATAAAGTGAGACCTTCCGTGTCTCGGTCCCACTGGCTGCATGGCAAGTGTTTAACAGCCACGATGTGACTGCATTACAGAGCTGCGGGCGTAGATCGTTTCCACCATTCCAGAACATTTTAGACCATGCTGCACAAGAGTTTTTGATCTTTTGTGGTTTCGGATTGTTTTTTTTTTAAGTTTTGCTTTTTGGCTTTTTACTCACAAGAGGGGTTTGCACAGGGGAGTGACAAGAGCTGACCTGTCCTTTACAAGGATCACCAGCTATGCCACGAAAAAGACTCCAGCGGGGCAAGAGCCAGGAGCAGGCGGGCCAAGTTGAAGACCTTTACAACAGTTCAGGAGAAAATATCGGTGACTCACACTGCTGGGATGGTAGTGACATCTGCAGTTAAAAAAAAAAAATCAGACTGGGGATAGGTCCTGAGAGCAGAGCCCAGGGTGGTGTGAGAGGAGGCATCGAGGCTGGCTTCAGGGTTTCCAGCCTGAGCAGCTGTGGGAATGGTGGGCACCAGAAATGAGATGGAAAATCCTAAGCAGGAACGAGAGGGAATTAAAGTGCCGTTTTGAAATGTTACATCTGAGGCGCCCATTAGACCTCCAGGCAGAGACAATGGATTAGCAACCACTTCAAGTCCTTAAATGAAATTAAGTCCAGAGGAGAAAATATTATCAGTAAAGAGTATTATGTGTCATGCTAAGTCAGTAAGTCATGTCGGACTCTTGGTGACCCTGTGGACTGTAGCCCGCCAGGCTCCTCTGTCCGTGGAATTCTCCCCCACCCAGGGATCGAACCCGTGTCTCTTAGGTCTCCTGCATCGGCAGGCCAGTTCTTACCACTGGTGTCACCAGGGAAGCTGAAGACTATTAACTTGTTAGTTAAAACTACAAGCTACACTCTCCATCAGAAAGAAAGCGCTGTATTCATTACGTCAAGCCTGAAGACTTAGCAATAACGGCCTTTGAAAACAGGGTCAAACCAGGACTTTCCTCCTGGTCCAGTGGGTAGGACTCAACGCTTCCACGGCGGGGGCCTGGGTTCAATCCCTAGTTTGGGAACTAAGATTCCCACAAACTGTGTGGCATTGCCAAAAAGTAACAAAGAAAATAGGGCTATAGCCCCCAAGATTTCAAATCAAAGTTCCAGAAAGTTCTGAGGCCTCTTGCAAGCATGTAAGTTGAAAGAAGCTCAATTTTCTGACGAAAATGCCTGCAAGCTGAAAGGCGGAAAGACAGAAAACAGGAAAAGGGGTTTCCAACGTTCAAGACTAGAAACGGGGCACAGAGAGGCATACTCACCTTGGTTTGGTTTTCTTTTGCAAACCCAGGGGTGTCTGTGTCTGGTGGGTAGGCAACTGTGACATACACATTGTAAGGCTTCACCTGCGTTTCAGAGACAACATCAGAACTTTAGTAAAACAAGACACACTTTCGCACCCTCCCTTATCAACCCACACTGGCTGCCAGGCAGACATTCCGCACGCGGCCCTGATTTTCTCAAAAGGTAGTGAGACCAACAGGCTGGTTCTGTAGAGGAGCGGTGTGTATGTGTGCAGTCATGCTGACCCCTTGCGACCCCGTGGACTGCAGTCCTGCCAGGCTCCTCTGTCCATGGGATTCTCCAGGCAAGAGTACGGGAGGGGGTTGCCATTTCCTTCTCCAGGGGATCTTTCTGACCCAGGGATAGAACCTGTATCTCTGGTGTCTCCTGCATTGTAGGCGGGTTCTTTCCCTGCTGAGACACCAGAGAAGCCCCTACCACTGGCTGAATCAGGAAACGCTTGGCCCTGAAGATCATTTAGAAATAAAATTAAAGAGCTCACCCGAGCCTCTATTCCAGAAATCAGCTGGCCCTGAGCTACAGAGGTTCGCTAGCCTCCTTCTAAGGCTCTTTCGCTCCCACTGACCAGGGCCTGGAAGCTGCCGTGAGGACAGCAAACGGTGCTAAAAGGAAGCCTGCTGGTCCCCAAACCCCGACCCCCACCCCGAGCACTCAGCACGGCAGCCACGGCCACGGGCAAGTCTGTCCCTCGGCCATCTGGCTGCAAAGCTGCTCTCCTTCACGGTGCTTCTCAAACTGCTGCTCTGCTCATCTCACCTACGATACAGGCTGAGACCATTCAAACCCCTCCCCTCTGCCCCAGACCCGGGTGGAGAGTGACCCCACCCCGAGAGTCTGCTGGCCCAGGAGTCCCCAGCACCAGGGAGGGCTCAGGGCTCTCCTCTTCAGCAAACATGGTGCTCCTCGGGGCTTCCCCCAGGTCAGACCAGGACCACCTCACCCGCATCTAAACGCGGAAACTCCTTCCCAGCTCCTCTTCCGGCACCCCTGCCCGACCTTGAACAGGATCCCAGGCTTGGTTCCCTCTCTAACTCGTCTCCCCCCTGGAATCTCTCCACTCAGAACACACCGATGCCCCTAAGGTCGTCCTGCCGCCCGGCTGGGACACAGCGCCCCATGGACCCCTGCTGCACACCCCTGCGGCTCAGTGATGCTAAGGGGGGTGATTCAAACCTTCGGAACCTTGGCCACGACTCTGCTTGCTCCTGGCTCACTGCTGAGCCCCACGGGAACACCAAGGGGACCCAGACAGGCACTGGACCTGAGGGAGGCCCACAGGTGAGTCACGTGACACCTCGGAGCACTCTGGGGTCCTGTCTGACATCCAGCCTTTTCTCCCCCTGCTTCCCTTCGAGATGCACAGTCCTGGAGGCCGAGGAAGGAGCTGCAGGGGCAGGGGAGCTGAAGCCCTCAGCCTGGGAGGGGCAGTAGCAAGGGACGCGGTCCCCACCGGCTGGGCCCCGACCCCCAGGCGTGAGACACACTGGCGCGGCGTCACGGGGCGGGCAGCCCCAAGGCCCAGCTCATAACGGCTCTGGACTCGGGCCAGGCAGGGAGGCTGATGAGCAAGCAATTTCTCTTCCACTTGTTTTCATGATAGCGACTTTAGAAAGTGCCTCCCACAGCCTTGCCCTTCGCTGGGCACAGACAGGAGAAAACACCACTGCCATTAAAACACAAAAGTCAGTAAGCGGGAATCAGACAGCCCACCCGAAGCCTGAAGCTGGCGGCTCGGACATGGCCGCTGCAGAGACAGTGCTCCTGTCCCCCACGACGGGCCAGGACGGTGGGGCTGTAAGCTCCATGGCAGGATGTCAGAGCGGCGTTTCTCCAACTCAAGGTTATGGTTGAGCTGCCAGAAGAGCTTACTGCTTTTCAGAACAGCTTTTTCCCAGGGGTGGGGTTGGGAGAAACCAGTCCAACCCCTTTCTGAGTACTGGTATCCTCGGTATAATCCCGGAGCCAGATAATCCTCTCAGCCTATGGCTGGATACCTCCAGTGGCTACGAACTTAACCACTGTATTTATTTATTCTAATGTCTGTTTATTTATTTGGCTGTGCCAAATCTCAGGGCTTCCATGGGGACTCAGACAGTAAAGAATCCGCCTGCAATGCAGGAGCGGAGAAGGCAATGGCACCCCACTCCAGTACTCTTGCCTGGAAAATCCATGGATGGAGGAGTCTGGTAGGCTGCAGTCCGTGGGGTCGTTAAGAGTCAGACACGACTGAGTGACTTCACGTTCACTTTTCACTTTCATCCATTGGAGAAGGAAATGGCAACCCACTCCAGTGTTCTTGCCTGGAGAATCCCAGGGATGGGGGGAGCCTGGTGGGCTGCCGTCTATGGGGTCACACGGAGTTGGACACGACTGAAGCGACTTAGCAGCAGCAGCAATGCAGGAGACCTGGGTTTGATCACCTGGTTGGGAAGATCCCCTGGAGAAGGGAATGGCGACTCACTCTAGTGTTCTTGCCTGGAAAATCCCATGGGCAGAGGAGCCTGGCGGGCTAGGGCCTGTGGGGTTGCAAAGAGTCGGACCCGACTGAGAGACAAACACACTTTCCCCTACACTGGGAGCTCTGAGTCTTAGCCACTGGACCACCAGGGAAGTCCCCATTGTATTTATTTATCCAACAAATGAAAGTGAGACAGTTAGATAGCATCACTGACTCAATGGACCTGAGTCGGTGAGCAAACTCCAGGAGACCATGGAGGACAAGAGACCCTGGCGCATCGAGACAGTGGGGTCGAAAGAGCTGGACACAACTGAGCGACTGAACAACAGCAACAACCCAACAGATACTTGCTGCATTATTTCTATGCCCTCATGGAGCTTACAGGCACTGGAAACTCCTGGTTAAATAATCTGTTAAAATCTAAATAAACTAACTCTGGTTGTGGTTTAGTCACTCAGTCGTGTCCGACTCTTTGCGAACCCCTGGACTGTAGCCCACCAGGCTCTGCTGTCCATGGGATTCTCCAGGCAAGAACACTGGAGACGGTAGCCATCTCCTCCTCCAAGGGATCTTCCCGACCGAGGATCAAACCCAGGTCTCCTGTGCTGGAGGTGATGTCCTGCACTGCAGGCAGATTCTTTACCATCTGAGCCACCAGGGATCAGATCAGATCAGTCGCTCAGTCGTGTCCGACTCTTTGCAACCCCATGAATTGCAGCACACCAGGCCTCCCTGTCCATCACCAACTCCCGGAGTTCACTCAGACTCACGTCCATCGAGTCAGTGATGCCATCCAGCCATCTCATCCTCTGTCATCCCCTTCTCCTCCTGCCCCCAATCCCTCCCAGCATCAGAGTCTTTTCCAATGAGTCAACTCTTCGCATGAGGTGGCCAAAGTACTGGAGTTTCAGCTTCAGCATCATTCCTTCCAAAGAAATCCCAGGGCTGATCTCCTTCAGAATGGACTGGTTGGATCCACCAGGGAAGCCCCCCAAAATTAACACTGCACCTTGATTTAATTAACTACAGTAAGTCCCCTACATACGGATGAGCTGCGCTCTAAGCGAGTTCGCTTAAATGCAATTTGTTCCTAAGTCCCACGATGTTAGCCCAGGTACCCAACCAACACAATCGGCTATGCGGTGCGGTACTGTAATAGGTATATAATAGTTTTCAAAAATTATACATAAAAAAATAAAACACTTTAAATCTAACAGTACAGTACCTTGAAAAGTACTGAAGTGCAGTACAACAGCTGGCTTACAGGGGCTGGCACCGCGTGAACCGCAAGGAGCGTCTCTGACTGGATGGGGGAGAAGGGGCAGGAGACGGCAGAGCTGAAGGATCGTCAGCAGGAGGGGACAGAGGGCCAGGGACAGCCTCGCTCACGACGTGCGGACCAGACGCACCAAAGGCACGTTTGCGTCTCTGAAGTTCACGGCTTGAAGGTGCACGTGTAGGGACGCATCAACCCCCCGACCCCGGCAGAAAAGGAAACGAGGGTGCTGTGGCCTCACTGGTTCTTGCTAAGACAGTGCTGACCCCTCAGGACCTCTTCTGCGAAAAATTTAAGCCAGGACCGCACTGACTCTCTGTTGCAGACCGTTAGCCACTGTCTGCGTCTCCCTGGTCCTGCTGACCAACTCCTCTCTCCACCCCAGGTCTGCCTGGTCCCACCCTACCATCATTTCCTCCCTTCCACCTGGCCTCAGTCTCAGAGATGCCCGCTTACTCAGGACCCAATTCATTACCCAAACAATTTCACCTAAAGGCACGCTGTTTCTCATCCCATCAAAGCAAAGACAAGGGCAGAGAGCAGGGAGGAGCTTTCTGGGGGTCCGGGGTGAAGACCCTGCCTCCAGTGCAAGGCCTCAGTCCCATCCCTGCTTGGGCAACTTCGATCCCTCAAGTCGCGGGGCAATGAGCCCAAGCTGCAGCCACTGAGCCTGTGGGCTGCAACCAGAGAGCCCTCCACGAAGCCTGAGCTGCAGCCACTGAGCCTGTGGGCTGCAACCAGAGAGCCCTCCACGAAGCCTGAGCTGCAGCCACTGAGCCTGTGGGCTGCAACCAGAGAGCCCTCGTGCCACAACTAAGAACCGACACAGCCAAACAAAGTAACAAACAACCATTAAAAAGAAAAGCGAAGACGGAGACCCGGGAGCTGGAAAAAGCACTAGAGCTGCTGACAGTGAAGCTCAGAACTTAAGCTTCAGCTTCTTTTTGAGCAGGAAAAGATGAGGGAGGGGGTGGGGGTGATCGGGAGCAGGGACGTGGAAAGCAGGGCACCTAGCTTTCTTTTATTTGGTCTTTGCTGCCGTATCTTTGGCTACTCCCACCTCAAAAGTCTGCTTTCCTAAAAGAACAACTTCTAAAATCTTTAAGTGATGTCTTTATACCTAAAAGACTGAGTTTAAAAAAGAAAGCAAAAAAATGCCAACAAAGCATTCTTCCAAATTTAGTCATTGCACATAAACCATTTCTAGATCCAACTCTAGTTTAGGGAGCAAGAGTGTGGTGGAGAAAGACTTAAAAAGTTTATTAAACCAGAAACAATAATCACAGGCACTTAGAGTCTGAAGTACAGAACGTTTCATTCACAAAAAGCACAAAACCACCTTGGCCAAACAGACCAACAAGAACACGGCAGTGTAAGCTGGCAAGGAAACAACCGTGTTGGCGAAGTTCTGCTATGAACACACTAGATTTTGATGACTGAACTTACTTCCCCTCAACTCTATTTTCCACGGTACATGTTGATTTTAGTTTTTGCTTACATGAGGACATTTTATTTTAATAGAGTCCAAATATGGAGCAAAGTTAAGCCGCCTGGAAAGTCCAGACCGGCCACTTGCAGCCTGTGAATCACACATGTCACTGAGAGGCTTCAGGGACTCGCCCAAAAGGGCAGCTCCTGTCTCTTCCCTCTTATTTATTAGCATCTTCCTTCCACCCAAAAGGGAACCAGGCCACACAGATCAGACATGTGCCCTGAGTGACTCCTGGAGTCCTTCTGCGAGACAGACTTGGGGACAGAAAGCCCTCGTACACGCCTTTCAATCCCAAAACGTGTCTTCTCCTGCTGGGTTTCTGAGACCAAAGGGAAGAGCTGAGGCAACCCTGACCTAAATTACAGACACATCACAGAGCAGGCAGGGAGTGAGAAGGCAGGACCAAAAGGCACAGGCTTTGCTACAATTTCTGTTACAAAGTCATGATGTGGCTTTGAGCAACTGGACAGAGTTTTGGAAAACTCAGTTTTATTATCTAGAAGGCTACACAAGGACATCTGCCTCATGTATTTCAGGAAACTGTTATAAAAGAAGATGGTTATTCATAGAGGGATATATCAAAGTGAAAGCTACAAAAGAAATTACTTGTGTTCTTGTTGGAAGTTTCACAGCCATATGTGCCCCACTGGCTAAGCATATGTTACAGAGACCTCTTAACAGCTAAGCGTATCCAGGCCGTTGATGAAAACAGAATTTGTGGCTGATTCCTGTGGGATGAGATGGGCACAGCGTGCTGGTCCCAAAGAGGCTGGTGGGGACTCTCACTGACCCAGGACCTGTCTGTGTCACACGAGCTCATCCAGCGTCAGGGCAGCATGACACTCTGCTTGGCACCACCCAGGGCTCTCTGGGGGCTTTCTGAATCAGAGGTCGGCCAGCTATGGCCTGAGGACCAAATCTGGCCCTTTACCTGTTTCTATGAATAAAGATTTATTGGCACACATCCGTACCTGTTTATTTAAACCACCCACAAGGCTGCTTTCCTGCTACCATAAGAGATCTGAGTAGTTGCAACAGGCACCATCTAGCCCTCAAAGGCTAAAATATTCACTCTGGTGCTTTGGGCGGTTGGGGGGAGTACCCACTCCTAATCTAAATCATGAAATGAGATCCTCAAACCACACTCTTACTATAAGAGGACTGCTGCTGCTGTTTAGTCGCTGGGTCGTGTTCAACTCTCTGCGACCCCAAGGACTGCAGCCCGCCAGGCTCCTCTGTCCATGGGATTTCCCAGGCAAGCATACTGGAGTGGGCTGCCATTTCCTTCTCCATTAAGAGAAACGGCCACAATTAATTTTCTTCTGGGCTTTTCACATCATGAGGTAGTGTTTCCTTTCGGTACACAGTTGACCCCTGAACAACGGGGAGGTCAAAGGCACTGACTCCCTGCGTGACCCCATCTTAAAATCCACATTTAGCCTTCCAAGGGGCTCACCACACCCACAGGGCAGCATCTGAGGATTCAACCAACCTCAGATCAGGTAGCTCTAGCATCTTTACTGGAAGAAAGCCATGCACAAGTGGACCTGTGCAGTTCAAATCCATGATGTTCAAGGTCAACTACATATAGAATTAGAAAGAATTTCACCTTAGAGCACGTGGTTTTGGAAAGAGCCATGCAGTGCTCTCTAAGCACCCCCGGTGGCAGCAGCACAGAGGAGGGGGAGCTGCACACGCCTGACAGGCGCCGACTGGACGCTGACCCCAAACACCCTCCTTCCACGACACGCTCACTAACTATGAAGATACAAAGCACGCCCGTTCATCAATATTTCTTTAGGATATTAAAACGTAAGTATCAGGAGAGCCAAGTGCAATTGTTAGTCCAAGTCTTATTCTCAGTTTTACCAACAAGGATGATGAGATCAAGTCAAACGATTTGTCTAAATTTCCCTCACACACACACACTCATTCTATTAGTCAGGCCAGCTGGCTCAGTGGCAGAGAGTCTGCCTGCCAACGCAGGAGATGCAGGAGACGCAAGTTCAATCCCTGGGTCAGGCAGACCCCTGAAGGAGGAAATGGCAACCCACCCCAGTATTCTTGCCTGGGAAATCCCCATGGACAGCAGAGCCTGGCGGGCTATAGTCCACAGGGTCGCAAAGAGTTGGACACAACTGAACACCTGAATACGCATGCATAAAGGAAGGATCGTTTCATTAAAGGAATATCTTTAAAGAATGTTAAAGAACAATGACAAAAAAAGGAACAAAGTATCTGGTTACCCCTTTGCATACTCACACAGTATTAGGTTAATACAGTCACAGCTTACTGGGATTTTTAAAATTATTTATTATTATTATTTTCTAATCAAGGTGCATCTTCCTTGTTTTTATTCACTTTTCGGCCACCTGTGCAGCATGTGGAACTCCCCCAACCGTGCTGAACGGTTGTTGAACACATGTTGCCTGCAGTGGGAGCTTGGAGTCTTAACCACTGGAAAACCAGGGAAGTCTGACATAGTTATTTTACTGTATTTTACTTTATTGCACTTTATAGATACTGCATTTTTTACTAATTGAAGGTTTGAGCTTCCCAAGTGGTGAGAGTGGTAAGTAACCTACCTGCCAATGCAGGAGATATTAGAGACGAGGGTTCAATCCCTGAGTCAAGAAGATCCCCTGGAGGAGAGCAGGGGAACCCCCTCCAGTGTTCTTGCCTGGAGAATCCCATGGACAGAGGAGCCTGGTGAGCTAGTCTATGGAGTCCCACAGAGTCACACATGGCTGAAGTGACTTAGCACTCATGCATAGATACTGCATTTTTTACCAAATGAATGTCTGTGGCAACCTTGCATTGAGCAAGTCTACTGGCATCAGTTTTCCAACAGCAGCTGCTCACTTCATGACTCTGTGACACATTTTGGTAATTCTCCCAATATTTCAAACATTTCATCATGACTATATTTGTTATGGTGATCTGAGATCAGTGATCTTTGATATTACTACTAAGGATTCACTGAAAGCTCAGAAGATGGTTAACATTTTTGAGCAATATAGTATTTTTAAATTAAGAACGTATATGGTTCCTTCCAATGTTATTGCACACTTAATAGCACACTGCAGCGTAAACATAGCCTTTATGTGCACCGGGAAACCAAACATTCATGTGACTCGCTTTATTGTGATACTCACTTTATTGCAGATGTCTGAAGCACAAGAGCTCTGCCATCTGCCCACAATACTATGAAGATGTTAGTACTGCTAAGTTAGGTTCAGTTGCTCAGTCACGTCTGACTCTTTGTGACCCCATGGACTCTAGCACGCCAGGCTTCCCTGTCCATCACCAACTCCCGTCAAACTCAGGTCCATTGAGTCGGTGATGCCATCCAATCATCTCATCCTCTGTCATCCCCTTCTCTTCCCACCTTCAATCTTGCCCAGCATCAGGGTCTTTTCAAGTGAGTTAGTTCTTCGCATCAGGTGGCCAAAGTATTGGAGTTTCAGCTTCAGCATCAGTCCTTCCAATGAATGTTCAGGACTGATTTCCTTTAGGATGGAAGAGCTGGAGCTCCTTGCAGTCCAAGAGACTTTCAAGAGTCTTCTCCAACACCAGTTCAGAAGCAAAGTGCATATTAAATTAAGCAAGCCAAATACCTCACAGCCATCTTGCTTCTGTCAACATCTATCATCTTTTATGCAATGAAAACAGGGTAACTGCAAATTCAAGGGGTGGAGTCAATTCTCTTACACTGAAGACAGATTTACGAAGTTCTAGTTTCAAAGTATGGATGTGTGAGAGTTGGACTATAAAGAAAGCTGAGCACCGAAGAATTGATGCTTTTGAACTGTGGTGTTGGAGAAGACTCTTGAGAGTCCCTTAGACTGCAAGGAGATCCAACCAGTCCATCCTAAAGGAGAGCAGTCCTGGGCGTTCATTGGAGGGACTGATGTTGAGGCTGAAACTCCAATACTTTGGCCACCTGATGCGAAGAGCTGACTCGTTGGAAAAGACCCTGATGCTGGGAAAGATTGAGGGCAGGAGAAGGGGACGACAGAGGATGAGATGGTTGGATGGCATCATCGACTCAATGGACATGGGTCTGGGTGGATTCCAGGAGATGGTGATGGACAGGGAGGCCTGGCGTGCTGCGATTCATGGGGTTGCAAAGAGTCAGACACGACTGAGCGACTGAACTGAACTGAAAGGGGAACATGTCCCCCTGGGCTGAAAGGAATCAATGTAAAAGTGAAGACGCTCTTACCTCCATCTGCAAAGCCTCCGCAAGTCCCCTGAGGGCGAACTTGGATGAAGAGTATGCTGTGTAACCAAACAGGCCCAGCTGCCCGGCCTGGGAAGACACGAAGACGACCCTGCCCATGCGGCGTTCCTTCATGGTGGTGATCACCGCCCGGCTGGGGTACACGCTGCCCAGGTAGTTGATGCTCATCAGCCTCTGCAGGGAACAAAGAGGCCTGGAGCCTGAGCAGGGCGCACGCCACGGGCACCCGCCCCGGGTCACCAGTGCGCCCGCGCCCCTCAGGTACCCTGCCCTAAGTCACCAGCGCGCCCCTTGGGTACCCCACCCCAAGTCACCAGCGCGCCCCTCGGGCACCCGCCCCGGGTCACCAGTGCACCCGCGCCCCTTGGGTACCCAGCCCCAAGTCACCAGCGCGCCCCTCGGGCACCCGCCCCGGGTCACCAGTGCGCCCGCGCCCCTTGGGTACCCTGCCCCAAGTCACCGGCGCGCCCCTGGGGTACCCCACCCCAAGTCACCAGCGCGCCCCTCGTGTACCCCGCCCCGAGTCACCAGAGCACCCTTCGGGCACCTGCCCCGGGTCACCAGTGCGCCCCACAGGACCTGCCCCGGGTCACCGGCACGCCCCTCGGGCACCCGCCCCGAGCCGGAGCCCGGGTTACCGGGCGCTCAGCGGAGCTGCTGAACAAACAGGAACTAAAGGGTCCCGGAAGTGATCGTGACAAACAGGGCTCCCTGCCGGGGGCCTGTTTCTTTGCTTTCTCTCTCCCTCTTCTTTGCTGCCATACAGTTGCTTCACAATGTCGCTGTTTCTACTGTACAGGAGAGGGAATCAGCTCCGTGCAAAGGACATCCCGCCCCTCTGGGTCATCACCGAGCGCCGAGCTCACTCCCTGGCCTCCAGCCTCCCACTCCGCGTTTACACAGGGCGGTGCGCGCACACGTCAGTCTCAACCTCCCAGTTCACGCCCCTCCCTGTGTCCGCCCGTGGGAGCCTATTTCAATCTCCTGTTTCACTCTAACCTCACGTTCTCACGACAGCACTTAGGTCTTTGCTGAAGCCTGGACAAAATGAGTCTTCTCCTTAGAAAAGGACACTGCACGGTGCTGGTAATCCTTTTGAGAGACACTGTGAGCAAAGAGCTTCTAAATATTTCCTGCCCTGTTAGTTCTAAGTGACGGAGAGACCACAGAGGCCAGGACAGCGGTTAAGAGCGCCGACTGCGGGCCGGGCTCTACCAGTCGCGCCTGTTTGCTGATGAACAGCAAAGCTGGACACTCCGCTTAATTCCTCCGCGAAAACTGGGTTCACACGGTGTGATCTCACAGGCCTGCGCCAAGGACTGAAAGAGGAAGCAGAAGGCAGGCCCCCTCCCCGCCCCCCCGCAGTCACTACCCAGGGCCTGTGGGCTCTGGTGACCGGGGAGGACACGCACGGGTACCAAGGTCTCCTTTGCCCTCGTGCCGGGAACTCTGAAAAACTTTTACACTTTCAACCTGAAAGTCTCATGATGCTGTATTACAATGCTTCTACAGTAAAAGTCTTATAAAAAACTAGGTCTATCACCATGTGCAATATAAAGCAGAAAAAATAATAGAGGCTCCCAGGTGAAACCCCTGCCTCCTGCGTGTCCTGCTGAGCTATCAGGGAAGCCCTCCAGGTGGCGCTAGAGGCAAAGCACCCGCCGCAACGCAGGCGACTAGGAGACACGGTTGGATCCCTGGGCCGGGAAGATCCCCCTGGAGGAGGGCATGGGAACCCACTCCAGTATTCTGCCTGGAGAATCCCGTGGACAGAGGAGCCTGGCGGGCTCTAGTCCGTGGGGTCGTGAAGAGTCAGATGTGACCGAAGCAACTTAGCAGGCACACACTACATCTATTAAAGAAATTAAAGAAATTTCCACAAAGAAAATCTCAGGCTTCACTGGTGAATTCTACCACGCATTTAAGGAAGAATTCTTCCAGAAAACTGAAAAGGAGGGACTATTCTTCTACTGATACTATGAGGCCAAAAAGTAACACAAAACCAAAAAGTAACATTACAAAACGCTACAGCTAATACCCCTCAAGAATACAGAAAGGATAACACATCCTGACCAAAGGAGGTTTATCCCAGGAACACAAGGCTGGAAACATCTGGAAATTAGTCAGTGTAATTCACCATATTAACACGCTATTTGACGATGAAAAGAACGCTATGGTCACCCAGCAGAGGCAGGAAAAGCACCTGAGAAAATTAAACACCCATTTCATACAAAAACTCTCGGCAAAGTAGGATAAACTGCTAAACTTGGTAAAGGGCATCTACCAAAAATAAACAAACAAAACCAAAGCTAACATCATACTTAGAGTACAAGACTAACTGCTTTCTCCCTAAAGTCAGGAAGAAGACAAAAATGTCCACTTTGGCCACTTCTAGTCAACACTGCACTGGAAGTTCCAGCCCATGGAATAACCGTATCTAGAGAGCAATGCAAGAGGGAAGGCTTGCAGATGACACGATCTTGGATGCAGAAAGTCCAGTGAACACTAGAATTAATAGTTGAGTTCAGCAACACTGCACAATCGATGCACAAAAATCAATTGTAGTTTTTTCTACATGAGCAATGAAAACTCAAGAAATTGAAATAAAAAAACCACTTACACTAACATCAAAAAATATAAAATACTGGAAAACAATATGCAAGCTCCACACACTGAAAATTACAAAACAAGACTGAGATAATTTTGCTAAAAAACTTAAATAAATGGAGATATATATTATGTTATATGGGTTAGAAGACCAAATATCGTTAAGATGTCAGTTTCCCTCACATGTATCTATAATGTCAGTGCAATCCCAGTCAAAACTAACTCCTACTGGGGCTTCCCTGGTGTTCCAATGGTTAGGAACCCGCCTTGCAATGCAGGGACGTGGGTTTGATCCCTGCTCAGGGAATTAAGATCCCATATGCTGTGAAGCGCCTGAGCCCACGCGCCTCAACTAGAGGGAAGCCCGAACGACACCACTGCTGGGATAGAGCAACGAGCAGTCCGTGCAGAGGTGCTGGTGTGGAGGTGATGTGGGGCGGGGCGGGGGGGTGCCAAAGAAATGGACTGTAACTGCTTTTTCAAACAAAGTGAGAGAGACAGAGGGAAGGAGACAGCGTGGTGGGAGACAGGCTGAGAATAAACGAGTTTTTTTAAAAGATTAGATTCACTCATTTTTTAAATATTGCAGCATACTTCATATTCTATACGTGTGTTTTATTTCTTCCTTCATCTCACCCGTTTCGTGTTTTCTCCTGTCACTGACACCCACCCGCAGCTGCATGAACTTTTTTTTAATGCCACACCACGAGGCAGGCAGCATCTTAGTCCCCTGGCGGGCTTGAACCCGTGAGCCCCGCAGCAGAAGCACGGAGTCTTAACCAGGACTGCCAGGGCAGGCCCGCACAGTCACCCAGTCTTATGTGCTTAGCTCCTGCTGCTCTTGCTCAGTTATGACCCCCACAGATCTTTGACTCTGAGCTCCAGACCTCCGTTAGACACAGATGCGGGTACCCTCCCCCTCTGCCCTGGACAGACCCTGCTCCCCGGCGCCCGGCTGCACGGCTGTGTATTTACGTGCTGCAACCACACAGATCCTTGCACACCGGTCCTCTTCACCGTCCATGGTCGACCGAGGAGTCCGCCGACCTCCCTTCATATCATCTTCCACACACAGGCACACACACTCACAGTCCTCTCGCACCAGCCACCTCTGAACTCTTTCCCCTCATCCCTTCATGCCTAGAATACAGCTACTTCCTCCAAGCTGTTGAGATAATCTTCAAAATCTCCCTGTCAATACCTAGAGATAAAGGCATATAGGTCAAGACATCTATCTTTTGATTCCCCTCCCCTTTGGCTGTGCTGAGTGGCATGTAGAATGTTAGATCCCAGACCAGGGATCGAACCCACAGCCCCTGCCTCAGAAGGCAGAGTCGTAACCACTGGACCACCAGGAAGTCCTGACCCAACAGCTATCTTTTCTGCTGAGCTGATAAAGAAGCCTTACAATACCAGAGTCCCAGCTAAGGCATCACTGCTTCTGCCTCTGCTGGACTTGCCCAGCTTGACGTGAAATCGCAGAGTTCACAGTGCTTTCCCCCAGCCTGCCAGAGCAGGACGTCTGAACTGCTACTCTGGGAATCTCCTCTTCAACAAAAGCGGGTGCGCTCTAACTTCACTGAGAACATCATCCAAAGCCCATCACCAGCACGAAGGATCTAGAGACCAGCAAGAGAGAGACAGCTGGCACGACATCAAACGAAGAAAACACTCGAACTTCACCAAGAAGATCATTCAAAGCCCATCACCACTGTGAAGGCTCTACAGACCAGCAAGAGACAGCTGGCGCAACATCAAACGAAGAAAAACATGCTATGTATACACTTAAGAAGGATTTCAAGTCTGTTGTGCACTTCTTTGGCTGACATTTTTAAAAAACAAACAAAAATATGATGCATTGTCTTTTTCTCTTGGCTTGAGAATGCCAGAGTCTGCTCTTCAACTTTTTTTGGTTTTCATTGTTAAAAACACTGATACTTGACAAGAAAATCCAGCATCTCTTGGCTTACAAAGAGCTCTGTTGATAAAATGACCTCAGTAAGTCAATACTAATCTGTGTCAGGTTGGAGGCTGCATTCCCATTTTACAGCTGAGGAAGCCAAGGTCCAGCGGCCTGAGTAAACTTCTAAGGCTGGATGATCACTGGGACTAAAACCCTGTCCAGCCTTCCTGTAGTTTGCTGAAGCTTCTGTTGAACTGGAATGCATTTCACCTACTTCATTCATAAAGTTTTAGCCATGAACTAGTTCCCCGTTCACCCCGATCCAGTAGTCTGGCCTGGACGGACAAGCCTGGTGGGCTGCAGCCCATGGGGTCCCGAAGAGTCGGACCCAACTGAGCGACTTCAGTTTCACTTTTCACTTTCATGCACTGGAGAAGGAAATGGCAGCCCTCTCCAGTGTTCTTGCCTGGAGAATCCCAGGGACGGGGGAGCCTGGTGGGCTGCCATCTATGGGTCGCACAGAGTCAGACACGACTGAAGCGATTTAGCAGCAGCAGCAGCAGTTCTCCCTTTTAGTGTATGGGCCACCACAGTGAGAAAAGAAACAAATTTTTACTTACTTCAAAAGTACTAACTTCAAGATCTTCAAATTTCCCTGAAAGTGACATTCCTGCACAGTTTACAAGCATGTCCACCGGGCCCAGCTTCTCCTGCGCCTGGAAGTTTATCAAATTGGGCATCGAGGAAGAGAAATAAAGAAGCCGTGAGTAGCCCATCAAGCCAGTAAATAAAATCTATAAAACTATCAGACCTACAGGGAAGATATGCCAACTCCAAGCCACACATCAAACTGGCAAGGACCAATCAAAAGGCGAGTGGATTAACTTCAACTGACCCAACCTCTTACTTGTTTTATGACGTTCTCTACTTGGCTATAGTCTTGAGATACATCAACTGATATACAAAGCACCACCTGTTAGAAAGAGAAAAAAATGATCAAAGCTATGCAGGGCTTTAAAAGAACTGTCTTTAAAAATTAAAGGCACATTTTTCCAGTAGATAAGGAGCGCAATTTGGATGTTCCGATTGCAGGGCTTGAAACCTGATGACAATGCAATCAGGAGAGGCAAATCGGGGATGGGAGGGCAGGTCTTCCAGTGGTTCAGCAGTAAAAGACTCCGCCCACAATGCAGGGGATGCAGGAGACAGGGATTCGATCCCTGGGTCTGGAAGATTCCCTGGAGGAGGGCACGGCAACCCATTCCCAGTGTTCTTGCTTGGAGAATCCCATGGACAGAGGAGCCTGGGGGGCTACAGAGCGGGACATGACTGAAGCAACTCAGCCTGCATACATGGGCAATTTTTGGCAGGGGGAAAAAAAACTGTTAACAAACTACCACGGAAAAAATGTCACCAGGGCCCTGCTTATGCTTCGCAGAGAAACAGGCCAGCTCTGGGAAGGGAGGCTGCCCTGGGCCCCTCCTGCACGCCCTAACCCTGAGGACATTGCCCTTCCTGGACGTGCAAGTCAAGGACTTTCCACAGGACCTGAGGCTTCTGCTGGGTGAAGAGCGGGGCTAACGAGAGGGAGAGGGAGCGGACACGGCGTCAGCGAGACTGGCCTTCACCGGACGCTCCAGATCCGTGTTTCAGATGATGCCCCTTCTCTACTAGAGCTCACAGGGACATGAAAACAAAACAACGAAACTGGGGGGACCCACCGAGCTGGCGGCTTTCCAATGTCTGTGGGCTTCAGAGAAGGGGGTACAGACGGAGGCCCCGGTACTAGAGAAAAAACCCCCCACACACAAAGAGAGGTGGATGAGGACATCTGCTTGCAGCACAGAATGCAAAGGAAGAAAAATGCAAACAGCCAATAAAAGAGAACTGATTCAATAAACTCTGGGGTACCCAGGATTATGCCACAGCTGTTTTAAGAGACAAGGCAGATTTATCTGACTGATGTGCAAAGTTCTCTTTGCTTCACCACCTTAGCATCTTAACATTACTGACTCAATGGACATGAGTTCGAGCAAACTCTGGAAGACGGTGAAGGACAGGGAAGCCTGGCATGCTGCAGTCCAGCAGTCCACGGGGTCACAAAGAGTTGGACGTGACTTAGCGACTTAACAACAAAAACAACCAAGTTCTCTAACGTATTTCTGGAGAGAAAAAATGAGGCAATTCAAACTGCAGTGAGACACCGTTTAAAACCCATCAGAAAAGCGAAAATTACAAAGTCTGTTAATACCAAGTATTGGCAAGGAGTCACTAGGGGCAGGAGTGTAACCATTTTGGTGATGCATGCACTCAACTCAACAATATCATTTCTAGGTGTATTCCATCCTTGTACAAAGTACACAGAGATAAACTTTAGCAACAGCAAGAAAGAAAGCAAACTGAAAAAAAAAATGGAGACAACCTAAATACCCACCCACAGTAGAGCTGATGGAGGACAGTCTACACAGACAAGACACTCTAGACAGAGAGCTGATGGATGGAGGAGAGTCTACATATAGAAGAAAACTCTAGACAGCATAAAAAAAAAATGAACAATTACTTCATGCAGCAACTGAGGGATTTTACCAACAATATCAGGTGAAGAGATCAAGTTGCCTAAGAATACACAAAGAATGATGTTGTATAAACTTAGAGAAAATAGGCTAGTGATTGCCGAGGGTCAGGAGGGGCTGGAAGAGAACAAGGACTGACTGCTGCTAAAGAACATGGACCTCCTTTACGGGAGGATGAGAGTGTTCCATGACTGAACGTGGCAATAACTGCAACTCTGTGGATATGCTAAAACCCACTGAACTGCACACCTTAAATCAGTGAGCTAAACGGTATGTGAAATTCTATCTCAACAAAGCTATCAAAATAAGAATGATGCCATAAAGTTCAAAAAGCAGCAGAAGTAAACACTCTTCTTAGGGTGACATGCACTTATGGTCAAATTACTAAAAAAAAAAAACAATGGAAGGGAACTCCCTGGTGGTCCTGTGGTTAAGACCTTCAATGCAGGGGGTGAGGGGTTGATCCCTGGTCAGGGAACTAAAGTTCTACATGCTACGTGGCACAGCCAAAAAACTAAAAAACAAAAGAAAAAAAACTATGAAAATCAAGGTGGGGGTTACCTCTAGGAATGAGACAGAAGGATAAGGCTGATGTGGGCAAACAGAGGAGATTTCAGGGGCCCCAACCTAGAAAATGCCATTTCTTAAGTTGGGTGATGAGTGTGTGGCTATTAATTTATCATTATGTTTTAGCCTAAAATATATATTGTATACATACACATGCCATTGCATTCATCAAAAAATTGCATAATCAAAAAATATTTTTAATACCTCCTTCCCCTTATGTTAATTTGAATAAATAACTGAAATGAGATCATTTTCTAGGAAAGCATTCTGTTATTGGATCACTTGAATTTGTGTATGTGTGTTAGAGGATATGCATTGCTTTGGTAATAACCTGAAATCCAAAATAATTCAAACAATTTCACCATTTTAAAAACAATGTAATTAGGAACAGTTGACATGTTTTCATGGGAAATAGATGGGGAAACAGTGGAAACAGTGTCAGACTTTATTTTTGGGGGCTCCAAAATCACTGCAGATGGTGATTGCAGCCATGAAATTAAAAGACGCTTACTCCTTGGAAGGAAAGTTATGACCAACCTAGATAGCATATTCAAAAGCAGAGACATTACTTTGCCAACAAAGGTCCGTCTAGTCAAGGCTATGGTCTTCCCAGTGGTCATGTATGGATGTGAAAGTTGGACTGTGAAGAAAGCTGAGTGCCGAAGAATTGATGCTTTTGAACTGTGGTGTTGGAGAAGACTCTTGAAAGTCCCTTGGACTGCAAGGAGATCCAACCAGTCTATTCTGAAGGAGACCAGCCCTGGGATTTCTTTGGAAGGAATGATGCTAAAGCTGAAACTCCAGTACTTTGGCCACCTCATGCAAAGAGTTGACTCATTGGAAAAGACTCTGATGCTGGGAGGGATTGGAGCAGGAGGAGAAGGGGACGACAGAGGCTGAGATGGCTGGATGGCATCACTGACTCGATGGATGTGAGTCTGAGTGAACTCCGGGAGTTGGTGATGGACAGGGAGGCCTGGCGTGCTGCGATTCACGGGGTCGCAAAGAGTCGGACACGACTGAGCGACTGAACTGAACTGAACTCTTTCAACAAACTATTCACAGATGAAGTCATGGTCTTTTCCTTTGCACACCTGTCCTGATTAGACAGAAAATACATGATGAGCACAGTGACTTTACCTGTTTATCATTAATAGAGTGTTTTTCGATTTCTTTCTTTGCCTGCAACAGCTTGTCCTGAAAGCAACAGAGAACAATTAGTTCTGGTGATGGTCTACTTGTCCATTTGTTTGTTTAAAAGGAGAGAAAAAGCAATTTTTTTTTAATCAAGGATTTGTTAAATGCCAGAAAGCACACGGGACAGCACCTGTGTGCAGAGCTGCGGACCACACGGCTATAAAGTAGGCTAAGCTGTGACTACGGGATGCGAGGTTTTACATTCACCGCAGAGAAAGATAATAAAAAAAATTAATGAATCTCAAGTCCCAATCATCAGTATTAATTGCTAAGGGTCTCCCATCAATTCTAATAAATGTTTTCATTTGTCATTATGGAGATATGAAACATATTCCCAAACTGAAGGGTATGTGTGATTTCACGGCATAATGATTTCCTGCAAGATCATCTAAAGAGTCCCTCCTCCACCAAAAAAGCAAATAAAGTAAAAATCACTTGTGAGATGGAAGAGGTAAACCTATGCTTGCCTATTTCCAAAAATACTCTGAGGACAAGCAAAACTATCCGGTAATTAAGTAATTCCCCCAAGGTCTCAATGGTGCTTGTTTTAGTCTTTTTCAAGAAGACGGAGATCCATTTACAGTGCCTCAATTTGCTATCAGTGCTAGAATTTAAATACAGCATGACAGCAGAGAAGAACAAAAGGAGAAGGGAGTCCTTTCAAAAGACGTGGAGGTTTTCTATACAAGAATGTGCCTGGAATAAAACCATATTATTCTATTAATAGAGAGGGACAGCATCTGACTTTGCCAGCGTCGGAGTTTAAAATCACACTAGAGTAATGGCCTTGGTGCCAGAAGGCTCATTCACCCCCAGCAATGCCAGGGGCCACGGAAAGCCTGGGAGGCCCTGACACTCGGGCCTGCCCTGCCTCCCGTTTCCTGTGTCTTCTGTACAACCTCAGCACTGGACACATCTCACAGGATGCCGTTTCACCACAGCCGGGTTTTCAGTCGAGGAAGGTGGTTTTGATGCCACAGCAGATGCGCTGTTAGAGGAGTCCAGGGACAACTAAAAGGGAGCTAATTCTGCCTTTCTTCATTTTTAAAGAGATGATGGCTGCCCGAGCCTGATCTGCACGGTCCCCGGGGACCCCTGTGGCCGGCCATCCCCCAGGGGCACTGCCCAGCTGTGTGCCCCCCCTGCTCGGCCCCAGGGCAGCTACCACCCCGCCACCCTCCCTGTTCACCGGTGAATCAAACCCCATCAACGACGCTTCGCTGCACTTGCCCCTCGGTCCATCGTCCTCCCTTCATTTCTAAAGCCAACAGAGATGTCCCGAGCGCCCACTGTGACCGAGCTCAAGCCCAAGCCAGAAGGCCCACCGTGGTCCCCCCACCTGGGGAGCAGGAGGACGCAGGACTATCAGGGAGAACAGAGCGCCCTGCCCTGGGCCCTGGCAAGGAAAACAGACACTGAACAGAAAAGGAAAACAGATCTGGTGCTGACGTGGCACAGAAAAACCCGTGTTTTGTGGAACTGCTGGGGAGGAGGGAGATTTCCCCTGTGCAGTTTGGGTCTCACTACAGATGGAGATTACATCAGAAGCAAATTACAGAGAAACGCCTACAGTCATCCTTCAGGACTCAGATCGGCCCTCCAACGCTGCTGTCCGTGGCTCCAGGCAGGGGGCTGGCTGCCTACGGCCAGGGGTGCACCTAAGTCTCTGCTTCTCCGAAGTCTGCAGTCTCTGCAATGTTGCCTCAGAGTTTCTGGCCCTGAATAAATATCTGTGGAGCTAACCTGACTTCAACCAGGAAGTTTTTGCCTGGAACACAAATAACCAGTCAGATGGTAAAGAATCCACCTGCAATGCGGGAGACCTGGGTTCGATCCCTGGGTCGGGAAGATCCCCTGGAGGAGGGTATGGCAGGCCTCTCCTGTATTCCTACCTGGAGAATCCCATGGACAGAGGAGCCTGGCGGGCCACAGTCCACGGGGTTGCAAAGAGTTGGACACCACTGAGCACAGCACAGGAATCACAGCTCCAAGCAGAGACGAGGTTGAACACTGCGAGGCTCGCACGGCCTCTTGACTCACATCATGCTGACTCAGTACCTAAGAACCTAACTGGAAGACTTACCTCATTCCGTGCAACCAGAGTTATAAAGGCTCCTTGTTTATAGCACTCAATAGCAATGCACTTTCCGATGCCACTGGAGCCTCCTGTAACCTAAAAGCAGAAACGAAGAAATTTTAGCACTTGAAACTTCCCTTCTGTAGTAAATTTAAAAAACCTATGACCGGGGGCGGGCGGGGGAGCTTCCCTGGTGGTCCGAAGTGAAGACCCCGCCATATGTAAAATAAATAGCCTATGGGAATTTGCCGTCTGACGCAGGGAACTCAAACCCGGGCTCTGGAACGACCGAGAGGGGGCGGGGTCAAGAGGGCGGGGACGTGGGTTCCCTACGGCTGATTCACGCTGATGTTTGGCAGAAGCCAACACAATACTGTAAAGCAATTACACTTCCATTAAAAGTAAATAAATACTAACAATAAAGAAAGAATTTATTGTTTGCAAGGCAGGGGAGGCAGTTTGATCCCTGGTTGGGGAACTAAGATCCCAAACGCCCCGGGACAACGAAGCCTGCACCTCGCAACTAAGACCCAACGTAAACAAATAGAACAACTATGACGGGCTCCAAAATCTAACCTGCAGGAACTAAATCTTCAGCTGCTGTAGCATCGTCATCCCAGACAGAATGAATGGAGTTTAAGAACAAACTGTCAGCAGGGCATGTGGTTTTGGCTGTTTCCAGTACTGAACTGTCCACTGCACACCTGTATTTCTGAGACCACTGGGGGGAAAGAGCCCTATACATCTAGCTGATGAATCACATTTCAGTCTGATCATCCGAAAAGATCCGTGCACCCCTATGTTCACGGCAGCACCAGTCACAACAGCCGAGGCGCGCAAACAACCTAAACGCCCACGAACGGATAAGAAGACGTGTGGACGCACCGTATGGGTGCCTGCACGTATGGAATGGAGTGGACAACCACCCGGCTTTAAGAAAGAAAGAATGCTGTTTGCAGCAACACAGATGGGCCCAGAGATTGTCGTACTAAGTGAAGTAAGCGATATAGAGAAAGACAAATATTAGTGTCACATGATATGGCTGTATGTAGAATCTGATGTATGACACAAGGGAACCTATGAAACAGACCCACAGAGAACAGGCGTGCGCTTCCAGGGTGGGGCGGGGCGGGGGAGGAATGGACTCGGAGTTCGGGCTTAACAGATGCAAACTGTTGCACACAAAATGAATAAGCAAGAAGGCCCTTTGTACAGCACAGGGAATTGCATTCAATCTGTGGTAAACCATTACAAAAAAGAACGTATATGTATATATTATATATAACTGAATCACTCTGCTATACCACAGAAGTTAACACATTGTAAATCAACCATACTTCAATAAATTAACAAATAAAAATAAACACATTACTTTGGCTTTGCGTCCAAATTCAAATGAACATTGTTTTTCTATATATCTTCTATGAGTGATCAGTTCTACAGGAGATGAAAGGAATAATTGCCAGCATATATCTTATGGTCTTTTAAACGACCGCTTATTATAAAGTAATACATGATCACGTGGAAACACTGAACAGTGACGCTTTTCTCCTGGCTCTATTCTCGTCTTCGCCGTCCACAGCTCAGCCATACTGGCTGGCTCCCAGTCATGCCTTCTCCAGCCACGGGACCTTTGCACATTCTATTTTCCCTGCCAGAAACGCTCTCCTCCCCTCTTTGCATCTAATTGGCATCTATTCACCCAGTAAATCTCAGCTCAAATGATCAGGACCTCGGGAAAGCCTCACAGGCTGCTCTCGGCGCCGCTCCCCTCCCCCCGCCCTCGCCCCCGCCCCCGCCGCAGCCGGCTTTTCAGCACCGCAGCCTTTCCCCCTTGCTTTTACATCACTCCATAACCAAGCAGCCGTGCATTACCTGTGTGACTATCTGATTCACAATCATCTCTCCCATTACCACTCCAAAGACTCCCTAAAAATACCAATTCTATTTGGGCTCCCCACTATATCCTGGACTTCTCTGGTGGCTCAGATGGTAAAGACTCTGCCTACAATGCAGGAGACCTGGGGTCGATCCCTGTGTTGGGAAGATCCCCTGGAGAAGGAAATGGCAAAGCACGCCAGTCTTCCTGCCTGCAGAGGAGCCTGGCGGGCTACAGTCCATGGGGTTGCAAAGAGTTGGACACGATCGAGCAACTAACACACACACTATGTTCCCAGCCCTTAGTATAATGCCTGGCATATAGAAAGGGCTCAAAAATATAATTAACTTAATGACACAAATGTAACATTATCTTTCTATTCATTTTTCCTATGCACATTATATAACACAGGCCAGGGGAGCAGGTGAGGGAGAAGAGAAGAGTCAGATAGGCATCTGCCCTTACACAATTTTGTATCCTACCTTTAAAAAAAAAAAAAGTATAGTCAAAAAACTAAAAGGACACACAGTATTGCATTAGATAGCTATATCAAAACTTAGCTAAATTCCCCTAGAGTCAGGTATCTAGATTGTTTTGAGTATTTTATTGTTAGATATAAATCTTGCTGTAAAGAATATCTCTGATCCCATCTCATGACTTTAAAGATCATCAAGACTCCTTCCTACACAATGTACCTATCTCCATGAAACTCCCCTGTTTCTCCTGAGCCTCAGCTTCTCACTAATGAAGGGATTTCTTTGGGTTAATTAACCAATTATCTACCAGTTACTGTTAAGACACATCTGCTATCCCACCTAAGAGTCACCTCTGGAGAGCTCTTTGCTGTCAAAATACTTTATAGGGGGACTTCCCTGGTGGTCCAGTAGCTAAGACTCCCAGTGCAGGGAGGGGCCTGGGCTCTATCCCTGGTCAGAGAGCTGGATCCCACATGCTGCAACTAAGCGTTCACCTGCCACAACGAACGAATGTGGTTGCCGCAATTAAGATCCAGACTATCCATATAAATAAATGCAGTTCAGTTGCTCGGTTGTGTCCGACTCTTTGCGATCCCATGAACTGCAGCACGCCAGGCTTCCCTGTCCTTCACCATCTCCCTGAGTTTGCTTTAACTCATGTCCATTGAGTCAATGTAGATAAATATTCAAAATATATATATTTCATAGGTGGTTTTGGCTTATTATTTTTTATCAGACATTCCAATTAGCAAGATCATTAAAAATGTCCCCTGGCTGTTACTGCTGCCTACAGGTCCCTTCACCTAATATCTCCCACACACCTGCATTTCCAAATCCTATGGAACCTGCAGAGGCCGGTCCCAACATCTCCTCCTCCAAGAAGCCTGTCCAGACTCCGTCGCTCTGTCCTGTCTGTCACTTTTGCACCTTCTGCAGCTCCTTCTGTGCCTGCCTGAGCTTCCAGGTCAGGCTCAAGTTCGCTGAGGAGGAATATCAAGTCTGACCTACCATCCTCATTCCTAGCACAGCACTCTGCATAAACGGTTACTAAATAAGTACCTGCCTACCATTAATTTGCAAAGTGGTGTATGATGCCATTTCCCTGAAAAAAAAAAAAAAAAAAAAAGCCAAAACTTGTAAGTAAAAATTCCCTGTTGTTCAATGAATACATGGAAGTTGAAGTGATGAGGTGACTGAGAAAATGTATATGCTCTCAAGTGCTCTGTAGGTGTGATTGTTACTGTCCTATTTCTAGACTGAAACAGGTAAGCAAGCTGTATCAAATTGCTGCACAACGAAGAACAAGGTGTAATTTTTTAAGATTTGTCCATGAAAAGAAGAATAAGACTTCCCACTTCTGAGTCATGGTTCATGGGAAACTGACCTTCCAGTCCAAGCCAGCTAATTCATAGAAGGTATCTAAGCCCATGCGTAAGTCAATCCAGGCTACATTACCCTTGAGTGGTATAAGAAAACATAAGAGATTTTCCTAATGGCTGAGAAAACCGGAAATACGTACCGAGTTGCCTGACCACTGGTAACTTGAGACATGAGACCCTAAAGATAACAGTTTACTGCCTTTCTTTATCACTCGCTCTGACTATTCTTTGCCACTACTGTTTTAAAGGTTAATATCTCTTCAATTGCACCACACACCTCTTATCAAGGGCAAGAGAGGGCACTTTGCTGTCAGAACAGCTTCTCCATCTATCTCCCCAAAAGGGCCGGCTGATTTTCTAGTTCTCACCAAATCAGTTTAACAGTTTTGTTTAAAAAACAGCTGATTTAAATAAGTATATACTGTGTAAGAGGGGTTCCCTGGTGGCTCAGATGATAAAGAATATGCCTGCAATGCAGGAGATGTGGGTTCGATCTCTGGGTCAGGAAGATCCTCTGGAGATGGAAATGGCAACCCACTCCAGTATTCTTGCCTGGGAAATCCTGTGGACAGAGGAGCCTGGCGGGCTAAGGTCCATGGGGTCACAAAGAGTCGGACACAACTGAGTGACTAAGTGTGTGCACATGTGCGTGTACACACACACTGTGTAAGACTCGCTGTACAGCTTTACCACTGTAATTAGAGAGAGAACACTAGTCAATCAGAATTATTTTAAAAACAAAAGAATAACTAGTTTTGACCTAAGCCTGCTCATGCTGCCCCATCAGCAAGACATTCTAAACACTGGCCCCTTTCCTTACAAGACTGGGTCTAGTCCTAACAAATCTCAAGAAAAACAATTACACTTTTACTCTTTTTATGTCATTAAAAAAAGAAGACAGATGGTGACATCATGTGAATTATTCATGTCGTCCTCACATTATTTACAGTGGCACAGCCAAATGAGATGGTGAAAGTAAGAAATTCTGTGGGATCTACCCCAGCAGACGTGTTCATTATCTTATCCACTGCCTGCAGGAGCATGATGGGGTTGGTAGGACCAGAGTCGCCATTAAGTGAGAGTCCCTTATAAACACTTCAAGGTATGCTCTGCAAACATCACTGCTAAAAACCCAAGTTTCACAGCCACAGTTTTTGAGGCAGAAGTTCTCTTGCAGATGTGACCCTTTCAGTAGGTAACATGATTGTAAAATTTTGCTCCTCTCCCCCTTGCTAATGAACTAACAACTCACCTCCCTATCTATCTTCTGCATCAGGAATGGCAGGAGCTGGAAGTACACTAATAGTTTGACGAGAGAAATTAAACAAAATATATGTTTCCATTCACAAACTCTCCGCGGGACGTCAGACACACTAAAAGCAACGACCATCCCATTCCATCTCATCCCAGCGATGCTCGGATCTTAGCCAGGACACCCATATGTCACCTCCCACACCAGGAGGATTTGCGATAACTGCTTAGTAACTAACTTTTCTGATTCATAACCTCCCGTCTCTACGTGCCTCGGGCTTATAAAAAAATTGAAGTAAGAAAAGGGCCCAGAAAGCCACAGCAAATGGTGGCATACCGGGCGCAATAAAGAAGGCTTTCTGTTTAAGTGAGGTGGTCTACCTGCAGAAAAGGGATCGTCGAAGACAGGAGTTTCTGGTAAGAAACAAACCAACCCACAGACGTCCCCTTCATTCCCAACGCACAAGCCAGGTTCTCTGGCTGAACCGTCTGACTCTGCACCGGGGCGGCACCTGCCGACCCCAGGCCGAGTCCATCAGGGACAGGCCGTGCAGACGGGGCAGAAGGGCCCCAACGCCGCTCTCGAGGACTGCCGCTCCGCCGGAGAGATTCTGCCCGCTGTCAGTCGCGCAGGCCGCCTTCTGGGGGCCGCCCCGGCGGAGCCCCGGACCCCGGCCAGGGCCGCACGCCGCGGGGTCCCGGCGGAGTCCCGCAGCCCCTCTGGCCCTCGGCGGACTCATCGGGGAGCCCGAGCACAAAAACCCCCAAACGCTCGGACCCCGGAGACGCCCCGGGAGCGGACACGCGCCCCCCGAGCCCGCACCGGCCCCGGGGGAGCAGAGGCCGCGGAGGAGACGGCGCGGGGCGGCGGGGCGGCGGGGCGGCGGGCCTGCCTGCGCTCCGGGGCCCGCGCTCCGGGGACGACGCCGCCGCGGCCTCAGGGGCCACTCACCACTACGTGCGCCCCGGGCAGGGCGAGGGGCTTGGGGCTGATGAGCGGGGACACCATGTAGAGCAGCAGCACGAAGGCCACGAGAGACGCGGCGGCCAGCAGCAGCATCGCGCGGCCGGCGGCCCGGGCGCAGCTCGGCGCAGGCTCGGCGGTCACGCGCAGCGGGGCAGGGCCGGGGCGGCGCGGGGCTCGGCGGCGCGCGGCTCGGCGGCGCGCGGGGCGGGGGCTGGGGGCGTGGTCGGAGGGCGTGGTGGGGCCGGGGCGTGGCCGGGGTTCGGCGGCGCGTGGGGCGGGGCCGGGGGCGGGGCCTAAGCCGGTGTTTGGCCCCGGGCGCGGCCGGTGGCGGAGGGGGGCGGGGTCGGCTCCGTGCGAGGGGCGGGGCGCGGAGGCGGGAGTACCCTGGGCTTCCCAAGTCTCCGGCGCCCGGACCGGACCAGCACCCTCCGCCGGGGAGGCGGGGCCTCCTTAGGGTTGCGGGGCCGGGCGCCGAGCCTCCCCGTGTCGGAGGCGGCGGCCCGGGGCTGTCTACGCGCCGGACCTGACCTCCGGGCTTCGCTCCACCGCGGGAGGCCCGGCATCAGGCCCGCGAATCCCGGGCTCCATTTCGTATTTTCTTTCGTGCTTAGAAAATGGTCACAGCGCACTTTCGCTTGCCGAGGACCGGGAAGGCCTGGACAGGGAGTTCTAGAATCGCTCAGGTCACTCAGCTTCCTTGAGTTCAAAGTTCACCTTTTACCAGGGCAGGGTTTAAAAAAGCCAAACGCTTTATAGAAATCTAATTCCCTCACCATACAATACACCCGTTTAAAGTGCGTTATATAGTCAGCGTTGTGCAAATATCACCATCGTCATTTAGCTGCGCCCCGAAAACACACACAAATAACTACGCGGTAACAGTCACTCCCCGTTTCCTCCTACCCCCTCGGGCTCTAAGTAAGCACTAATCTTTCTGTCCATGAATTTACCCATTCTGGATATTTCATATACATGGAATTTTAGAATAGGTAGCCTTTTGTAGCTGCCTTATTTCAGTCAGCATAACGTTTTCAAGGTTCATCCATGTGGTGCAGTGTATCAGTATTTCGTGTTTTTTATGACCAAATTCCATTGTGTCGACAAACCATATTTCAGTTATCCATTCATCAATTGATGGACATTAGGTTGTTTCTACTTTGGGGCGATTACGAACAATGCTGCTGTGAATATTCATGCAGAAGTTTTTCGTTTATCTTGGGTGTATACCCACCCAAGAGAGTGGAATTGCTGGATCTTATAATAACTGTTTAACAAGAACTGCCAGACCATTTCCAAAGCAGCTGCCCAATTTTATAATCCCCACCAGCACTGTATAAGGGTACCAGTTTCTCCACATCTGCACCAACACTTGTTGTTATCTGTCTTTTTAATTACCGCCTCCACTGTGGGTGTGAAATGACATTTTGTTAAGGTTTTAGTTTGCAAAAGGCACATATTTTTTGTTCACTTATGTGCTTTACTATTTTGGAGTTATTCTTAGAAATACTAGAGAGCTCAGATACAAAGGAATTGATCTTGAGTTTTTCTTCTTAATTTGTTGCCCAGAATTAGCCAAATCTCAAGCTTTGAGTCCCCAAGACTTCTGACATCAACTGAATGTTTGGAGGAGGGGTTCCCAAGCCACCCTCAGGTTTAATTATTTGCTAGAAGGACTCAGAGAGCTCAGTGAGAGCTGTTACACTCATGATTATGGTTTATGAGGGTCAGCCAAGAGAAGTTGTACATAGGGCGAAGTCTGGGCTTCCCTGGTGTCTCAGTGGTAAAGAATACGCCTGCTAATGCAAGAGACGCTTAGCTGCAGGTTCAATCCCTGGGTCTGAAAGATCCTCTGGAGAAGTTTCCAGTATTCTTGCTGGGCAATTTCATGGACAGAGGAGCCTGGCAGGCCACAATCCACGGGGTCATAGAAAAAGAGTCAGACGTGACTTAGCGACTGAACAACAACAGGGCACAGTCTGGAAATCTCCAGGCATGGACCTCCCAACACCGGGTGTGACAGTTCCCATGGAGAGCTGCCAACTAGGGCAGGTCAACCAAGGAAGCTCCTCTGGTGTCCAGAGTTTATACCGGGGCTTCATTCATAACAGAATTGACTAATCGCCTTTGTGGCTGAGGGCAGTCTCCAGGTTAGCAGATAACAGGGAACTCCCACCTAAATCACATGATTGGTCTTTCTGGAGTGGGCAGGCCCCACCCTAAAGTCCAATTTCGCCAGCCCTCATCTGAACAAGGACGCTTCCATCAGGTCTGAGGGAGAACACCTCCAAGAAGCCAAAGGAAACGGCAAGAACGTCTCTGGGGTCCAGGCCATCCAGTGCTCTTCTACCACAGAACAAACGTATGCCTAGTATTTGGAGGAGGTGATGTGAAGTAGGAGGCTCTTAATTCAATTTCCCAACAGATTTAACCACCAGTATCCATGTTGCAATCTTGCTGAGATGATGCCAGTGTTACATCATATCCAGCTGTGTTTCTTCTTGTTGTTTAGTTGATAAGGCCGCCTGCCTGGCTTCTCTGTCCATGGGATATTGCAGCAAGAATACTGGAGTGGGCTGCCATTTCCTTCTCCAGGGGATCTACCCGACCCAGGGAACGAACCTGTGTCTGCTGCATTGGCAGGTGGATTCTTTACTGGTGAGTCACCTGGGAAACCCTCTCGAGGTGTGAGTAGTAGATATAGCCTGAAAAAGAAGAATGAAATGGACTGAAGACCTAAACCGACGTTTCTCCAAGGAAAACATACAGATGACCAAGAGGCACATGAAAAGATGCTCAACATCACTAATTATTAGAGAAATGCAAATCAAAACACAGGTCAGAATGTCTGTCCTCAAAAAATCTACAAATAATAAATGCTGGAGAGGGTCTGGAGAGAAGGGCACCCTCTGTCACTGCTGGTGGGAATGTAAGCTGATACAGTGACTATGGAGAACAGTATGGAGGTTCTTTAAAAAACTAAAAATAAAACTACCATATGACCCAGAAACTCCACTATGGGCCATATACCCTGAGAAAACCATAATTCAAAAAACACATGCACCCCAATGTTCATTGCAGCACTGTTTACAACGGCCGGGACACAGAAGCAGCCTAGTGGTCCACTGACGTGTGACTGGATAAAGAAGATGTGGTACGTGTACACAGCCATTAAATTTATGAATATTTCATAAATTTATTTATATAAATTTATGAATATTTTAATGGCTGAATATTACTCAGCCATTAAAAGGAGTGGAACTGAATCATTTGTAGCGATGTGGACGGACCTAGAGACTGTCAGACACAGTGAAGTAAGTCAGAAAGAGAAAACCAAATATTGTATGTTAGTGCATATATGTGGACTCCAGAAGAATGGCCCAGATGAACCATTGCAGGCAGGAATAGGTATGCAGATATGGAGAACGGACGTGCGGGCCTGGAGGGGAAAGAAGAGTGATGGTTCAGAGCCTGGGGCTGCCACGCACACACTCCCTCGTGTGAAGCAGCCAGCCAGTGGGCACACAGCCCCCTGTATCAGACATGGGGCTCAGCTCGCTGCTCTGTGGTGGCCTAGCGGGGTGGGATGCGGCGTGGGTAGGAGGGAGGTCCGAGAGTGAAAGGCTGTATGTATGCACATCGCTGATTCATTTCACTGTCCAAGAGAAACGGACAACACCTTGTAAAGCAGCTCTGCCCCAATTTAAAAAAAGATAGCATCACATTTGCTAGACTTTCACTCAATTACCAACAGTTGGTCCAGCTTATCAACACATCATCTGACCAAAATGTCTCCCAAAGCATGCCGCTCGGGGTTGCAGGTTTCAGAGACTATCATCGCGTGCTCTGAGCTTCCCTCAAGGAATTCGTGTAACGTTGGTTTTTCCTTGTCACATAATCCATTGATTCATTCCTTTTTCTTTGGTTACCACTTCTCCTTCTATTTATGATTTGCTTTTACTCAAATCATTGTGTTTGAGGGACACTGTGTTCAACCTAGTACTGAACACATTGGAAGGGACATGGCGTTCAGCCTGGTATTCTGCTTTTCCAGATTGCTGGCGCAGATACTAATCTAGAAAAACCTCTCCTCTCCGTCCACTCTGATTTGTATACGGTAGGATGACACAGCATACCGCTAGTGGGCTTTTGGCAACCACTGGGCTTCCCTGGGGGCTCAGACAGTAAAGAATCTGCCTGCAATGCAGGAGACCCGAGTTTGATCCCTGGGTCTGGAAGATCCCCTGGATAAGAGAATGGCTACCCTCTCCAGTACTCTTGCCTGGAACACCCCGTGGACAGAGAAGCCTGGCGGGCTGCAGTCCATGGGGTCACACAGAGTTGGACATGACAGAGCGACCAAGCAGAGCACACAGCACAGCATAGGCCACATATCTGCATTCATGGTCAGTCAGGTGGATCCGTTCATGAGTTTGCCAGGCAAAGTGAAGGTGTTATCCACCCATAAGCCTCTTAGGGATTCCGGTGTAAAGGTTTCAAAGGATAGTCACAGTCTCCTGCTTAGGGATGATCCCTGATTCGGCACCCACGCTTGAAGCACTGGTTCCTGGGAACACTGCGTCAGGTGGAAAAATGAGGAAGTTGAGGCACTGTGAAGAAAAAAGAGTAAACCATAGTGGTACCAGCATCTTCTTCCCACGAGGAGAGCCGTGTAATCATGTCACGTTCTCCCGCACCCTTCGCCTCCAGAACCCCCAGAAGGGGGGAGAAGTGTATCCGCCCCCTTCTCCTCCAGAACCCCCAGAAAAGGGGAGAAGTGCATCTAGCAGCCGCTTTCTTGGTTTTCCTCATGCTGACGTCTGCACGCACTCGGGACAGCGTGTGAGCCTGCCCCACTCCCCATCACAGCCGTCCCAATCCCCGTTCCAGCTCTCTGAGACCTTTCCTCTGAGGACGGCATGCCACGTGAGACACCCACCTGATGGGACAGCTCCTTGCCCATTGTTGGACGTCATGGGCTTAGTTTTACTTTTTTGCTGTTATTTTTTCAATGTTTAAAATTTATTTTATTATTTTATTATAAAGTGTGTTTTTCCAATCAAAATCTTAGCAAGACTTTTTTTGTAGCTATAGCCAAGATTATTCTAAAATTTATATGTAAAGGCAAAGGAACTAGAATATCTAAAACATGGGGGGAAAGAGGGAGTAATTAATCAGTCTACGTGATTTCAAGACTTATTACATGGCTACAGCAACAGAGACAGAGCGGTAGCCACAGAGAGAGCAGAATCCAGCGGAACCCAGAACCCATGACACATGCCCCAGGCTTTTGACAAGGCTGCGGAAGCAGTTTGATGGAGGAAAGGTAGCCTTTTCAAGAAACAATGCCAGGAAAATTGGACATCCATCGACAAAAAAGATGAAACTCAACCTCAACTTTACACCTTCTGCAAAAATTGACTCAGATAACATGATGGTTAATTTTATGTGTCAAGTTGACTGGGCCGCTTGGTACCCAGCTCTGTGGTCAAGCCTCACTCCGGGTACTTTTGTGAGCATGTATCTCATGAAGCAGACATTTCAATCAGGAGGCTGAGTAAAGCAGGTTAGCCTTCCCAGTGTGGGTGGGTCTCATCCAATCAGTTGAAAGCCTGGAAAGAACCAAAAGGCTGACCTTCCTCCAAGGAAGAGATCATTATTCCTGTCTGATGAACTTTTAACTGGAACACTGCCCATTTTTCTTGCCTTTGGACTTGAGTTGAAACATCAGCTCTTCTTACGTCTCCAGCTTGCCAACTCACCCTGCAGATCTTGGAATATGCCAGCCTCCATAATCATGGGAGCCAATATCTTATATTTCATACACATGTATATTCATATCTTCTATTAGTTCTGGTTTTCTGGAGAAATCTAATACAGAATGGATCATGGGCTAAAATGTAAAACTATAGGGGAAAAAAACCACATTGGGTTTAAAAGAAGGAAAACTTTGGCCAATCAGGCCAAAAAAAAAAAAAAAATCAGGTCACTTGTTTAAAAAAAAAAAATCCAGCTAGTTTCAGATTTCTCCACAATGACATTCAGTGGGTGAGAACAATGATATGTCTATAAGATCCTCCAGGAAGGAAATGTTGAGCCAAAGTTTTCTATCCAGCTAATCTGTATTTCACCCTTGAACATGTAATGATCAATACTTTTCCCATGAGTGCCTCTTGAAAAAAGCATTAAGGTTATTATATTAGTCTGTCTGGGCAGCTGTAACAGAAGACCATAGACTGGGTGGCTTATAAACAACAGAAATCCATCTCTCTCCATTGTAGAGCCTGAAAGTCCAGAACCACGGGACTGATAGGCTGGGTGTAGGGTAAGAGTTCACTTCCTGGTCCCTGGAGGCCATGGTTTCACTGTGGCCTCACTTGGAAAGGGCAGGGAGCTCTCTGAGGTCTCTTTAACGAGGCTGCTGATCCCGTTCCTGAGGCCAAAACCACCTCTCTTGACTGCACCTTCCGATACCATCACCTTGGGTGTTAGGGTTTCACATGTGAGTTTGGGGCATGCAGACATTCAGTTTCTAGCAGAAACTTCAGCCAGTCACAAGATGACTGAGAAGAGTAGCGTGAAAGGACTGTCCTTTGAGAATTTGGCAAATGAAATAAGTTTAACTATATAACAAAGATTAAAACAAATGTAGCATCTAGGGTAAAGATGGTATATGAGTGTTATACCTTAACAAGGTAGAAATAATAGAACGTTTTGGGAGAGGAAGAAGGAAAACACTTGGAAGGTAGGATGACTTTATTAACTGCCTCATTTGCACCTGATGCCCAAAGATAATCGTTAAAGTTGACAAATTAAGTCACAGAAGTATAAATATTTACCACCGTAAAGGTAAACATTAAGAAATATATTTTTGGGGCTTCCTTGGTGGCCAGTGGTTAAGCATCTGCCTTGCAATGCAGGGGACACACGTGCGATCTCTGGTTTTGGAACTAAGATCCCACGGACCTCGGGGGAACCAAGCCAGCTCCACAGCCAGAGAGGCTGCAGAGTTCACACACCACAGAGAAGGATCCCACGTTCTGCAACTAAGACCTGACACAGCCAAATAAATAAAAACAGAAATATATTATCGACTCAAAAGAAGTATGCAAATTTTATCATTGTTTATGGTAAAGACTCACAGATTCCATCAAAGGAAGTGGATCCAGGGCTAAATAAGGTGTAATTATACAGGCAAACAACACTACTACAAACTATGCTAATGAAAGGTTATAAAAAGAAGGCAGAGAGGGGCTTCCCTGGTGGCTCAGAGGTAAATAATCCGCCTGCCAACGCAGGGAACACGGGTTCGATCCCTGATCAGGGAAGATTCCACATGCCTTGGAGCAACTAAGCCCTCGCGAGCCCACCCCGGAGCTGTAGCTTCTGAAGCCCATGAGCCTGGAGCCTGTGCCCCACAGCAGGGAAGCACCGCAGAGAGGAGCCCGTGGACTGCAACTGGAGAAGAGCCCAAGCAGCAGGGAAGACCCAGCACAGCCAAAAAAAAAGAAATCAGAAGGTGGAGGGAAGGCAGCACTACCGCCCTTCACAGCGTCCCTCTGCCGCTGCCTCTCCCAGCGCGTGCTGCCTCGAGTCCCCAGCGTCCCCCGCATTCTGCAGGACTCACGGGCGACCCCCAGGCAGTACTGCCCTTTTCACTCTTCAACGAGACCAGCGCTTCTCAAATCGCGTTGCATGTCCAGTTTCCTTTTTGATTTCCTTTCTGTGGCCAACCAATTAGAAAAATGAAACCAAACCAAAACAAAGACTCGCAAAATACAACCTTTAATGATTTATTATTAGAGTCCACAGACTTAAAAGTGCATTTTAATAAATGTAATCGGAACAGTCATAAAAAGGAGAAGGACACAATTGTACAGGCTGTTCATGGAAAGTAAGCATAAAAGTGGTGAATACAGAGAATTACTGTTGCAACAAACTATATTTTCCAAGGATGGGGCCACAATCTCTCCAATCCGTAAGTTCTTTCAATGTGACCAGCACTGACGGGGGGTCTATGAACGCGGGTGGACCTTTGTGACTGCCTTGACCAAAGGACTGTGGCCAAAGTGACACGGCAGGCCTTGTAGTAACAACCTGGAAAAGGCCCCACAGCTTCTCCCCGGTTTTCTTGGAGCACTCGCCCTTGCAGTGATCCTTTGAGTGAGCTCAGCCTGTCTATGGAGAGGTCCATTCAAAGAAGAGCTGAGGCCTCCAGCCCGCAGTCCCGCTGGACTCCCAGTCAGTAGCCGACACCAACTTGCCAGCTGTGTGAATAAGCCATTTTCAAAGAGCATCCTCTGCCCACAGTGACAGTGCATGGAGCCCATACATTTGGCAGTTTCGTGGGCAAAATAAATGGTCATCAAATAAATTGTTTCATAAGCAAAATAAATTGTTTCCAGCCATTGAATTTTGGAGTTATTATGAAGCAACAGTTCGTAATAACTGTTGGCCACCTGATGCGGAGAGCCAACTCATTAAAAAAGACCCCAATGTTGGAAAAGATTGAGGAGAGGAGGAGAAGGAGGCGACAGAGGATGAGATGGTTGGATGGCATCACCGACTCGATGGACATGAGTCTGGGTGGACTCCGGGAGTTGGTGACGGACAGTGAGGCCTGGCATGCTGCAGTCCGTGGGGTCGCACAGAGCTGGACACGACTGAGCGACTGAACAACAGTAAATGAAACTCGATTACACTGATGGCTTTCTGTTATTTTGCTTTCATAACAAAATTATGAGTGAACTAGCAATGACTCATATTGTTATTCAGTCGCTCAGTCGTTTCCTACTCTTTGCGACTCCATGAACCGCAGCACGCCAGGCCTCCCTGTCCATCACCAACTCCCGGAGTTCACCCAAACTCATGTCCATCAAGTCGGTGATGCTATCCAACCATCTCATTCTCTGTCGTCCCCTTCTCCTCCTGCCTTTAATCTTTCATTCAGTTCAGTTCAGTTCAGTCACTCAGTCGTGTCTGACTCTCTGCGCCCCCATGAATCGCAGCATGCCAGGCCTCCCTGTCCATCACCAACTCCTGGAGTTCACTCAGACTCACATCCATCGAGCTGGTGATGCCATCCAGCCATCTCATCCTCTGTCATCCCCTTCTCCTCCTGCCCCCAATCCCTCCCAGCATCAGAGTCTTTTCCAATGAGTCAACTCTTCGCATGAGGTGGCCAAAGTACTGGAGTTTCAGCTTTAGCATCATTCCTTCCAAAGAAATCCCAGGGCTGATCTCCTTCAGAATGGACTGGTTGGATCTCCTTGCAGTCCAAGGGACTCTCAAGAGCCTTCTCCAAGACCACAGTTCAAAAGCATCAATTCTTTGGTGCTCAGCTTTCTTCGCAGTCCAATTCTCACATCTATACTTGACCCCTGGAAAAAGCATAGCCTTGACTAGACGGACCTTTGTTGGCAAAGTAATGTCTCTGCTTTTCTTTTTTTTAAATATGGAACGCTTCACGAATTTGCGTGTAATCCTTGCGCAGGGGCCATGCTAATCTTCTCTGTATCGTTCCAATTTTAGTATATGTGCTGCCGAAGCGAGCACATGTCTCTGCTTTTCAATGTGCTATCTAGGTTGGTCATAACTTTCCTTCCAAGGAATAAGTGTCTTTTAATTTCATGGCTGCAGTCACCACCTGCAGTGATTTTGGAGCCCCAAAAAATAAAGTCTGACACTGTTTCCACTGTTTCTCCATCTATTTCCCATGAAGTGGTGGGACCAGATGCCATGATCTTCGTTTTCTGAATGTTGAGTTTTAAGCCAACTTTTTCACTCTCCTCTTTCACTTTCATCAAGAGGCTTTTTAGTTCCTCTTCACTTTCTGCCATAAGGGTGGTGTCATCTGCATATCTGAGGTTATTGATATTTCTCCCAGCCATCTTGATTCCAGCTTGTGCTTCTTCCAGCCTAGCATTTCTCATCATGTACTCTGCATAGAAGTTAAATAAACAGGGTGACAATATACAGCCTTGACGTACTCCTTTTCCTATTTGGAACCAGTCTGTTGTTCCATGTCCAGTTCTAACTGTTGCTTCCTGACCTGCATACAAATTTCTCAAGAGGCAGATCAGGTGGTCTGGTATTCCCATCTCTTTCAGAATTTTCCAGTTTATTGTGATCCACACAGTCAAAGGCTTTGGCATAGTCAATAAAGCAGAAATAGATGTTTTTCTGGAACTCTCTTGCTTTTTCGATGATCCAGCGGATGTTGGCATTAGGTGCCTATAATTACACTATGTAGCATTTTTATTGTGAGGCATGAGCTGGATCCTTTCTCCTTAATTTATCTAGTGTAGGTTGAGTTATCAACAATGTAATTCATAAGGGATAATCTTCACTGAAACTATTTGAATGCTTTGTTTTAATACATGCCGCATTGCTAAAGCATACACAAGGGAAGGTGCTGTAGATTCCATTTATATGAGGAACCTAGAATAAGCACAGTCACAGAGAAAGATGGCAGACAGTGGTTCTCGGGCTGGAGGGAAGGGAGAAAGGGGAGGTGGGGCTGAGAGTTTCTATTTGGGTCGAAAGTTCTGGAAATAGTGTTGATGGCTCCACAACACTGTGAATGTACTTCATGCCACTGAACTGTATTACACTCAAAAATATTAAAAATGGTAAATTTTATATTACGCATATTTTACCTCAATAAAAAAATGCTCCCATCATAAAACTTAGAAAATAAGAGCGTAAAGAAAAAATGTTTAATTAGCAATTCTACAACTCAAAGGGAGCTGTTTTTAGCTCCAGACTTTCCTGGAGACACCTTTCTGGGATGACCTAACCCTGTGTGGCAGGATTATTATTTTTTGTATTTTCTCCTCCCCTGTTGTCTGAAGATGACAGGCTTCCCTCGCATCGAGTAAACAGGCAGAAACACAGTCTCTTGTACAATATTCTCCTTCCTTCTGGCTCCCCCACCAGATCCTAACCTCTCATGTCACTGAGGAGGTTAAGCTAAATACCCTGGAGGGCAGCAGGAGAAAGAGGAGATTTTGCAGGCTCCGGGCAGGCGGGAGAGGGGATTTCTCTGCCCAGAGAGCCGAGGGCTGGCCCACCTGCTGCCCCAGCGCCGGACCTGAGCAGATTCTCGGCCTCCTGCTGCTGCGGAACCCAGAGCGGAGGGACATCAGCGAACCCGAAGAATGAAAACGGCCGCAGCGGTTCTGGACTCGAGATCTACCTCCTGCTCCAGAGAACTTCAGTGTGATCCTTGGAGGAAGAGGTCTAGTGAAGACCAACAGTGATTTTCCAGACAGCACAGCAGATTCGGGTTTGACTTACTGATAGTGTAGAAATATGATGCTTCTGTCTGGAGTCTGTGAACTGAAATTTAGACTTGCTGTTAGCGAGCTCCCATATTTTCAGCATCCCCTAAAGAAATAGAAAAAATTGTCAAAGGGTTTTCTCTACTCTGTAGTCAAACCTGTAGCAGAAGGAATCTGTGAGAACACAGGTTCTACCTCTTATTGGAAAGGTGTGTGTGTGTGTACTTTTATTAAGATTCTAGACCTGTCGCCTTGGAGACTGACAGGTGCTGAGAGCAGGCGGCCATTCTGATTGGCCAGCGCTGTGCCCACCGTATCCCTGCTGTTAGACACTTTTAACATCATCCTTCCCACTTTCCTGTGAAGTGAAATGAAGTGAAAGTCGTTCATTCGTGTCTGACTCTGGGACCGCACGGTCTATATAGTCCATGGAATTCTCCAGGCCAGAATAGAGCCTTTCCCTTCTCCGGGGGATCTTCCAAACCCAGGGATCAAACCCAGGTCTCGCATTGCAGGCAGATTCTTTACTGTCTGAGCCACCAGGGAAAGACTCACGTACCTGTGGCTGCCACCAATTCCTTCCATTTTCAAAGTTTTTATTTAATAACCTAGAACTCCTTTAATACTTTACTATTTTTAATATGGAATGTTTAAAGGTTTCTATAAAATTGTCAGTGAATTCTTAAAGGAATTATTTATGGCCTAAGACAGCATACCTTGCAATTAAATACAGGAAAGCCTTTTAATGCTGCAACACAGGATGTCTTAGGCCATAAGTCTTTCAAGAAGCCACTGGCAATGTTATAGAAGTCTGGAAAAGTAGGCTGTAAGTCTTAGAGTTTTGACAACATTCTAAGACACAACTATTCATTCCCGTATCAAGGAATACCTACGCTCGAGTACCTCACCATTTCAACCAGGATTGTGCTCAGCTGTATACAAGGACAGTCCCACGACTTTTTTATAGGGAAGTCCTGGGTCTGTGTTAAGTGCTTGGGAAATATGAAGATCACTTAGTTGGTGATGATTTTCTAAAAACCACTACATGTTTTTAAAGTTGACTCTTCAATTTCATCTCCTTCAGAAACGATCCTTCACCCTTCAATCCTGTTTATTTACTCTGTCACATTTGCTATGTGGGGATGTGAATGTGGGTGGGCACAGCTTTACAGTAGTTGCAGACATCATGGGCTTTCTCCCCCATCTCTGTATGCGCAGAATTCAGGGTGTGTCACCTGGAAACAAGGCCCCACAAACACTAACATAATCACAACATCATGATCACATCCAAGACAATAACAATTCCAAAGTATCTGGTATCTGGTTTGTAGTCAGATTTCTGCAATTACCTCCAGTGTCTAATAAAGCTGTTTTCCCCTCAAACCAGGATTCAAATCAATGTTCTTACCATGCATTAGGTTCTGGGTTGTCCTCAGTTTCTTTTAACCTGGGGCTTCCCTTGTGGCTCAGCTGGTAAAGAATCTGCCTGCAATGCAGGAGACCTGGGTTTGATCCCTGGCTTGGGAAGATCCCCTGGAGAAGGGAAAGGCCACCCACTCCAGTATTCTGGCCTGGAGGATCCTTTTAACCTAGGAAATCCCCTCAACCTTCCATTTGGTAGCGGCACTGTTTGGAGGCCAGGCCAGCTGTCTCACAGACGTCCTACAGGCTCTTTGGCCGGACTGGTTCCCCATGATGTGCTTTGTTTTGCTCTCCTGAATTTCCTGTAACCAGCAGTCAGGTCTATGGTTTGGCTGGATTCAGAATATACACTTCCGGTGGGAACAATTCCTGAGTGTGTTTGGTGTTGCGCCCATCGCTTGGAGAGAACGCGAGACTTGGAGAGAGGTGTCCGCTGTCCCAGACATGCTCCCAGCTCCAGCCACTGGCCCCAGCTGGGCAAGAGGCTCCTGGCCAGAGCTGCTCAGCCAAGCTCCCCTGAGCTCTTGACCCACCGAGAGAGAAAGTTGTGTTTCAAGCCATGAGGTTTTGGAATGCCTAATGCAGTAATAGAGAACTGAAGTCATTTTTGGGGTTATCACCGTATCTGCTTATTGTATTATATTCTGATTTGTTGACCTTAGACATCATTTCCTCTTTTGACAGATGCGACCTTAGCTCACTTACATTAACCTTTCTCTTCTCCCTCCCAATTTTTCATAGTAAATATCACCATTTAGAATTCTTGTTGGGTTACATTTGAAACTCTCACCATTGTAAAATCTCTATTTCTTTTTCCATCAATTTTTGAAACCTGGCATTACTACCCATTCTGTAAGATTAAGCTTATATAATACCTGACCCCTTTAAAGATTTTTATTTTTTGAATACTTTATTACTTTGTGGGGGCTGCATCGCGTTGTGGGATCTTGGCTCCCTGACCAGGACTGAACCTGTGCCCTCAGCAGTGAACGCACTGATCTTAACTACTGGACCACCAGGGAACATGTCTGTATTCTTTTTAACACACCTCTTTCAATTCTCAACCATCTCAGATACATCTTAATGATACATTAGGCAAACAGAAGAACATGTAAGTAGGTAGGCCCTGATATTCTATAAAACGCGCTCCTTTTCCGCACTGTCCATCCTGAGGAGTTAAATGGGCCCCCGCTGGATACCACCACACCAGCGTGCTTCCTGCCTGAACGGTGGCATGAATTTGTGGGATTTCTCCTAGGGCTGTAAATACTACTTCACTGTTTTCTCAGGAGGGTGGAGCTCCCGGGGCCCTTCTTTTTCCATTAACCTTCACTCCCTGGACCAGCGAACAGCCAAATGACCCTGACCACGGCTGACTTGTTCAGAGTTCCCCTGGGCCTGCTATGGTGCAAAGTCCGGTCAAAACTCCACCGCACTCATCGCTTGCTCCCCATAAATTCTCTCCTGAACAGTGGACCCCAAGGGCTTCCTGATTCTCCAGTAAAGAGTATTAGCTCAGTCACGTTCCAGTAAGCCTGAAGCAGCCCCACACCCTTTGGGGAAGGCTGAAGGCAAAGCTCCCTCTGAACCTGGAATGTTCTGGCAGAAGCCTTTCTCAACAAGACAGTCTCCACTTCTTTCAAGCGGCACAGATTCCATGACCTGATTCAGGTCTGGAAATCACGACGGCCAGACCCCTGCTCGCCAGGCAGGCGTGTTTTGTTTGTACTACTGCTGCAGCGCCTTACTCACGGTCTTAAGGACCCTGCCACCACTGATCATGACCTCTGCAGGAAAGTCCACTCTGATTTATCACTCCAGCCCTGCTGCTTAATGCAGTGACCAAGTCCCCCCTGGCTCGTGCTAACTGCTACTACTTGACTTTTGCAGCTGAGACTGCTCCAGCTCCGATGAAAGTGAAGGCCCTGGAAAACACTCTGGAATGCACTCCTTCACCTGTCAGTGCCCCACTTAAGGGGCTCGGTTCTGGGTCTCTTCCAGGAACATGTGGTTTTGTGAGTGGTTCTCATGTGATAAAATCTACTCCAGCATTCCTATTTCCTAGATATGGGATTCTTTCTTTTCCACCACTTTTTTTTTTTTAAGTCACTCAGTCGTGTCCAACTCTTTGCGACCCCATGGACTATACAGTCCATGGAATTCTCCAGGCCAGAATACTGGAGTGGGTAGCCTTCCCCTTCTCCAGGGGATCTTCCCAACTCAGGGGTCACTTTAGTGGAGTTCAGAGCAGTTGACGGTCAAGTTCAGATTCTTTAACCAGTCTAGCAAACAACTGAAATCACTCTCTGCTGCTCAAACCAAAATTCTAAATCCTGAATGTTTACTGAACCCATACTGATAAATTCAGTAATTAGCTACAAGCTCCCCAACCAGACTCTTGGCTCATCACCAACATCATCCATTCCCACACAGCCCTCCACATATTGCCTGGTACTCAGGATCTTCCAAATCCTCACAAGTGGAAGTATTTCAGTAGTATGGCTCCTACTCGACCAAAGTTCCTGACCGTCACATAAAGTCGATGAAATTTGTGTATTCCAGCATCTAGTCTGGCAACCTGCAGGATCAAATGCCGACTTTTGCTTCTGGTAGCTTCAGTGCTGTGGCTGCCACTGTCTCTTGCAGCAAGTCCTGAGGGTCCAGGTTTCCAGTGAGCGTCCTCCACGTTCTCGTGCCTTCATCTCGTTTAGTACTATCGTTGTTTAGACGCTCTGTCGTGTCCGACTCTTTGCGACCCCATGGACTGTAGCCCCACTGGGCTCCTCTGTCCGTGGGATTCTCCAGGCGAGAGGACTTGAGTGGGGAGCCACTGCCTCCTCCAGAGGGTCTTCTTGATCCAGGGATGGAACCCCGGCTCCTGCTCAATGTCTTCCCCTCACTGGGCACTTCATTCCACGAGGCCACAATTAGCTACCAGAGTCCCATCCACCTACTTAAGATGCTGTTGATGCTGCTGTGACCTTGTTTTTAAAGTCCTGCCATCTTTGCAGTGCTCAAGACTGAAGGACTGCACAGCAGAGCCTGAAAAGCCAAAGCCGGTCAGGGGCCCGGGCGGGGTCCACCACCTGAGGAGGAGAGGAGGGCCTCCCCACTGCGCTCCCTGGATCCGGAGGCGGGGCGTCCCCACAACCGTGTAGGCAATGGGGATGAACATGCCTCCAAAGTACGTTTGTTTGGTGAACATCCTTCCTGTCCTTTTTCCTTAAAACCTTTCCTTTTCTATTATTTCATCAGGTTCCAGAGGAGACAAAGTCCTGTCACTAGCTGACAAGTTGGCTGCAATTCTTTCTTAAAGACTTTTAATTCGGGGAAATTAACATAAAGATAAAAACAAAGAAAAAATTAATAAGTATCCATATTTCTATCACACAGATTTAGCCATTGTTCTTGATGTGGGCTTGCCTGGTGGCTCAGTTGGTAAAGAATCCACCTGCAATACAGGAGACCTGGGTTTGATCCCTGGGTTGGGAAGATCCCCTGGAGAAGGGAATGGCAACCCACTCCAGTATTCCTGCTTGGAGAATCCCATGGACAGAGGAGCCTGGTGGGCTACAGTCCATGAGGTCACAAGAGTTGGACACAACTTAGCAACTAAACCACCAAACTCTTGATGTGTTTTCATTCCTAATTTTCTTCTTTTACAAGTAAAATTTGTAGGGTTGACAGGGAGAGAAAGAGGGGCAAAAATTATACACATTCTTTGTAAAGTATTCAGACTTAGGAAAAATACAAAGATTCATTCACTCAATAAATATTTATTGACCACCCATCAGGCACTAGTACTGTTCCAGACACTGAAGGGACAGCAGAGGAAAAAGACAAGAAAACCCCAGCTTTCCCGGAACAAACGTGAGGTGAAATCACAAATAAGAAAAGCAGTCAAGTACACAGTATGTTAGATGATGGTAAGAACTACAGAGAAAAATAAAGCAGGGGCGGGGTTGTTTTCATTTCAGTTTCTAATTGTGGCTACAATATAGAAATACAATTTTTACTTACTAACCTGTATCTTCTAATCGTGTTAAACTCAGATTCTGTTTGTTACTTTGGATTTTCTACATAGAGAGTCATGTCACCTGAGGATGACAATTGAGTTTCTTCCTTTTAAACCCTGAACGTTTACTTTTCCTACAACTGTGTAGAATCTCCTGCACAGAACTGAAAGGCATGGTGGGAGCAGGCACCTTGGTCTTCTTCCCGATGTCTGGGGAGCCAAGTTTTCAATAACTCACAATAAAGTATGGTACTCGTTAGAGTTTTTGTTTCTTTGGTAGATGTTCTTTATTAAAATAAGATGTTCTCTTCAATCCCTAGTTTATAAAGTTAAAAAAAAAATCACAAATGGTGCTGGAATTTTATTAAATGCTTTTTATGACTCTTCAGAGACATAACTTTTCTCCTTTATTTCTGTAAACATAGGAAATACAAATTTTTTGATTTTAAACTACAGTTCTTGCTTTGTCCCGTGCCATGTAAATGGAAACTTACTGGATTCTATGGTGAAGATCACGGCCCCCGTGACAGGTTTCAAGCTGCCCAGGCAGTCAGGAATAAGAAAATCTGGATCTTGGGGCCAAGAGGAGCCAGCCAGCTCTGGTACACCTATGATTTCAGCTCCAAGAACCAAGACTGACATTTACCACCACAGCAGGAGACCAGCAGGAACAAAGCAACTTCAAATTATCTCTTTTATGAAAACTCTCAAAGATAATCTAGGAAGTTGATAAATATGGATATAACTCCAATTTTTTCAAGCCTTTATTAAGTAAAGGCTTGAAATAATAAACATAATAAACAGTGTCAAGCACCATGCTACTGCAAAGGAAAGTCAGCTTTACTTGTTGGCTTAGAAGAAGACTAAGAGTCCCTTGGACAGCAAGATCCAACCAGTCCATCCTAAAGGAAATCAACCCTCAATGTTCATTGGAAGGACTGATGCTGAAGCTGAAGCACCAATGCTTGGCCACCTGATGAGAAGAACTGACTCATTGGAAAAAACCCTGATGCTGGGAAAGACTGAGGCGGGAGGTGAAGGGGACGACAGAGGATGAGCTGGTTGGATGGCATCACCGACACGGTGGACATGAGTTTGAGCAAACTCTGGAAGATGGTGAAGGAGAAGGAAGCCCGGTGTGCTGCACTCCATGGGCTGCAAAGAGTTGGACAGGACCGAGCAACTCAACAGCAGCAAAAATCGTAATGGTCAACATCCAGGCAGAGAGAGCCTGAGCATTCAGCTTCCTCTTGAGTAGTTATCTGCCCATAAAGAGCACATGGAGATGGTCTATGCTCCACCATTCTAGAATAAGTTTAAAATTATTAGTAGATTCTAGAAACAGTTTTAAAAGCAGAAATGTGGAAAATGGCTAAAAGTGACATAGATACTGAGGCATGGTTTTCAGAGCACACAAAAGAATTAAGTGATAAAATATTCACTTGTCATTAATGCTGTACTTACACACTATTGGGTGAACTGAAGTGAAATACTTCCTCAAAACTAATTTTGGATTCACAAAGAATTCTGGATTCAATTATTATATAGTTTATACTAATAGAATTATATTAATTCTCTTAATGACAAGATTTTAATAGCAATACTGTATGATTCTGAGGAGCTAAAGTAGAATTTTCATGGATACATCTTTAATGAATAATTTTTAATGATCTCTTGTATCTCATCAATTTAGATATATTTTCTCCTATACAGAAGATCCCGAAATAAAGAAGCGTACACAGAATACAGCCAACAGTAGGTTATGTCAATTTACTTCACGTAAGAACAGCGTATTTTGGGCCTATGATTTCCATTTAGTATCAACAAAAACAATCTGTACAGAAAACCCCAAGGCAACCATATAGCATAATATGTAAAATGTGCAAATAGAATTTAAAATGCAAGTTATTCTATAGCATTTGCAAGGCAGAACTTCATAGTAAATTAAGGAAATCTACCTCATTCTAGCTGACTTAATAATACTTTGCATGGAGAGGCCAATGCAAATGTACAAGGCACAGCTTAGTGTTGGTGCTGAAGTGTGACACACCCCTCAGATTGGGGTATTAAAATAACATAAAATCATGTCTGCATTTTATTATTTAAGGAGACTATCAGCTCATTTCTAAAGCGTCATGAACCATTACACTGATAACATATGTGTGGTCAGGACAAACTGTTCCCTGAACTTAAAAGGTCAAAGACAAGACTCTAGCTATCTTATATTTAAAAAATTTATATGTATATATATACACACACCATACCCCGATATCACATACAAGAAACTTTCCATAATCCAAAGGGAGGCAGTGTGTTCCTTTAAGTAAAGGTTCCCATACAGTATTTCATGACAGAATTATTTAAAAAGTACATATTTATTCACCACCTGTTTTGGTCAATCTTACTACAAAAAGACACTGAAAGACACAATTTTCTTCTTCAAAACAAAGACAACGCCTAACTTAGAGAGTCTTTCTCTAAAGATTGCACAGTGAAAGGTATTACTTAGTTAAATATAAAAAAGCTTGCAGCTTTTATAGAAACTATTTAAATCTACATGGAGAAACAAGCCACCCTATCAAAAGTCAGCAAGCCCCTTGGCTACAACACAGTCCAGGGCCTTCTAAACCTGACCACAGTGCTCTCTGCTGTCTTACTGCCCATCCCTGAGAGTAAAGCATTTAAATTGTTTTTAGTAAAGCAAATGAATTTTACTTTGATGAGAATGATGCTTAAGATTTTTTTTTTCAAAATATGAAATAAACCCCATTTCGTTTTAGTTGGAAAAAAAAAAGTATGCTCTTTGCGAAGACCACTATCCCTAACAATTTAAAATATTTGTATGTCAATTGATTTTAATTTTCTTTTCACTGGGCAATTTCTGTTTCTCTGCTATTTATATATCACTCATTTTCTTATGGCCCATTATTTATAATTTTTGTTAATGGGAGGATTTAATTGGTAATGGAGCAAAAGTACATATAAAACTTAAAGGAACGCTGAGGTGAGATCTGTTTCCCTATGGTAAGAGTTTTACTGGAAAGAATCTGACTGCCATACAGGAAAAGCAAACTGCCCACGCGAGAGAACACGCACGGTCAGCGTCGTCCTGGCCGTCTTTGGTCTAGCCTTCTTGGCCAAAATCTTCTGTAAACTTCTTTAGTTTTAACAGGTCGTGTTCATTGACCGTGGGCTTTGTGCTAGACAGTGACCGTAACATGTCCGACTGTCAGGAAAAAGAACGGGTGAGGATTAGTCATTGATTTAACTGAATAAAAAACATTTCATCAGCAGCATTATTACTACTAACTTTCGCCTAAGGTTAAATCTGAACATCTGCAGTGTGTCACGGACTACTGATGATAAACTCTCCTGTTTTCTTTCTTTGCAAAGAGCAACTTCGACTATGCTACTCCTTTGCTTTTAAACTTTCAGTTGCTTGCCCCGTCCTGATCATAACCTTCAAAGGCTCCTCGGCACCCAAGAAGTGCAGTCCTCTTCACCTGAGCACCAAGGCCTCCAGAATTAACCCGATCCTTTTTCTGGCTGTATGTTTACTTTTTAAGAAAGCAGCTGTCAAAATGCAACTCAGAAGGGATATATTCATTCACATATGTGGAACAGAATAATAGCATTTAATCAAAACCAATTTATCAAAAAGTTTAACTATCAGCTAAAGTCATAATCAAAATGGTAAGAAAATGTATCAATATAAAAAATTTATTAAAAAATTAACTTTTAGACCATGTCTCCTGTAAAATAGTATGGAAAAATGATCAAAAGAATGAAAGCTTTAAAAAATAAAGGATTTCTAAATAATTTCTCAGATAAGCAGTGGTGAATTAACACATAAATATTTCTAGATGTTTACAGATATATTATTATATACATATAGACACAAGCTTATGTACATGTCTATAAATCTAGATCTACATATCATGTAAAAGTTAGTTAATTTCGACATATAGATCTGAAAAATCTTTAACTAAGAGAAGATTTTAAAACTCAATGTTCATATTGGCTACACCTCAATACGAAACAAAAAGTTTAAAGTCTGGGGGAAAACACTGAACACTCATAATAAATAGGCATCTTTTGTCTCTCTTTCGGCGGCTGCTGGGTGGGGTTTTAGTTTCCTCACCAGGGATCACACCTGTGCCCTGCAGTCTCACAGGTTATTCACTTCCTCAATAGAAGCTATGGAAATGCAATGCTTTACGAATATTTTAATTCCTGCAATATAAACTGCAGAAATGTAACTTCTTATGATAAAAATTTTGTTTTCAGAGCTTTTAAAAAAGTACTGCATTATTTAAACTTTCTATGACGCCTTGAGACGTACAACAGAAAAACACTGCTATGAATACTGTGATTCACACAATAGCGTTTCTGCATGTTTTACTAAATCAGAGGTTCAAGGAAAAATATTCTCACAATATTACTGTAAGACCTATATCAGAAACCCGTATGTTTTAAAAAACAGCTTATTCACTTATAATTAAATTTTCCTTGAAGCTCAAAAAAAGTTTAAAGATAATTATTTGATACTTTAGATTCTATTAATCTCTATAACCTTTGAAGTATTACTATTAAACATGGCTGATCATACTAACATTTTTAAAGTAAATTTTATAAAACTGAAAATTTTATATGACAAATTATGAAATATAATGCTAAATACTTTTTTTTTAAAGCAAACAAAACGTCAAACCATGCAAACAACTGGCTCCAAAAGTTTATCCCCAGGGACATCCATCCATGTCATCTCAATGGCACCAGGGTCGCCTGGAGAGCAGGGCGTGAGCAGGTCATCTACTATGTTGTTAGGATCAGCCCGTGAAGGTCCGCGAACCTGCAATAAACAGTCATTTGAGATCTTTATTTGAACAAATTGAATAAATATTAAGATTTAAACCATTATCAGGAAATCTGAACATGTACTATTATCATGTTTTATTAAAATGCTTGGTTCTGAAAACAAACAGAATATACAACAAAAAGTGCAATTATCTCCGGGTGATGGCGTAGACTGTGTTTGATTTTAATGTTTTTCTTGATGATTTTCTATATTTGAAATTTCCTACAGTAGATTACTTACATGATCATAGGGAGAAAATAAGTTAAAAAAAAAAATTCCCTGTGCCTAAAAATACCTTTTTTCTTTTCTAATGGCTATTAAGTGGTAATAATCCTAGACACCAAGAACAGACCTGCATAACACGCTGCTATATTTAAAACAGATAATCAACAAGGACATATCGTATAACACAGGGAACTCTGTTCAGTATTCTGTAATAACCGAAACAGGAAAAGCATTGGCAAAAGAATGGATCTGTGTGTGCGTGTAACTGAATTACTTTGCTGTACATCTGAAACTAACACAACATTGTTAAGCAACTATACCCCAATGTAGCGATAAAAATTAATAAAAAACAGACCTACTTAAAAATTCCTTTAAGTTACTCTATTTTCCATAGTAAGAAATTTGTGATCTTTGGGAGGTTTATTATTGTGAAATTACTGTCTCTCCAACAAAAACTCCTTCAAATATAAGTACAAAATTAAATGCTGAGTGTAATTTAAGTGCTAGCTGAACTTATAACTCATAACTGATTTAAAGTAAAGAATTTTCATAATATCCAGAAAAAGAACCTCTGTGATAGTGACATACAATTTTCAGCTTGCACCACACCTGTATCAAGTCGGGGGCTGCTTCGTCCTTCGCACTTGTTTTAAACGATCAGTCTCAAATACTGTCTTAGGATCAGGGTAGGGGCAGAGAAATAAACATTTTCACTTTACTTGTTACGTATTTTATTGTTTGTCTTCTCTCACAAAAATTTCAGTGGCAGGGATTTTTGTTTTTCGACCACTGTACTTTCTGACTTACCTCTGGGCCCAGATTAGCGCTGATACATTTAATAAATAAAATCACAGGCAAACTTGTTCTTACTAATCAAAACGCGGAAGAGAAGATGGAGCCATAGAGATCTATTGGACTGGGGATACAGAATGCCTGATGTTGAGAGATCTGGCTGCTCCACCTTTATCCTCCTAACGAGGGCCTGGCTCTGGGTTGTATAAGCTGCCCCCAACAGTAACACAGAAAACTGGCTGGAAAGTTCTTAGCAGGGGAGGACTGGGCTCCTTCTAAACGGCAAAGAGAATGTTAAGGAGAAACCCAACGGCTGTGGCATAAACCTTGGTCCCAAGCTAACTGTGCTTCTCTTGTACTGAAATGGCGGAGGAAGAGGCGAGTAACATCTACTGGACTGTTCAGGCACCATGACCGCTGTGTTATCAATCTTCCTCTTTTCATTCTCATAAAAGCATTTCAGAGCAGTGTTACCATCCTTACTTAAGAGATGATAAAAAAAAAAGAGAGACTTAAAAGGTAACAACACAATTTGGTCAAGTAGATAAAATAAGTAAATTGTGGAGTCAGGCTTCAAATTCAGGTTTTAATTCAAGCTCCTCATTTTTAAAAGAAATTATTTACCATGGTAACACAGGGCATACAATAGACACATATGCTTATCAGAGCCGTGACACATTAGTTTGTCATATACTGATGGATTAGGTTTGCTGACAGTGTTTTGGGATTTTCACATCTACGTTCATGAACATATTGGCGATTGCTATTCTCAGCAAGAGTGTAGGTCCAAATTACCTAGTCTACAGTTACTTAAATTGTCTCCCAAGACTGCACGGAGAAGGAAATGGCAGCCCACTCCAGTACTCTTGCCTAGAGAACCCTGTGGATGGCGGAGCCTTGCGGGCTTCTGTCCATCGGGTTGTAGAGAGTCGGACACGACGGAGCGACTTCACTTTCACTTTTCACTTTCATGCACTGGAGAAGGCAATGGCAGCCCACTCCAGTGTTCTTGCCTGGAGAATCCCAGGGGCGGGGGAGCCTGGTGGGCTGCCGTCTAAGGGGTCGCACAGAGTCGGACACGACCGGAGCGACGTAGCAGCAGCAGCGGCAGGACTGCACAAAACTCCGTCTCACACCACATGCGCTCACGTCACTCGTGAGGCCGAGCGGCGCGCGGGAGGAGCTCGAGAGGAGGGTGGCTGCGACCCCAGTGCCAAGCACGTGAGTTTATTAAACGACAGTTAGCTATCATTGTTTTTACTTTGATAAGGAGGTATAAATGTACGGGTAACATGCTTCCAAAGCACTCATACAAAGTAGTTTTAAAACACGTTGGGAGAATTTATTTCAGTGGAATGGACACGTCTATTATGTAAATCCACTTATTTATTACACAAAACTGAAATCTTCCTAAAATTCTTCAAAGACAAGTCAACAGTGGTCTCAAAACTTGATTTTAAAAATATATGAAAAGACAGATAAACGTTCCTTACCTTTTTAAAATGGGTAGCTGACTGCACTTTCCTCACTGGCTGCATAAGTGCGTCCCGTACAATGATGCTTATGTCCGCCCCTGAGTAGCCCTCAGTCTTCTTTCCGAGGTCCCGGAAGTCTGCTTCCGTCAGACTGTTCTGAGTGGTGCCCAAGTGCAGTTTAAACATCGCTGCTCGGGCATGCGCCTCAGGCAAAGGAATGTAAATTCGTTTCTCAAACCTTAGAATCAAAGAAAAATTACATCAAGATTATCATATGATAATATTTAATTTCTATTAAAAATTACTTTTCCAAGAACTAAGCAAGATATTTAGATATTCTCTTTTATACAGAGCTAAGCTGAACACATTAAATGGGCCCATATCCACCATAATTAAACATATATATTTAGGGTAATAAAGGAAAAATACCCAGAACACATTAACAACAAATGCCTGCCTCCCCTGGCCAAGTCAGGGGTCAGCAGGGCTTACGTACACTGAAAAACATTCTAGAGTTATCAGAATGGGAATTGACACTCACTTACTACACTGTAATTAGAAATACAGTGTTCCCTGTATTGTCATACCTTCGCCTAATGGCAGAATCCAGAACCCAGGGTATATTTGTAGCTCCCAGAACCAAAATTCCATCATTGTCCACGCCAACCCCTACAGCAAAATAGATATAGTTTCAGGTAATTTGTCATTTCAGTGTTCTTTAAACCTCATCTGTATCTTCTCTTATGAATGTGGTATTTCTTTGTTAAAAATGCTTCCCCTTGAGAGTCTCTCTCTGAAAACACTGTATTTAATCATATTTCATACTACCAGAATATGATATAAATATTCCCAACAGTAGAATCTCCTAAACTGTGGGAAAATACTATTAATATTCTTTTCAAAATATTTCTCAAAAGATTTAAATTTGAAGTCTACTTTTTCCTTCTATTGATATTGTTTCTGGTATAAGTGAACATATAAATAAGTCTCTTTACTACTATACCAAGATGATTACAACTGGGCAGAAATTAAATCAGTTGAGCACTACCTTGCATCTGAACTAGGAATTCTGTCTTAATTCTTCTTGCAGCTTCACTTTCATTTTCACTTCTTGAACCACACAGAGAATCGATTTCATCAATGAAGATAATCGAAGGTTTATTCTCTCTGGCAAGCTGGAATAAGTTCTTAACTAGCCTAAAAATAAATTAAAAGTTTCAATTTCTAAAAATTAGCCAATAACACATGACAATGAAAACATTAAAATAAAACAATGTATCAATAGGAACTCTAAGAGTGCTCAGCTGTGCCCAACTCTTTGCCACCCCATGGACTGTAGCCCATCAGGCTCCTCTGTCCCTGGGATTTTTCAGGCAAGAGTGCCGGAGGGGCTGTCATCTCCTTCTCCACACGTGTGTCACGTGCTAAACCATACGTGTGCCACGTATGCTCTCTTCTCCCTCTGAAACGAATTTTGAACTAGGGAACAGTTTGACAGAGAAATCAATACCGCCTGTACCACAGCACTTTTTGGAACGCCTATTAATGATGTAAGAAACCTACGACTTTACAGATAGAATGACCACCAAGCAAAGAAAACTTAAAAAAAAATCAATTTACTACTTACTTTTCACTTTCACCTAGCCACTTAGAAACAAGGTCAGAGGAAGATATTGAGAAAAATGTTGAGTTATTTGCTTCTGTGGCTACAGCTTTGGCTAAATAGGACTTTCCTGTTCCAGGTGGCCCAAATAACAGGATTCCCCTCCAAGGCGTTCTCTTGCCTAAAATGTGTATTAAAAAACAACATGAGAACTTCAAGACCATTAACTTCGTCATCCACCGTGAAGCATACCATGAAGAGGTTCCACTCTAGAGCTGGCAGGAGGATGAAACACAATTTAAATCAATCAATCTAAGGTGAATATGTCTTAAATGTACTTTATTTCCTTTTTAGAGACCACTTTGTCAAAACCGTGTTTGTACACTATAATCCTCCCAACAGGCAGTCATCCGCATGCCCACCATCCGACCACTATGTACGGAAGCCACAGTGGCAGACAGAGCTACGGCGCAAGGGTCTCTGACCTCCAAGGCCCTCCAGTCTATTAGGCGGAAAAGCACTCAGTTAAAAGGCAGTTGCTGATCATCCACTATGTGCACTGCTCAAATTCAGAATATTGTAGGAGAAAGTACACCCACAGGGGGAAGGCAGCTGCAAGTATTTCCTTTAATATTCATGACATTTGCAGGGGTGAGACTAACAGTTTTGATGACTCGTGACGTTACACTCAATTCCTGATTTCACAGGAAGCACATATTATTATTTTAGGTGGCAGATTTCCATTCTGATGATTGGAGAACAATAGGGGGACTCCACCTTAAATTCCAGTTTTGCCAAAATATAGTTAACAAGTGAACAAAATCAGATCTTTGAACCTCAGTTCTACTAATGAGAAATTATAATGTTGCCTTACATAAACCAGGCTGGGTTACAACTGGCAATAAAATATCACACATTTAAAAAAGCCAAACAGCTACTAGGTGTGCACTGTGGGTGACACAGGGTGTCTGTGAAGAGTGACACGCAGACGGCGGACGCGACGCCAAGCGCTGCCCATTGTGAGGGAAGCCGCAGCCTCTACTTGAATTCTCTTTCGGGTTAAATGTCTGCAATCGTCAGTCAGCGTCCCCTTAAGCGTGGTCCACACACCAGTGCTGGCAGAGGAAATGCTTTTAGGTGGTATACAAACACTTTCCATTTGAATAATTTTTACAACGCATTCTATGAAAACACTCCTCACCCATAGAGACACAAAGACGTCTTTTATTACTTAAAAAAAATGTGGCCACATCGCACAGCGTATGGGATCTCAGTTCCCCAAACAGTGACCAAAGCTGCCACCCCTGCACTGGAAGCGTGGAATCTTAACCACTGGACCGCCAGGGAAGACCCCCAAGTAATTATTCTATAGTAGAGTTATTAAGTAAAAACAAAGGAGATGACTTAAAAGTTCAAATGTGGGCAAGACAAGCTGTGATGTTAGAAGTCAAGATAGAGGTCCCTCTCTTGAGGGAAGACACGGGGATGGATTTCTAAGTTCCTCACATGGATTTCTTATCTGGGAGATTATTACCGTCTGTAATAATTTATGAGGCTGAACGCACATGGGTTCCTCCATGTCCCTGTACATTTATACTCCAATTTAGTAAGTTTCTCTAAAAGTGATTTAAAGAAGAAGATTAAAAAAATAATAGTACACGTATATGGCAAAATTCACGAAGATGACATACAGGACTCATGTCTGGGAAACACTGGGATAAGCAACGTAAGTTCAACTGCATTTTTGTGCCTTTATAGGATTCTGATGACAACTTCTACACCGTTAGTTTCGTATTCCTGAAGCGAGGTTCTGAGTCGCAGCTCGAAGCTGGGTGGACAGCGGGCTCTTGCTCGTCATCACTGCTCTACAGGACACTGCTGTTTGGACCTGTTCAGTTTGAACCCAGATTTGCTCTCTATATAAACCAGCTTGTTTTTAAAAGGAAAAACCTCTGTTTCACTGTTAAGACTGTGAGTATAGCCGTATCACGAACACAGGCCATGGGTCACGAAGGGGACAACGTGAAGGATGGTTCAGCATGGACAAACCACCTCCGGCAGAGCTGGAACTCCAGCTCGATCCAGAAGGCAGTTAGCAACCTTCTCCCTGCAGTGATCGTGAGCTACCAGAGGATACACGCTTCATCTGAAACTGTTAAATATGGATACAAACGGTATAACTTGCTTTTTGAGCTTTACAATACAGGTAGATATTCTTTCACGTCCATTATAATGGTACATACATTCTAGCGAGTGCGCTGTACTCCACCCTGTCTCCCTGACTTACCTTACGTGCTGCTGCCTGACATTTAGGTTGTTCTGAAATATATGTATATATTACAAATACGTATATGCATACGAAGTCAGTATCTGTGTAAGGGTATACCACTGCCTTGTAAGAGGATTTAAAGTAACCCTTTACGATACAGTGACCAGAGTTCACAATACTTTACCTCAGTCATCAGTGTGCTTTTTAAAAAATCATAAAAAAATTATTTACAAGCCATCTCACCTGTAAAGAGATGAGGAAATTTGATGGGCAATATCACGGCCTCTTTCAGAGCTTCTTTGGCTCCTTCCAGACCAGCAACATCGCTCCACTTCACGTTGGGTCGCTCTATAACAATGGCACCTACAGAAAATTAAATCATCTTTCAATCAAAGAGGGCTATTTCATTAAATTTAGATAACAACATGAAATCATGAAATTAAAGAAATGCCTTATAAATTTGTCTGGAAAAGTTTTATGTATTAAAGACAGTTCTAGAAGGGTGTGACAACAAAGTGGTTGTTGGGGGGCAGTGAGGAGGAGTCGGGACCTGGGGTGGGTACCTGGATAATCCAGCATAAAGCCATTCAACTGTTCTATCTCCACTACCTCGCTGTGAAACAGAAATAGCATCATCTGGCCAGACTACTAAAGACAGGTGAGTGTAAAGGTCAAATGAAGCACTAAACCCCAGAGAGCCCGGAACAGCACCGAACAGTACGCACACACTCACGGTGTCTGACCACTGGTTCTGGAGTAGCTCCTATTTCTCCTTTTAACCAAAAGAATCAGTGATCCAATGCTCCCCTTACCCACAGAAATAAAGCACATTTAACCACTTTACCTGAAGACAGACGGGCAGAGAGACGGATGGACAGAGAGAGCGGAAGGGGAGGGTGAGAAGGGGATGATGGAGAGAGGAGGTGTGCTCTTACAGACCTGCACATTTCCCAACATCTGCCAGTTTCCATTCGACTTCTAAATAGATCTATTTACACTTTCTGTGCATTAACAAAGTTATTTAAATGATTTAGTTTTTGAACATAATATATTCAGAAGTCATAGCAAACTGTTACAGTAAGAACAAGTAAAAATCAGTAACAGTCCACAAAACATTTCTTTTACTGTAGCTTACTGCTGCTCTTTCTACAAATCTTTTATCAAAAGCTTTCCCAATCTTCTCGTCTATAGAAACGGCTCAACCATGAAGGAGCCTGTTCTAAGATGATGTGTAACTGTTTTAAGTATAACATCACCACTTACACAGTCTATTCATTACCTATGATATTACTTTATGGGTATTTTTCTTGCTTTGAAAGGTCATCTGTTAAAGAATGCGTATACTTGGCAATTTCCCTAAATTACGGAACTCTTTAGCTATACATTAACATGAAATAAAACTATGAACTCTTTTTGCATTCTGAAAGTTCAGACTAAGTATAAATTAAGGGAAAAATGTACCTGCCTCCTGAGAAATCTGTATACAGGTCAAGAAACAACATAATATGTCCAGTTAGAACTGGACATGGAACAACAGACTGATTAAAAATCAGGAAAGGAGTACGTCAAGACTGTATATTGTCACCCTGCTTATTTAACTTATATGCAGAGTAAATTACAAGAAATGCTGGGCTGGAGGAAGCACAAGCTGGAATCAAGATTGCTGGGAGAAATATTAATAACCTCAGATATGCAGATGACACCACTCTTATGTTAGAAAGTGAAGAAGAACTAAAGAGCGTCTTGATAGAAAGACAAGAGTGAAAAAGTTGGCTTAAAGCTCAACATTCAGAAAACTAAGATCATGGCATCCAGTCACATCACTTCATGGCAAACAGATGGGAAGACAGGGGAAACAGTGGGAGACTATGTTTTTGGCTCCAAAATCACTGCAGATGGTGACTGCATCCATGAAATTAGAAGATGCTTGCTCCTTGGAAGAAAAGCTATGACCAACCTAGACAGCATATCAAAAAGCAGAGACATTACTTTACCAAAAAAGGTCCATCTGGTCAAAGCTATGGTTTTTCCAGGAGTCCTGTATGGATGTGAGAGTTGGACTATAAAGAAAGCTGAGTGCCAAAGAACTGATGCTTTTGAACTGTGGTGTTGGAGAAGACTCTTGAGAGTCTCTTGGACTGCAAGGAGATCCAACCAGTCCATACTAAAGGAGATCAGTCCTGAATATTCACTGGAAGGACTGATGCTGAGGGTGAAGCACCAATACTCTGGCCACCTGATGTGAAGAACTGACTCACTGGAAAAGACCCTGATGTGGGGAAAGATTGAAGGCGGGAGGAGAAGGGGACGACAGAGGATGAGAGGGTTGGATGGCATCACTGACTCGATGGACATGAGTCTGAGCAGGCTCCGGGAGTTGGTGATGGACAGGAAGGCTTGGTGTGCTGGAGTCCATGGAGCTCCAAATAAGTCAGACGTGACTGAGGGACTCAACTGAAGTGAAGGGAAAACCCAATTCACTTTTTCTTTCCTATGTTCCATTCTGATTAGTAACCCTACATGAGAAAAACATTATGTCATCTGACAAGATTTTGTGTCTATTAAACAAAAGTAGATTTATACATAAGCATTATCTCGTCAACTGAAAGGTTTTGCTATGAATTTTCTAAGTATGACATAATTTATCTTCACATTTAATTAATACTTTTCTCCTTAAAGTTTAAACTAGGTGACTTTGGAATGTTCAGTGATAAAAGAACATCTAGATGAAAGTAATATTAATTACTAGACATGGAGTCATGATTTTTAAAATTAAAAGGGAAGGATTATTAGAAAATAAAAGCCAAACAATTTGATTATTCCCAATCTAATAAATCCATCCAGCCTTTGGCATTACTTATTACACTAACACGCCCTGTGTGTGTGTGCTCAATTGTTCAGTCATGTCGAAATGTTTGTAAGCTCACGGACTGTAGCCCACCAGGCTCCTCTGTTCATGGAATTTTCCAGGTAAGAATACTGGAGTGGGTTGCCATTTCCTACTCCAGATATTAATATGTTATTTAACCTCAAAGTCACTGAATATTAAAATTAACAGAAGACTCAAATCATTAATTTTAATAATTAAATATTACACTTAATATCATAACCTAAAACAGAAGTAAAAGATTTGGAAAACTATTTCAGGAAAAGTGAGAAAAGATTCAAAAAAGGATTATTTTACAATGAAATCCATCAGCAAACCATGAAACTAAAAGATGTGGAAAAAAGGATTCTCAAATAAGAAAAGCTAGGACTCTCTCCATATTCTATTTCATCCTGAAATTCCAAATAAATTTCCTCATTTAAATGTTTTAAGCACCTGCATTTTTATACATCCTTGGGCCTTATCGTCACTGACAGGAAATGTAGAAAAGTATTCCTTATTAAAAACTGGGTTGTATCTTTTCCAAAATTAAAGATATTAAAAATTCCAATTTTTCCTTCAGTGGGGCAGAGCCGGAGAGATGGCGAACCAAACCAAAAGAATGGAGAGAAAAAGGCTTTCTGCCTTATCAGTAAAATAAAGCCACCTGGCATGGCCCAGGGGTGGCCCTAAAAAGCTAACGGAGGAGGAAGCAGGCCCACCATGCTCGAGGCAGTGGGAACTGCAGTTACCGGCCTTGGACTACACCCACCACTGATGTTCTCGGCACATAAAAACATCCTCGATAACTGTAGGGTTTCTGAAGTATTATCCTTATAGGATTCCCCTATCCATCCCCGTGGGGTCGGTAAGACAGAAATACGAACAAAATGAAGAGACTCGAACAGCAAGGATAAAGGTCTGTCCAAACTAGGAACGTCCACCAGTCCCTGAGGCTGGCCCTGTGGGATGGCTATCGTTCCCAGACACAACGCGTTCTGCCTGGCAAGATTTAAATGAATAAAATCCAGTGACTGAGCATAAAATTCAACTTGAAAAACCATTTGCTAATATATCAAAGAACAATCAAATATCAGGAATTAAAGAAGTCAGTAATTAATGAGATGCCTTTTTAGATACAGAGCTACTATTTCCTCTGCGTGCTAAGTCGCTTTAGTTGAGTCCGACTCTAACGACCCCATGAACTGTAGCCCACCAGGCTCCTCCATCCATGGGACTGTCCAGGCAGGCACACTGGAGCGGGCAGCATTCCCTCCTCCAGGGACTACGTACTGAATCCCTACGTACTGAATCCCTAGCATTTGTCAGATGGAACACTAGGTAATTTTACACTGTTGCTAACCTTTTCAGAGCCCCGAAAGCATTTTTAACTTGCATTTTAGAGCGGGGGCGGGGGGGGGGGTGTCTCAGGCTCTGAGACATCAGGCTCCTTGCCCCAGATCAGAAAGACTTAAGCCCAGCACAGCCTGCAGTGGAATCCAGATGTGAACGGAGCCACAGTCTAGACCCTCCCCATCATCCCATTCCCTACAGCAGAGAGAAAGGGCTTTTACAGTGTGGAAGGTGTGAAAATTAAAGGGGAAAGAGCAGTGTAAACAGGAGCACTGAAACAGGGTAAGAAAGCATGAGAAGAGCAGGCAGGACCATGAAACAGACAGCGCCAGTGGCGTAGTGGCAGCGACTGTGGTGACGGCCAAGCGCGAGCCTGAGCCATCCTGCTCCTGACAGGAGACGCCAACACCGTCAGACTGCATAGTACGTGAACAGTGTAACTGCTACGCTCTCTAAAACGGGGCAAATAAGGCAAAGTGAAAGAGTACACTTTTTAAGACAGATATAACGTGAAACAGCAGCCTAGGAAAAACCAACCAATCTGAGAACCTAGACAGGAAATCTTACAAAAACGGTTTCAAACAAAGCCAGCACGCAATCACTGGGACCAAAGCCAGTTCTTGGGCCTCATTTAAGTACAGGTGGGAAAGAAAAACCAACTCAAACAGACAATTCACTACGAGTTTTTAAAAAATAAGTAAATTTAAAAGTGAAATCTAAAGCGACCTTGAAGTTGATTCTGCAGTTTCTTTTTTTCGGGATCATCAGATTCTCCTTCCCCATCACTGTCATTCCTAATAAAAAGAATTTAATACATTCAAATGATCACTCATTGCTATCAAAATACGGCAAAAAATAAAGGAAAAGAAGTATCTGTAATGAAAGTAGCAAAATAAGACAGTCACTAAAAGCTTAGCTCATTTTATTACTTTGAAGAACATACTAAACAAAACAGGAAGCAGGCATTTGTTGTTTAGCCGTGATGTCGTGTCTGACTTTGCAACCCCGTGGACTGCAGCCCACCAGGCCCTCTGTCCATGGGCTTCTCCAGGCAAGGACGCTGCAGGGGGTTGCCATCCCCTTCTCCAGGGGACCTTCCCCACCCAGGGATGAACATGCATCGGTGGGAAGCCGGCCTATTACCTATCAAAATGGAACTGTGAACAGAAAATGGAGAAAAAGACCAGAATGAAGTCAGGAACTAGCTCCAAATTCCCGTGACATACCTATGCATGTATTAACTCATAAATGCATGACCAATACTTTATTCCACAGAAGATTTAAGATGAATTACAAGAATGTTGTAAACAACAACAATTAAAAAAATCAGGACCAGGCAAACTATATATTAGACCAAGAAGCCATAACTAGGAGGGAAAAAACCCAGAATACTATTTAAGGTACAAAGATCGGTAACCTTAGTCTGGGGGTTCCAAAAGACAGATTAAACTTCTGATGAAAATGAACTGACCCCAAAGAATAAGGAGCTAAATCCAGACATTTCCTATCTAGGGATTTATTCTGAGGACGTAATTTAAAATGAGTTCAGGGATTTGACTGCAAGGATAATCATGCCCATGTTGTTGACAATAGAGAAAAAATCAGTAATAATGTGCATTCAACTATAAGGATTAGCATATAGAACATGCTGCAATCTTTAAAGCAAAAAAATATGCCTTTAAGACACATTTTTTACAATATTTAAAAAATGTCATTACATAAAAACTTGGCAGGTTTCATCTCAAAACAGGACTGTGTGGTTCTCACAGGATGGTGGGGTTATTTATGGGTGAGGGAGAGACTCCAAACTGACTCACCTTGACTTTAGACTTGGGGGTCTACCAACTCTCTAACCTCTTTCTACCACGCTTTCTTGTACAACGGACAGTACTTGGTTAAAGAAAACCTGCCATTCCTAGGCCCCTAGCCATATGGAGTCCAAACTTGTCTCCCTGGCCCTCGGATTCTGGAAGGGAAAGCGCTACAGGTCTCCAAAAGGTGCTTTACGACACTGTGCTTCTACAAAAGACCTGTATCAGTACCCATTTTCACTAACTGCAAGACAGCCAAAGAGGATTACCGCTTTTCCAAGGAAAGGCAAACAACAAGAACAGCCTTCAGCACCGGTTTTGCAGCGAGCTCTTCCAGAGGCAGCGCGACCCGCGCAGTGCGCTCTCCCTCCGGGAAGCACACCAGCCTCTCAGCCCGAGACGCCGCAGCGGGGACCGGGGGCCGTGAGCCTCTGTGCTCGCTCTCCGTGCATTCTGCACCTCTACTACCAGGAAGTAATGGCTTCTCTGCTTTACTCCGTCTCAGTTTAAAGCTGGTCCTGCCGTCCACTACAGAAGCAGGGCGTCACCTCAGCAGGGACACCACAGGCTCTCCAAGCGTGACCAAGAGGGCCTCAGCCCGCAGGGGAGGGGGTGCTTCTGCTGCCAAGGGGGCCTCAGTGAGATCTGAGGGCCCGAGGACCCAAGGTCAACTGATCCTTCCCAGCAGTTTCATTTCAACTTAAGAGAAATGTCCCGATTTTCACATAAGAAAACCAGTGAAGTTCAACTGATTTTGAAATTCGGTAAGCTATGAGGTCAGCGAGGGTCTCATTTTTGTCCTGCCAATGCTAGAGCTGTGAGAAGATAAAATATTCTTAGGATGTCACAGGAGCTCCTGGTTCTCTGACCACGTCATGAACAGAGAATATAAAACTCCTGAGCCTACTAAAAGTTTCTTCCAACTCTTCCACGTAGTCCGAAGGAGCCTGTCAACTCTTAGATCTTACAGCTGCCCATGCGAGTAGCCACAGGCCCCCAAGCACTGCCTTCGAGGGACCCTGTGCCTGGTGACCACAGGGATGATCTCAGGAGCCTGCGCTCCACTCCTATAATTTTAAACCTCATTACACGATGGTCAGAGGGAAAGAACTGGGCAGCATTCCTGCCAAGCGTTTCTTCTGCTACCAGCCAGTCAAGGAGGCGATTTGATGGCTATCACCTCCTGAGCTTGGCAAACTAGGGGTTCGAAAACTTTTTTCTGTAAAGAATCAGACCGTCGACATTTCAGGCTTTGTGGGCCACACAGTCCTTTGTCACAACCACTCAGCTTTGCAGGTCTGATGCAAAAGGAGCCGCAGACAACAGGGAACTGAAGGGAGGAGGCTGTACCCCCACACAGCATCACAAAGCAGGCCGTGGGTCAGATCTGCCCAGGAGCCACCCTTTTCTAAAGCCTATAGTTTCAACAAAAGAAATTTCCTTCACAAACTCCTGCACTCTTGTGATTCACTCTGAGACGCATACCCCTTCTCGTCAGCGGGGGCCGGCTGCCCCTCCTTCACCGGCTTCTGGGGCTTCTTCTCTCTCTTCTTCAGGTACTCCTTCAGCTTCTCCGCTCTATCAAGATACTCCGTACACTTCGCCCTGATACTCTGCTTGGCTTTATCACCTTGTGCTTCATCTAGTGAAGGGAAATGCAAGAGATTTTTTCCTTCAGTGTTCTTTACAGACAGGTTTAAACTCTTAAGACACACTTTTCAAACAAGGAAAATCTATTTTGGAGGAGAGAGAAAAGATCATCTCTGGTTCATCATAATCAAATGATGATCCATCTTTTCTGATCCTTCATCCGGCAGGGTTCAACACTGAGTGCGAGTCAGAAAGAGCTCTGAGCAAGACACTGGTATACTTTAGGTTCACACTAAAGAGTGAGCAGAAATCCGTAACATCCTGTGGGACTCATACTCTTCCCTTACATTCTCTGCAGATAGTTGAAAGCTGCTTATCTCACACAAAACCAATTATAAGACAAACAAAAATAAAGCAATATTAACCATTCCCACTAATGCCTATGTAAGCTTTACTTCAGAATATAAAAAGTGACAGAAATCCCAGATATTATGTGTACCACCAATACAGTAATTTTATTACATAAAGGCCCCAGTGAGGGCTGTTTGAAAGGAGACTTCAGCAATATATGCAGTTCATGAGATGAGCCCTATCCATCTCATCAGGTTATGACTCATTCTTAGTTTCACTTTAATTTGACAGAAAAACCTCAGAATTAAAGAGGGAAGCTCAGAAGAAAATCCTTAATTACCCAACTGCTAAAGTTTTTATTTAAAACAGTAACAGACAGAAAGACACTTTTTTAACATCTTATTTCACATGCATTCAGCATTAGGTTTAAAAGGTTTTTCTTTATCCGTTTCTCCCTTACTGCTGTATCCCACTGTCTAGAACAGTGCTGGGGATTGGGCAGGGGGCGATGTTAACACTGAACACAAATTTGGACATACACAAATGAAACGTCTCCCAACCTCTTTTTAAAACATTATTTTCAAAGAGACGTTTACAAAATGAGTAAGTCCAGATTACAGATCTGGGTACATTACCAGTAAAATAAAAACCCTCCTTTTCCTTGGCTAGACGGCATTTGAGTGTTTGGGTGCACAGAGCAGTAAGCGCGGCAGCTGCACACACTCGCTGGCTGAGGACTCAGGAACCACCAAGAAGCTGGTGGGGCTTCTTTGCAAAGTGATATTTTATAATCTTCTAGGATTGTATTTCAATGTTTATAAATGAAATAGGATAATCTTTTCTATTTCTCGGAACAGAAATGAATAATCTTTTCTATTTTATTGTTTTTAAAATAACAAAACAAACGATGACCTTACATTTAACCACGTGGAGAAAATACTGCACAGCATGTTGGTAGAGTTGAAGGGCCTCCTCGTAGTTTCCGGCTTTATCTTCCTGGGCTGCTTTGCTAGCAAGATCTATGGCTTTCTGTTCGAAGGGAGACAAAAACCATACCATCAAAATCAAAGCACAGGATAACTCTGAAGTCAATAACCATATTGAAAGCTTTCTTTAAAAATAAAAGCAACTTTAAAACAAATCTTTTTTTCTCTAAATCACAACTGCATGACGTTATAAATGGTGACTATTTATAAATGCAAATTACGTTTGCTACATAGGTAAACGCTATCTGAACACCACTTTACCTAGTACCAATAACTAAGTCTCACATAATTTTTCACCCAACAAAAGTCAAGCTCAGGGCTAGTAGGGAATAATAGAGTAAGATGAAAATTCAACTTAAAAACACTGATGGAAATTCTCAAAAACCAAATGCTGTTATGTCTAAAGCGTATGACAGCAGTAAAATTTAAATGGGGGAAAAGCCCTTCAGAAGCAACAGAGCAATGAAACCATAGTGTGAAAAGTACCCAAATCTTTTAACTCTGTAATTAACTAAAAGATTCAGTGAGCAAAGAGTAACCAGAGAAGTCTTAACAAATAAAACAAGACCTGGAAACTTCAAAAATTCTATAATGAAACGGGCAATTTTGGGTAGCATTAAAAAAACAAAAAACAACTACCAGAATTAGATCCATACAAACACCTCTAACTGAACTCTGACAAAGACACAGAAAGGCAGGTAAGGGCAGAGAGACAGGCCTCAGAACCAGCTCCAGAGCAACTGAACATCCATGAGCCAAAATAAAATAGAGAGAGAAGGAGAAATCGCAAACCAAACTCTGTACTTGTACAAAAACTAACTCAAAATGGATCATGGACTTAAACCATAACATCTTTAGACAAAACAAAGCCATCTTCAGCATCAAGGGCAAAGGGTTCTCAGACTCGACACCAAAACAGAACGCATGAGAAGGAAAAATAAAGCAGGCGCGTAGATCGTGGGCCAGAAGAAAGAGGCCAGGGGTAAGCCAATACAGACACCGTCAATTAACTCACCGCAAAGGGGCAAGACGGGTATGGGAGGGAAGGAATAGGCTCTCCAATAAGTGGTGCTGGGGAAACTGGACAGTCATTTGCAAAAAATGAAAATAAGCATTATCTTACACCTTATACAGGTATTAACTTAAAAATGGATTAAAGATCTGAACATGAGACCTAAAACCGTAAAACTCCCAGAAGAAAACACAAGTGAGAAGCTCCCTGACACTGGTCTTGGTGACAATATTTTGGCTTTGACACCATAAAGGCAACAAAAGCAAAAATAAGTAAGTGTGACTATATCAAACAAAAAAAGCTCTGAACAGCAAAGGAAACAATCAACAGAACCAACAGGTAACCAACTGAAAGGGAGAAAATACTTACAAATCACGTATGTCTGACAAGGGGTTAGTGTCAGGAAAACAAATCAATAGCAAAAATCAAAACAATTTGATCAAAAAAACGGGCAGAGGATCTGAACAAACATTCTTCCAAAGAAGACATACAGATGGCCAACAGGTACGTGAAAAGGGGCACAGGAGTGCCAATCGTCAGGGAAACGCAGATCAAGACAACGAGATGCCACCCCACACCCATCCGAATGGCTATTACCAGAGAGCTCTCACCACAAGGAAACCGTGCATGGTGACCGACGTTAACTAGACTCACCGTGGGGATCCTCTCGCAGCGTACACAGCGCACCAGGCTGCACGTCTGACTCTATGTGTCAATTACACCTCAAAGGTGGGGGGACAAACGACGAACTGGGCCTCGTCAAAAACCCTTGCTTTACAAAACATCCCATTAAAAGGATGAAAAGACAACTTACAGACTGGGAGATGTTTGCAAACCACACATTAGGGAAAGGACCAGTACTTAGAATACAGAAAGAACTCTCAGAAATCAACAGTTTAAAAACAACTGAAGTAGAAAACAAGCTAAAGACATAAATAGACATCTCACCAAAGAGGATACACAGACGGCGAGTAAGCGCATGAGACGCGCTCAACACCGCCAGCCGCGAGCGGGATGCAGACTGAACGCCACGCGCAGCACGGAACACGGTCAGAACGGCTAAAAGAAAACGCGGCAACACCAAACGGCAATGAGCACGCAGAGAAGGGAGTCGCTTCTACACTGCTGGGACGGAAACGGTGCAGTGATTCTGGGAATTAGGTTTTTTTATTTTTTACAAATCTAAACAGGTAACTACCATATGAACCAGCAACTGCGCTCTGGGGCGGTTATCCCAGAGAAAGGAAGACTATGTTTGCACAAAAAATTGTACTTGAACGTCCTGGATGTCCTTCAAAGGCTGCATGGCTAAGCTCTGGTACGCCCACAGCAGGGATAAGTACTGTTCAGTAACAAAAAGGAATGGACTACTGATATACACAGCTTGGAAGAAGTATGCTAAGTGAGGAGAACCGATCCTGAAAGGGCACGAGTCCATTCATATAACCTCAAATGACAAAACCAGCTAGGCATCGTCAGGAGATAGGGATGCAGGGGGGAGAGAAAGAGAAGGGACTGCGGCTAGAAAAGAGCAGCAAGAGAGATCCCTGTGGATAGAACTCTTCTGTATCACGACTGTGGGAAGGGATTCAAGAGTGAACGCGTGTGTCAGAACTCTGACAGACACACAAAGTAGAACGGGAAATCTGAGGAACACAGCGGAAGGTACCAAGGCCAACACCTGGGCTGTGACACTGCTACACGAGACGCTGCCCCTGGGGACGCAGGGTGAGCCACACAGGCTCTACGGCTCCTCACAGCTGCATGCGGGTCTGTGATCACCTCAGAGTGAGGTTTCCACTGAGAAAGCCGTCTTTAAGATTCTACAATACGCACACACATACAAATAAGGAACAAGCATGCTTACCGAAACATTCCGCCTGGATTAATTTAGGCAGTAAAACTGTGTTTAACAGAAATAAGAGCCAGTAGAAAAAGTGATCACGGTCATACTATACCAAAAATAAGCATACAATTAGACATTATTCATACAATGCAAAAACGAATCATACGCTATAAATAGTATATCTGGAAGCAGTTGCTCATGGACTGCATATAAATGGGATAAACGGGAGGAACAGGCCTTCCAGCTGCAGTAGCAAGAGGGAAGAAAAATAAATGGTGTGTTTTAGAGTTGATCAAACGTAGCAGTACATGTAGCGGAAAAGGTGATGGCACCCCACTCCAGTACTCTTGCCTGGAGGATCCCATGGACGGAGGAGCCTGGTGGGCTGCAGTCCATGGGGTCACTAACAGTTGGACACGACTGAGCGACTTCACTTTCATGCATTGGAGAAAGAAATGGCAACCCACTCCAGTGTTCTTGCCTGGAGAATCCCAGGGATGGGGGAGCCTGGTGGGCTGCCGTCTATGAGGTCGCAGAGAGTCGGACACGACTGAAGGGACTTAGCAGCAGCAGTACAAGCTTCATAGTTCAGATTGTTGAACTCGAAGCTTAATTTGCAAGTCTGGTCAGCCCAGCAGGATATAAAGGGTGGGCGCATCAGTCAGCCCTCTTTTTGGAACCAAAATGACACCAGCTGAAACCAGTATAGTCAGTACTTAATAATCTAGTTCCGTATATGGTAACTTTTTCTGATGAAGTACGCCTCTGTATTTGCATCGTCCAGCACAGGAAAACGTAGCTCTTGAAACTTTCGGCTAATGTGACTGAAAAGTGAGTTTTAAATTTCATTTAAGTGACATGTGAATTGCCACACGCAGCAGCCACATTGGACAGCAAGGGTCTCACCTTCACTCAGAGCTGAGGATTTGAGGACGAGCCTCTGCTGTTCCTGCTGAGCGCCTCACTGCATCCTCATCCCTGTTAGCACTTTGCGTTTGAGACAAAGTTAAAATCGCTGCCAGCTCCGTGCTCTAACGCTTTTGTCAGACTTACTGCCCAGCCTCCTCTTAGCGGTCAGCCTGCTCCACACGTGATGCTGAAGCCCGCACAGCACCAGGGAGGGGCACCCTGGGCGGTTTCCCCTGCAGACAATCAGCCCCCAGTGCTGGGTTGTGGTCTGTGTCGGCCTGGCTCTGTCTGGGTCTCAGCTGAAACCCTGTGGTCCCTGTGCACTCGCGTCCATCTGCTGAGGACGCTCTTCCCTCAGATTGTAGTTCAAATACCAGTTCCCAGAGAAAGTGAAAGTCTCTCAGTCGTGTCCAACTCTTTGTGAGACTGTATAGTCCATGGAATTCTCCAGGCCAGAATACTGGAGCGGGGAGCCTGTCCCTTCTCCAGGGCATCTTCCCAACCCAGGGATCAAACCCAGGTCTCATGCACTGCAGCTGGATTCTTTACCAGCTGAGCCACCAGGGAAGCCCGTCCTCAGGGAGGCTCCATTCAAAGGCCGATTCCCTGTTTAAAAGGCTGCGCCCCATCCTCATGCTTAGCTCTCCGCCTGCCCTGCGCTTATTCCATCACACCCCAGCACACTCACTCACTGACCATCTCCTTCCATACGGAGAACCTCCACCAGGACGGGGGCTTCCATCTGTCATCTCTGACAATTTCTCTCCACCAGATGTTTCCCTGTGCCTGCAAACAACCCTCCTTCAGAGAGCCCTGACACTAACACCCCCTTCAGCTTGGTTGTTTCTCTGCTACTGTTGAGAACCCAAACTTCACCAAAGCAGCCTCTATTCTCTCCAGTTCCTTCTTTCTGCATACCCTTCAGCTATCGACCTGGGCTCCTGTCCCTTATCTTATTAATAAAACTGCTCATATCAAGGTTCTCTGTGAAGCCAGATCCAAAGGCCAGCTCTGTCTTCATTGTGATCCCTCGACAATGTTCTACAAAAGAATATTACACTGTCCTCCTACCTCTCTGACAGATCCTGCTCAGTTTCCTTTGCTGATTCTTCTTCTTGACACTGAAAGATATTAAGGTTCCTCTGGGCTTGGGTGGGGCTTCTGCTTACTACCTCCCTAGGTGAGCTGTTCTCAATGATTAAAACTGATTATCTTTAGGCTGATGATTCCCAAATTAATTCAATTTGCAAACACATCACTCTTCTGTTTAAAATGCTCCCAGCAGCTTCTTTCTGTGCAGGTCGTTTTGGTTTTGGCCTGTCCTCTCCTACCAGAATATAAGCTTCATGAGGACAGGAGTCATGTCTGTCATAACGGCTCTTTTATATTCCGGAGTCTAGCATGAGACTGACTGGACACTGGGATCAGCCAGGATCCAATCATCGACGTGGAGTTACAAAGGCCGGGGACTCCTGGGACTGTCCTTTTCAAGTTAGGAGACCATAACACGTGCATGCGAGAAAACCCTGGGAAAATTCCAGAACCACCTGTCTCAAGAGGAAAGATGGTAATTTTTCCCCAGTGCTCTGGAACCTACCCCAGCTTCGTCCTCTGACAGTTACTCCCCTCAATTATACCAGCGCAACTGTTCTCCCCAACCTAACTTTCCCCTTTTTCAAGGGAGCAATCCTTAGCATACAAATGTATGTAAATCCTATCTTAGACTCACAGCTACAAAACACCAACAAAACACACCACCTCTCCCTAATTCTAAGATTCCATGTAACTAACAACTTACCTATCTCTTCACCTCCACAGCCAAGTCCCAAGGAGAACCCTGCGTGCATCTCGGTTTCCCGGCTCCGCCCAGAGTTGTCTTCCTGCTCCGACGGCCCGAGCCCTCACTCGCGGGGCTCCGGTGACCAGGTGAGCCCTCATCAGCCAGAGCCGTGACGCGGCCTCCTCTGCCCTCCCAGGCGTTACTCCTGGCTGCGGCACCACTCTTCTCAGGCTCCCTTCTCTCTCCTAACGCTGCTATTCCACTCGGTCTGTGCCTTGGTCCCTGTTCCCCTCATTCCATAAACTCCAGGACGCCCCAACCTCTGCTACCATCTGTGTGCTGCTGCTGCTGCTGCTAAGTCACTTCAGTCGTGTCCGACTCTGTGCGACCCCATAGACGGCAGCCCACCAGGCTCCCCGGTCCCTGGGATTCTCCAGGCAAGAACACTGGAGTGGGTTGCTCTGTGTGCCAGGAACCCCCAAATCCTTATCCCCACCCAGTCTAAGTTCTACATACAGGAACCCAACTGCTCAGTGGACACTTCCACCTGACTGTCCCCACAAGCACTTCAAGCCCCAAAAGCTCAGGACCCCTCCGGCCCCAAAGATGCTCCCTGTCTTCCTGTAATCCCAGAACCAACCCACTCAGACACTCAACAAAGAATCTGGGAGAAAACTCACTTTTTGAGTGGAGAGCCAGGCCCAGCTCCCCTTCCTCTTAGGTCCGTCTCTCACCAGCCCTGCCTCAATTCTCACAGCTACCGCACCACTCTGGCCTTCGCCTCCTCCCACCAGAGACAGAACCTGCCTCCTAACTGGTTTCAGTGCTTCCAGGCCTGCCACCCGTCAAGCTGCCCCTGTACACACACAATAGTTTTGTTCTAGAACAAAAACTGGAGCTTCCTGCTCCTCTTGACTCCCCACATGGAGCAGGATGGGGTCAATCACCTGCGCGCGCACTGCTGCTCGGGATGTGGCCAACCTAGGCTCAACCTCTCCCCGCACACTCCGTTCCCGTCACGCCAAGCTACTGGGCCAACCCGGATGGCTCAGACTCTGCACCTCCGCGTGCAGCCTGCAGCCCACCCGGAACACTGCCCAGCGCCTCCCTGTAAAACTCCAGCTTCTCGAGGACTCAGCACAGGCACTGTGGTCCTCCTGCTGGAAGCCCTCCCCAGCAAGCCGAGGAGACCTAACCATGTGTCCTCTGAATCTCCACTGCCCCCTGCACATCCTTCCAAAGGTCACAAAATACCCCAACAGTCACTCTGTATGTCTGTTTTCACATCAGCATATAAGCCCTTGGGAATCAAGGATGATATATTTCTTTTATGATGCCCCACCATGTAGACACTCTTAAAAACAAACAAACATTCCGGACTGAGGAAATGTGAGTTCCATGCACAATGAACGCGCAGTTTCTCCCGACTCTCTCCGAGGCCTGTTACACTTCTAGAGTGAGGCCTCAGTTCATTTTCTCTACCTGGAATGCCTCCTACTCTCCTGTCCAAGAAGGCATGATTTTATCATGAAAAGCACCAACATATAAGCAGATAGGCCTGGATTCAAAACTACCTTCAACAAATTAACTGTATGTCTCTGGGTAAATCATAACCTTCATAAGCCCTGGATTCTTATACTGAGAAACTGAAGCAATACTCTCCTTGAAGAGCTGTTCTGAGGACTAAATGAGATCACACCCAACAATCTAGTTAGTTAGTGTCCATATCTCGCTTTATCTAAGCTCACCATCACCTCCTCTGTGGGACCGTTCTCATTTCTCCTAGAAGAGTTACACAAGCCCTTCCTTTCTGCCCTCCCTCACTAGAGCATCATTACATTATTTTATTTGATTTTTAGTTATCTGCTTTCCTCCATTTGATTATAAGCATCTGGCTATGGGGACTTTTGCCTTGTTTGGTTGGAAAGTTATTTGTCAGTTAAATATTCTTCACCCAAATTTCCTACGTTAGAAGGTTGAAAAGGTTGAACGAGAAAGTGCACCTGACCCAACCACTGATAAAAATACAACTCATTCTCTCTTCCTGTTTAACACTAGCAACTATGCCTTTAAGACAGGTCAATCTCAAACTGATTCACTGAAGAACATGCATAGTCCAATTCCAATATAATGCAGACCATTATAGAATGAAACTGTAATCTTGCAAAAGAAAAAACATGGATAAGTAGATGAAGATTATATTGTAGGAAGCCCAAATCACATGCAGATTTTTGACAAATGAAACGCTGGTGGACTATGCGGAAGGCGGACAGCAACAAGGCAACAGACGGGCGCAGGGATCACGGGCGCAGGGGATCACGGGCGCAGGGGATCACGGGCGCAGGGAATCACGGGCGCAGGGATCACGGGCGCAGGGGATCACGGGCGCAGGGATCACGGGCGCAGGGGATCACGGGCGCAGGGGATCACGGGCGCAGGGGATCACGGGCGCAGGGGATCACGGGCGCAGGGATCACGGGCGCAGGGAATCACGGGCGCAGGGATCACGGGCGCAGGGGATCACGGGCGCAGGGGATCACGGGCGCAGGGGTCACGGGCGCAGGGGTCACGGGCGCAGGGGATCACGGGCGCAGGGGTCACGGGCGCAGGGAATCACGGGCGCAGGGATCACGGGCGCAGGGATCACGGGCGCAGGGGATCACGGGCGCAGGGGATCACGGGCGCAGGGGTCACGGGCGCAGGGGTCACGGGCGCAGGGGTCACGGGCGCAGGGAATCACGGGCGCAGGGATCACGGGCGCAGGGATCACGGGCGCAGGGGATCACGGGCGCAGGGGTCACGGGCGCAGGGAATCACGGGCGCAGGGAATCACGGGCGCAGGGATCACGGGCGCAGGGGATCACGGGCGCAGGGATCACGGGCGCAGGGGATCACGGGCGCAGGGGATCACGGGCGCAGGGATCACGGGCGCAGGGATCACGGGCGCAGGGGATCACGGCCATCGTCTCGTGAACACTCTCAGTGGCGCGTAAGCTGTAGAAGAACGGAATCACTATGCTGTACAACTGAAACCAGTAGACAACTGTAAATCAATGAAACTTCAATAAAAACACGTTTTACAGACGGTGGAATAAAACTACGCAGGTAACTGACATACCCACAGGGACGAAGACAAGACGGGCGCTTCAGAAGAAGCCACCTCTGATACCCAAGGGACAATCCTCTTATCAAGTGACCAACACTTTCCCAAGGACATTTGCCAAAAAGACCCCTTCTGAATGGGGTTACATTATTGCTGCATCTTAGTTTAGGAAAATCTTGTTGACAAAGATACACATATAAAAATTAACACACGACATTCTCTAAGAAATAAGTCACAGTTGCAATTATATTTTGTGAAACAAAACATTTTCATAATCTTTTTGGTCGATTTTCTATATAAAAGTCCCAAGCAAGCACTTCACCCCCTTTCCGGTGAAAATCTGATTTCGATTTAAGTCGGTCCACTTTCAGTGATCCCTCTTCAGGACCAACCGCTCTGGGCCGAGCAGACCCTCCGAGGACTGTCCTAGGTGCCTGTGCGCATAGACGCCTTTTCAATCATTAAACCTAGAGGAGGGCTCAATACGGGCACTCACACCACCTTTCGTCCCAAACTCAGCTAGTGGACTGCTGCCCTCGACACTAAGTCACGTTCTAAACCCCACTTAGACTGGACAGGGAACAACGGACTGGTTCCAAATTGGGAAAGGAGTATGTCAAAGCTGTATACTGTCTCCCTGCTTATTAAACTTACATTCAGAGTACATCATGCAAAATGCCAGGCTGGAATCAAGATTGCCGGGAGAAATACCAATAACCTCAGATACGCAGATGACACCACCCTTATGGCAGAAAGTGAAGAGGAACTAAAGAGCCTCTTGATGAAAGTGAAAGAGGAGAGTGAAAAAAGTTGGCTTAAAGCTCAACATTCAGAAAACTAAGATCATGGCACCCAGTCCCATCACTTCATGGCAACTAGATGGGGAAACAGTAGGAACAGGGAGAGACTTTATTTTTGGGCTCCAAATCACTGCAGATGGTGACTGCAGCCATGAAATTAAAAGATGCTTGATCCGTGGAAGAAAAGCTATGACCAACCTAGACAGCATATTAAAAAGCAGAGACATTACTTTGCCAACAAAGGTCTGTCTAGTCAAAACTATGATTTTTCCAATAGTCATGTATGGATGTGAGAGGTGGACTATAAAGAAAGCTGAGCGCTGAAGAATTGATGCTTCTCAACTGTGGTGTTAGAGAAGACTCTTGAGAGTCCCTTGGACTGCAAGGAGATCCAACCAGTCCATCCTAAGGAAATCAGTCCTGAATATTCATTGGAAGGACTGATGTTGAAGCTGAAACTCCAATACTTTGGCCACCTGATACGAAGAGCCAACTCACTGCAAAAGACCCTAATGCTGGGAAAGACTGAAGGAGAGAGAAGAGGATGACAGAGGATAAGATGGTTGGATGGCATCATTGACTGAATGGACATGAGTTTGAGTAAACTCGGATAGTTGGTGATGGACAGGGAGGCCTGGCTTGCTGCAGTCCATAGGGTCTACACAGAGTCGGACACGACTGAGCGACTGAACTGAAACCCCACTTAAGTCCTAGATCCGTTCGAGGGATGGGAGGCACTGTTTAAAAAATGTCTCATCTCAAAGAATTTCATTCCACAGAGGGTGAACAACTGTCTAAAATATTAGGATCACGTGCTTTACGAATAAAACACGGAACTCACTGCGGTAGGAAAGGTGAAGTAACAAAGGAGCTAAAGCCTACTCCATGATCTTATTTACATGCCACACTTGGGGAGCCATCACGGCGCACCTGAACGCACAGTCCAGGAATTCACGGATTCCTCAGATTCTACGCTCACGATTCTACTCATCTGACAGCTCGAAAGAAAGGCTTTGCTACAGCAGCTTGAGGAACCAGGAGAGGACTCCAATCTTCCTATTTTCGTCGGATCCAGAACAGTGCATTGCATGCATTCCGTTCTTTCCTCTCTCCCTTAAACCTACTGGGGTCTATGCCTCTCCCTCAAGCTTCAACCAGTTCAGTTCAAACCACGCTGGTTTGAAAGGGGAAAACACCACACATACACACGGCAGAAAAGCCTCAACAAAAGTCAGGAGTCCTACAGAGCCGGGAGCTCCGGCGAGCCCAGGAGCAGACGCAAAGTCGGCCTTCTCTCCCGGGGTCGGGGCGCGGGCACCGCCCTCCCCGCCCCGCGAGGGGCGCGGCCGCGGCCGCCCTCCCCGCCCCCCACCCTCTCGCGCCGGGGATACCTGCAGGTTGGTAGGGGTGGACGCCATGGTGGAGACCCGAGGCGGCTCCCCGGGGAGGGCCTGGGGCGGAGGCAGGCAACAGGGCGACGTCGACTCACACCTGGAGCGGCCCGAACGCACGCGGGCCAGCGGCTTGGAACCTCGCGGCTGCCTCCCTCTGGAACCTGTTCGGAAACCGCCCGGCACTCAGACAGCGCCCGACCCTCCCCACGGAGCTTCCGCGATCCCAGCCCCCCGCGCCGGGCTCGCGTCCCGCCTCTGCCGCAGAACTTCCGCTTTCGCCATCAGCACGCGCCCCACCCCGTACCCGGCTGTCGCGGTCTCGCCTTCGCCCTGGGCCTCGCGAGGCCGGGACGCGGCTCCCGGAACCCCGCTGAGGCCTGGCGGAAGTCAGCCTGCGCGTAGGCGCACTACGGCTCCGCTGAGCCAGTGGGGTCGCCGCGGGTGCAGGGCTGTTCCTGCTTCTTCCTTTTGCGGCTGTGGTGTACTTTGAGATGAGTTACTGGTTCTGGCGCCTCTCACGCGACTGAGCGTGGGGCGTGCTCTGTCGCTCTGTCATCCGAGCTCCGAGAGCCACTGGTGGAGGCTTTGGGCCGGTTACCAGTTCAGTCGCTCAGTTGGGTCCGGCTCTGTGCGACCCCATGGACTGCAGGACGCCAGGCCTCCCTGTCCATCGCCAACTCCCGGAGTTCACTCAAACTCGTGTTCATCGAGTCGGTGATACCATCCAACCATCTCATCCTCTGTCGTCCTGTTCTCCTCTCTCCTTCAATCTTTCGCAGCATCTGGGTCTTTTCCAGTGAGTCAGCTCTTCGCATCAGGTGGCCAAAGTATTGGAGTTTCAGCTTCAACATCAGTCCTTCCATTGAACACTCAGGACTGATTCCTTTTAGGATGGACTGGTTGGATCTCCTTGCACTCCAAGGGACTCTCAAGAGTCTCTCCAACACCACAGTTGAGAAGCATCAATTCTTCGGTGCTCAGCTTTCTTTATAGTCCATCTCTCACCCATACATGACTACTGGAAAAACCGTAGCTTTGACTAGACGGATCTTTTTTGGCAAAGTAATGTCTCTGCTTTTTAATATGCTGTCTAGGTTGGTCATAGCTTTTCTTCCAAAGAGCAAGCGTCTTTTAATTACATGGCTGTGGTCACCATCTGCAGTGATTTTGGAGCCCTCCAAAAATAAAGTCTGTCATTGTTTCCACTGTTTCCCCATTTAGTTGCCATGAAGTGAAGGGACCAGATCCCATGATCTTAGTTTTGTGAATATTGAGTTTAAAGCCAGATTTTTCACTCTAATTTCACTTTCATCAGGAGGCTCTTTAGTTCTTGTTTGCTTTTTGTTATAAGGTGGTGTCATGGTTACCATTTGCTCCTCTGCAAAACGGGATCATTATGGTACCTATCTCAGGATTGTGGACAATGCTAGGGGTGTGTGCCTAGGCACATTGCGCAGTGATGAGTGAACAGGAAGATCTCAGGATGTGTTAGAGCTGATTATTGCTCACACTTTACATTTCATCCAACAAACATTTTCCCAAATGGTTACTGTCATGGCTCGACGAAGCCCTGAGAATTTGAATGAAAATTGTGTCAGGCCCTCCTTTCAAGAAGTTTCCAGTAGATTGGTGGGGATGTGGCAGCTGAACAAATCCTGTGAAATTGTTTGCTGCTGCAGAGTCACTTCAGTCATGTCTGACTCTTTGTGACCTTATAAACTGTAGCCCACCAGGCTCCTGTGTCCATGGGATTCTCCAGGCAAGAACACTGGAGTGGGTTGCTGTGCCCTCCTCCAGGGGCTCTTCCTAACCCAGAGATCGAACCCACATCTCTTATGTCTCCTGCATTGGGAGTCATGCTCTTTACCTCTAGTGCCACCTGGGAAGCCCTGAAACTGTCAGATCAGATATTATTTATTCCAGTTATTGTGACAGGGAAAGTTAATGGCTTGAGCAGCTAAGTGCTTTCTGTGGGACGATGGAAGTCAGAGATTAGTGGCAGAACTAAAATAAGACCTTTCCCCAGCATTCTGTTGTTTGCAGTCACGATTCTTTCTTTTTTCCCCCTTCCTTTTCTAGCTTCTCAAAGGAAAGCAAAATAGATGTTTAATCACTCCAACGTTTTCTTTCCCACCCATTCCCTAATTCTTTCTGAACATCTGGCGTCTCCTAAATAAAGATCTTCCCTCCTGCATCATATTTACTGTTGGCAACTACCCAGTTCTTGAAATCTCTTCTGGGTAGCGTGCTGATGTCCTTGATCTCTCCACTTTCTCCCCTCCTCACTCTTAAGGGCGGAATTCCCTCAGAGTCTGATACCCTCTTCTCTTTCACTACTCAAGCTTTGCCCATCTTATCTCCCTGCTGGGTTCTAGATGCAATAGAATAGAAATGGCTTCAAATTTAAATCTCTAGGCCTTCCCTGTCCTCTGCCCATCATTGACAGCTGCCTCCCAGAGAGCTCCAAAAGCCATGGGATTTTCCCACAGGAAAAATCCAATGCAGTAAAAGTCAACTTAATTATCGTGTACTCCAAACTTCCATCTCTTTGCTCCTCAAAATAAATATCACCAGCTCTCCATCATCCAGGCTCAAAGTTGAAGACCCCTCTCTGCCTGTGTCTACCAGTTCTTCCCACCCTTCTGTCCCCTTCCAGTTACTGATAAAATACTATAGCGAATCCAGTCCTTAGAATGGCAGCACATACCAGACATTTAGTAAATATTAAACTATTTAACTGAGCTGCGTAGAACAGCCTCTGGTTCCTTAATGCCTTTCAAGCTTGATTTTGCCTGAAGATACAACCAGACTCCGATTTACCTTTCAATTCAATCCCTAAAGGTTTACCGAACTCCCACTAAAGACAAGCCTACTGCGCATTAGGAGCCTATGAATATGAATAAGATGCGGTCTTTGCCATTTAGGATCTTACAATTTAGTGGAAGGCACAGACGTGTGATAATGAAAAGAGAATTTATTTGAGTACCACAGTTGAGTACCACTATGTGCCAGGCTGATTTAGGTGCTGGATGTGAACCAAAGAGTCAGTAATTTCTCTTTTATAACCTATACAGTTGATACCATGTACTCCCTAATGTGCAATGAGAAAAGTGTCACCTATGAGATTTTAAAACTTCAGTCTCATCATGAGAAAGTACCATAAAAACACAAATTAAAGTTTTGTTTTTTTTTAAAAGAAAACTACAAAATACCTGACTGTGTGCTTCAAAAATGTGAAAGTCTTAAAAAATAAGGAAAGACTGAGAAACTCATCACAGATTTTAGGATTGCGTCTGTGCGTGCATGCTCAGCTGTTCAGTCATGTCTGAATCTTTGCAACCTCAAGGACAGTAGTCCGCCAGGCTCCTCTGTCCATGGGATTTTCCAAGCAAGAATGCTGGAGTGGGTTTCCACTTCCTCCTCCAGGAGATCTCCACAACCCACGGATCAAATCCAAGTCTCCTGTGGCTCCTGCATTGGTAGGTGGGTTCTTTACGTCTGAACCACCCTCGAAGTGAGACTCCGGAGACTGGCAACTAAATGCAGTATGGGGTTCTGGATTGAATTATAAAACAGAAAAAGACAGGGGAAAAATGGATAAAAATACGTCTTTTAGCTAATAGTATTATAATGATGCTAATTTCTTAGTTTTGATAAATATACCATGGTTGTTTAAGACGTTAACAGTAGGAGATATATAGTGAAGCATATATGGGAATTCTCTTTATTTTTGAAACTCTCTTGTAAATATTATTTTAAGATAAAATGTTTCCTTAAAAAGTCCTGCTCTTTGGAGCTTACCTTCTAGTGGAATAGAAACTTTTTTCCTTTTACATGTGTGAGATAAACAGAAAATACATATTGAACTGCGCCCTTAGTTCCTGACACAGAGCTCCTGAACCCTTAGGCTTTTCTGGGTGATTGAAATGTCTTTTGTTCCAATGAGGTGACCCTGGGTAAGCTCCTGGATGAGGATTTGTCACCAGGAAGTACAAGCTATGATTCAAAGCTTGGGATTTTTAGCCCCACCCGCCATTCCCTTAAGAAGGCAGAAGGGCTGAAGGTGGAGTTAATGATTGCTCATGCCCGTGCCATGTGGGGAATCATCCGTAAAAATCCCCAAAGTACGGGCTTCAGAGAGCTTCTGGGCTGGTGAGCATGTGGAGGTGCTGGGAGGGTGGTGGGCTACGACGGGCTCGGGACCTCCACCCCGTTCCCGCACACCCAGCCCCGTGTTCCCTGCACACCCGGCCCTGTGTTCCCACACACCCGGCCCTGTGCACCTCGTCTGTCTGGATGTTCACCTGTATCCTTTATCCAAACTTTTTATAGTAAACTGATGAAAATGAGTTAAATGTTTTTCTGAGTCCTGTGAGCTGCTTTGCAAATTAATCGAATCTGTGAAGGAGGGTCACTGTAAACTCTGATCTACAGCCAGAAGCACAGGTAACATACCAGGCTTGTGACTGGCATCTGAGGAGGGTGTGTGTTGGGGGCTGGGGGCAGGAAGGCAGTCTTGTGGGACTTGGCCCTCCATGTGTGGGATCTGACGCTGTCTCCAGTGTCAGAATTGAATTAAATTTTAAGACACTCAGCTCATGTCGAAAGTTGCTGGGTATGAGGAAAAGTCTACACATATTTGATGACCAGAAGTACATAAGAAATGTCTTTAAGAAATGACTTAAAACTCTACATTCAGAAAACAAAGATCATGGCATCTGGTCCTATCACTTCATGGCAAATAGATGGGAAAAGAGTGGAAACAGTGAGAGACTTTATTTTGGGGGGCTCTAAAATCACTGCAGATGGTGACTGCAGTCATGAAATTAAAAGACACCTGCTCTTTGGAAGAAAGAGCAACCTAGATAGCATATTAAAAAGCAGAGACATTACTTTGCCAACAAAGGTCTGTCTAGTCAAGGCTATGGTTTTTCCAGTAGTCATGTATGGATGTGAGAGCTGGACTAGAAAGAAAGCTGAGCTCTGAAGAATTGATGCTTTTGAACTGTGGTGTTGGAGAAGACTCTTGGATGACAAGGAGATCCAACCAGTCCATCCTAAAGGAAATCAGTCTTGAATATTCATTGGAAGGTCTGATGCTGAAACTGAAACCCCAGTACTTTGGCCACCTGATGCAAAGAACGGACTCATTTGAAAAGACCCTGATGCTGGGAAAGATTGAGGGCAGGAGAAGGGGACGACAGAGGATGAGATGGTTGGATGGCATCACCTACTCAAGGACATGAGTTTGAGTAAGCTCTGGGAGTTGGTGGTGGACAGGAAGGCCTGGCGTGCTGCAGTCCATGGGGTTGCAAAGAGTCGGACATGACTGAGAGACTGAACTGAACTGAACTGAGTACTTGAGAGAAGTATGGTATATGCTGTGCTGCTGTGCTAAGTCGCTTCAGTTGTGTCCAGCTCTTTACGACCCCATGGGCTGTAGCCCGCCAGACCTCTTTGTCCATGGAATCTCCAGGCAAGAATACTGGAGTGGATTGCGATGCCCTTCTCCATGGGGATCTTCCCGACACAAGGATTGGACCCTGGGTCTCCTGCATGGAGGCAGAGTCTTTACCATTTGAGCCACAGGAGAAGCCTGCTTACCTCTACAATTCATTGCAAAACAAACTGTAAATGATATTTTTTTCCCCTGACTTTTTCATGAAAGTAAAACTCCTCTTCAGATTTCTTTCAGTTAGCAAAAACAGGTACCGATGCAGATCTTTTATGAAAGCAAAGTGGTGCAGAGCAACTTTTCAAAAAGCAAGGGAGACCTGTATTGGTTTTATGAAAATGTATTTGTAGGAGGGACCAGGGAGAGAGAGGAGCCAGGAAGGTCAAGCAAGAGGCTACTTCAACAGCCTGACGTTTCAGGGAGGAGGATCTCCTGAGCCAAATGGCGATTCCACATTCCTGAAGCACAGCTCTAATTTGGACTTTGAGTAGTACACCCTCCATCCCTCGATTGCGTTCACCCATTCAGCCTGTTGAAATCGTACCTATTCAAAGGACCTGTTTCAGTGTCTCTTGCTCAGGACACCTTCAAAAACTCTTTAAACTTTCATAACTTTGGGACCTTAAATTGTCCTCAGGTAATGAAGCTAAGTGCCGAATACAGTGTCTGGAACATAATAGATACTCAAAAATTGTTGTCCACGAGACGACTTCACAGTGTTCCTCCTTTCTAGACTGTAAGGTCAGTATGGGCTAAGATGTCACCTTATTCATTTTATAACCTCCTCCTCTGACAAAGAGTCGGACACGACTGAGCGACTGAACTGAGCCGGCCCTGTGCCCTTGTTCCCCACGCACACACACGGTTTTGCTCACATGCTGTGCATGCACGCTAAGTCACTTTAGTCGTGTCCGACTCTTTTCGACCCTATGGGCTGTAGCCCGCCAGGCTCCTCTGTCCATGGGATTCTCCAGGCAAGGATACTGGAGTGGGTTGCCATGCCCTCCTCCAGGGGATCTTCCTCACCCAGGGATGGAACACCTGTCTTTACATCTCCTTCACTGGCTGGCGGGTTCTTTATCACTAGCACCCCTTGGGAAGCCCATAGCCAGGGTTTGTTAAATGAAGTGAAGTCTCCTTGTGAATGATCTTTAGCGATTTGGGAGGTTGGTTGGTTGGCAGATGGCATCTGCGGACTCACCCTTCTGCAGGGTCTCACCATCAATCCGTCCAGGAACAATCTGTTTCCCTCAGGCTCCCTAAAGGAAGTGCACAGTCTGAAGCCCTTACAGCATGAGCAGGGCAGCTCTTCACGTCCACCCGGGATCAGGTTTCTGCTTGCTGAGTCACCCGCTCCCTCCCTGACCCGGACACAGCAATAAGGCAGACAAAGCATCGCCAGCTGACCACGTGAAGGGAGTGACTCATCGGGGTTCTCAGGCTGGAAACCTGCTCTCCGCTTCAGGCAGCATACCTTTCTGAACATGCTGGTCACCTGGAGGCCCAACCCCTGCCCACTTACTGTTGTTCATTTTATTCATATGAAGCTACAGAGGGTTCTGGACTGTTAGTGGGTTTAGGAACCAGCCCATCAACGTCAGTCAGCCCTCTGAGGATGGGCGTATGGCCGGAAGTGTCCATTCTTCACTGTGGCTGGTCTGCGGTGAGGTGGCTGGTCTACGGTGAACGTGCTCTAAGGCATCTGCTCAGGAGGAAAGGTGAGGGGCCCGCCTTCAACAGTTTTGCAAGCTGGGTGATCATTCTCCAGACGGTGGGCACTTAGATGGGCTTCCCAGGTGGCGTTTGTGGTAAAGAACCCAGCTGCTAATGTAGGAGATGTAAGAGATGTGGGTTCAATCCTTGGTCAGGAAGATCCCCTGGAGGAGAAGATGGCAACCCACTCCAGTGTTCTTGCCTGGAGACTCTCAAGGACAGAGCAGCCTGGTGGGCTGCCGTCCATGGGATTGAAAAGAGTCAGACACAACTGAGCAGCTAAGCACGCATGCACACTACTTTTAAGCTCCCTGAAGTTGTTGGCCAAATTCATGGTAGCTTAGTTTATCAAAGCCAAGAAAACACACACACACACACACTCACCCACACACAGGATCTTGGCTGCTTCAAGTCTCTGGCTTCAGGGAAGACTCAGACTCTCTCTTAAAGGGTTTTCCTGATTAGGTCAGACCCATCCAGGATAACCTTGATTAACTCCAGGCCAAATTATTAGGGACCTGCATCACATCCACAAAATCCCTTCACCTTTACCATATTCTATTGGTTCTCTATTTATGTTTTGCAGGGCTCTGATCAGTATCACATTAATTAAGATAATTAGAAAAATGGAGTAACTGGCAGAGAAAGAGGAAAGCGGTAATTTATTACTATATATGGGATCTAAAAACAGACCCAACAGGTGAGTATAGCAAAACAGGAGCAGAATAACAGATACAGAGAACAAATCAGCGGTTCCCAAAGTATAAATTGCTATACGTAAAATAAACTACAAAGATATACTGCACAGCACAGGGGGTATGGCCAATATTTTATAATGACTTTAAATGGAGTATAATCTACAAAAACTTCGAATCACTATGTTGTACATCTGAAACTAGTACAATATTGTAAATCAACTATGCCTCACCAAAAAGGAAAAAAAGTGGAATGAATAACAACAGATGCTTAGAAAGAAAGACTTCATGAACTATCACTGCCTTGGAAAATTGTGTGGAGTGGAAGCATCTGGTTTAGAAAGAGGAACAGCTTCTCTGTATCTTAGAAATATGCAGATCGATACATATTCTAGCAGCAAAATTGGTTTACACATAGAAGCCTTTGCTGTCCACTGAGAGCTCCTTCTCCAGAATGACATCCGAGTCGTCTTTAGAGCAGGTAAAATCTCTCACGTTTGCTATTGCCAAACAAACGCACAGATCCGGGGTGAGATTTGTTGGGGTGGAATCATTTTTAGTTCAAAAATAAACTTCCATTTATTTCTCATGGACTAGTTTTAGGAGAAGAATTTAGCTACTATCTTGACTAACACCCAGCACAGGATGGCACCAACTTCCAGATAGCAAGAATGCTGTCATCCAGTAATGACTGTCTAGAATAGCAAAGGAATTTTGGATTTTGTTATCTACACCAATATTTTCCCAAGAATTATAGTCTAATTTAGTTGTTCATTGTCCGACATGATTGCTAAATTAAATCAACTCTACCACAAGATTAAGCAGAAAGAAAATGAGCACATTCTTAGAGTAGCAATTATGTGTTTTACAGGCAAGGGTTCCAATATGATATCTGTTTAGTGGTGTTTTTTTTCCTTCTGCTGCTGAAAATAGTGTCATTCTCTCTTCACTCTTTTAGAAGTTCATTATTTGCCAGGAGCCAGCGTGAGGAGCTCCGTCCGTGGCAAAGGTCATGAGGAAGGAGGCTCGGCACACGCAAAGGCGGGATCAAGCCTCAGGAGTCCCCCTGGAAATTCTCGAGCTTCTACCCCCAAACCAGAGTCTGCCTACTTTCTGCTTTCTGCTCTCACCTACACCTCTGACTTTACGGGGGGCTGTCCCCTACCACCTCTCTCTGAAAAAGAGTTAAATTACAGCTCCAGTTAATAAAGTTCCTGGACGTGACAAGGGTGTTTTAGTTCACAACCGTGAGAGGTATGAGATGCTCTAAACTGTCTGAATACAGATTCCTCTGAGCTGTTAGAAGATTGGTTAGAAACTGTATTGGTGAAGGGTTTTTCACTTGTTGGGCCAATGTTTGCTGCTAAGTTTCCACATCCCCTGCCGTTATACACATTAATGAATATATAGAAGAAATAAGTATTAACCTTTGATATTAATCACGTTAGACCTTAGGCTAAGCAAATTCTTTCCTTAATTAAAACCCACTACACCCTCACCCTATAGGAATGTAACTTTATCTGGTACCTTTGGAAGGTGGCGTCTGTTTTAAGAATAATCACCCCTGGAGAAATAAGTGTTCTGGTTGACTGACCGCTGTCACAAGAAGAGGGTCATAAATTGTCAGCAGGCCCCCTGGCCAGAAGATGATGTAACACCCCTAAGACCTCTGTATACATTTGTATGAAGCACCTGACTTTAATAAAAGTCAGGACTGCCGACCCCGCGTGACTTTTGTATAACATCTCAGTGTATAAAAACAGACCCTGGAAAAATAAAAAATGGGATAAGTTCCTCGAAAGACTGGTCTCCCCATGTCGTTCTTTCTCTCATCTTCTGGCTGAATCCCCATCTGGAACGTGGAGGCTCGTCAAGCCTACTAATTATGCCTGGGCTTCTAAGATCTGACCAGGGAGGCCTTAGTGTCTCCTCTCCTTCCAGAGAACGGGAGGACGCCTGCGGCCTACATAGGTGACGTAAATTCCTTGCCCTGGAATTTTATTAGCTTTCCATGTAAACCAAGTTATTCAGCCTCTTTCCTCCACTGAATTTTCCTACTGAGCTATCCTCATTCTACTACTCTTTATATCTCTAATTAATATTTAATTAAAGCTATCGTATCCTGATCGCCGAAGCCGTCTCCCCTTTGAATTTCCCTGGATCCACCGTGGCTGGACCCTGGCAATTATTATCAATTTTAGCAAATCTGTTGAGAACTTAAGCTTTGTATCCATTTTCCTTTTCAAAGTGCATATACTTGCACCTGCATACGTTTTTGAAGAGATATCATTATGTCAGAAAATAAGAATTGGCTGTGGCTTTGTGTATGTGTCATGACTTAATTACCAGCTGAACGACACGGGGCACTGTGGTGAATGTCTGAACGCTGAGTGAGGGTGATATTCTGGGTGGAGAGGGATCTTGAGGCAGGACTGGGGAGCCCTGAAGAAACTGTGGAAAATTCTGAAAGAGATGGGAATACCAGACCACCTGATCTGCCTCTTGAGAAATTCGTATGCAGGTCAGGAAGCAACAGTTAGAACTGGACATGGACCAACAGACTGGTTCCAAATAGGAAGAGAAGTATGTCAAGGCTGTATATTGTCACCCTGCTTATTTAACTTATATGCAGAGTACATCATGAGAAATGCTGGACTGGATGAAGCACAAGCTGGAATCAAGATTGCCGGGAGAAATATCAATAACCTCAGACATGCAGATGACACCACCCTTATGGCAGAAAAGTGAAGAGGAACTCAAAAGCCTCTTGATGAAAGTGAAAGTGGAGAGTGAAAAAGTTGGCTTAAAGCTCAACATTCAGAAAACTAAGATCATGGCATCCCGTCCCATCACTTCATGGGAAATAGATGGGGAAACAGTGGAAACAGTGTCAGACTTTATTTTTCTGGGCTCCAAAATCACTGCAGATGGTGACTGCAGCCATGAAATTAAAAGACGCTAACTCCTTGGAAGGAAAGTTATGACCAACCTAGATAGCATATTCAAAAGCAGAGACATTACTTTGCCAACAAAGGTTCGTCTAGTCAAGGCTATGGTTTTTCCTGTGGTCATGTACGGATGTGAGAGTTGGACTGTGAAGAAAGCTGAGCGCCAAAAAATTGATGCTTTTGAACTGTGGTGTTGAAGAAGACTCTTGAGAGTCCCTTGGACTGCAAGGAGATCCAACCAGTCCATTCTGAAGGAGATCAGCCCTGGGATTTCTTTGGAAGGAATGATGCTAAAGCTGAAACTCCAGTACTTTGGCCACCTCATGCGAAGAGTTGACTCACTGGAAAAGACTCTGATGCTGGGAGGGATTGGGGGCAGGAGGAGAAGGGGATGACAGAGGATGAGATGGCTGGATGGCATCACTGACTCGATGGACGTGAGTCTGGGTGAACTCTGGGAGTTGGTGATGGACAGGGAGGCCTGGCGTGCTGCGATTCATGGGGTCGCAAAGAGTTGGACACAACTGAGCGACTGAACTGAACTGAGTAAAGGTCAACTTGACCTGGACCACCATAAGATTGAAAATTAGCTTCTTTGTGATTTATCCATTTTAAAGAAGGGCTTCAAAAAGGATACATTTCAATGGTGAGATGAAAAACTAAGAATTGTCAAACCTAAAAAATTCTTTATTGGGAGCTGCTGTATCAATGCATCTTGAGGTCAACACCTTAACTTGTTAAGATATTTCACACTTGTATTAAATTCCACTTGTAATTGTGCTGGTATTTGGAATCAAAGCATGTGGGATGGAATGCTTATTTACACGTGTGGGACATAGTTCAACACGTGGTATGCCCAGGTGTGTCCGACTCTTTGTGGCCCCAGGGACCATAGTCCACCAGGCTCCTCTGCCCATGGGATTTCCCGGGCAAGAATACTGGAGTCGGGTGCCATTTCCTACTCCAGGGGATATTCCCGACCCAGGGATGGAACTGAGTCTCCTGCACTGGCAGGCCGGTTCTTTACCACTGGTGCCATCTGGGAAGACCCAACAGAGGTGACCCCTGGGACTTTAAAGCCTTCCCTGGTGGCTCAGACAGTAAAGGGTAAGCTTGCAATGCAGGAGACCCAGGTTCTATCCCTGGGTCTGGAAGATCCTTGGAGAAGGGAATGGCTGCTCAGCTCAGTATTCTTGCCTGGAGAACTCCATAGTGGGTCCGTGGGTCCACAAAGAGTTGGATACAACTGAGTGACTAACACTTTCACTGCACTTTTCACGGAGACTTAACGAGGAGGCAGTCGAGTTGGTGACGTACCTAACCCTGACCCTCACGCTTTCCAGCCCCCGACCAACCGCTACTGGCTGTGCTCCCGTTGTGCAGGCAGGCCTGAACTTGATGTTGAAATACACCCAAAGGAAAAGTCAAATCTGGCCCTTTCTCCCCAAAACTTCTGGTATAGTTTGAAAAACAGCAGTTAACAAGCAGAGAGCAATCTTCACAGGGAAAAATGGATACTAAATATAATGTAGGCGTTATGAGTTAAAAACAAGTGGTGAGAAATGTTGACCGTCTGCAACGACCATTCCTGGTCTGATTTGTGCCAGGAGAGGGGACTTTAGAAGTGACAAAGGAATTTACATTTGTTCATAAAATACACTCTGTGCTACTGAGGGGAGTTGTCCTTTAACATTATTCAAATTATAATTACAAAATGGGAGTTTTGACAGCTCAAGCATTTATTCATAATATTGGCCAGATTCCACCTTGGAAGAGTAAGGATAGGTTAAAAACCACAGCCAATTCAATTATTTAATTTCACTGTATTAAAGCTCAAGGTTGCCAGATGATCTCATTACCGAATAACATCCTAAGGTCATGCTGAGAAAATGAAGGATTCTATGCTAGACAAACTACTCCCAAGGGAAACTGCTGGCCAATGATGCTTTTGAAGTTGCAAAATGGCTGTGTTTCTCATTGGAAAATTCCATCCTTCACCCCTGGTATCCTTGAAGGGTTCCTAGGCTTACCCAATCTAGTGCAATGGAGCCTTGTCTTTATCAATGTAAAAGACGCTCAGTAACACACAAAGGACAACTAATAGCAATCTTTCCCATTGGCTCACCCGGGAAAAAATCTGCCTGCAGTGCAGGAGGTGTAAAGAGGCGTGAGTTCAATCCCTGGGTCAGGAAGATCCCCTGGAGAAGGGAATGGCGGCCCACTCCAGTATGCGTGCCTGAAAAGGCCCATGGCCAGAGGAGCCTGGTGGCCTACCGTCCACGGGGCCACAAGAGCTGGACTTGACTGAGTGACTAAGCAGCAGCAGCAGCCTGAGAAGCAGTTTTGTGATCGATTTTGCAATGAGACCACTTAGGTCTATGAGAGTCACAGGAGAGAGCGGAAGGTTGGGTGTTAATGACAAGTGCCTTCCACATAGTGGGATGATCAGTATTTGCTGGTTGTTACAGACACTATCGTAGAGATGTCGAGCTAGTGTGCGTGCTAAAACAAGTGACCGTGCGGAAAGACCGACAAGCCCAGCTTCCCCTCCTCATCTTTTAGGACCTTTTTTATGGTGGGACTTTGCAGAAGTGAAAAGTTCAGGTTCTCTCTTAAAAGAGAAAGTATATACTTCTATTGAGGCAAGGAATACGCCCCAAAGAAAGTGGCTTCAGTGTGCCAGTGAGAATTCCAGAAGAGGGATATTGTAAAAGCTCCTACCGAGTAGATTCAGGTCAGGGAAAATATATACCTTGGAGAGGGATGGAGACATGAACTTGTTTAGAAGTTGGCTCTCTTCAAAGACCCTAGAGTGTAAAGTATCATGTAATTGATCCAAGTGGACAATATGTCAATCAACAAATCTAAACTGAGCTGACTGTTACGTGAAAGGCATCTCACCCTCCAAGCTCCTTCTAAATTTTCCCAACGAAAAAGGTGAGCATTGTGCACTGATGTCTAAGTAATGGGTATTACAACACAAATATGTTTGAGAAATGCCAAAAGAGATGCTGTAATTTTTCTGTGTGGTCTCGGCACACCGCTGTGTGGTAGGAAGAGCTCCCTCTGGGCATTAAGCTTTGACTATCGGGGTTCTAATCCCAACTCTCCCGCTCAACAGCTTCCTAGCATTTCTCAGCATTAGGAGAGGAGCTGGAATGAGACTCGGTGTGGTTTCATCAGAAGATCCAGGTGTGTGCTCAGCTATGCCCTTCCATTGCTTTCTGACTCTAGGAGAGTCATTATTTGTTTCTGTTCTTTTTAGTTTGTTTAATTGTGATGACGATGAGCTAGATCATCTCTGAAATTTCTTATTGCCTTAAACCAATCCCTCAAAGCGTACCATAAATATACTGTCCCTGAAATGACTGTGGATTACAGATGTACCTTTGTTTCTTGCCAGATTGTTGAGGCATTGTGGAGTAACATTAAGTATTAGAGCTTTTGAGGTGAGACCCAAGGACAGGCACTTAACTGCTCTGAAACCTGGTTTTCTTACCTTTAAGTGAAAGTGAAAGTGAAGTTGCTTAGTCATATCCAACTCTTTGCGATCCCATGGACTGTAGCCTACCAGGCTCCTCAGTCCCTGGAATTTTCCAGGCAAGAGTCCTGGAGTGGGTTGCCATTTCCTTCTCCAGGGGATCTTCCCAATCTAGGGATTGAACCTGGGTCTCCTGCACTGCAGGCAGATGCTTTACCGTCTGAGCCACCAGGGAAGCCCAAGTTGGCCTTTTCTTGCCTTTCAGACTGGACTAACATTCCTGCTTTACAAGGTTTCTGCAAAGGTAAGAGATGAGGAACGATAATGTCTAAGGCCCACTGCGGGCATTCAATAGATGGCGGTGTTTTGACCTTTACCTCCGTGAACCACGTGATGCCAAAGTGTAGCATTATTCCTTGGGGAAAATAAAATAGACTTCATAACAGTCTACAGTTTCTGTGGTAGACAGCATAATGCTCTTTTGTAATAGAGATGGTGATCAGGTATGAAATTTTAGGAAAGTGTGTTACTGGACTTCAGTAGGAGCCCACTACTTTACAAAGGTATTGGATGTTACCTCTGTAATATCTTTACTCAGATCTTACGGTTACTTCTGACACCTGATCTCATTAGATTGGCTCCAGCAGGCCCCAAAATTAACCTGAAGGACTACAGTATGGACTGGATGAATCTTCTCCAGTGGCACTGTTCTCCATCTTTCCTTCCTGCTCCTCTTTTCGCCTCCGCCCTGGCACAGTGCCACCCCTTTGCGCTGTGCTTCTGCATTTTCGCCCCCCCCTGGGTGCTGCTGGATGCTGCTTCCTCTTTCTCAGACACAGAACAGCAGGCAGCTTTCCTGCAACCTCACCTCTTTGCTTCATCTTGTTTGGAGCAATAGTGATCTCGTGAGGTGCAAAATTAGAAACCCTTTACTTTTTACACAGTGATGTTGGATTTAGGAGTCAACTCCGAATGAGTTCATTTATTCCACTTTCAAGCATCTGTCATTCTCTGTTCTTGAACCTGGGACTTCCTGTTGATTCTCACTGATTTGTATTTGCTGCGATGCCTTTCCCAGCCTCTCCTTGTATAAAGCACGATTCCTGTTCTCAGAGTTTATCGTCCATTCCTCTCATGAGGGAGCGGGGTAGACAGTCCCTGGAGACAAGTGTGAGCTGAGTGTTACCAGCAGCAGATGCTGTAGGAGGAAGAAGAGGTCGCTTCCGGCTGGACCAGGCTGCCTCCTGACGGGCAGGGGCTCTCGAGCTGACCTTCGGCAGCAAAGGAGGGGAAGCTCAGGCCAGGCGTGGGACTGGATGGTGCTGACCACGTGGTTTGTGCACAGAAATTACACAGAGGATTCTTCTTGCACAATCAGTTCATCAGCTCATTTCTGCCATGGACGTTTCTTAGCCTAACACAGGGAAGAAAAGCGGGTGTCGTACACTGGATGTGTGAGCCTGGCCGGATAATGTGTCCACATAAAGTTCGGTTTTCTCGACAGTCACAGCCAGCTGGGTTGGTGCTAGATGGAACATGTTCGTGGCAGAAGGCAGCCCCTGGGGACCGTGGGGTGTCACCTCTCCCTCTGCCCCACGTCCATTACGTTTGGGACCAGTGGCGTCGCATTATCTTTATCTCCAGAGTTTATTCATTGTACATAAGAGTTTATTCACAAATTAATTCACATATTTCCGTGAATAAATCCAAATACAGTCAGTCTGTAGACTTCCTGGTTCTTTGTTATGTCTGGAATATTTCTGTGATGGATGGAAAGACATTAATCAATAATTCAAAAGAAACCTTATCAAAAGTCTAAGCACATAAAGTAGAAGATTGTGACTGGGGCTTTTGGTGGTTCAGCTCCAAAGTCACCCTTTATTTTTAAGTGTTTTCCTGTCCTAGTGCTGCTGTGATAAAACAGGACAGACTTTGTGGCTTCAAGCAACAGATTTTATTCTCGCACCAGGAAGGCTGCCGGGGGCGGGGTGGGGGGGTGCTTCCCTGGTGGCTCAGATGGTAAAAAATCTGCCTGCAATGCAGGAGACCTGGGTTAAATCCGTGGAAGATCTCCTGGAGAAGGGAGTGGCCACCCACTCCAGTATTCTTGCATGGAGAAGCCCATGGACAGAGGAACCCGGTGGGCTACAGTCCCAGGGATGGAAAAGAGTTGGACACGACTGAATGCCTAACACAGTGCTGGAAGGCTGGAGGTCCCAGTCAAGGTATTGGCAGATGGGACTTCCCCGGTGGTCCAGTGGTTAAGACTTTATCTTCCAGTGCAGGGGGCGCAGGTTAGATCCCTGGGCAGAGAGCTAAGATCCCACATGCCTTGCAGGCAAAAACTCAAGGCGTAAAATAGAAGCAACATTGCAACAAATTCAATAAAGACTTAAACAATGGTCCACATCAAAAGGAAAAAATATCTTAAGTGCTGGCAGGGCCACGCTGCCTCTGAAGGCTCCGGGGCAGGTCCTTTCTCTCCTCTCCTGGTATCTGGGTGTCCATGCCCCTGGGCGCTCCTCGGTTGTTGGACAAACTGCTCCAGTCTCTGCCTCTGTTACCACATCGTGGTCTCTTCATGTCCGAACCTCTGTCCCCAGATTTTCCTTTCCTTCTAAAGACACCACCCGCCTTGGATTTAGGGGCCCGCTAATCCAGTATGACTTTTTCTGAATTTTTAAAAAACTGAGATATATTGACATATAACATTATATTAGTATCTGGCACACAAGATGTGTGTGTGTCTGTGCGTGTGTGTGCGCGCGCTAAGTTGCTTCAGTCGTGTTCCCATGGACTGTGTGACCCCATGGACTGTAGCCTGCCGGGTTCCTCTGCCTGTGGAATTTTCCAGCCAGGAGTACTGAAGTGGAATGCCATTTCCTCCTGCAGTGGATCTTCCCTGCCCAGGGATCTTGCATCCCCAGCATTGGCAGACAGGCTCTTTGCCTCCAGTGCTTCCTGGGAAGCCCATGTATGCTAGTCACTCAGTCGTGTTCGCCTCTGCGACCCCACAAACTGTAGCCCACCAGGATCCTCTGTCCATGGAATTCTTCAGCCAAGAATACTGGAGTGGGTTGCCATTCTCTTCTCCAGAGGATCTTCCCCACGCAGGGATCATTCATTATCATTTGAGCTACAGGGAAGTCCTGGGAAGCCCCTGATGATTTGATATTTGTATACACTGTGAAACGATCATCGCAGTAAATACGGTTAACATCTATCACCACACAGAGTGACCACTTCTTTTTCCCCTTGTGTACTTCATCTTAATTTGATTGTATCCGTAAAGATCCTATGTCTAAGCAAGGTCACCTTCATGGGTGCTGAAGGTTAGGACTTGAACATACCTATCTTTGGAGGACACAATTCCACCTACAACACGCAGATGGCCCAAGCAGAGGCAGAAATTCCTCCTTGCGGAGGGGCTGGGGCACAGCCAGGTGGACAGAGCATGTGAACTTACAAACTCAGCTTGGGTATTCTTGTTTAAGCTTTTGAATCCAGAGCAGGTGGCCCAAAGTAGTGAAGTCAGACTCCACAACCCACCAGCAGTGGGGCGAATGGCTTTGTGTGTGGCTGTGGCCCTGGGTGGGTGAGAGGGGACGTTTCTGACCTCCTCTGTCAGTCACTCAGTCGTGTCCGGCTCTTTGTGACCCCAGGGACTGTAGCCCACCAGGCTCCTCTGTCCATTCTCCAGGCGAGAAAACGAGTGCGCACCCCTTCTCCAGGGGATCTTCCGGATCCAGGGATCGAACCCCGGTCTCCTGCACTGCAGGCAGGTTCTTTACCATCCGAGCCGCCAGGGAAGCCCTGGTCTCCTTTGGTTCCTGCTTAATTCCTGAGCTGGATCCTCTGGGCTTCCCTTCAGTTCCCTCCTGGTCCAGATGTCCTTTCACCTAATTCCCTCTCCTTTGTTTCAAACACAAAAAGTCTGATTTTTGTTGTTGTTGTTGCTGTTGTTCTCAAGCAAGAACTCTGAGTAATGGCAATACCATATTAAAGTAATTTATTATCCAAACATTTCCAGAAGGTTCCGAGGGGCAGCAGAACCCGAGCACAATTAGCTTCAGGAGAGTAACTTCCATTAAGAACATTAATTATGGCAGGACATTAAATATTGACTACCAAGTTACCCTTTTGTTGTAAATATTTTATACAAATGACAAAGGATAAAGCTACTTCATAAATAAAGTAGTTACGTCAGGAAATTTCAGATTTTATTCTTCAGTATCTTAGAGGTCTGAAAGGGAAATTCAAATTATTTTTAAAATTGAAATTCAAAGTTTTACGAAAAGAAGAAAAGGAGTTCAACTAGTATTATTCCTTTTAATAATTTTTCTGGCTGTTGAAGCAGTCCCCAAATGCAGGACCATCTTCAAATTTAAGGAAATTCTCCCATTCGGTATGAATTAATCAATTTTCTTGGTTCAACCAATGTGTCTGTAAAGCAATTAACCAGCCGTTGAAGTAACTGGCTGTGCGGAGGGCCCAATTTGTCAGTCTAAGTGTGGCAAGGGCTCCCTCTACTGGCGCCCCACAGAAACTAAAGCTCTCTGCTCTCGTGGCTGTAAAGGAAAAAAAAAGGTAGTCACTTGGTCTTCCCTGGTGGCTCAGATGGTAAAGAATCCGCCCGCAACGCAGGAGACTCAGGTTTGATCCCTGGGTCAGGAAGATCCCCTGGAGAAGGAAATGGCAACCGACTCCAGTACCCTTGCCTGGGAAATCCCATGGATGAGCCTGTGGGCTACAGTCCAGGGGGTCCCAAAGAGTCAGACACGACCAAGCAACTGCACTTTCTTTCTTTCTCTAGTCACTTAGTCTCTTTGGGACCCCCCGGACTGTAACCCACCAGGCTCGTCCATGGGATTTTCTAGGCAGGACTACTGGAGTGTCTTGCTATTTCCTTCTCCACGAACTGTAAGACAGGGCTTCAAAAACAAGAAGCAGTTTTACTGTAACCCCCTTGAAAATTGTCTGAGGTAGCCTCAGGGTAGGAACAAGAAAAGGCACAGATTAAGAAATCAGCTGTGAAGGAATCTTGGCCTACCGCTCTCTGGATTCAAATGAAAAATGGATCCCAGTAGAATGTTTGTTCAGTAGAAAAATTGCAAAAGCCACAAGTGTGAGCCAAGTATTAATTTTAAATTTCCTAGTGGCCATATTTTTAAAAAAGTAAAGCCAAACAAGTAAAATTTATTTTAATTATGTATTTCCTATTCAACCCAATATATCTAAAACATTATCACTTCAGCATGCAATCCATATAAGAAATTAATTAGCTATCCTTTATTGAGCTTAAGCCTTTGACATCTGGATTGTATTTCCCACTAGCAGTACATCCGAGTTTGGATTAGCCACATTTCAGGGGATCGGTAGCCCCATGGGGCTAAAGGTTGTTAATTAGACACTGTGGGAGCAGAGAAACTCCAACAGCAAGGACAGGAACACGAGAGACGTGATATTAGCTGTTTCATAATTTATAATTCATAGCTCAGGGTGGCATCTCACAATTTGTCCAAAGCCTGTTTAGAAAAGGACCGTCAAAGATGAATAAATTGGCTGTCAAGAACTGTGAGATTTGTTTCCTTTGCATGATTGTTGATGATACTCTGTACAAGGCTCTGGAGAGTGATTTGACATCATGCATCCAGAGCTTTCAAACGTTCCGAGCTTACACTGTGGGAATGGGAGCAGCGGGGTCTGAGCACAGGCTGGCTCTGGGTATTGAGAAATGGAGTATCTCCCGCCGTATCGGTGAACAAGGATGTCACAACACCGGTATTGCAGCCCTCCACTGTGAGCCTGCAAGCCCTAAGGGCACTCAGGAAGGACAGGAACGCCTACCGTCCAGCGGTCCTCAGGCTGCAGCCAGCCCTCCAGAGCGCCCCACGGGAGCTCGGGATGTGGAAAAACACAGGAACTGCCTCCACAGAGGAGGTGCACACGGAAGGAATGACTTCAGGGAGCCCAGACTCCTGCATCCTCCCACACACGCAAGAGCGCTCAATTCCTCAACTTGGGATATCTGGTTTTAATTAATGATGCTCTTTTGACGTTCAGACTACCTGCCTTTTGTTGCAAAACCTCCATATAACCTGGCTCCGCCCCTCACCTCCTGGAGCCTTTCTCTCAGGCTTACTTGAGATGCTGCCTCCTGGATTTGTTGTTGGTCAGTCGCTCAGTCGTGTCTGACTCTGGCGACCCCATGAACTGTCCATCACCAACTCCCGGAGTTTACCCAAACTCATGTCCATTGAGTTGGTGATGCCATCCATTCATCTCATCCTGTTGTCCCCTCCTCCTCCTGCCCCTAATCCCTCCCAGCATCAGGGTTTTTTCAAATGAGTCAGCTCTTTGCATCAGGTGGCCAAAGTATTGTAGTTTCAGCTTCAAGCATCAGTCCTTCCAATGAATATTCAGGACTGATTTCCTTTAGAATGGACTGGTTGGATCTCCTTGCAGTCCAAAGGACTCTCAAGAGTCTTCTCCAACACCACAGTTCAAAAGCATCAATTCTTTGGCGCTCAGCTTTCTTTATAGTCCAACCCTCACATCCATACATGACCACTGGAAAAACCATAGCCTTGACTAGATGGACCAGTCTTAAAAATTTCCACTGAGTAAAGCATAACGCTCAGCTTCTAGGCTGTGGCTGTGTTTTAAGTGGGTAGTATCAAGCTCCTGTTTGACAGTAGCATGGCTCTCTCTCTTTCCACCTGGTGCGTCTCTGTGGGCTCTCAGGGCGATGCAGTTCTCAGTGGCACAGGTCTAGCCCGGACCCATGGGAAGAGCCTTGAGACTGCTCATCAGCACTTTCTTGGCAGGCTTTCCTTACTCTTCTTGTGGGATCTGAGCCTGGGTGGCTAGTTAAATGTAAGATGCTTGTATAAAATTAGTGAATTAATGAATATAAGTTAACTAATTAAAATAAGCATATAATTAAGCTCATGAAATGTACTATTGATTATAAAAGTCTTTGTCCTCAGAGGCATCTTTGGTGGGTCTAATTAGAAGCAGCCACAGCTTGCGGGGGAAGAGCATGACTTTCCCAACAGGGCCCACTTCCTCTGCCCCAGAGCAGGGTTTTGCTCCAGGAAAGGGTCTGAGTCGCAGACCAGGAGCTTGGATGAAGCTGTTCAACCGCCTGATGCTATTAGGAAAAAAGGGAGGCTATTTATTCAACAGTATGCGATTACTTAACACTAGTTCCACATGGTGGACACTGTGCAGCTTTCCGAGTGAGGCTTCAGTGAACGCTTTTCCACTTTGTGTTTGGTTTGGTTTACTCACTGATACCCAAGTTTTGAATGGTTATGAAAAGCTTCAGCCCCCCTTCCCTTCTATCTCCCTTCTTCCCAAAAGGCAGACTAGGTGAAATTCACCTTCCACTAGAGAAGATTATAAGGGATGGGGTGTCGGGGCAGCAGGGAGTAAAATTCCAGGTAATTTAATGTGTGGAGCTGGAACAGGCATACCAAGAAATCGTTGAAGATATGGGGTTAAGTAGTCACGTAACTCGATGAATTTTCAAAAATCAGGCATTAAAACTGTAACTGTTTTGACAACTGAATTTAGTTCTAACACAGAGAAAAGAAAATAGTCTGGCATCTTATTAACCAATTCAGTTATTAATACATTCAATACTCTGGAGGAAGCATTACTGATTTAAAACTTTGTCATATTCAGAACAAACTCAGTTGCATGAAGGAGAATCTTTGCAAGCACACTGTCTTACCCCAGGATGGATATTAGGATGTGATGGTTTTGAATGGTTCAGATGGTAAAGAATCTGCCTGCAATGCAGAAGACCCGGGTTCGATCCCTGGCTCGGAAAGATCCCCTTGAGAAGAAGGAGATCTCTACTAGAGAAGATCTACTGGAGAAGGCAACCCGCTCCAGGACTCTGCCTGGAGAATCCCATGGACAGAGAAGCCTGGCGGGTACAGTCCATGGGGTCTCACAGAGTCGGACACGACTGAGAGACTAACCCTTCCACCTTCCTTCCCCTGGATGGACGTTAGGACGCGGTGGCTTTGTATCCCAGCTGCATGGGGCCCCGGAGAGGGTGATCACTTCAGAGGCCCTCCTGTGCCCACAGACACTCTCAGCCTGCCCCTTCCTCTCTCGGGCCTGGTGACCTCAGGGAGAGCCTCTCTGTGGAGCTTGCTGTTCCCCGGGCCTCCTCCTGGTTTGAGGCCCAGGCCCCGCCTGACCCTGGATTCAAACTTCACAGGAGGTGTCAGCTCCCTCCACCTCCAAAGGACCTGCCAAGGGAGAGACGGCTTGTGGGCTCCCACACTGAGCACTTCCTGCCCGCTTCCTTTCCAGGCCCCCTTCCTCCTCCATCCCAAAGGAGAGGGACTTTCCTTTTATTGGAGTGGTGTGCGTAAGTCACTCAGTCATGTCTGACTCCTAACTCTTTGCGACCGTGTGGACTGTTGCCCGCCAGGCCCCTCTGTCCATGGGATTCTTCAGCAAGAATCCTGGAGTGTGTTGCCATTTCCTCCTCCAGGTGACTTCTCGACCCCAGGGATGGACCGTGTCTCCTGCATTGGCAGGGGATTCTTTACCACTGAGCCCCTGGGAAGCCCTTATTGGAGGTGGGTGGGGCCTAAGGGAGCTAGGCCTGCCCTGTGAGTCCTCTTTTCACATCTTTTCTGCCTTACTCCTTTCAACACCCTTGTGTGCTAATTCTGGTGGCTGGGGCTGGTGGGAGGGCCTGAGAGCGCACAGGAAAGATGCATATGAGGGTGGGTGGCTGTTGTCGTAATTTAGCTGCTAAGTTGTGTCCAACTCTTTTGAGACCCCACTAGGACCATAGCCTGCCAGGCTCCTCTGTCCTGGGATTTCCCAGGCAAGAATACTGGAGTGGGTTGCCATGCCCTCCTCCAGGGGATCTTCTCAACCCAGGGACATCCTGCTTTGGCAGGCGGGTTCTTTACCACTGAGCCGCCTGGGAAGCATGAAGGTGGGAGCCCCAAGCAGTAACATCTCACAAAGCTCCCTCTATGCTCACCAAGAGCAGAGATTCCGAAGGGGCCTGTGTAGCAGGGGCTGGGTAGGGTGACGCGGGTCTCAGGGGAGCACTAGAGCTAGGCCGGACAGAGAGGCGAGTCCGGGAAGAAGTGGGCAGAGGTTTGCACCATCAGCGGTGGCAGATAGTGGAATTGAGGGGAATTTTAAGGGATGTGTCTGGTATGGAGGTGCAGGAACTCACAGTGGACAGAACTTATCCTATGTTTCTGGGCCATTTGTATCACGGCTCTTAAGGTTTCTTTCTTCATTTTTTCCCCATTCATTTATTTTAAACGTGTTGTGGTTGGAAACAGATTGCTTATTATTTCTTGGGCATTAAGGCGTATTTTCCTTTAACCCTGAGTAATTGCCTAGATATTTGAAAAGGCAATAAATTAAATGCATTAGTAGCTTATAAAATTATTCTCTCTCTCACACACACACCACACGTGTGCACACACCCCCTGGAAGTCTGAGCAGGTCACGCTGACGGAAGGTCTCTTCAAAACGTGCTGCCAACCGCCGCGGCGATGATGTCACTCATTGGCAGTGAGCTCTCGGGCGCCATCATTGAGTCTGACAGGAAGTTAGAAAAACGAGTCCCCAGGGAAACACGCTGTCTGCTTCTAGTTCCTGATGTAAATGTGTCTCTGGAAATGAATACCGACGTGCGTTATGCCTATCACCACGTAGAGAAGAACCCCTGAGGCAGAGCGGATGTCCTGACGGCTCTGCACTCAGCTCGCCTTCCTCGAAGGTGCAGTGTGGGGTCTTCACTCCTCGGGGCTGCGGACCTGAGATGTTACCATTTAAAAAATCTATCCCCTAACTCCTTCCCTGCCCTTATTCAAAGTGTGAGTTCATTGTGTTGAGCCAAGATTCAATAAAGGCAGGGCTTGCCCCACGCCCTGATGAAACGTGCTTTTTGAATGTGTAACAGAAATGCATTCATACCTAGAAACTGGAATCGGGCAATTCTCTTGCAGGGGCTTGTTGGGGCAATCCTTTATTGGAGCAAACCTCCCTGGGAACTGTGCCCGGTCCCGGGCAAAAGAACCTGCTTGGTCACATTTGCATCCAAAAGCTGAATATCCTGTCTCATCGGGAAATGAATGAGGTGTCCTAGACTCTTTATGGGAGCCTAAGACGGGGTGGTTTGCCTGGGGTAAGACAGACGAAGGAAGACTTGGAGAAAGAGAGAAGCAGATCCTCATAGGTTTAGAATTATTAAGAAAAAATTGACTTTGGAAAGGCAAAATTCTGAATTGTAGAATACTTGAAACATAATTTAATGTTTTGAAATATTATATATATATATATATAAACTAAAATGCCTATGGTTATTAGTCAACCAAATGAAGATATGAACTTTTTTTAGTCCTGTATGATATATTAATATGTCACAAATTAAAAAAAATATTTGAACTTTTCAGTTCAGTCGCTCAGTCGTGTCCGACTCTTTGTGACCCCATGAATTGCAGCATGCCAGGCCTCCCTGTCCATCACCAACTCCTGGAGTTCACTCAGACTCACGTCCATCGAGTCAGTGATGCCATCCAGCCATCTCATCCTCTGTCATCCCCTTCTCCTCCTGCCCCCAATCCCTCCCAGCATCAGAGTCTTTTCCAGTGAGTCAACTCTTCGCATGAGGTGGCCAAAGTACTGGAGTTTCAGCTTTAGCATCATTCCTTCTAAAGAAATCCCAGGGCTGATCTCCTTCAGAATGGACTGGTTGGATCTCCTTGCAGTCCAAGGGACTCTCAAAAGTCTTCTCCAACACCACACTTCAAAAGCATCAATTCTTCGGTGCTCAGCCTTCTTCACAGTCCAACTCTCACATCCATACATGACCACAGGAAAAACCATAGCCTTGATTAGACGGACCTTTGTTGGCAAAGTAATGTCTCTGCTTTTGAATATGCTATCTAGGTTGGTCATAACTTTCCTTCCAAGGAGTAAGCGTCTTTTAATTTCATGGCTGCAGTCACCATCTGCAGTGAGTTTGGAGCCCAGAAAAATAAAGTCTGACACTGTTTCCACTGTTTCCCCATCTATTTCCCATGAAGTGATGGGACGGGATGCCATGATCTTCGTTTTCTGAATGCTGAGCTTTAAGCCAACTTTTAAGCAAATGCAAATCACAATACAATATTCACATGAGAACAACTTTCAGAAGAGTGAAGTCAAAATCAATGGCGCTATTGTCTCATTACTAATATTAAAGTAACTATTGCTTAATAATTAAAATGACAACTTCTCAAAGTTCTTGGAAAAGACATTTGAAGGGGTGTTCCCCTTTCCAATGAAACAATTTGAATGCAAAGATCTGTAAGAACATACATTATTGGGAACAGACTCTGGTACCAAGAGTGCCGACTCGTATGGTAAGCGTAATTTTAGTGTTTAAGGAAACTACCGAACTATCCTCCAGAGAGGCTGTGCCATGTCACTTTCCTGCGAGCAGTGTCTGAGACCTGCTTTTCCCATCGTCATCAGCATTTGGAGTTGTCACTATTTTTCTTACAGTTGTTCTAACGTGTGCAGTTCCACTAAATTTTTAATGATGAAACAAAAGCATTATCCTACTGAAAATACAGTTGTCCTCAAGACCGAATGTCAAGTACGGGGAAACTTGACAAACTCAGGAAAAACTATCCATAAGAGTGAAATGGGCTTCCCTGGTGACTCAGTGAAAAGAATCAATGCAGGAGACACAAAAGTAATGTGTACACACACACATACACACACACGTACATGCTATGTACACACACATACATGTACATGCATGTGCATTCATGTGGGTAACTTGGTGACTATATTCTTTTTGAATAAACATATTACTTCTGTGTCTTTTCTCTTCTTGAGCTGGAGAGGCAGACGTTCAAAGGAGGAGTGGGAAGGTGGGGATCTCAACACATGAGGAGCCACGTCCCCTCCCCCTGAGTCGGCACCATCTCCTGCCTGGTCTCACACGTGGAAATGTGACAGGTAAATTGGGCTTGGAAGGTCTTCCTCCTGAATAGAGATTTTGGATCAGCTATCACTCAGTTGGTCTTTTCTGTCTGAATGATAGAAGTGGTGAAAGTCTAGATGAGTGATCCCCATACCTCAGAACACTTGAGAAAATATAATAAAATTCATCTTTTTAGGAGTGAGGCTCAGAGAGCTGTTTTTTATTCAACCAGATTTGGGAAACTCTGGTTCCATCCCAATCTTTCTGGTCTTGAATTTCAGACATTCTAATTAACTGGGGAAGTTGTTAAAGATGGAGATTTGGGGACTCCTCTCAAAATTCTGACTTAGTAGGCATAGGGTGGGGCCCCACCCTAGAAACCTCATTTTACAGTCAAACCTGGTGATTCTGTTAACACTGGCTTCTAGTTCACAATCTGAGATGTAATTCTGGGAACTTTTAAAACGTAGACATCAGGGCCCCACCCCCAGACCAATTACATCAGATTTTCAGGGAGTATAACTAGGAAACTGACTTTGTTAAATGGTAATTCTAACATGTAGCTTGAATGAGGAGGATACTATTCAAGGATGTCTGTAACAAGGGATGTCTATGGTGAGGTTGGCATATGATTGTGTACTTGGAGAGATTCTCCAACACCACAGTTCCAAAGCATCAATTCTTTGGCACTCAGTTTTTTTATAATCCAACTATCACATCCATACATGACTACTGGAAAAACCACAGCTTTGACTAGATGGACCTTTGTCAGCAAAGTAATGTCTGCTTTTTAATGTGTTGTCTAGGTTGGTCATAGCTTTTCTTCCAAGGAGCAAGTGCCTTTTAATTTCATGGCTACAGTGATTTTGGAGCCAAAAAAATAAAGTTTCTCACTGTTTCTATCGTTTCTTCATCTATTTACTATGAAGTGATGGGACCGATGCCATGATCTTCGTTTTTTGAATGTTGAGTTTTAAGCCAGCTTTTTTACTTTCCTCTTTCACTTTCATCAAGAGGCTCTTTAGTTCCTCTTCACTTTCTGCCATAAGTGTGATGTCATCTTCATATCCGAGGTTATTGCTATTTCTCCTGGCATCTTGATTTCAGCTTTCACTTCATGGAGCCAGCAGTTCTCATGATGTACTTTGCATATAAATTAAATAATCAGGGTGACAATATACAGCCTTGACATACTCCTCTCCCAATTTGGAACCAGTCCGTTGTTCTATGTCCAGTTCTAACTGTTGCTTCCTGACCTGCATACAGATTTCTCAGGAGGCAGTAAGGTGGTCTGGTATTCCCATCTCTTTCAGAATTTTCCGCAGCTTGTTGTGATCCACACAGTCAAGGGATCTTGACTTTAGCCTAGTCAATGAAGCAGAAGTAGATGTTTTTCTGGAATATTCTTGCGTTTTCTATGATCCGGCGGATGTTGGCAATTTGATCTCTGGTTCCTCTGCCTTTTCTAAATCCAGCTTGAACATCTGGAAGTTCTCGGTTCACATACTCAGTTCTCAGTTCAAGGTTCAGAAATGCTGTATAATTAATGCAAGATCATACATCTCACGAGTTTTGGAACCAGCACTGGATTCTGAGCTCAAAGATCTCTTGTAATACATCTTACTGTCTCCTTCCATTGAGAGGTGCTGTGGAAAAATGAAAACAAGTTTGTTTAATTCATTTTGGAATTAAAATGAACTGATGACCCCAATTCTTTATATAAGGTATGTTGTTCAGTCGCTTAGTTATGTCCAACTCTTTGTGAACCCATGGACTGCAGCCAGGGCTTCCCCGTCTTTCACCAACTCCCAGAGTTTGCTCAAGTTGTCCATTGAGTCGGTGATGTCATCCAACCATCTCATTCTCTGTCATCTCCTTCTCCTCTTACCTTCAATCTTTCCCAGCATCAGGGTCTTTTCCAATGAGTCAGCTCTTCGCATCAGCCGTGTCCAACTCTTTGTGACCGCATGGACTATAGCCCGCCAGGCTCCTCCGTCCATGGGAGTCTCCAGGCAAGAATACTGGAGTGCTTTGCCATTTCCTTCTCCAGGGGATCTTCCTGACCCAGGGATCTGACCCAGGTCTCCTGCATTGCAGGCAGACACTTTTCCATCTGAGCCACCAGGGAAGCCCAGAAGCACTATATAGTGTTTAAAGTATTAGAGCTTCAGCTTCAGCATCAGTCCTTCCAAATAAGATGTATAATGTATTACAAGCTTAAGTGGGTCATGTGCATGTACTGTGATGAGTGACTAACCAGTGGGACAGTTTTGTCAGCTGCTGACTTATAGGCATCTTGACCATGTGGAGTGAGGTATGGACGCCCCACAGACATACTAGTGACTTTTGCTGGAGACCCCCTTCTGAGAATGCCAGTTAGCTCATCTCAGGCAGGGGCCGTCTGGAACAGATACTGCTTGCTTTCTCTGGTCCAGAGTTGCTCTGAATCTCAGCGGAACATTAATTTGTGTATAAAAATTGAGGGAGAATACTTAATCTCTTGTCCCCTTCTTCGTGGTGTTCCACAGCTTCTCGGGCACAACCTTTGAGGGGTGTGACCACAGCTGTCATCCAGCCCTCTGCCTGGCCTGTGATGTCACTGGCTGCTGCACTCATGGGACTTGGCCTTGCTTTGGGGCAGATTCATGCTGACTCACCAAGAGCTCCCTGTAGCCTGAAGCTTTTTGGACACTGTCATTAACTGCCCCACCCATGGTTCCCTGGACTCACCTGTGAGGGGAGGGATACTATATAGTGCTTCTGGGCTTCCCTGGTGGCTCAGATGGAAAAGTGTCTGCCTGCAATGCAGGAGACCTGGGTCAGATCCCTGGGTCAGGAAGATCCCCTGGAGAAGGAAATGGCAAAGCACTCCAGTATTCTTGCCTGGAGACTCCCATGGACGGAGGAGCCTGGCGGGCTATAGTCCATGGGGTCACAGAGAATTGGACACGGCTGAGTGACTTCACTGCCTCTCTTTCAGTTAAATGTAGGACTTGTATATTTTCTGCAGTCACATATGTTTTGAACAGGTACATTTTTCTTAGCGGATCACAACACAAAAACTTTGGTTTTGAATGTAGACTTTGAGTTTGAAAGAGGGATGAGGGTTATTCCAAAAACTGGGAATGTTCCAGGTTCTAAGTTGTTCAGTCAAGCTCTGAATGATCACTAGAATGCTACTGAGTAGTGCTACTTTTGTACGATGCATAATTGCAACCCAGGTCACCCACCGATGTCTATATGCCCTGTGTGAATTTCTCTCTCTCCCTTCCCATGGTCTGAAGCGACAACTTCAACCTGCAGGTGAATGGCAGCTCCTTCTGCCCACCCGCTTCTCTGTGTGGCAGACAATTCTGACTATATATTAGTATATGTATATATACATCATATGGGCCACCCTATATACATAATATGCGCGGCGCTGGAGGGTGAGTGGCCGAGAGGAATACCCCACGTCCAAGGTCAGGAGCGGCAGCCGAGAGGAGATACCCCATGTCCAAGGTCAGGAGCAGCAGCCAAGAGGAGATACCCCACGTCCAAGGAAAGAGAAATCCCAGTAAGACAGTAGGTGCTGAGAGAGCACCAGAGGGCAGACAGACTGAAACCACAGTCATAGAAAACTAACCAATCTGATCACATGGACCACAGCCTTGTCTAACTCAGTGAAACTAAGCCATGCCGTGTAGGGACACCCAAGATGGACAGGTCGTGGTGGAGAGTTCTGACAGAATGTGGTCCTCTGGAGAAGGGAATGGCAAACCACTTCAGTATTTTTGCCTTGAGAACCCCATGAACAGTGTGAAAAGGCAAAAAGATAGGACACTGAAAGATGAACTCCCCAGGTCAGTAGGTGCCCAATATGCTACTGGAGATCAGTGGAGAAATAACTTCAGAGAGAATGAAGAGATGGAGATAGAAGCAAGATCCGATGCTGTAAAGAGCAATACTGCATAAGAACTTGGAATGTTAGGTCCACGAATCAAGGCAAACTGGAAGTGATCAAAAAGGAGATGGCAAGAGTGAATGTCAACATTTTAGGAATCAGTGAACTAAAATGGACTGCAATGGGTGAATTTAACTTAGATGACCATTATTTCTACTACTGTGGGCAAGAACGCCTTAGAAGAAATGGAATAGCCATCATAATCAACAAAAGAGTCTGAAATGCAGTACTTGGATGCAATCTCAAAAACGACAGAATGAGCTCTGTTCGTTTCCAAAGCAAACCATTCAATATCACAGTAATCCAAGTCTATGCCCCAACCAGTAACACTGAAGAAGCTGAAGTTGAACAGTTCTATGAAGACCTACAAGACCTTTTAGAACTAACACCCAAAACAGATGTCCTTTTCATTATAGGGGACTGGAATGCAAAAGTAGGAAGTCTAGAAACACCTGGAATAACAGGCAAATTTGGCCTTGAAGTACAGAATGAAGCAGGGCAAAGGCTAATAGAGTTTTGCCATGAGAACACACTGGTAAAACACCCTCTTCCAACACACAAGAGAAGACTCTACACATGGACATCACCAGATGGCCAACACCAAAATCAGATTGATTATATTCTTTGCAGCCAAAGATGGAGAAGCTCTATTCACTCAGCAAAAACAAGACAAGCAGCTGACTGTGGCTCAGATCATGAATTCCTTATTGCCAAATTCAGACTTAAATTGAAGAAAGTAGGGAAAACCACTAGACCATTCAGTTCAGTTCAGTTCAGTTCAGTCACTCAGTTGTGACTAACACCCAACTCTCTGAGACCCCATGAACCACAGCATGCCAGGCCTCCCTGTCCATCACCAACTCCTGGAGTCCACCCAAACCCATGTCCATTGAGTCAGTGATGCCGTCCAACCATCTCATCCTCTGTTGTCCCCTTCTCCTCCTGCCCTCAATCTTTCCCAGCATCAAGGTCTTTTCAAATGAGTCAGCTCTTTGAATCAGGTGGCCAAAGTATTGGAGTTTCAGCTTCAACATCAGTCCTTCCAATGAACACTCAGGACTGATCTCCTTTAGGATGGACTGGTTGGATCTCCTTGCAGTCCAAGGGGCTCTCAAGAGTCTTCTCCAACACCACAGTTCAAAAGCATCAGTTCTTCAGTGCTCGGCTTTCTTTATGGTCCAACTCTCACATCCATACAGACCATTCAGGTATGACCTAAATCAAATCCCTTATGATTATACAGTGAAAGTGACAAATAGATTTAAGGGACTAGATCTGATAGACAGAGTGCCTGATTAACTGTGGATAGAGGTTCATGACATTGTACAGGAGGCAGGGATCAAGACCATCCTTATGAAAAAGAAATGCAAAAAAGCAAAATGTCTGTCTGAGGAGGCCTTACAAATAGCTGTGAAAAGAAGAGAAGCGAAAAGCAAAGGAGAAAAGGAAAGATATACCCATTTGAATGCAGAGTTCCAAAGAATAGCAAGGAGAGATAAGAAAGCCTTCCTCAGGGATCAATGCAAAGAAATAGAGGAAAACAATGGAATGGGAAAGACTAGAGATCTCTTCAAGAAAATTAGAGATACCAAAGGAACATTTCATGCGAAGATGGGCTCGATAAAGGACAGAAATGGTATGGACCTAACAGAAGCAGAAGATATTAAGAAGAGGTGGAAAGAATACACAGAACTGTACAAAAAAGATCTTCACGACCCAGGTAATCATGATGGTGTGATCACTCACCTAGAGCCAGACATCCTGGAATGTGAAGTCGACTAAGTGAGCCTTAGGAAGCATCACTACAAACAAAGCAAGAGGAGGTGGTGGAATTCCAGTTGAGCTATTTCAAATCCTAAAAGATGATGCTGTGAAAGTGCTGCACTCAATATGTCAGCAAATTTGGAAAACTCAGCAGTGGCCACAGGACTGGAAAAGGTCAGTTTTCATTTCAATCCCAAAGAAAGGAAACGTCAAAGAATGTTCAAACTACTGCACAATTGCACTCATCTCACACGCTAGTAAAGTAATGCTCAAAATTCTCCAAGCCAGGCTTCAGCAATACGTGAACCATGAACTTCCAGATGTTCAAGCTGGTTTAGAAAAGGCAGAGAAACCAGAGATCAAATTGCCAACATCCACTGGATCATCAAAAAAGCAAGAGAGTTCCAGAAACACATCTATTTCTGCTTTATTGACTATGCCAAAGCCTTTGACTGTGTGGATCACAATAAACTGTGGAAAATTCTGAAAGAGATGGGAATACCAGACCACCTGATCTGCCTCTTGAGAAATTTGTATGCAGGTCAGGAAGCAACAGTTAGAACTGGACATGGACCAACAGACTGGTTCCAAATAGGAAGAGAAGTATGTCAAGGCTGTATATTGTCACCCTGCTTATTTAACTTATATTCAGAGTACATCATGAGAAACACTGGGCTGGATGAAGCACAAGCTGGAATCAAGATTGCCGGGAAAAATATTCAATAACCTCAGATATGCAGATGACACCACCCTTATGGCAGAAAGTGAAGAGGAACTCAAAAGCCTCTTGATGAAAGTGAAAGTGGAGAGTGAAAAATTTGGCTTAAAGCTCAACATTCAGAAAACTAAGATCATGGCATCCGGTCACACCACTTCACGGGAAATAGATGGGGAAACAGTGGCAGACTTTATTTTTTTCGGCTGTAAAATCACTGCAGATGGTGATTGCAGCCATGAAATTAAAAGATGCTTACTCCTTGGGAGGAAAGTTATGACCAACCTAGACAGCATATTAAAAAACAGAGACATTACTTTGCCAACAAAGGTCCGTCTAGTCCAGGCTACGGTTTTTCCAGTGGTCATGTATGGATGTGAGAGTTGGACTATAAAGAAAGCTGAGTGCCGAAGAATTGATGCTTTTGAACTGTGGTGTTGGAGAAGACTCTTGAGAGCCCCTTGGACTGCAAGGAGATCCAACCAGTCCATCTTTAAGAGATCAGTCCTGAGTGTTCATTGGAAGGACTGATGTTGAAGCTGAAACTCCAATACTTTGGCCACCTGATTCGAAGAGCTGACTCATTTGAAAAGACACCAGTGGTAGGAAAGATTGAAGGCAGGAGGAGAAGGGGACGACAGAGGATGAAATGGTTGGATAGCGTCACTGACTCAATGGACATGAGTTTGGGTAAACTTCAGGAGTTGGTGATGGACAGGGAGGCCTGGTGTGCTGTGGTCCATGGGTTCACAAAGACTTGGACATGACTGAGCGACTGAACTGTAGTGAACTGAACTGAATTGATGGGCCTCCTTGGTGGCTCAGTGGTAGAGACTGAGCAACTAAGCCACCACTACCATCACCATATATAATATATATAATGTTTATAAATCTATGGAATGCTTTTCTTCATCATCCTAAAGTTTTCTTTCACACTCGAACATTTTCTAATATGATGAATTACTGAACATGTTGACTACAGGTAGGATTATCCAAAGGTACGACATACCTTAGGTGAAAATCACAGCTTATACAGATAGAACTTTAAGAGGTTGACAAACGTACTCTAGATCAGAAGAGATACTGAGGATTCACGAGTAATCATGGGCCTACATCTTTCCATACATATGTTTATAATACAATTAATAGATTTATGGCATCAATTGCTCTATCATAACTGGTAAACATTGTAACTATAGCATCGTCAAGATGAGACCTAGGTTTTGTTTCCCCTATGTGTTCATCATCGTATATAATCTTTTGTCTCAGAGAATTCTAGAAAACTCTTTTATATGCATAAAGGACTCCTGTAAGTTTGTGTTCTATCTTCATGTGACTTTTCCCATTGTTATAACACAGCCAGATACAATGTTGACTAAAATCACAATCAGCAATTATGACATGTAGGTTTTTATCTGGAATATCTGCTTGAAGGGAAGGTATTGGTTTCTCTTGTCACTTGTGCTGGTCACTCTGATGCTACTTGATCTGAAATCTTTCCTTAATTGGCAAAGTGGCCTGTCTTCAAAATTACCTCATTCTATCTAGTAGTTTCCTGGGCTTCTTGTGTCCAGAGGCTGTATATTTCTTAAACTCTTCCTCTCTCTTTCTTTTTAAAACTTTAGTAAGGAATGCTGCTGCTGCTGCTAAGTCACTTCAGTCGTGGTCTGACTCCGTGCGACCCCATAGACAGCAGCCCACCAGGCTCCCCCGTCCCTGGGATTCTCCAGGCAAGAACACTGGAGTGGGTTGCCATTTCCTTCTCCATTAGTAAGGAATACTGTGTTTCAAATGTATTCACAAGTAGAGAAAATACTATACTGAGCCTTCATTTCATCTGTAAAAATATGAGAAGGTATCTCTGATTGAGAAGAATTTTAAAAAGTTGTAACCCTGCTATAACAATCACACCTGAAGAAATTATAATGGTTTTGAAATAACATCTTTGGTATCCGACGAGTCTTCAAATCTCAATTTTCTCATATTTTCATTATTTACAATGTGTGTGAAGCATGTTTCAAATAATTGCGATTATTTGACACCTTACAAATTTCCTCATATTACAGATTCCCCTTTGACCTCTTTTTGTGCTTGCAGTTTAATTGTTGAAATGCTTGTAGAATTTCTTAGAGCCTGGATTTTGCTGGTGGAATTTCTAGGGTACAGAATTCTCCTTTATTTCTTATATTTCCTGAAATTTGTAGTTGAATTTAGATGCTTGATCATATTCAAGTTCTACTTGTTTTGGTTAGACTACTTCAAAGGTAATGCTGTAAACTTCCATCCAGAAATACACACTGCCTGATTAAATCTCTTTCGTGATGGAGTCAATCACGGACGCTCACAGCCTAGATGTATTCGTTTATTAGAGGCTATAAAACTGTGTTCTAGGCTCATAATCTCTTTATTCACTAGCTGGAATGCGTCTATAAAGAGAAAATGACCAACTATTTGGTTAACTGAGATTTGCATAGAAAAAGCAAAAATGAATGTTGAGTTCCTTCTCCTTCCATCTGTTTTCAAAGCAGTTGCTTAGGAGAGTGTATTCTTTTAGAAGCAGAAGAATGCAACTGGAGAGTGTATTTGTTCCCTGTTGAGAGTTAACCACACAGATGTGAAGTTCAGTCTCATCTTTGGTTTTCCTAAAAACATGCCAATGCAAATGGAAAATTCAGCATCTGCCAGATCACAAGCACAAAGAATAATGTGGTAATTTTCATCTTCAAAGCATTTCAGCACTAATTATTTCTCCCACCTCCCCAAGAAGTAGGTGTTATTAACTTCATTTTAAAGATAAGAAAATGAAAACTTAAAGAAGCGATGAGACCAATTTGCTCGCAGCTAAGATGGCATCACCATGAAAGATGTGAATATAATTTATGTATGCTTTAATTAAAAAATTTTATACCAAGAAAGAGAGATACATGGAGAGCCATAGGAAAGGGGAACTGAGATTACTGACTCAGTTCTGACATGATAAGTTGTGCGGTGTGTAGAGAACTGAAAACTGTCTGGGCCATGGGGATTATCAATGAAACATTTGATATTTTAGTCTGATGAATAGTAGGTGATGAGCAATAGTTGTCGGATGACTGAGAACAAATAATTTGCCACGCTTTGCTCCTATGGATATCCCTATAGAATGACAAGAACAAAACCTTTCCACTAGATTCTGACCCTCAGTGATGTACACCTGGTGGCTGGGATATGTGAGTCTTTTTTTTCCCTCTGTCCTGTGCTCAGTCACTCAGTGGTGTTAAACTCTTTGTGACACCCTGGATTTTAGCCTGCTAGGCTCCTCTGTCCATGGAATTTTCCAGGCAAGAATCCTGGAGTGCATTGCCATTCCCTCCTCCAGGGGATCTTCCCAACCCAGGGGTCGAACCAGAGTCTTCTGCGTTGCAGGCAGATTCTTTAGCACTGAACCACCTAGGGAGCCTCTTTTTTCCCCTCTAACTTTGAAGTATTTAGTGTGCATGATTACTTCTTGTATAAAGCAAAGATAGTATTTTCATTAGACTTGAATATGCTCTATTCATGCTGACAGATCACATGTAATTGTGAGACTCCATTAAGCAAGAGATGATGTAATTTAGTTCTCCAGAATAGTCTTCTTTATGCCGGGGTTGGTGCTTAGATTTTTCATGGTAGAGATGTTGAAGTTAAAATAATAATCCCCATACTTACGGGCTCCCCTGATGGCTCAGACAGTAAAGCGTTTGCCTGCAGTGCGGGAGACCTGGATTCGATCCCTGGGTTGGGAAGATCTCCTGGAGAAGGAAATGGCAACCCACTCCAGTACTCTTGCCTGGAAAATTCCATGGACTGAGGAGCCTGGTAGGCTACAGTCCATGGGGTCGCAAAGAGTCGGACACGACTGAGCAACTTCACTTGGAGGTGGAACACACAAAATTTGTTCTCCACCCAGATGGTCTCAACAGACTATATACTTGCTTAGACCTTTGGTTAGACAGCCTCATTAATGCAAACACAGCTGTCTGTGGTGGAAGAGCATGAAGAAAAGAACGTAAGATGTTTTTCAAAAGGGAGAAACCCAGAAGTTTCTTTCTGACATTAGACATGTCGTATTAGTCTCCTAAGCTAAAACGCATCTAATGAGCTTTATGATGACTTGGTAATTTAGCTCCTCCTTGAAAGGAACCACTAATACCGGCTGTGGACTGTAGACTTTTGTTTTTCTTAGAAGCCTTTATTGACTTTGTTACAATATTGCTTCTCTTTTATGTTTTGTTTTTTGGCCGGGAGGCGTGTGGGATCTTAGGCCCCCAACCAGGCTTCGAACCTGCACCGCCTGAATTGGAAGGCAGATTCTTAACCACTGGGCCACCAGGGAAGGCCTGACTTTTATTTCAGGAAACAGATGCTACAGATTTCATTTATCGGGTAAGAAATCTCAGTTTAATTCACACCCCGTGTTTCTTCTATTTAATTCTCAACTCATATGCCAATAGGCTTCCTTGGTGGCTCAGATGGTAAAGAATCCGCCTGCAATGCAGGATACCTGGGTTCGATCCCTGAATTGGGAAGATCCCCTAGAGAAGGGAATGGCTACTCACTCCAGTATTCTTTCCTGGGGAATTTATTGATTTTTTTTTTTTTGTAAAACGAACTGTATTCCTTTTTAGCTTTTCTATTTCCTAACTGAAAGCTAGTCTTGCTGTTATGGCTCCTCATCTCTGAAAGCCATGCTTCGGGCAGGTAATGAGGAAGGATCTTGCCATTCATACTGCAAATCTACTCCTCAAAGGCTCGCTCCATTTTCTTCAGGCTCCGCCTTCCCTTCCTGTGACGTCATGACTGGTAACAGTAGGTAAAAGCTAAGACCTGCATCCAATCCCGGAATACTAACAGCTTGAAAAGAGTAGATGTAAGACTCCTAGTAAGGACGCATTATGTCCTGCAAGGAGAGTGAATGCAGCACAGAGGCAGCCGCGACCCTCCGCCAGTGACTGGCACTGAGCAGAGAGGGGCGGGATGGGGCTTGACGGCGCTAATACCCAGGTGAGTCAGGAGGGCGGTTCGGCCTGCGGGGAATCTTTGGGCTTCCCCTTCAAAATCTCCTTTGAAAAGAAAGCTGATAATAAATGTATAAGGTGTTTTCTTTGTTTCATTCATTCCGTCCCCCCCACCCCAGTCTATTAAAAAAATTGTTTTTAGTAGTGGAGGGTGGCTTAGTATTTGATCAAGCTCACATCCTGGAGTCTATGTGGGTGTGAGATACACTCCATTTCTAATTAGCATTTACTTATATTTGTAGTATCACTTTCCTCACTTGTAAAATTGGAATCATAGTACATGATTGACTTTGAGAGAGATAATGTACATGAAATTTCTGTGGGGAAAAGGCTGGATATGCAATAAAAGCCTATGAACTGCAACGCATCAAAATATAAGGGAAGTCCTTACACCACTTTTTTTTTTTTTTTTAATGTTTTGGCTGAGCAGCGCGCAGGGATCTTAGTTCCTTAGTCCACAGATCTAACTGGCGCCCCTGCCTGGGGAGCTTGGACTCTCAGCCACTGGCCCACCAGGGAAGTCTCCAATCGCTTTGAACACTGTGCACATATAACACTGTGGGCCTCGTTTTTGCCATGTGGAGACAAGAGACTTGGACCTGGGCAGGGCCAGACTCCCTTCGGAGCACCCCTTCTCCTTGCAGGCTCTGTTGCATCCGGCAGCGAGGCCGCTGACTCAGCGCGGGCGGTGCTGCCCGGGAGGAGGGAGAAGAAGGAGAAAGAGGGTCAGGCGTGTCCCCACGTGTGCTCCCTTCTGGGGCGGGGGTCCCGTGGGAGGAGCCCCAGTGCTGCCGCTCCTCGGGCTCCCGCCCTGCCCGGCCGGGCTCATCTCAAGGCTCAGGGCAGCCTGCTGGTCTCTGATGTGACCCCAGCTTCTGCTGGGCCCCTGAGCGGTCCTAGGTGTCATCAAGGGAAACTCCTGAATTTCTAACTTCTTAAGAAGCACAGCTTCTTCTTTTTTTTTAAAAAACCTGGGTGTCCCTTTATTAATTGAAATAGACACTATCTGTTTCTACAACAGAGTAGTGATTGATGGGAGATTTATTATGCAAAGGCCCTGTTGTGACAGTTTTTGGAAAGTAACTTGTCAAGAAACATAACTCTTTCATCGTAAGAAGTGGTATAGAATGACTATAGGAAATTTGGAAGATGTGGGAAACTGTGCCACAGCCTCTGCCTGTGGGTCACAACAAACTGTGGAAAATTCTGAAAGAGATGGGAATACCAGACCACCTGATCTGCCTCTTGAGAAACCTGTATGCAGGTCAGGAAGCAACAGTTAGAACTGGACATGGAACAACAGACTGGTTCCAAATAGGAAAAGGAGTACGTCAAGGCTGTATATTGTCACCCTGCTTATTTAACTTCTATGCAGAGTACATCATGAGAAACGCTGGGCTGGAAGAAGCACAAGCTGGAATCAAGATTGCCGGGAGAAATATCAATAACCTCAGACATGCAGATGACACCACCCTTATGGCAGAAAGTGAAGAGGAACTCAAAAGCCTCTTGATGAAAGTGAAAGTGGAGAGTGAAAAAGTTGGCTTAAAGCTCAACATTCAGAAAACGAAGATCATGGCATCTGGTCCTATCACTTCATGGCAGATAGATGGGGAAACAGTGGAAACAGTGTCAGACTTTATTTTTGGGGACTCCAAAATCACTGCAGATGGTGACTGCAGCCATGAAATTAAAAGACGCTTACTCCTTGGAAGGAAAGTTATGACCAACCTAGATAGCATATTCAAAAGCAGAGACATTACCTTGCCAACAAAGGTTCGTCTAGTCAAGGCTATGGTTTTTCCTGTGGTCATGTATGGATGTGAGAGTTGGACTGTGAAGAAGGCTGAGTGCCGAAGAATTGATGCTTTTGAACTGTGGTGTGGAGAAGACTCTTGAGAGTCCCTTGGACTGCAAGGAGATCCAACCAGTCCATTCTGAAGGAGATCAGCCCTGGGATTTCTTTGGAAGGAATGATGCTAAAGCTGAAACTCCAGTACTTTGGGCACCTCATGCGAAGAGTTGACTCACTGGAAAAGACTCTGATGCTGGGAGGGATTGGGGGCAGGAGGAGAAGGGGATGACAGAGGATGAGATGGCTGGATGGCATCACTGACTCGATGGACGTGAGTCTGAGTGAACTCTGGGAGTTGGTGATGGACAGGGAGGCCTGGCGTGCTGCGATTCATGGGGTCGCAAAGAGTTGGACACGACTGAACGACTGATCCGATCTGATACAAAGAAAAGTCCTCTTTAATTTCATTAAACTATTGCTAAAATTATTTTATGCATTTTCTTTGTCTTCTGAGAACACACATATACACACTCATGTAATCTCTTAATACAAATCATATAACCTTAAGTGCATTAAAGCACAAAGCAGAAATTTCGAAATATATAAATACATATATAAATTTTTTACCTACTCTTAGACAACTTACGCGTTTCCCTGGTGGCATAGTCATAAAGAATCTGCCTGACAAGTAGGAGATTCAAGTTTGATCTCTGGGTAGAGAAGTTCCCCTGGAGAAGGAAATGGCAACCCACTCCAGTATTCCAGCCTGCTAAATTGCACAGACAGAGGAAAGTGGTGGGCAAAGAGTCAGACACGACCTTGTTACTAAACAACAACAACAGGGTAACTTAATCTTGTGTTACTCTTAGAAAAAATTTAGTTACTTCCTTATTGATGGACATTCAGGTAGTTTCTAGTTTTTCTGTTATAAATAATACTACCATAGACATTTCTGTATACTAATCACTGACCTTATCTGTAATTATTTCCTTAAGAAAGATTTCTAAAAGCTATACTACTGGGTGGAATGAGATGAATATTAAAAAAGTAACATATTGCTAAATTATTTCCCAGAAGAGTTGGCCTATTTACACTCCTATCAGTTGTGTTGAAATTCTAGTTTTTACTAGATATCTTGGAAAAGTTGCATTTTGATTCTTATATTTGCTTCTTTTGTCCTATAAGAATTATATAAGAAAAGAAAATGTAAACTTCTATATACACAGATATTTGAACTACTGGATGTGAAGTCAACAGATCACATAGCTTTGTTAGCTGAAGAATTCAAATCCAGTCACTAATGAATTAATATGATTAATTTTTTTTTTCACTTTTATGTCACATCCAAATGTATTCCATACCACCCATTTTCAAGAGTAATTGCGCTCTTTTCAGTTGGGTAAAGGGAGGCTTTTACTCTGACCTTTATATGCAAAAGGAGCACAGTGACGCTGGTTCAACCCCTCTCTCCACTACACTGCAAAGGATTCTGAGGCCCAGGGAAGGTAAATTTTTTGCTAGTGATTAATACCCGGTGAGCAGCGGGAGTGTTGCTCAGAATCAACTCCAAGGTGGATTTTTTCCCACACTGTCTCCTCTTGTTTTCTCGAATCCATCAACCAAATCTAGGTGGTCTGTGTTGAATTTTCTGCTTGGATTATGCCTTCTCACATAATATTATGGATTTCAAAGGCAAATCTGCCACTTACGCCACCTGGTTATCTGTGATTTATCTCTGGAGTCCTGATCTTTTTTCACTTAGTTTTTTCCCCCCCTCCCTTATGTTTGCCTCTTAGGAGAATTTCACTCAAATTTGTATCAATTAGAATTCATGGACATTATTTTCCAAAATAGGTTATCATTTCATATACAATTTCTCCTAGATGGAATTTTAGGTTTCTCAAACACTAGAAAATGATAAGACAAAGAGCATGAAGCCATATTAAGCTATTCAATTCTTGAAATGGACATAGGATTAGGGACTGTATATCTGGCGTTTTGGAAACTTTTTTTCTGTTCCAGTTAAAAACTCTGAGGTAAAGTTGCCTTATCTTCCTTGACTTAGTTTCTCCTTGTGCGAAAAGGTGGTAACAGTCCTCAGTGGCTAGGGAAGGCTTTTGTGAGATTTCTTTATTTTTGGCAGCACGTAAGGTTCAAGTTATTCCTCTATTGTACAGGGGAGCTGTCATAGGCATTGGTGAAAATCACACTGATAGGTTTGAAAAAACAACACTTGATGATTTGTAGGTATTTGGGGAGAGTGTTCAAGAATTTGTGACTGAAATTCATCTTCTTGGAAGAGAAGCGAGAGAGGGAGAAAGAGATTCTAAGCGTGCTGTAACAAAAGCGTGCTGTAACAAAACTCCTTTAGCTGTTCTGGGAGTGGCTGGGTGTGGCAGGCTTTCCCCAGTCAGAATGCTGAGTAATCAACTCATAATATTTGCAATGATTCAACCTACAGGTTAGAAAAAGCACCAACAAAACAATCTCCTAGGTTATTAAATATTTGAGCTGATACTTTTTGCTGAGCTAGAGGAAACTATTGCTCGATAAAATTGTACAATGAATGGGTGCTGTATTTCTTTAAGCTGTATTTCTTCCCTCCACCCCCCACTAACATCTACTCTTTTAAATACAAAGTCAACAACAAGGTTTTTGTGGCAAAACAAAGAGAGTAAAGAAAGTTATAGATTAAATTATTGGGATGTCTCTGGTGGTCCAGTGGTTAAGACTCTGTTCTTCCGCTGCAGGGGGCACAGGTTTGATCCCTGGTAGGGGAAGTTCCACATGCCGTATGGTATGGCTAGAAAAAAGAAAATTATAGATTCTTTTTGGAGTTATAAAACAAACACTTTCCCCCACAAACAGTGGTATATAATTTCCCACTAAATATTTTTAAAGAAACATTTATTTCCAAGAATTAGAGTTATATTTGGGCTTCCCTAGGTATTGCTGAATTCCTGTCTCTGGAAGTGTTTCTGCCGAGGTTAGACAAGCCCCGAACAGGAGTGTCGTAGAGATAATTTAGACTTAAAAAGAGAGAGTGGACAAAGATTTCTGATTTAAATGCAAGTCTCTTCAAACCTTTGGGTCACAGTAGCAAGCAGGGGGGTTTCCCTGGTGGTTCAGTGATAAAGAACATGCCTGCCAATGAAGGAGACATGGGTTTGATCCGTGAGTTGGGAAGATCCCTTGGAGAAGGGAATGGCAACTCACTCCAGTATTCTTGCCTGGGAAATCCCATGGACAGAGGAGCCTGGTGGGCTACAGTTCATGGGGTCACAAACGGCCGGACGTGACTGAAGCAAGTAAACAACAGCAACAGAGCAGACAGGCTGCAGGCACTGGTAAGTTTCCGTGGTAGCCTAAATGTGGATGCCCTGCACCAGCCTGTGGTCATTATGATTATTCCCCGAGACTGTGCCTGCCTAATAGGCCAAGTGCTGATCACCACCACGTGCTCTGCGCCAGACACTTCTTATTTACCGTCTGTTCATGTGCCGTGTGTCTCATTTTACAGGTGAGGAAACTGAGGCTAGCGAGATTAAGCACTTTGCCTAGGGTTTCTCAGACGATGAATGGTAAGATAGAGTCATTTTCCAAATTTATGATTTGACTCTTAAACCCACATTTCCCCACTACAGCTGAATGGTGTCATTTTCCAGGGGTAGCTGGCCAGCATCACTCTCTGATGACCTTGTTGCCTCTACTAGTTCCCCTGATGCCTGAAATTCTACTTTCAGAGTTCAACTCATTTAGTTTATGACTTTGACCTGGTTCATAATAAAACGCCCAGGGCGTGGGGAGAAGGGAAGCTATTAGTCACTCTTCGTCACTCTCATTCATATAGCCAACGAGCGTTAGTTGACTGCACGTCTATCAAGACCATACCAAGTGTTGGCATTACAAAAATGAATGAGGCTTGGTCCTTACTTCAAGATTCTCATAGTGAGATAGAGGAGATTGTACAATAAAATAGATGATTATGAGATAACGTGGCAAATGAACAGCAGAACATCAAATGAGCATAGCAGATAAGTAATTGGCTCAGATTTAGGTCCTTTCCTGAGAACAGATTCAGTTAGGAAGGGAGTAGCTCCCAGCAAAAAAAGGAGCTGCCTGAAAGCAAGAAAACTCTGGAAAACACAAAGAGATTTTCTAGCAAAGATGGGTAATCCTAATTGCCATATTTCATCGGGAGGCCCGTCAACAGTTTCTCCCAATCTGGTATTACATATTTTGCTGAGTAGAATGTATTCATAGATTCTTTTTTGTGTGTAATCACTTTTCTCTTTTCTGGCATCTAGCAGAATGAGCTATGGAGGTGAGAATACTTTCTGTGGCATCACCATATTTGAAGAGTATGAATTGTCAGAACCATCACATACTCCTTCTATTTTATGTAATATGTCACCTTCCGGCCCCACGTGGCCTACTAGGGGTGCCCTTCTGTGTGTATGCATGTTTTCAGCCTCAGGGAGGATCCACCGACAGTGTCGTCCTGCCTGAGCACGTTGGAGGCCTTCAGAAGCTGTGCAGACAACAGCAACTTCAGTCTGAATCATTCTTTTCAATCGTGGACAAGCTGCCAAGAGGCGGGAGCCAGAAGAGCAGGCGCAGAAGTGGGCGGGGCGGGGCCCGGTGGGCGTGGCCGCGGGCGAGTTCAGGTGAGTCGCTCCTGCCCAGCAGAGCTGCTCTCACGTCCAGGTCTGTCTGCACCTGGCTTTCCTTTTCCCGACCGTGCGTTTCCCTGGACCGCTGTAACTTCAGGTAAGCAAAGCGCAGGTAGCAGGGCTTGGTGGTGTCCCTGTTTTGGGCAAGTCTTAAAAGAATATAGCTCTTTGAGATGATTTGCGATGGTACAGAGTGGGCAGAACCGAGTCTTTCGCGGCTGGGCTGTCAGCTGCGCGTGGCCAGCAGCCCTGCAAGAGCAGCGTTTGCCGCGCCCGGTCCTTTGGGAGCCAGGCATGCCACGTACAAGGTCAGAATATGCAGGACTGGCACGGCCGGGAGGTTTTGGTGTAAATGGGGAGGGGAGCGGGCGGGAAAGAGTGATCTACGGGGGATTCTGAGGAGTTTTCAGCCCTGCTTTGGAGCTCAGTGTTTTGCGGCGCTGGTTCCAGAGACGGTGTGGCGCCCTAACCTGAGGACGCGGGGAAGCACAGGAGCGTCTGGCCGCCTTCCTGGCTGGCGCTGAGCGGTGAGGTTCAGACCTCGGAATCGCTTTTCTGCGCATTTTAAAGCATCCAGTTGCTGTCCGTTTATTTGCACCTGCGTTCTTCAGGGCTGGAAGTAGTCTCTCTCCCTATCTGGGTTTCAAGATACTTGAAGCGAATCACACATTTCCAGCGTGTGTTCTTGGGCGACTTTTCGAACAAGTTGGCTCATAGTTTCTTCCTCAGGGAAGCTACTGTGTTGATGGTTTTCTTTAAGCCTGTCACACTAAAGAGCGGTTAACAGGCCAGGCTGTTCAGGCTCAGATGAACAGAACTGGGGGCTCTGACACATCCTTCAGGTCCCCATCCCCTGTCTTGTGAGTCCCTCAGCGGATACAGGGCAGGACGAAGTGGAATCCAAGCCGTCAAACTCACAGCTCGTGGTCGTTTCCAGGTCACCATGAATTTTCTTTTCATTTTTTTGGCCACGCCCTTTGGCGTGTGGGATTTTCGTTTTCAGAGCAGGGATTGAACCCATGGCCCTTGTATTTGAAGTGCAGAGTCTTAACCACTGGACAGCCAGGGAAGTCCCACCAGGAATTTTCTTAACACCTCTGTCACCCCTACGTCACGGAAGAGGATTTGAACGGAACTGGGTGCATCCAAACCTTAGTCCCTTAGGTTTATGTAAGTGTCCTTAGGTATATGTAAGTATCCTTAGGTTTATGTAAGTATCCTTAGGTATATGTAAGTATCCTTAGGTTTATGTAAGTATCCTTAGGTTTATGTAAGTATCCTTAGGTTTATGTAAGTATCCTTAGGTATATGTAAGTATCCTTAGGTATATGTAAGTATCCTTAGGTTTATGTAAGTATCCTTAGGTATATGTAAGTATCCTTAGGTACATGTAAGTGTCCTTAGGTACATGTAAGTGTCCTTAGGTACATGTAAGTGTCCTTAGGTACATGTAAGTATCCTTAGGTACATGTAAGTGTCCTTAGGTTTATGTAAGTATCCTTAGGTACATGTAAGTGTCCTTAGGTTTATGTAAGTGTCCTTAGGTACATGTAAGTGTCCTTAGGTTTATGTAAGTGTCCTTAGGTACATGTAAGTGTCCTTAGGTTTATGTAAGTATCGTTAGGTACATGTAAGTGTCCTTAGGTACATGTAAGTATCCTTAGGTACATGTAAGTGTCCTTAGGTACATGTAAGTGTCCTTAGGTTTATGTAAGTGTCCTCAGGTCCATGTAAGTGTCCTCAGGTACCCGTAAGTGTTTGATGGCTCCTGGGTGGGCGTGGAGATGGAAGCTTGTCCGAGGAGAGGATTCTCCGTACGAGTTGGCAGGTTTATACGTTTGCTTCCTAGCACCTGAGTTCCGCAAACCAGTCCCTCTGGTTTGCGGGTTCAGCTTGAGGGTGTGAAGTCTCGGCAGTCTTGGTCATCCCGATGTGGCGAGTCTGGCTCTAGTTCATGGTTAGGCAGCAGACAGATGGCTCGGCGGTAAAGATCAGGCTTCTAAACAGGTGGGAGCAAATGTGATGGTTCAGGATATCTGCGAGAAGCAGAGGCTCCTCTCCATCAGAAATCAAGCGTTCGACCTTACCACTGAGAGTCACGTTGTTCTTTCCTGCTAACAAAGCGCTTTTCAGGTTACTTACTCATTTCATTCAGACTCACACTATTCTTTCACATGGAAGAAGCTGTGAGATCTCCTATTTTCTTCATCTGGCTCTGACTTTTTTCCTTGTGAGGTTGGAAAGCCAACAGCAGAGACCATGTTTTTATTTTTTATGTATTTTTTAGCCACACTGTGTGGCATATGGGATCTTAGTTCCCTGCCCAGGGATTGAACCTGTGTCCCTGCCTTGGGAGCTTGGAGTCTTAACCACTGGACCACCAGGGAAGTCCGGATACTGTGTTTCTAGACGTTCCATTATAGTTGTTGCAATAGGCAAAACTTCTCAAGGCGTTGCCTAAGGACTGTCTCCCCGAAAGAAGCTTTATCTCACCCAGATGGTCTACAGATGAAAAGTCTGGGGGAATATTGGCTTAGATGCATTAGAAGTGTTAGAAATCGTGCAGGGGCCGATGAGCAGCTGTGAGTCTGGAGAAGCGAGTTCCCTGCCTGGCCTCACACCCCAGTGCGCCAGTCTCTGTTCGTTCAGGACTCCTTTCACTGCCATCTCTGATGTGAGTCTGGAGAAGCGAGTTCCCTGCCTGGCCTCACACCCAGTGCGTGCGTCTCCATTCGTTCAGGACTCCTTTCACTGCGGTCTCTGAACTCTCAGTTCTCTCTGGTCCACCTGGGTGCATGGCTCATCCTCCTTGTTCTTCGGGAGCCCCCCTTTAGTGTGCCTTATCAGATGTCACTGTCTCCGAGGAGGCCTCGCTGAGATTTCCACTAGGAGTGCACTGTCTCGCCTAAGAGCTGCATGGTAACTTGTGCCCCCGGTCAAAACACCCATCACGCCTACAGACCTATCATGCCATTAGGCGTCAGCTCTTCGGAGGCGGACACCTGATTTGTTCATGTCTAGCACGGTGCTGACACACCCTGTTAGGTGCTCAGTTGATACTTATTAAATGAAAGCAGTGTAGTGTTGATAGTTTGCAACACTAACGGTAGAGAACAAGAGTTTCTTCCAGTAGGAAAATCAGGGGGGAAGTTTTGTTTTGATTAAAAAGAAAGAAATCATGTAAGTAAAAAAAAAAAGAAGAAGAAGAAAACATGTAAGTTATCTTGATGTCTCTAAAAGGGGAGTCCAAGACACGGAGGGTTTTCGGAACTCTAAAGGCTCCTGAGTAAGCAAATGTCAGCAAAGACACAGTTACTGAGAAGGAAGGTGATGGGCGTGGTTGGGAACCAGGAGCTCAGAAGTGAGTGCCGGGCCTGGTCTGACCACTCTCACTCCCTGCGTGGGAGGCCGGGGAGAATCGCTGTATCTCTGTGCCCCGCCCTTCCCTCACCTTTAAAATGAAGAGGTGGGGCCAGATTAAGTCTAAACCGGGATCTTGTCTGCCTTTAAACGTTTATGACTTTAGGACGTATTGCAAATAATAAAAACAAAACAGCCACTTTACAATGAAATTCTTAGAACGTTTTGTTGTTTACTGTATTTGCATTACTATTTTAACTTCTCTCTCAGTTTCTCTGATTAAATACAAATGTCTTTTAAACTTTTAAGTGACTAAAGATGTAGTGTCTTCCATGTTGAAACTGTAAATGAAATTCTCCTTACTTGTTCTAATCATTAGGTTTTCAAGAAAATGAAAGACATTATCTCTGTAATAATGGAATAACAGAATGAAGACTCTGCGGAGACTTTAGCACTCTGACCAGGTCACTCAATGTATAAATTTACCATGTAGAAATTGCTAATCTCTATTCCTGTATCCATAATTTTCTTTTTGGTTTGATGTTTTTATTTTTTTTTTAACTGGAGTATAATTGCTTTACAAAGTTGTATAAGTTTCTGCTGTGCATATCGCCTCCCTCTTGGGCCTCCCTCCCATCCCTCTCCCCCAATTCCAGCCCTCTGGATTCCTCAGAGCCCCTGGCTGAGCTCCCAGTGTGATTCAGCAGGTTCTTACCCTATCTATTTTACCCATGGTAGTGTGTTTGTGTTAAACTTAATCTCCCCGTTCATCCTGCCTGCCCCCCAATACCCTGCACCTTGTCCACACATTGGTTCTCTCTCTGTATCTCTACTCCCGCCTGGAACTAGACTGATTTGTACCAGATGAATCTAGATTTCATCATACATGATTTCACACACTTATGTTAATATACGATACTTGTTTTTCTCTTTCTGACTTACTTCACTCTGTATGACAGACTCTGGGTCCATCCACGTCTCTACAAATGATTCAGTTTTGTTCCTTTTTATGGCTGAGTAATATTCTATTGTATATATGTACCACATCTTCTTTACCCATTCATCTGTTGATAGACTTTTAAGTTGCTTCCATGTCCTGGCTATTGTATTAATAAATAGTGCTGCAACGGACATTGGCGTACATGTCTGTTTTTGAATTATGGTTTTCTCAGGGTATATGCCCAGTAATGTGATTGCTGGGCCATATGGTAGTTCTAATTTTTATAGCATTTGCTCTTGCAAAATGGTCTGCTTAGGAACCTGACCCATTTTCTTGTGCATACTTTGCTAAAGTTGCTGAGATTTGTTGAAATGCTTCAACTTGCAGCACAAGGAGGTAGCCATTGTCTGTGGCCAAACTCTTCCCTCGAGCCATCTCAGAACAGAAGGCTTCACAGTGCTTTTAGGCCACTTGGAGCTGATTACCAAGCAACTGATCAGATTTACCAGGCAACACTTGACTGATTACTTGTCTCTGTGGCCAACTTAGATGTTAAGTGAGTCCTGATTTACACTCTCCAACAGGGACTGAATCTAAGCCTTGGATCGCAACACAGTGCTAACTATGTTGTATAATTAACTGAGCTTAAAGCCACCATGACCTTGTATTCGCTTGGAGCCATTTGGATGAAATAGATCCCATAATGTTATAATGAGTGAATGAAAGATGCTTCAGTCCTCACCCTTTGGTCCACTCGTGGGATCCACATTTAGATGTTTGCAGTCAAACTTCCTCAGCAGATTACTCCAAGGCTTTAAACACACAAAAGACATCAAGCTTTAAAGTTTGTTATAAATGATGCAAAATTATTCAGATTTCTTCTCTTAGCTGGTTGGAAATACATGCCTGGAAGAACTACTTGCATAGTTGGTGTGTTTTCGTATTGTTATTTGTGTGGTTAGGGCTTCAGCTGTTTGAGAAGTTTGCAGGTATTTGGGTTTAGGTTTCTCTGCTGGGTGAAGAAATAGCTCATTTAGCCTTTTTCATTTGGCAGAGAAATAGCTCCTGTTGAATTTTAGTCACAGATAAGCTCAGTATTGTTGTTAAATCCACTGTTGGAAGAAGCCGGGCTTCTTGTCCTGAAAGTTTGGGATTCCCCAGACCCTGTAATCTCCCTGTGAGGGACGCGTGCTTCTGTGTGTCTCACTGCCCTCTGCCCTCCTCCTGGGGGTCCCCTTTCCCCGAGAGCTCACTCTCCTATCACGGCCCCCGCCTTCCCCAGAGGAGAGAGAGTAAGGTACTAGGCCTTAAAGAAATGTAAGGTCCCTGGCCTGACTTCAGGTTACTTTTTTTTTTTTTAACGTTTTTAATGTCTATTTTTATTTATTTATTTGGCTGCATTTGGTTTTACTTGCCACATGTGGGATCTAGATCCCTGACCAGAGACCGAACCCGGGCCCCCTGCATTGGGAGCTCGGAATCTTAGTCGCTGGATCACCAGGGAAGCCCCAGGTTACATTATCATAGGTTCATAATGGAAACGCTGAGGTCACTTGGCTGTACTTATCGGGCATGGGAGAAAGCAGTCACTGGAGAAGATCAGTGAGCATGAACGGGGCAACAGAAAAGTTTTTTTTTTTGCTAATAAACTTGTGACTGAGATTTATTATGATCTTTTAAAGTCTGTCCTACACACAAGCCACATGTCTCATAAAAGGGAGAATTCTGAAGAACTGTTTGAAGACTAGGGGCACGTTCCTTGATCTTAGTCTCTTGTCTTGGCATTTTGAAATTCTGTTCAGGGATAAGGTACAAAGTTGAGATCCTGTTCGTGCATTCGATTCTAATGCATTGGCTCCTGATTGACGGAAGTCCTCTGTCTCGAGTGGTGATGCTTCGTCTGAGGCCAGGGAGCACTTCCGACCCGAGGGCCTTCAGTGCCACGTTCGCTCTTGCTGTCTGAATACATGACTGCACAGTGCTTGAGTGCCTTGGGGGAATGCTTCAAACCTTGATCTGTGGGATGGTCATCCAGGGGTAATGATGCCCCCTACATGCTATCCTGGGGTCAGGCAGAGCGGAGGGTTCATGCAGCTCAGCTTGGCTTCTAGAAGGGACTATGCCCTGACCGCTGGATTTACCCAGGAGCCTTCAGGCTTCATCAGTCAGTATCTGCTGCACTAGGGCTAGAGGATAGGCAGGCCTTTCATTAGCACAGCAGTTGTCAGGCTTTAGCCTCCAGATCCCTTTACAAGCTTAAAAATAACTGAGAATCCCAAAGAGGTTTTTTTTCATGTTGCTTATATCTATTGATATTGTTAGAAATTAAAGCTGAAAAAATTCTGAAATATTTTAAAAACTCATTAACAATAATGGAACCATTACATAGTAACATGGATAACATACTTTTATGAAAAATAACTGTTTTCTAAAGTGAAGTCATACAAAGAGAAGCGTAACATCATTTTTCATTTCTGCAAATCTCTCTAACATTTGGCTTCATAGACAACTGAGCGACTAAACGACCACCACCACCACCATAGTCTCTGGAAAACTCCACTGTGTATTTGTAAGAGATTAAGAGTGAAAGGAAGATGATGTCTAAGTACTATTATGAAAGGAGTTTCAACCTCATGGACCCATTGAAAGGATCTTCGGGCTGCCAGGGGATCTGTAGGCTCCACCTGGAGAAGCTCTGCTTCAGAATAATGAGTTCTCAGGCAAGACCAGAGGAGACCCACTGCTGCTGTTTCCACTTTGGTTGTTATTTAGTCGCTCAGTCGTGTCCAACTCTTTCGGAGACCCCATGTAGCCCATCAGGCTCCTCTGTCCATGGGATTCTCCAGGCAAGAATACTGGAGTGGGTTGCCATTCCCCTCTACAGGGGATCTTCCCAACCCAGGAACTGAACCTGGGTCTGCTGCATTGCAGGGGGATTCTTTATGAGCCCTGGGCTCCATAGTTTTAGCTGAAGCTGCCCTCTTTCTCTTTAACTGGAATCACACAGAACTGCTGTGACTTGACTGTTTTTGAAATCTACAAAAAATTCAGTTTTATATGGTTTAACCTAAATCCTAATTGAAACAATATAGATAAATAAACTGATTTTCATCAGTGTTGACGACTGTCCTGACTCCATGCAGAGAAGAGGTGTCCCGACTGACCGTTAATCTAATTAGTCACACTAATCGCACTCCTGACAGTGGTCACTGTAGCCGAATGGGCCTGGATTCAGAGGTTCAGTGCAGAGCTGTCCAGGGAGAGGACCTCACATCTGGACACTCAGACCTCAGGACGTGCGGGCAGGAGTTGCATCACCACTGGCTTTAGATTTGCATTTACAGGAAGTTCTTGCCTCTCCTCTACCCTAGCCCGTGACTTTGACTAGGATTCTTACTGCGCTGCCGGATGCAGTTGAGGGCACTTGAAAGGTGCTTTAGAAATAACCTCTCCCTTGTCCTTTATTCCAGGCCCACAATGGAGGCCCTGCGACTGGCAAACTCGGCCTTTGCAGTTGACCTGTACAAACAGCTGTGTGAAAAGGAGCCGGCGGACAACATCCTCTTCTCTCCCATCTGTCTGTCCACCTCTCTGTCACTTGCTCAAGTCGGTGCCAAAGGGGACACAGCAGATGAAATTGGACAGGTAAGGCCCGCAGCTTGCCTCTGCTTTGAGTGGAAGAGAGTAATCAAGATGCACCGGTGGTGCCTGGGGAAAGGCAGTGAGGCTCTGTGGTCAGATTGGCTCAGGGCTGAGTATTTTGCCACTTCTAGCACTCTCTCAATTTACTTTTTAAATGTGAAAGCTCATTTATCTGGCCTGCCACCCACGTTTAGAACAGGCACTGTGTTGCGGGGGAGAACCCGGGGATTAACTAGACAATCAAAAGCATTTCCACTAACAAGTGGCCTTTGACAAGTCACATGACATCTTTCTACCTGTTAGAATGTAAGTGTCAATCAAAAGGATGTTCGTTAATGTTCCACTGCGAATGCCCCAACCAGGAAGAGTGATATCTAAACCCTCTGTCTTATGCACAGAATTTATTAAAGCATCATGCTGTATATTAAGATGCAGACTCCACTATATTCTACTCTATAGTATATTCTGCCCTATTCTATATCCTTACTGGATAGATAGAATGTACCCATGCTTATTTCAATGGAGAATTTACACTTGAAATTGAGTGGGACTTGAAAAGGACACTTCCTTTGTGGGGAGAGGAGCTTCATCTTTTCATCCCTCTTTCTCCCACCGCACCATCCCTACCCCATCTCCCTTTCCTCACACCTCACCTACCATTAGAGAAGAGATGGAAAAGAGCATTTCTGGTACTGCGCCTGCTATTGTTCTCCTACAGTGGGTGCTTGGGTTCTTAACTTTCTGGTCTGTTTGCCTGTCGATAGGCGTAACAGTAATGTACCACTTTGGACCAGCCAGTTTGACCCTGCAGGACTGAGGCTGTGTGACTCACGGGTGCAGTGTGCCCATAAGTGATGTCACCCGAGGTGTGGCATCAGGGCTCGGTTATTATGGGTCAGGATGTGGAGAGAAGCACCTTATCCTGATGTCATGTTTTGGGCACCATGGAGGTGAAAAGAGGCTGGGTTATTGGTTGGAACAAAAAAGTTACGAATAAAATAAAAGGTTTTAAGACTTCCAGAAAATAGCATCCTGATTTTAAGTGGCTTATTACTATAAAAATAATTATTAACATTTTGAATCCATATAATATTCTAGGTGTTTTACAGATAGTGTCTGTAATCCTCACGGCAATTTAGACAACTAGGCGTTGTCAGTCCATTTTGCAGAGCAGAGAGTGAAGTTCTGAAAGCTGGGCAAGACGTTTCTAGTAGGTACAGGCTGGGGTGAAAGGCCGGACTACTAAACCGTAGGCCACGGTTGGCACAGAGCTGCCTACCTTAAATGACGCCATCAGCCCATTTGGCACTAGTTAGGACACCGAAGGAACTCTGGAGACTCCTGTATCCTGGAATCTGATACTTGCCTAGTGATTGTCTCTTGGCATTAATTTCTCTCTTCTTTTCTCTGAATTGGGTAGAAATTTTAACCTACTTCCATCTTTTCCAAGTTTGGAAAAAAGCATAGAGGCATCATTCTGAAGAAGGGGCAAATTTTCTTTATAGTTAAATCGAGAGAAGAGTACCTTTATGCTGGTGTTTCTCAGCTGGGGACAGTCTGCACCTTCCCTCTCTCACCCTCTCAGGGACATTCAGCAGTGACCGGGGACACTTCTGTTGCCACAAGTGGAAGAAGGCATGCTCTGGCATCCAGGGTTCTGGGGTGCCATGGCACTGCCCCCTGCGCCCCTCCCCCTGGAATTATCCTGTCTGAACTGCCAGCAGCACTAAGGTTGAGCAGCCTTGCTCTCTGGGAACCACAGAGCACCGTGGTCTCTGTGTCAGATGGTCAGGCCCCGTCCCCAGGAGGCTGGCCATCGCCATGTGTCCTCCGCCACGGGAGCAGGCAGTGCTTCATGGGTGATGGGGATTTTTTTCTTCACAGGTCCTTCATTTTGAAAATGTCAAAGATGTGCCCTTTGGATTTCAAACAGTAACATCGGATGTCAACAAGCTGAGTTCCTTTTACTCCCTGAAATTAATCAAACGGCTCTACGTAGAAAAATCTCTGAATCTTTCTACAGTAAGTGGCTCAGTGGAATTAGCAAGATTCAGCTGTTTACCAGGGGTGACGTTTTCTCATGGTTAGACCAACGACTTTTTCTAGATGCTCATTTATGGTTTATTTAAAATAAATTAATCCCAGGGGAGAGGTTGAATACAGTGGGAATCAACTGCAGTTACATATTTTAACTTAAAACACAGAGGAGCCATGAGCTTCCTTTTTTCACTCTCAAACACCCACACACCCCACCCTTTCTCTTAGCTTCCTCACTGAGAGAGGTGGGAAATGGGGTTATTAACTCTCTAACAAATGCGTCTCTATAGATGTAAGACAGCCCGTGATTTAAACCTCTTTCTCCTTCAGCGTCAGGGCAGGTGACCTGGGAAGATTTCAACTTCTTTACCTTGCTTGTTCATGCACACAGTATTCTTCTGATGTTTCCCAAAGTCAGTAAGGAAAATAATAACTGTACGAAGTGACAGTTTTCGTCAGTCACAGACCATTTTGTTTGTTTTGCCAGGCTGGTCAGGTGGGTATCCAAGGCAGTGGTGGTAATTTTAGGAGTTTCTTGGAGGAATCATATAAAGACCACTGAAATGTCCTTAAATTTGATCCAGAGTGAATCATAATATTTTAAAAATCTTCACTTGAAACACGCAGCCAACTTCCTCAACTACAGAGATGCTCATTCTCTGCTTTAGTAATATCGAGTTCAGTTTGCGTTTGGATGGTCAGAATTTCAAGCTTTCCAAATCTAAAAGGTGGACTACCAGTTAAATATTTTGCCTTAGTTTTACTATCTTCAAATAAATGTTTGTATTCTGGCAAGGATCTTTTGGGGATGTAGATCACTAGATACTGTTGTGAGTTTGTTTTTGTTGCTTAAAGACACACACACACAGCCTTCTTCTTCCAAAATAACCTGGGGGAATTAAAGAAATATTGAGATGTGAGTTGGGGCCCAAGAATGAAAACATTTAAAAAACTCCCTAGGTGGTCCTTAAAGATACTTAAATGCATTTTGATGCTGGCGGTGAAGACAGTGGAGGCCCTTCCTCTTGCAAGGTCTCTGGAATGTTCTAAGCTCTGTCAGTAAATGGTAACTCAGTCCCAAGGTTGGGTTGCAGTGAAGAGAATCCAACTGGCTAAGGTTCTGACTGCTCTGAAAAAAATCCAGGGAGTCCTGTATTCAGAAGTAAAGTGACATGGCATTTAATCAATCTGTGTTTAGTTTGGTTGAACTTCCATTCAACATTTCGAATTATTTCAACCCAGGAGTTGCAAGCAACTTTTTAAGAGTGCTTTCCATTGCTTCTGCGGGTTGTATGTCATCTACAGATTTACTAGTAACAGTACAAACAGGTGTGGTCTGTGGAGGGCCAATCGCATCACAACTGCCTGGTGCTGAAAATGTGTATCCTCAGCTTTGGGTCACTTGAATCAAGATCAGCAGGGATGGATTTAGGCTTTTGCAGTTTTAACAAGCGTTATAGTTAGAAACATAATTAGAAACACTGCTCTGCTCTTTGCAGCACTCTTTCAGACTTTAATGTGCAGGTGAGTCCTCGGGGAATCTTGTTAAAACTCAGATTCTGATTCAGTAGGTCTGGGGGGGCCTGAGATTCTGCATTTTTCCTAAATATTTTTTGATTTATTTGGCTGCACTGGGTCTTAGTTGCTGCATATGCAGTCTAGTTCCCTGACCAGGGATCGAACCCGGGTCCTCTGCACTGGGCGCATGAAGTCTAGTTCCCTGACCAGGGATCGAACCCGGGTCCTCTGCACTGGGCGCATGAAGTCTAGTTCCCTGACCAGGGATCGAACCCGGATCCTCTGCACTGGGCGCATGGACCACCAGGGAAGCCCTGAGATTCTGCGTTTGTAACAAGGTCCAGGTGATGCTGCCCATCTTGGTCTTTGGACCAAGCATCTTCATAATCTTTATTTCAGTGTGGGTTAGAGTTTTCTTCTCATCGAGTTCTCTTTTCTGTGCATTTCTTCCATTCTAAAACATCATATATAAACGTACATTTTTGCGTTTCTGAAATTGGAATTCATATAATTGTGTGCCTTTAGCATAATTTTTCTTTTCTCCCCCAAAGAAAGAAATTGATGGAGGCATTTAATACTTGTATTGTCTTAGAATTGAACAAATGAAGCAATACAAAGAAAATTCATTGATTTTTCCTTGAAGTTTCAATTTATATTGTGTGACAGATTTTGAAAGGGCGTCCATAGTAATAGACATTTAGAAGTCCTTGTGCTAGAATTGTATAAGGGCACAGTGGTTTGACTACAGACTTTAAGGACTTTGTGATTTTATGAATTGGATGTTTTTTAGGAGTTCATCAGCTCCACCAAGAGACCCTATGCAAAAGAGATGGAGACCGTTGATTTCAAAGATAAATTGGAAGAAACGAAAGGTCAGATCAACAACTCAATTAAGGAACTCACAGATGGCAAGTATCCTTTACTTATTCTGCTATAAATCACTAAGTAAATAGACTGTGTCTTCTCATGGGTCTGCTAAGTATAAACTTGAACATCTGGAGGGTTCTTTGAATGTTTTCAGTACACGAGCCTAATTCTTGTGCACCAAGCCGTTTCAACCATGCGGGTTTCTGGGCGTCTCCTGCCTCAGGTCACGAGTTGGTGGAATTCCAGGGGAGCCTTGTCTTGCTCCCTGACAGGCTGCCACAAGCCTTCCTAGAGCCCCAGCTGTGCCTCTAACAAAGGACAGCTCGGGGCGGTTTCTGAGTCTGGTTATTTAATCAGGAAATGAAGGGCTTGGACTGCAAACTGATTATCCTCCAAGCTACTTTCAGCTCAGAATTCTACAAATTTATTAAGGAAAAAAGCTTGGAAAGGCCTTAGGTCGTCAAAAAGACGTGTCGGAAAAGTGGAACAAGACAGACCACCACGGTGGAACCTGTCTCAAACCTCTATCCCGGTCGACAGCCCAGGTCCTGGGTCTCTAGCAGCACAGCTCCTGCCTCTTGCTCAGCACTTCCCTGAGGCCTCTCCTTTTCCTAGCTCCTCCCTCCACGAAAATTCTCTGTGAGTTGCCTTCCTTGCTAAGAAGGAATTGGAGCTCAGATGAATTTGGGTGCAAATCGGTGTTCTCGTCCTCGCTGCCCCAGGACACAAGGAGAGATCTGGGGGGACACAGAGCCTCGCGGGCTTTTCGGGTGCTTTGTGCTCCCCGGAATCTGGGGAGGGACGTGTTTCCGTAGCAGAGACCCAAGGCCGTGAGGTGGCCCCCTGGGCACTCTGACTCAGGAGTGACAGAGCCGCGGCTGTAACCACAGGCTCAGCCTGGGGAGGACGTGGGCTGGGAGTCATTCAAGCCTAGATTTAAACCCAGACACTGCCATTATCAATGGAGGGATTTGGATTGGAGTCTGAGTTTACTGTACAGTGGGGCATGTGTTGTCTATGTGTGTGCTGAGTCACTTCAGCTGTGTCCGACTCTTGTTGATACGGACTTGTTATTTAGTTGCTAAGTTGTGTCTGACTCTTTTGCGACCCATGAACTGTAGCCTGCCAGAACTGTAGCTTCTATCCCTGGGATTTTCCAGACAAGAATACTGGAGTAGGTTGCCATTTTCTCCTCCAGGGGACCTTTCCAACCCAGGGATCAAACCCACGTCTCCTGCATCTGTAGGTGGGTTGCTGACCACTGAGTCATCTGGGAAGCCCATAGTATGCCCACACACAAATGTGTACATTGATACATATTTGTTATTGAAATGAACTTTCTTTGACTTTGTATATAAAGAAAGATCTGGTCTAGGAAATACCAGGTTCAGTTCAGTTCAGTCACTCAGTCGTGTCCGACTCTTTGCGACCCCATGAATCGCAGCATGCCAAGCCTCCCTGTCCATCACCAACTCCCGGAGTTCACTCAGATTCACGTCCATCGAGTCAGTGATGCCATCCAGCCATCTCATCCTCTGTCGTCCCCTTCTCCTCCTGCCCCCAATCCCTCCCAGCATCAGAGTCTTTTCCAATGAGTCAACTCTTCGCATGAGGTGGCCAAAGTACTGGAGGTTTAGCTTTAGCATCAGTCCTTTCAAAGAAATCCCAGGGCTGATCTCCTTCAGAATGGACTAGTTGGATCTCCTTGCAGTCCAAGGAACTCTCAAAAGTCTTCTCCAACACTACAGTTCAAAAGCATCAATTCTTTGGTGCTCAGCTTTCTTCACAGTCCAACTCTCACATCCACCAGGTTAGGCACAATTTTAAAATGCATACCTGAAGAAGAGCTCCCATTTACATTAATGTGTAACAGTTTTGGTTTTAAAATTGTTAACAAGTTGAATTTCTCTCCAGCAGCCTCCATTTTAAAATCTTCAGAAGTTTGCATTTTTTACAGGACAAGGTAGTTAAGTGAAAAAACTTCTGAATTTGAAATCAGAAGCTTGATGTTTAAGTTAATGCACTTGACCACTACATTTGGGCTTCCTGGTGGCTTAGTCAGTAAAGAATCTGCCTGCAGTGCAGGAAACCCTGGTTCGATCTCTGGGTTAGGAAGATCCGCTAGAGAAGGAAACAGCTCCTCATTCCAGTATTCTTTCCTGGGAAATCCCATGGACAGAGGGGGAGTCTGGTGGGCTACGGTCCATGGGATCGTGAAGAGTCGGACATGCCTGAGTGACTAACACACACGCACACACACACACACACACACCACCATTAACTAGCTCCCTCCTTCTTCAGTGATGCTGTTACGTAGTCAGCCCATCACCTAGAACTGGCAGGATGGGCTACAAAATTTGCAGGTTCCAGTGCAAAACGAAAACACAGGGCCTTTGGTTAAAAACTGCGTTGAGAATTTGAAGATGGCGACGAAACTCGTGCAGGTCCCTGCACAACTGGCCACAGCCTGGGAAGGGGGTCTGAGCCGTGGTGAGAAGATCTAAGAGATTAGGCAAAGAAGAATCTTTTGCAAAAACATTAATGCTATTCAAAAGCAAAGACTTTATTAAGGGTTTGTCACCATTGAACTGTTTCGTCTGTTGAGGGTTTGAGCTCCATGGTGGTTGCAGTTGTCATGGAGCCGATGGTGGTGATTACAGCTGACCTGGATGCAGACACGCTGGCAACAGGGCAATTTGAGGGGGAGGGGTGGGAGCTCCGGGGTAAAGAGGAGAGCTTTGTCCAGGCATCGAACGTGCTTGGCCGCTGAGTGAACCTGCAGAGCCACACGGCCTCTCTGAGCCTCAGTGTCCTCATCTGTGAAATGGGGGTGATGACCTTTGCCCTCCAGGATCATCGTGAGGGAAGTGAGATGGGACTCGGGACAGTACTGAGTGCAGGGCTGGGTAGAAAATAAGGTTTCTGGCATTTTTTTTTTCCCCATGAGCACAGGCTTTGGCATCACAAAGAACTGGCTTTGAATCCTGAATTCCCCATTGCTCATGCATCGTCTTGGGCAAGGGACTTAACAGGGAGCCTCAGCTTCCTCATCTGTAAAGGGGGGAGATGTGCAGGGCACCGTGCCTGAGTGTCCGGCATGACCTTCCTCGGCGCGGTAGAGATGCCACGGCGGTGGCTTTCCTCCTTCCTCCCCTGCTCCCTGTCACCCTCCTCCCCAGGTCTCTTGGAAAGGCTGGGTGTGGCGGGATGGAAGGAGAGAAGGGATCCTTTTGAAACGAGATGGGCTGGGCTGCCGAGCCACATTACAGGTGTGGCTCTAGCCAGTGAGTGGACTTGCACGCGGACATCAGAGGTGGTTTGGGAGAATAACCCTGTGCAATTTGTGGTTTCCTAAAATTGTTTGCAGGCCACTTTGAGAACATTTTAGCTGACAACAGTGTGAATGACCAGACCAAAATCCTTGTGGTTAATGCTGCCTACTTTGTTGGAAAGTGGATGAAGAAATTTCCTGAGTCAGAAACCAAAGAATGCCCTTTCAGAATCAACCAGGTACGTGGGCTGCATGCAGCAGACAGGGTCCCAGCTGTAGGTCTGAAAAAAATCACAGCCACGCAAGGGACCCTGGGAATTCACTCCAATGAGGACAGTTAAGGCACAAAAGGTTATCTTTTCCCAAGACAACAGCCAGGGGGTAAGTGTAGAAAAAACTCCATAATCCAGAGACTCTCATTCTTTTTCTGGGATGTCCTTAGGGTCTGAGTAAGATTTTACTGAGCTTATAATACAGTGTGTGGTTAGTCTCTCAGTTGTGACCAACTCTTTTGTGACCCCATGGACTGTAGCCCACCAGGCTCCTCTGTCCATGGGATTCTCCAGGCAAGAATACTGGAGTGGGTTTTCATTCCCTTCTCCAGGGGATCTTCCTGACCCAGGGATCGATCTCAGGTCTCCTGCATGGCAGGCAGATTCTTTACCATCTGAGCCACCAGGGAAGTCCTTATAACATAGTGGTTAAATCTAAATCACCAACTAGAAAATAGCTACAGATATTCGGGGCCATTAATAAGAAAGGAAAAGAAAAGAAACACACTAAATCCCAACGTCAGAGGTCTTTGTATCATCACGAAACATAACCATTTGGGAATCTTATTCCAGGTTAATAAACTCCTCTGTGATCTCACTTCTCATCGGTTAGCCGTAAAGTACATGGTTTGATATTTTAATTTAGAAAGCGCTTTGAGGTGCTTGCTGACCGTGAAGGAGAAAGCATATCTTACTCATCTCCAGGGCTAGGAGTCATTATGGAGAAGAATTACAAACCTGCATTGTAGGGAAGTATAGTTTTAATACTACTGAGTGAATAAGAAGTCATAGACCTGAGACTGGAAAACTGATTGTTTCGTTATGAGGTGGGAGACGGTGGGCCTCTGGGCTGGGTGCCTGGTGTTTGTCACGTGGAGTAAAACTGAGCTTTTGTTCTCCCCCAGACACTCCCAAGGACAAAGGTGGTGGCAAAAGCTGAGCTCTGCTACAGCAGAGATACGATGCCCACTCCTGAGGCCGAGGAAGTCTTCCCTGTCTGCACGTGTGCAGGGAGGCTTCTTGGGGGTCGAATAGGGAGGGGCCCTCACCCCATAATAAGTGTGGACACACACCCATAGACCTCTGCGGTGGGATCTGTTTTAGAAGAAAAGTTGTGCATGCATCTTGGGGAGGGTCCATGGCCCAGTCAGGTGTGAAGAAAGAAACAAGGTAATTGGCCAAAGGTAAACAAAGATGGGGGGACTGTCGCGCGTGACTGACTGGCGTCACCTCCTCACCGCGCGCTCCTCACTCAGGACGTCTCCGGGGGGGGTCTCTGCCCGGCTTCTGACTCGCCGCACGTCCCTCCTTGGAGAGGCGGCCGGTGCCCTCTCTCTCCGGGTGTGCATCTCCGCTCTGCTTCTGCGGTAGATAGACAGACCGTTGTCCTGTTTGCTCACCATGCGTTGCAGTGCGTCTCTAATAATAAACTTTGTACCTGTTCTTATAGTTTTTGCCTCCCTGAAACAGTCTTGCTTTCAAACAGGGGCAAGAGCCAGGCCTACGTTTCTTCCAGCCTCGAGCCCCTGGTGGTCTAGTGGCGAGGACTCTTGGTTTTCAGCTGGGTTACCCAGGTTTAATTCCTGGGCAGGGAACTAAGCTCTCTCTTCAGGACCGCTCACTGCTCTCCTTCTGAGATCAGGTAGAGGACCTGGGAAACTCCAGAAATGTATAGGACGGTGTGATTTGGTTTTGTTCGATGGAATCTGGCTTGTGATAAGAACACAGGTTCAGAACTGTCTGTCGGTCAGCGATGTAGTGGAAGGAAGCTCATTTACCCCGGAGCCCTGTGATCGACTCCAGTTTTCAGGTGTCTCCTAGAGCCTACAGCTGCTGCTGTTTAGTCGCTCAGTCGTCCGACTCTTTGCGACCCCGTGGACTGCAGTGCCCCAGGCTTCCCTGTCCTTCACCATCTCCTGGAGTTTGCTCAAACTCATGTCCATTGAGTTGATGTTGCTAATGGTGCTTCTCATACCAGCTGCAGGGCCAGCCCAGAAAGTCATCAGAATCCTGCAATAGTGAGTGAGTTCACCATGAACTCTTGTGCTGCTCAGGCTCAGGTCTGTGTTTTCACATTTGTTAATGAGTGTTTTACAGAGGTGGGTAGAATGTGTGCAGTTCCTTTATTCTGATTATTAAATCATAAAGCTTGGTCAGATCAACATCCTGGAGTCTTGGACTCTAGAAAGAGAATTAATAGGGATTTAAAATGCCATTGATCTCTCAGAGGTTCATCAAATAAAACACCATTCAAGGCTGCGTGGGGCTACACCCTGCTTTTCAAGGCACAGGTTGTTATGTTTCCTGTGAGGTGCTTCTGTCAGCTCCCAAACTTTCGGGCGATGCTACTAAAACTTTTCCCGTGTCCTTTGGTCTCATGTCTTTTAAGGGCTAGACTGAATTGATGCAGTGATATTATTAAAAGTTTAGTATAATACCTCTTCTGACAAAGGTGCACACACACACACACACACACACACGCTGTATTTTCTGGGATGGTCGTTACTTAGTCTTATTTTCAGAGACATGTCTTAATTTATATTTTAGAAAGAGGGATTATTGTTTCCACAGTCAGTGCTGAAAAATGAAATGGATGACAGTTTTTGGTGATCACAGTTTTTGTGAATTCAGAAACTATTAGTAATCTAAACTAATGGAGATTTTTAGACAAATGGAAGAATTACCAGTTAATTCCAAAAGTAGTATTTTTTAAAAAACCGTAATTTTTTTTTGGTTATATATAGAGGCAAAGTCTTCAATTATTTAATAATAGCCGAATGTTTAGTGAGCAGTTCTTCCGTGCTGGGATATGCCAAGGTGTAAGATGTGGTTCCTGCTCTGACTGTCTTCATGATGGGGCGGGGGCTGCTGCGTGCACACACATTTCTTTTCTGCAGTATCTCCTCCTTTTGGCTGCACACGCCGCTACTTAGCTAGTTCGGTCGTCCTGGGTCTTTGGTGCTGCCCTCGGGCTTTCTCCGGGTGCACAGTCTCCTCACTGCGGGCTCCTCTCCGTGGAGCACAGGCTCTGGGCCCTCGGGCTCCAGTAGCTGCAGTGCAGGGACTCAGGAGTTCACAGGCTGTAGAGCATGGGCACAGGAGATGCAGTGTGAGGGCTTAGTTGCTCCACGGTATGTGGGATCTTCCTGGGCCAGGGATCAAACCCGTGTCCTCTACGTTGGCAGATGGATTGTTATCCACCAGGGAAGTCTTACACACATATTTCTAACACTGTGACAAGTGTTAAAATGGGTATATATAGAAACAGTAAAACAAGTAAGGTCTAGTTTGCTTGAAAATAGCTCCGGGTAAGGGTTTAGCTCACTGTTGAAGACGCCAGATAAGAACTTCACTGTTCTCTAGTTTGCTTGAAAATAGCTCCGGGTAAGGTTGAGCTCACTGTTGAAGACGCCAGATAAGAACTTCACTGTTCTATTATTTCTGCAGACTTGATGTTTGAAATTTCTCCCCAGAGAGATTCAGAAAACAGGCAAATATTGCGTGAGAGGTATAAACCCAGACAATAAGTTGCACTAAATTACTATCAGTCTTTACTCCCTAGTATGAATTAATTTTTCTTTAGAAAATGAGTCACCTCTGTGGCAGAGACACAAGGTCAGATATTAATGGGGACACAGAGAAAAAGGGCCTGGGATGCTGCCTGGAGAGAAGGACTGTGTGATAGGAGCTATAAAGGATTTTGAGATAATTTTATTTGTAATCATTCTTAATTTTTAAAATTAGGAAATATTTCAAGTGTACAGTAAATTATGGAGGATAATATAACAAGCACCAATGAACCAACAACCACCTTTGTAAAATCTTTATATTTTGCCTCATTTCAGATATTTTAAAGGAAAAGCGTAGCCAGAGTTGCCCTGTCCTGTGTAGCCCCCTCCCCTCCCCTCAGCAGCTCCCCACTCCCGCCTCCCACCTTCCCCCAGAGGGATGGCCATCCTGAGACCTCCAGTTCCCTCATGCTGCTGACAGAGAAACTGAGACCCAGGGAGGTTGCAGTGACTCACTGAATGTCACGGCATCTGTTTATGTCACATGTGAGACCAAAACCCGAGGTCCTCATGTCTAATCAGATCGGAGCAAGAAGAGGGGATGGGGAGGGGTGATGAAAACCACAGGCAGACAGAGGAGTAGGTGAGCGTGGTTTTGCTCTGCTCTATGTTGCCTCCTCCATAACAGGCATTTCATGAGGAAAAGCTGTGTAAATGGATATGCGGGTTTGCGCTGGAATCAACTTTCAAGTGAGCTCCCCCAGCAATGCTTAAAAGATCTTGTAATTACAGGCATCTGTAAAGCCCAAGTTAATGTTTGCTTGTGTTTCCAGTCATTCCATCTTATTTTTAAAGTTTTATATTTGCAAATACAGTATTATATTATGTATAGTTCCTGTAGTTATTAAGGACATGAATAACTTCTCAGCGGAAGTCATAAACTCTTGACAGGACCGTCTCTGTCAGTGTGGATCCCCCTGTGGCCGCTTTAAGCCATAACGACTTGAAGCTATATTAGGAACAAATTTATGTGCTCTGTGTGTGTATATATATACACATTGTGTGTGTGTGTGCGCGTGTGTGTGTGTGAAAAGCAGGCAGAGCAAATTTCTTCTCCTTTTACAGACAGACACCAAACCAGTGCAGATGATGAATATGGAGGCCACGTTCTGTATGGGCCACATCGATGGTGTCAACTGTAAGATCATAGAGCTTCCCTTTCAGAACAAGCACCTGAGCATGCTCATCCTGCTACCCAAGGACGTGGAGGATGGGCCCACGGGCCTGGAGCAGGTGAGGAGGGCGGCAGGATGCAGCACGCAGGCGCACTGGCGCCAGGAGACGCGTGGGCGGCCTTGTGGGGCTGCGGGAGGGCACCCGGTAACCTTGCCCAATGGTCTCCAGTGGTTTCAGGGTTCTTTGGGGGGTTTTCTCCTCAATATTAAAACAGCTAATATTTATTTGGTACTTACAATGTGCCAGGAACTGTAAGTTCACACACGCACTGGTCATCTAATTCTCACGGCAGTCGCAGGAGTTAGAAACTGTTACCCTGAGTACTGAGTTTACCAGGGGACGCAGGCACAGAGGGCTAGGTACATGGTACAAACCCGTGTGGGGGACATAGAATCGGAATGTGAGCCCAGGAGATTGGAATCTGCTCTTAACGTTCTGAACTCCAGGCTGTGCTGCGCTCTGCTTAGTCACTCAGTCGTGTCCGACTCTCTATGACCCCATAGACCAGGCTCACCAGGCTCCTCTGTCCATGGGATTCTCCAGGCAAGAAGACTGGAGTGGGTTGTCATGTTCTTCTCCAGCGGATCACCTCCTCCCAGGGATCGAACCCAGGTCTCCCGCATTGCTGGCGGATTCTTCACCAGCTGAGCCCCGAGTAGTGCCTCTTTGAGGAACCTAGGATTCACTTCTATTTCGGGCTGCTCAGTTACTCCCTGACTCGGCGGATGGGCCAGCTTGGTCTCAGCCTCCCTGCTACTTTGGTTCTCATTATGTTTTATCTGTTACTGTATGAACTGAATCATAATTCCTGTCTCCATTTTCCTTCTGTTTATTCTTCTCTCTCCTTTTTATAGCCCACCAGGTTCCTCTCTCCATGGGATTTCTTAGGCAAGAATATTAGAGTGGGCTGCCATTTTCTTCTCCAGGGGCTCTTCCTGACCCAGGGATTGAACTGGCATCTCTTGCATCTCCTGCATTGGCAGGCAGGTTCTTTAACCACTGCACCACCTGGGAAGCTTTGGTCTTAATAATTTGTCTTAAATGAAACAGTATCCGTGAAGAATACTTATCATAGATTAGCAAGAGAGTCCAATGGTTCCCTCCCCCATTAGAAATAAAGCTGGTGATCAGTTTGTGACCTTGTCATCTCCCTGATTTTTATAGGTTTCATATGAGTAACTTCAGTGCAGATTGCCTCATGTAGTAACAGTCAAGATATTATTCTCTGTTGTACATGCATTTCTCCTCTAGCCAGTGCAGAGATTGGAAGGGCAAGGAGCAATTTAAGATTTGCTCAATGAAGAATTTTATGACTAAATCATTTTATGCATCATTGCATATCTCTCATTTTAAAAATTGGAGAAGGCAATAGCACCCCACTCCAGTACTCTTGCCTGGAAAATCCCATGGACGGAGGAGCCTGGTAGGCTGCAGTTCATGGGGTCGCAAAGGGTCCGACACGACTGAGCTACTTCACTTCAACTTTCCACTTTCATGCATTGGAGAAGGAAATGGCAACCCACTCCAGTGTTCTTGCCTGGAGAATCCCAGGGACAGGGGAGCCTGGTGGGCTGCCGTCTATGGGGTTGCACAGAGTCGGACACGACTGAAGTGACTTAGCAGCAGCAGCAGCATTTTAAAAATAACCAACTGAAATGGATGCATTCATCACCTATGGTCTTAAAGAATGACCCTAGACAGTTCAAATTCTCATTTTAAAAAGGGTAACTTTAGCTTTAGTTTATTAAATTTGATGCTATGCCTAGGGCACGAATATTCTAGGTTTCCTAGTGGAGGAATTAAAATAAGCTTTCCGTAAATACAATGCATAAACAGTTTTCTAATTTTATATTTATTTCACCATTATCCATGCATCATCATAAACCATGGATTCATCCCTATAGATCTCCTCTATAGTTAAAAGAAATGCTCTCATAAATTTCAGAGCGAAGGGACCATTGTCATAAGGTGTATGGGAGAATGATGGTGGGTGGCTTGGTGGCCATTTTTAAGAGAACCTCATCACATACCAAAACTTCAGAGTCGGTTCTGTCTTTGATGGACCATCTGTACTACTTCCAAATCAGGCCCTCAGTGACACTGTATGCTTTTAATAGAGCAGAATCTTTTACAGTTGGAAATAAAAAAAATAATTTCCTCTGCTTTTTGTCCCTCAGGTTGAAAAACAACTCAACTCAGAGACGCTCCTGCAGTGGACAAATCCCAGCATGATGGCCAATGCCAAAGTCAAACTCTCCATTCCAAAATTTAAGGTGGAAAAGATGATTGATCCCAAGGCTAGTCTGGAAAACTTAGGGCTGAAAAACATCTTTAATGAGGATACCTCTGATTTCTCTGGGATGTCAGAGACGAAGGGAGTGGCCCTCTCAAATGTCATTCACAGAGTGTCCTTAGAAATAACTGAAGATGGTGGGGATTCCATAGAGGTGCCAGGGTCACGGATCCTGCAACACAAGGATGAGTTCAATGCTGACCACCCCTTTATTTATATCATCAGGCACAACAAAACTCGAAACATCGTTTTCTTTGGCAAGTTCTGTTCTCCTTAAGTGGCAGAGCCCGGGTTAAGTCCCACCCAACTTCTCTGCTGACTCTGCATCTAGACAATTATTTTCTAAACACAATAAATTGTTAATACTGCTGGGTCAGGAAGCCACTGGTACTTACCCTAATAGACCCTTTTTCCAATCCTTTTTTTTTTTTAAATTTTCCCTCCCACTCCCTTAGAAGATGGTGCTTTAAGGAATCACCTTAGAGAAAAAAATTCGTGTTCATTATTTGTCAGACAATCCAGGGTTATTGGCAGGAACACAGTCTTTCTCAAAGAAAATTCCTCTAAGGAGGATCTAGAGGATTTTTATTACCAAAGCTTAGCCTTCCCTCTCTGGGATGCAGAATGTTCTAACATCCTCTTTTTCCTGGGACATGGGCGCTGCAAAGCTTTCCTGGCATGAATGAGGCTTGGGGACAGTACATCCACAGCTCCGTATGCTGAACAAAAGGGACCAATTTTTCCTTCGAAGTCTGACTTTGGGGGGATTTTAGAAAGACAATATGTTGCATATACTGTATGCTATGGAATTCCACTGACAGAAACTGGAACAGCACCCTATAAATCAACACCTTAATATGTCTGCCATAGAATGTAAAATACTGGCACAGAGCAAAGACACTAGGCTGCCCAAAATACCAGGTTTTGCTGCCAAATGAGCATGTCTCCTGCTTACGAAAAGACTTTGTTTTCGGGACTTGGTGGAATTTTGGCGAGTTGGACCTGTGGTAACCAAGGGCAGCGCCTCGGTGGGAAGTTCAGGTCTCAGTAAAAGTTCGCCGTAGAACAGCACGGTGGGCTACGTAGAGTTCCCGGTGCTGTGCAGCAGGTCCCGTCACTTGTCTGTTTTATACACATTATCCACAGTGTACATGTGTCAGTTCTAATCTCCTAATTCCTCCCACCCCAGCCCTTCCCCGCTTGGTATCCACTAGTTAACAATACCATATCCTATATTTGAAAGTTGCTAAGAGGGTAGATCTTAAAAGTTCTCACCACACACATGCAAAGTTGTAAGTGGGTGAGGTGATCGATACGTTAACTCACTTTACTGCAGTGGCCATTTCGTAGTATATTAGAAATATTCAATCATTACATTGTACTCCTTGCTATGCTATGCTATGCTAAGTTGCTTCAGTTGTGTCGGACTCTGTGCGACCCCATAGATAGCAGCCCACCAGGCTCCCCCGTCCCTGGGATTCTCCAGGCAAGAACACTGGAGTGGTTTGCCATTTCCTTCTCCAATGCATGAAAGTGAAAAGTGAAAGTGAAGTCGCTCAGTCATGCCCGACTCCTAGCGACCGCATGGACTGCAGCCTATGAGGCTCCTCCGTCCATGGGATTTTCCAGGCAAGAGTACTGGAGTGGGGTGCCACTGCCTTCTCCGATTGTACTCCTTAAACTGGTACAATGATTTATATCAAGTATATCTCAATAAAGGTCAACAACAACAGCAACGAAAAGATGTAACAGGTTGCTGCAGAATAAATAATTTAAGCTAACTTAAAAAAAAAGCACTTTCACTTTTGATAGAACGCCCACCTGTTGCTGGGTTGGCAAGAGACCACTGGCAGGAAATTCAAGCTTGTGGATGTCTGACCACCAGGGACTTAAATGCACCCGAACTCTCACAGTAGGCAGTAAAAGAATGCTCCGGGTGTTGAAGGGACTTGCGTCATTGCTGTGATTTAGTGGGACAGGGGGAGGAGCTTAATGCTGTTGGGCGGGCAACTGAAAATGCTCCTGCTGCCTCGGTGCGTATGTTTCTCGGCGTCTACTGGTTCAGTTACTGTGGATAGCTAGTTGGTAACGCACAATAATAGTATGTTTTTAAAGATGTTTCTGAGAAGTTACCCGTGTCACAAGTTCAAGTGTTAATTCACTGCAGAAAGAGGGCGGCTGGAAGGTTTGCATTCGAAAGGACGGCAGAACTCCTTCACCACCCTTCCAACCCCCACCGGCTTTGTTGTAAATAGGTTCAACTTTCTTTTTGCTCTGAAGGCTCAGTATTGAATTCCTTTTATGCTGTTGAAAATCAAGTATTATTGAATTACAAGACTTGCTTTTTCCCATGAAAGTTGGATTTTCTATTTTGAAATAGAACCAAGCCAACCACTGACAAAATGTTTTTTTGCGGGGAGGATTGATGTAGAATAAACAGAAATGAGAATAATGACTGCCCCTACTTCTGGTCTTCCTTCCTTCCTGCACACCAGCTCTTGCTTCCTCCTTCTATCCCCTGTCATCCTGGGAGGAAAGGACCAGGGAAATGGCAGGTTAACTTCCAACTACATAAAAGAGTTTGATGAAACCAGGGCCTTGTAGGAGGCTGTGGAACTCCCCTCCAGCCTTTCCCACCTTGGGCTCTGCCTCCAAATGTAGTTTTATCGGGTAAGCTGTGTATGCCTAAAATGTTTTCTTATTAAGTACTCTTCCCGTCCCCCGTGTCATGCACATTGTTTTAAACCAATTACCGTGTCTCTGAACCTAATATTCAACACAGCCCTTTTCCTGTCCCTGCAGAGTGCTCAAATAGAACATGTCTCCTCTTGCAATAAACGCTGAGTGCAAAAATGGACAAATGCCCCACGTTCTCAAAAGGAAAAGACCATTTGGGCAGGATTTCTGGGGGTGGCCAAAGTCGGGTTTTAGCACTCTTGGCTCATTGTCCCTCTTCTGTAGACTGTGAGAAGGGAAGTGGGGGATGACCTTGAAACATGCTTCAGGAGTATTTAGAGGAGGGGAGAGATCAGTGCTCCTTCAAGCCAAGTAAGTGTTCAGGGAACTTAACGCTTCTCCTTTAGGGTTAACTCTTGCCGGGGAAAGGCTCATCCGGTGACCGCAGTGCCGTACGCAGAGCTGCGTGGTGATGGCTGTGTATAAGAACAGAGCATCCACAGGGACTTCCCTGGCAGTTCAGTGGCTACAGCTCCAGAGTTACACTGCTGGGGCCGTGGATTCGATTCCTGGCTGGAGAACTAACAGCCTACACAGCCGAAAAATAGAAAAAAAATAGCATGAGTGTGTTTACACACATGCATCCCTGGGGATGAAATGACTGAGCCATAGATTATTCAGGGGTTCAGCTTCAGGGGATGCTGCCAAATGGTTTTCCAATGTGTTCTACCAGTGCTTCTCTATCTTTATTACTATTATGATTGCATCATTATTGTTAGTGATTATTTTTTCCAACTGTGACTCTTATCAACTCCACATTCTTGGAGTAATTATGAGCCAGGCGCTGTGCTAAACATGACATATATTATAATTCCGCTTCCACAACAACCTGTGAGGACTCATTCAAGGTTAAAGGAACTGAGGGTCAGAGACCGGGAAACTTGTGGAACACAGAAGGCTAGTAAGTTGTGCTGTTAGAATTTAAACCTCAGCTCTCTGGTTTCAGAACCTGTGTTTATAATTTCTGTGCATTTGGTTATTAAACATTTTCACTTGGTATTATATGATATGGCCAGGTGGCTCAGTGGTAAAGAATCCACCTGCCAATGCAGGAGATGTGGGTTTGATCCCTGGGTTGTGAAGATCCCCTGGAGAAGGAAATGACAACTTGCTTCAGCATTCTCGCCTGAAAAATTCCATGGACCGAGGAGCCTGGTGGGCAACAGTCCATGGAGTCTCAAAGAGTCAGACACGACTAGGTGACTGAGCATTCACACATTATGTGATATTTCTTATATGTGGAATCTTAAAAAATGGTACAAATAGTCTTAAAAAACAGACTCACAGATACAGAGAACAAACATGGGCACCAAAGGGAAAGTGGTGGGAGGGTAAATTAGGAGTCTGGGATTAACACTCACACCCACCACCAGGTATAAAATGGGTAACCAACAGGAAAAGCACGGAAAACTAGGCTCAGTACCTCCTAATGACCTATAATGGAAAAGACTTTGAAAAAGAATATATATGTGAAAAACTCACACACATAACACATGTACACACATCTGAATCACTTTATATGTGAAAAACTCATATACATAACACATGTACACACATCTGAATCACTTTATATGTGAAAAACTCATACACATAACATCTGTACACACGCATCTGAATCACTTTATATGTGAAAAACTCATACACATAACATCTGTACACACGCATCTGAATCACTTTATATGTGAAAAACTCATATACATAACATATGTACATACACATCTGAATCACTTTATATGTGAAAAACTCATACACATAACATATGTATACACATCTGAATCACTTTATATGTGAGAAACTCATATACATAACATGTATACACACATCTGAATCACTTTATATGTGAAAAACTCATATACATAACATATGTGTATACACATCTGAATCACTTTATATGTGAAAAACTCATATACATAACATATGTATACACACATCTGAATCACTTTATATGTGAAAAACTCATACACATAACATATGTATACACACATCTGAATCACTTTATATGTGAAAAACTCATATACATAACATATGTGTATACACATCTGAATCACTTTATATGCGAAAAACTCATATACATAACATATGTACACACATCTGAATCACTTTATATGTGAAAAACTCATACACATAACATATGTATACACATCTGAATCACTTTATATGTGAAAAACTCATACACATAACATATGTGTATACACATCTGAATCACTTTATATGTGAAAAACTCATATACATATGTACACATATGTATACACATTCAGATGTGTATACACATCTGAATCACTTTATATGTGAAAAACTCATACACATAACATATGTGTACACACATCTGAATCACTTTATATGTGAAAAACTCACACACATAACACATGTACACACACATCTGAATCACTTTATATGTGAAAAACTCACACACATAACACATGTACACACACATCTGAATCACTTTATATGTGAAAAACTCACACACATAACACATGTACACACACATCTGAATCACTTTATATGTGAAAAACTCACACACATAACACATGTACACACACATCTGAATCACTTTGCTGTGCCCCTGAAACTAAGCCAACACTGTAAATCAACTATATTTCAATAGAAATTTTTAACAAATGCCTTGTTTACATTAAAATGAAATATTATGTTAAATATAAGATGAATGTAGATAAAGAGAAAACTTAGCTAAACATTTACACAATAAGAAAGTCTTCTAGGAATGTTTACTTTTTGAGCATTCCTGGTTAGCTAATACATTTTTTGAAAATTTTGAGCTTTTCCCTCAGAGGTCATATCGGTCAACTGTATGCCATTTGCTGTTAACATCGTATTTGAAAAGCTTCTCTTTTTTCAGTTTTACCTCTTAGACCTGAAACTGCTTCTACAACATTCTTGCCCTCAGCCGCACCCCCGTCCGGGGAGGATTCGGGAGATGGGCGGTTCCGGGTTCAGTGGCTCCTGTCCCTGTCGCGTCCTCCCCAGGACAGCAGGGGCTGCTCCGGTTTGTGAGGGCTTTCAAGGGAGGGGATCGAAGTCTTCCACTGACAGTAAATGATTATTCCTGATCCAGGTCCTGCTGCAGAAAGAGTTCAGTTCAGTTCAGTCGCTCAGTCGTGTCCGACTCTTTGCGACCCCATGAATCGCAGCACGCCAGGCCTCCCTGTCCATCACCAACTCCCGGAGTTCACTCAGACTCACGTCCATCGAGTCGGTGATGCCATCCAGCCATCTCATCCTCTGTCGTCCCCTTCTCCTCCTGCCCCCAATCCCTCCCAGCATCAGAGTCTTTTCCAATGAGTCAACTCTTCGCATGAGGTGGCCAAAGTATTGGAGTTTCAGCTTTAGCATCAGTCCTTCCAATGAACATTCAGGACTGATCTCTTAAAGATGGACTGGTTGGATCTCCTTGCAGTCCAAGGGACTCTCAAGAGTCTTCTCCAACACCACAGTTCAAAAGCAGAAAGAGTAGGCGACCTTATTCACTTCTATCTGCTTGCTCAGTCCTGTCCGACTCTGCGACCCCATGGGCTGTAGCCCTCCAGGCTCCTCCGTCCATGGATTCTCCAGCAAGAAGGCTGGGGTGGGGTGCCATGCCCTCCTCCAGGAGACCCTCCCCACCCAGAGATCAAAGCTGCAGCTCTTGCTTGGCAGGCAGCCTCTTGACTCCAAGGAAGTTGGTCTTCTAGCGTCGGTTCCTCTTATCGCCCACCAGGCGGCGCTGAATGTCTCGCCGTCACGTTGCTGCTCGCGGTCTCAGCCCTGGTCCCGCTTTCGTCAGCTTTCCTTTAAGACACACCCACTCAGGCAGCGCCTCGGGCCTACCGCTCCTACCTCTCCGGCGACGTTCCCGAAGTCCTTGCTTCCCCTTGCCTGCAAGACACAAACTGCAGCCTCCCCCGCCCGACCCTTCCGTGCTGACAGTTCTCAGAGCTTTATTCTGGGGCCACAGTTGGTTCCTGAGGTAACTGCCTGGTCAGTACCTGGTCTTCCTGCTGAGTTCCAGCTGCAGATGATGCGGCGACTCCGTGAACTACTTGTGACACAGACACACTCAGTTGAGGACCCGCACGGAATGCACCTTCCCTTCTCCTTTCTCTTTCTTAGTGTAGGACCACACCACCCACCCAGAGGTCCAAACTGGACCCATATAATTTCCCCCAGTAGGTCCCCTGCCTTCATTCCACACAACCAATCACTGCATCCTGTGTCTCAAATTCACCGACTTCTCTATCGCTACTGTCCCGATTCAAATGCCATGTCTCTTCTTTGAAAAATAGAAGCAGATTCTTAAATTGCCTATTTTCCTTTTCCTCCATCCATTCATATTGCAGTCATCAGATCAGATCAGATCAAATCAGTCGCTCAGTCGTGTCCGACTCTTTGCGACCCCATGAATCACAGCACGCCAGGCCTCCCTGTCCATCACCAACTCTCGGAGTTCACTCAGACTCATGTCCATCGAGTCGGTGATGCCATCCAGCCATCTCATCCTCTGTCGTCCCCTTCTCCTCCTGCCCCCAATCCCTCCCAGCATCAGAGTCTTTTCCAAAGAGTCAACTCTTCGCATGAGGTGGCCAAAGTACTGGAGTTTCAGCTGTAGCATCATTCCTTCCAAAGAAATCCCAGGGCTGATCTCCTTCAGAATGGACTGGTTGGATCTCCTTGCAGTCCAAGGGACTCTCAGGAGTCTTCTCCAACACCACAGTTCAAAAGCATCAATTCTTTGCCGCTCAGCCTTCTTCACAGTCCAACTCTCACATCCATACTTGACCACAGGAAAAACCATAGCCTTGACTAGATGAACCTTTGTTGGCAAAGTAATGTCTCTGCTTTTGAATATGCTATCTAGGTTGGTCATAACTTTCCTTCCAAGGAGTTAGCGTCTTTTAATTTCATGGCTGCAGTCACCATCTGCAGTGATTTTGGAGCCCAGAAATATAAAGTCTGACACTGTTTCCACTGTTTCCCCATTTATTTCCCATGAAGTGGTGGGACCGGATGCCATGATCTTCGTTTTCTGAATGTTGAGCTTTAAGCCAACTTTTTCACTCTCCTCTTTCACTTTCATCAAGAGGCTTTTGAGTTCCTCTTCACTTTCTGCCATAAGGGTGGTGTCATCTGCATATCTGAGGTTATTGATATTTCTCCTGGCAATCTTGATTCCAGCTTGTGTTTTTTGTATTGCAGTCATACATGTACATATATATATATATATATATATATATAAATAATCCAACTCTTTGTGACTTCATTGACGGTAGCCCGCCAGGCTCCTCTGTCCGTGGGATTCCCCAGGCAAGAATCCTGGAGTGGGTTTGCTGTGCCCTGCTCCAGGGGGTCTTCCTGACCCAGGGATCGAACCCGCGTCTCTTGCATCTCCTGAATTGGTAGGTGGGTTCTTTACCACTAGCACCACCTGGGAAGTCTGATATAGTAGAAAATGACAACCCATTCCAGTATTTTGTCTGGAGAATCCCCTGGACAGAGGAGCCTGGCGGGCTACAATCCATAATGTCACAAAGAGTTGCACACGACTGAGGGACTAAGCACACACACACACACACACACACAGGCATCCCTGGTGGCTCAGCGGCAAAGAAGCCAAAGCGGGAAACGCAGGAGACATGGGCTCGATCCCTTGGAGGAGGGTCTGGCAACTCATTCCAGTGTTCTCGTCTGTAGAGTCCCGTGGACAGAGGGGCCTGGTGGGCTACAGTCCATGGGGTTGCAAAGAGTGGGACACAACTGACGTTGACTGAGCACGCATGTGCACACACACACACACACACACACACACATTCTTGTAGAGAGATACTTGTAGAAACATGTATGTGAGTGTTTTGTTCATCTGTAACGTCTCCTCCTCACCCCTGTGTAAGAGCCACGAGGTCAGCGTCTTGTCCGTTTTGATTGTGCAGTATCTCTCTGCCCACAGCAGTGCCTGATACAGAGGACGCGCTCAGTAAGTATTTGCTCAGTGGACGAATTCACCGCTGAACCAGTAATTGTAGCCAGAAGAGAGCTGTATGTCGGTTGTCTTTGATGCTGGTTGTATACACTGCTTGCAGGGCTGGGGGTGCTCCGGGGGACAGCGTCCATTGTGGATTTCCACCCTCCTCAGTTTGATAATAAACATGAAGTCTGTTCTTTCTGATGACAGCGGACCCCGTGCACTGGGTGCTGAGTGTATGCGTGGGTGCGTCAGTCACTTACCCGTCTCTGGGGTCACCCGGAGGGCGGGCTCTCACGCCGAGGTGCACGGGGGTCACCCGTGAGGACGGGCTCTCACGCCGAGGTGCACGGGGGTCACCCGTGAGGACGGGCTCTCACGCCGAGGTGCACGGGGGTCGCCCGTGAGGACGGGCTCTCACACCGAGGTGCACGGGGACACTCAGAGCCTCTTTCTTTTCCCGGGTCTTTCTGGTGCTGTGCCTGAATTCCAATAGTTGCCCCACTCCTCAAGGGACATCGGTAATGTAATCTTAAAGAGTTATCTAGTTGGGAGAGGCAATTTATTAACTCGGAAAATATACAAGCCCTGACTGGTTTATCTGATCGTTTTAATTACCATTCTTTGATATCTTGAAAGTGCTGGTTTGGGTGAGGGTATGTGTGTAATGAGCTTGAATAGACTGGGGGCAGTGTGGGGGAGCTGGGCATCTGGACACCCCGTAGAAGATGCTTGAAAATGAGACAGGCACTTCCAAGAATTGGTAGGACAGAGAAGAAAGCCGTCCATGTTATCATTTTGCTTGGGTTTGTTTCTGCTGATAAGATTGTGCTTTCAGAATCTGGATTCACATTATTTCATCAGTTCTGGTAATTTCTCAGCCCCAGTCTCTTTAAATTTGCCTCTCCATTTTCTGCTTCTGGGACTCAAAATACACATCTTTGTTTTATTCTATTTTCCACATATATTAATCTTATTAGCAATATTTCCCACCTCCTTACATCTTTACACTTCATTCTAGGTTATCCTGTGTTTTGATCTTTTATCCATTAATGTTTTCTTCAGCTGTGTCTAACTTGTTTAACCCTCTACTCAGTTTTTTACTTTAATAGTTAAATATTTAATCTCTAAAATTTCTGTTTGGTTCCTTTTCAAATATGCCTCATCATACATACTTTTTCTTCTTGGACGCTAAGTTTTATGTTGTTTTTAAAGACACTTTACATATGGCTATGTTATATTGTGTATACAGTAATTCTAACAGCTGAGAACCTTGGGCTCTAAATCCTCTTTCATGGTGGCTTATTTCTTTGTATATCTGGGGATATTTTATTGTAAAACCATAGTTGCTTCTAATTATTGATCTAGAAGAACACTGCTGCTGCTGCTGCTGCTAAGTCGCTTCAGTCGTGTCCGACTCTGTGCGACCCCATAGATGGCAGCCCACTAGGTTCCCTCGTCCCTGGGATTCTCCAGGCAAGAACACTGGAGTGGGTTGCCATTTCTTTCTCCAAGGCATGAAAGTGAAAAGTGAAAGTGAAGTCGTTCAGTCGTGCCCGACTCCTAGCGACCCCATGGACTGCAGCCTACCAGGCTCCTCCGTCCATGGGATTTTCCAGGCAAGAGTACTGGAGTGGGGTGCCATTGCCTTCTCCAAGAGGAACACTGGAGGCATTTATTCTCCAATGTTTGCATTTTCCTTTTCTGAGCGCCAGGGGGTGCTACTGAGCTGTGATTGGTCTGGCCTTTCAGAGTCTATGACTCACACTAAATTTTAAGAACCACTGGCTAGACTTTAACCTCCAGACATTGGTTTAATTGGTCTGGGAATACAGATGAACATTGACATCTTTAATGTGTCCCAGGAAAATGCAGCCAAAATTGAGAATAACTGATCTATACCTGTTGTTTCAATTTATAGTCAAAAACACCAAGTCTAGTAAGATTAAATTATTATTCCAAACTATCAGATTTTATGCTATTTTCCTAATTTCCAAAACAAGGAGATAGACATGATGTCTTCTGAGACCTCGCAGCCATAATGGGACCTGGATGATAGAAGAAGCCAACTATTTCAGCCTCCAGTGTTAATCATTAGGGTTTTTTTTCCCCCCTCCCTAATGTTTTCTTCATTTTCCTCCCTAATGTCTACTTCACTGTTCATTCACTTTAAGTTGTGTATTCTCAGTGGAGCAAAAATTGGTTCTTGGTGTAAAAAAATCTTAACGCAGTGGATTATGGTTCTCCATATCTTTATTCTACACAATAAAATCTTATTCTTTAGTATTTCTCTCATTAGGGAGAAATGTAATTTAAAGCTAAATTTATTAATTAAATATATTTTTTCTTCTAGGGCAAGGGACAGTGGTAATGAAAAAAGAGGTTGAAAAAAATTATTTTTAAAAGGTTTTATAGATGTATTGCTGGAGAAGAAAATGGCAACCCACTCCAGTGTTCTTGCCTGGAGAATCCCAGGGGTGGGGGCGCCTGGTGGGCTGATGTCTATGGGGTCACACAGAGTCGGACATGACTGAAGTGACTTAGCAGTAGCAGCTTCATGTAGGAGTCCAGGGATCCGAGTTCCCATTTTTTGAGTTTTCTTACCCTTTAAAGCTCAGATTTCATCTCACAAGGTTTTTTTTTTTTTTAAACTCTGAAACCATATTGTCCATTATGATAGCTGCTAGCCATATGTTGTTAGTAAACTAAGTAAAATTAAAAATACAGTTTCTGTCACAACAGCCCCATTCCTAGAGATCAGTAGCCACATGGAGCCAGTGGCAACTGCAGTGAACAGCAGAGACACGGGGCATTGTCTTCACTGCAGACCATCCTACTGGACAGTGCTGTTCCTTTTTAATAAAAATATTTTAGTCGATGAACTGTTTTTGGCCTTGCAGATCTTAGTCGTGGCCCTCGGGGTCTTCGCTGCGGCCGCAGACTCCCCCTAGCAGCGGCAGGTGGGCTTTCTGGGTGCAGCTGTGGCGTGCAGGCTTAGTTGCCTCGTGGCGTGTGAGATCTTAGTTCCCTGATTAGGGATCGAACCCACGTCCCATCCCCTGCATTGTAAGGCAGATTCTCAGCCACTGGACCACCAGGTAAGTCGCCGACAGTGCCGTTCTTGACCATCACGTTTACATCCTGAGAGCACAACAGTGTGGTAAACAGTGTGTAGCGGGGCCTCTGTGCAGCCAGCACTCCACACTGTCAGAGGCATAGTGCAAAGAGCAGCCTATGCGTCTTTCTGGACACCAATGCAATAAACAAGGGAGAAAATGGTGGAGATTTTTAATAGGAGATAGAGTATGATCGGGGTTCCCTGGTGGCTCAGACTATAAAGAATCCACCTGCAATGTGGGAGACCTGGGTTTGATTTCTGGGTTGGGAAGATCCCCTGGAGGAGGGCATGGCAACCCACTCCTGTATTCTTGCCTGGAGAATTCCCATGGACAGAAGAGCCTGGCGGGCTACAGTCCATGGGTCACAAAGAGTTGGACACGACTGAGGGACTAAGCACAGCACCATACTAAGAGTATGGTCATCTTGTTTATGAAGAAGGATCTGAGACAGCACTGTAGCAAAGGGGAGAAAGAGCAGCAGCCGGCAATACAGCCAGGAGGTTCCTGCAAGATTCTAGATGGGAAACACTGAGGATATGAACTAAGTCAATGAATGACAAGGGAGGTGGGGGAGCAAGGGGGGAAGGCATTTGAAGAGGAGTTAACCTTGACAGGAAGTTTGGGTGAAGACAAAGAAGAGAAATGAGAGTGGAAAATGATTCGGCTTCTTGGTGCATCAGTAGCAAGATGCTGATGCTGTGTTGGAGATTTCCTGGGTGATCCAGGAGTTCAGTAGCTAAGAATTTGCCTTCCAGTGCAGGTGACGTGGGTTCAGTTCGGCCCCTGGTTAGGGAACTGGGGGACCTCAGCTCACAAGCTGCGGCTACTGAGCCTGTGCACCACAGGGGGGGAGCTCTGTGCTGCAGTGAAGACCTGAGGCAGCCAAAAGTAAACAAAAATAAAACCAGGCAATGCTCGAGAAGGAAAGCGTTTAGAAGGGGGAGACGGTGAGTTCAGTCTGGGGTCATCTTGCGTACAAGGTGCTCAGCTTCACGCAACGTTGTTCGCAGTTACTTTTGTACCAAAGGGAAAGGCCTACAGGGTGCCAGACGCTGGGCCAAAGGGAGCCCCGGCGATGAGGAGCGCACACGGGGAGATGGAGCGTAGAACCCGCTCTGGGCCCCTCCCGTGACATGTGAACTGCTGCACACTGAGGAGGGCTGGAAGACAAACAGCTCCAGGGCCCATCCTGCGGTGGGTGCTCGTGTCTCTTGCCTTCCGCACATTTATCTGGGATTTCACAGCTGCTTTACTTTCAGTTTCTCTGGATTTCATTCTATATCCTGTGTTACTCTGACTTACCCTCACACCCTCTTCCAGGAGATGGCCAGGGATGAGAGCTGGTGCATTTAAAGATGAATGTGCTGGGAAAAAGCAGAGATGGGGGAGATGGATTGAAGTGGGGGGGACTCAGTGGGAGACAGAACAGCTAAACGTGGACGGTGTCCGGAGGCCCAGAGAACAAGGGAGCGGATGGGCAGAAGTCTGCAGGCCAAGCGAAGCCTCCTGATGCCCAGTGGGAGGTAGGGGTGGGTGAAGTGGAGACATGGACAGACCCGCCAAGATTTTAAACTTAAGAGAACGAACAGATAGGGTATTCCATAAGGTAAGACATGTGGGAGGAAAGCCGGTTTGGAGGAAATAGTTGGAATTCAGTGTTGGATGTGTTGACTTTGATTATGTTGACAGATTTCTATTGAGCCAAATGTCAGCACTTCAGCGTGCAATCATACAGTGGAATATTCTTTCATAAGCAGCTGGTAGGATATGGTGCATGAGCTGACAGAGGGCTGTGCGTGTGCAGAAGGAGAAGTGGCTTCAGGGGAGGGGGAGGAGGAGCCCAAATCAGTGAAAACACACGTGTGCGATTAAAAATAAAACAATCTGTCATTCCAATATTCTGGCCACCTGATGTGAAGAGCTGATTCATTTGAAAAGATCCTGATGCTGGGGAAGATTGAAGGCGGGAAGAGAAGGGGACAACAGAGGATGAGATGGTTGGATGGCATTACTGACTCAATGGACATGAGTTTGAGTAAGCTCCGGGAGTTGGTGGTGGACAGGGAGGCCTGGCGTGCTGCAGTCCATGGGGTCGCAAAGTGTTGGACACGACTGAGTGACTGAACTGAAATGAACTAAATCTACCATTCAGAAACTTACGTCTTGTTCATGAACTGGGTGCCCAAAATCAGATTACCTTTTTTCTTCACTCTACTTAGATTAAAGGCCTCTGTTGCTCATCATCTTGCTTATGAATTTCTTCCCTTCTTCAGGTACTTCCTCCCATGACAGTTTAAAAACCTTCAAGATTCTTTCTTGCTCCAAGGAATCACTGCTGCTTACCATCTTATAGAGAAAGAAAACAGCAAAGGCACCTACATCTGCAGTCCCGTCCTGTCTCCATGGTTACCGTCCTACCGCAGCGCCGGCGTCCCGGGCGTCCGAAGCATCCGTCCGCAGGCGGCCCAGCTGCCCTGGGCGTGAAGCACCCCGAGGCGGAGGTCACCCCCGTCCATGGCGGCGAGCTCTCTGGCGCCCCGAGGCGGCAGCTCCCACACCATGACCGGGTGTTGAGGATTGGGCGGGTGATGCCTCGGCCCGGTCTTTCCTCTCCGCTGGGAAGACCGCTCCCCCCAGGCCTTGGGTCTCCCAGTTACGCTGCATTGCGTGGCTGAGGTTGGTCTGTTCCTCCGCTGTTCTAAGGAATGTGGCAGGAGAGGCAGCCGGACCTGCCCGACTCTCCGTGTCTCAGCTCGTGAAGCAGAACATGACTCTCCTTCCCTTGGATTCAGGGTTTGGTTCTGTTTCTTTTCCTCTGTTGTTCAGTCACTAAGTCGTATCTGACTCTTTGTGACCTCATGGACTGCAGCACGCCAGGCTTCCCTGTCCTCCACTATCTCCCGAAATTTGCTCAAATTCATGCCCATTGAGTCAGTGATGCTATCTAACCCTTCCTCTGCCACCGCATTTTCCTTTTGTCTTCAGTCTTTCCCAGCATCAGGCTCTTTTCCAGTGAGTTGGCTCTTTCTTATCTTAGGTTGAGTCATATTTCTCTACTCAACTTGCTAGACATCGGTCAAAACACTATTGGCCAAAGTCAGAAATTGCTATCATGCTGCTGCCTTCAAATGTCTTACCTTCAAAGACTTGCCCTCAATGACTGACTGGTATCAAGTTACATCAGTCAGCAAGTACTTATCAGGCTCCCACAGCCTGTGTAACTTATCATGTTTATAGACACAGGCCCTTAGGTTGCAAGTGTGTAATTAAGTGAAGTATGTACACAGAAGCACAATAATTAGAACAGCATCTCTAAATGGGTTAGAGACGTCGAGAGTGAGTTGAGAAAGCCTTCAGAAACAGTAGACTCTGAACATCTCAGAAGCTCAGATTATATTTAATAAACATTTGCTGGTCTCCTACCCAGTACCAGACACTTCCACATTATTTTGTTACAAGAAATAGGATTCATACTTAAGTACACACCATGTGACAAGGCAGAGTTATTACAGCAATAATTCTTGAAAATCAGTAGCGTTCCTCCAAGGCACTCTAGACTTCCATCTTTCATCACAAACTCTGTAGCCTAAAGAGCAAACCCCCAATATTTGGGATAGTTCAGTCCGTGTTTGCTGATAATAATAAATCCATGCACCCAAATAGATGGACTGTTCCCATGGGAACAGTCTAATTTTTCTCTTGCCCTACTGATCCTGGACTTGTTAAGCTTGCAGCATCCAAACCTTTCTTGCCTGCTTTTGTGCTAAGTCACTTCAGTCGTGTCTGACTCTTTGTGGCCCCATGGACTGTAGCCCTAGCCTGCCCGGCTCCTCTGTCCATGGGATTTCCCAGGCCAGAATACTGGAAAGGTTGTCATTTCTTTCTCCAGGGGATCTTCCCAGCCAAGGATCAAACCCATGTCTCTTAGGTCTCCTGCACTGACAGGTGGGTTCTTTACCACTGGCACCATCTCGGAAGCCCAGTGCAGAGATAACGGCGCCAACCTGCTATTGAGGCTTAAATGAGATAAACTGAAATACTGAGTTTGAGCCTGGTGATAGCAAACATTCAACAAACACCTGTGACTTCTGCTTTTTCCGTTCTCCTAAATTAAATACCATCTTCACATGTTTCTAATATAGGTCGCTCGCAACAAATGCCAAAAACTTTAACAGATTATTTAAATGGAAACTATCATATATATTAATATTATCAATAAGTTTATATAATAATCATATATATTAATTTGCGTGAACTGGGAAAATGGTATTTAATTGTAGCTGAGGAGCATTTTGATTCAAATTTGTGGCACCCAGGACATTGTTAGGGGCACAGTTTGGGAACCTCCAACTGCTGTAATTCAGGAGTGCTGCCTGAATCACATAATTCCCATTGACTTAAAGGGTTTTTCCTAAGATCTTGAGAATAGTATCTTTGTAATTAATACAAACCCATTAGTTGGTCCTCAAGGCTTATGGGGCTCTAGCTCACACTTTTATTCCTTGTATCCTACTGGATAATGACTGAAGACATCATGATTTATTTATTTTGTTGGCCTCATCAAAAAGATAAATGTGGCATGTGGAATCTTACTCCCCTACCAGACATTAACCTGCATCCCCGGCACTGGAAGGCGGAGTCTTGGCCACTGGACCTCCAGGGAAGCCCCTGCAGACCTCATTCTGGTGGAAGACACCCTCTACAGATGTAGGACTCAATCACGTTAGTTCAGGAGACGCAGCAATTGCTCATTTCTAGCGTTTCCCTACCAGTTCACACCGCCCTGATGTTTCCTTTCCTCGGTTTGAAGATAACCCTCACTGCTGTGAACAAATCCAGGGGTGTCAGAGGTCGCGTGTGGGAAAAGTTCCATCTGGCACTAGCTTTTCAGACCAGCTAGTTGACACGTGTTCCACTTTAAAGGGAATGATGGGAAGGTTGGGGCCCGAATGTGGGGGTATGGGATAGAGATTGCTGAAGAGGGACGTGGGCATGGTCCGGTGGAATCCTGGGCTGGGTGTTCTGAGAACAATGGGGATTTTGTAGGTGGAGCTGAAAGCCTTGGAAGAAGGTTGCCTGCTCGACAGTCTTGGCTTTCACCCCTCCCTGTGCTCATCCTAGAATCAGGGTTGTTTGAGATTAAAGGGATTGTCTCCATGGAAGATGCAAAGGATTCTTGAAGCCCAGTATGAAGAGTGCTAAAGGATTTCCTCTAAGGGTGTGTCTACAAATCAGGTGGTGCAAATCCGGGCTTCTGGGTTATGTTTGAAGATGAGGATGATTAGAAAAATAAGAACAATAACAGCAACCATAATAGCAGGAACAGCAAAGCCCATCACCGTTCTTGCTTTTTAGAAGTCAGGATATTTGTGTACTGTGTCTGTAAACCTCCCCTAGCCTGAGAAAGTTGACTTTGGTTTCCAGAGATGGTTATAGTTTAGTTAACATGCTTTCATTGTCTGGGTCTTTGTCTAAAATTTTGCTTGATAAATATTAGGTGCCTTATTATGGGCAAAGCATGTGCTCAGACATTCAGTCGTGTCTGGCTTTTTGTGACCCCGTGGTCTATAGCCCAACAGGCTCCTCTGTCCATGGGGTTCTCCAGGCAAGAATACTGGGGTGGTTCACCACTTCCTCCTTCACGGGGTCTTCCCAACCCAGAGATTGAACCCGTGTCTCTTGAGTCTCCTGCGTTGGCAGGTGGATTCTTTATCACTAGCACCAGGGGTTAAAAAAAAAAAAGTTGGCCTTGGGAGTGATAGAAACTTCTTATAAATAAATTCTTGGTCCATTGTAAGCATTCAGTGTATGTCTATGAAATGAATGAATCTAAAGCTAAGTCCTTGTGGCTGGGGTGTGGAAGGTTGAATCATGACTGTGGCATTCAGTGAGGTCTTTCAACCTTGACGTTTTGGTGTGACCTCCAGTCAGTCCAGTTATCCTCCCATTCAATTCTCATGTGAATAAATGTGGCATCTCATGATCCCTCAGACCGAGAGTGAAGTTACAGAATGTCAGCACTGAGAGTTCATTTTGTCCAACCTCTTAATTTTACAGATAATGAGACAGAAGCATAGTTTTTAATCCCTTTGAAAACATGTTAATCTAGATTGCCTCATGACTATAATGAATGGGCGCTGATCCTCAGTGCTGACCCAGAGCTGGGGTAGAGATTAGTTTGCATAACTCCGTCTATTTTGGTGCATTTGTAACTTGGACAGCCACCCACCTCCTTTTTTAGAGCATTCTTCCAACTCTTGGATTTCCTGGGTCCAAGGAATATAATCTGCAAGAGTAGAATTATAGAAATCTGCACAGGTCTGTGGGAAATATCCATATTTGGAGGAGGGGGAATTTTTTCCTCCCTAATATTTTTCTAGGTCTAACCTTTACAGTCTGTTGAAAAAAATTTGTGGGGTGGTGGCTGCGCAATAGGGTTAGATAAAGAGAATAGCGCTTGAGTGAGAATGGATCGAAGTCCTCCGTTTCCTCCCATATATGACCTCCAGTGCTTGAATGAGAATGGATTGAAGTCCTCCGTTTTCCTCCCATATATGACCTCCAGTGCTTGAGTGAGAATGGATTGAAGTCCTCCGTTTTCCTCCCATATATGACCTCCAGTGCTTGAGTGAGAATGGATTGAAGTCTTCCGTTTCCTCCCATATATGACCTCCAGTGCTTGAGTGAGAATGGATCGAAGTCCTCCGTTTCCTCCCATATATGACCTCCAGTGCTTGAATGAGAATGGATTGAAGTCTTCCGTTTTCCTCCCATATATGACCTCCAGAGAAGACGTGTGAAGGGAGGGATCCTGGGACGCACAGAGAATGGTGTTCAGAGTTTCGGATTCTATTAACATTGCCTGTTGCTTCCAGTTTTGCTCGTTGTGGACTCAATTCCATTTTGGCTTTACTGTGTGATATTTTAAGCCAATACATCTTCCCAGGTGGCTAAAGTGGTAAAGAACCTGCCTGCAACGCTGGAGACAAACAGGTTCGATCAATTTGTGGGGAAGATGCCCTGGAGGAGGAAATGGCAACACACTTCCATATTCTTGCCTGGAAAATTTCATGGACAGAGGAGCCTGGTGGGCTAAGTCTATTGGGTTGCAAAGAATTTGGAGATGACTTAGTGACTGAGCACATTTTGATACTGTACTCACTAAATTCACTTGCCTTCTTAAAAAATTCTTCATCAGTACTCACACTCTCGGTATGTCAAAAAAGAACAATATTCAGTAAAAGGGCCCAATTACGCTTCATCAAGCTTACCTTAGCCACTGAATCTGTTGTGTATTTATTGAGCATATTAATATGTATCCTTGACAAAAATACTTTCCCAGCCCCCTTTTAGATCCTTGAGTGGATCTGACCATATCTTCAGCTCCAATTAACCACAATTTTCCCTATTATATGAGTTCTTTCACTTTCCAATTGATTTTGAAATTGACCTTGAAGGAATTTCAGAGTAGTCTTTTACTGCTTATTTGATATAATTTTTCATTGCATTTTTTCTAGCTAAGACATCTTAATTAGAAAAATTTTAAATGTGATGACTGAATTAAAATTTATTTTTTGTAACACTGGTGCATTTATGCCTTTAAGGCACATTTAAGCATTTTTGACAAAGGTTTCCCTTGCCTCCTCCCCCTGTTCTCCTAACAGAAGAAACACCAAGATTCTGATTTATTTGCATTTCATTATAAAAGCTTATTTTAAAAATAAGCCTTTAAGTGCAGTTTCAGATTGACCACTCTGCTTCCCTCTCAATTGCTTGGTTATAGGAGCTCATGATTTTTTGTGTCATCAAAAGCAATATAAAGTCAATAGTAATTGATATCTGTGTTTAATGAAGACACTCATTAAAAAAGCAAACCTATGTATGAGGCCTGCAGGGATTTTCTAAATTTAATTAATTTAGTTTAATTGGAAGCTACTTATTTTACAATAGTGGGGTGGTTTTTGCCATACATGGACACGAATCAGCCATGGGTGTACATGTGTCCCCATCCTGAACCCCCCTCCCACCTCCCTCCCCATCCCATCCCTCAGGGTCATCCCAGTGCACCAGCCCTGAGCGCCCTGTCTCATGCATCGAACCTGGACTGGCGATCTGTTTCACATATGCACATTTCAATGCTATTCTCTCAAATCATCCCAACTTTGCCTGGATTTTAAGTGAGAGGCCCCTGAATTTTTTATGCTGTATCCTACCCGCTTATCATACCATCAATGACTCCAAGAGGCCAGATTTTCCCACGTTACTTTTCACAGAATTGTCTTGTTCCATGAACTTTCATGAAAAAGCAGGGTATTAGCCAGCACAGAAGAGCTAGACTTTGCTGATTTTGATTGTAAAATTATATCCTGAGGATTAAATCTAGTGGAATATGAAAGACCTTGAGATTCACAAGTTTTCCTTCTGCTTTTTCTCCCAGAGAAGCCCAGCCCAGCAAAGTCCCCAGTGATTTGTGCTCATTCATATTCCAGTGTGGTACTTCTGTACCTTAGTCAGCGAACCCGTCTTTCCAGTTGCTTTTCCAGGAGTGGTGAGACGTTGCAGTAGCATTTTGGACTTGACAGGCTTCTCCTGATGTAATGACTGGGTGGCTGAGGAAGGCGAGTGCCTGAGATGAAACGTGTTTGGAAACTGAAACCACAAAACAAGGATTCATTCACATCATGGAGCCCGAGTCTCAGAAACGAGGATCTTTTTCTTAAGTGAAATTTAGATGAAAGGTTGAAGGCAGAATATAGACAAGCTAGGTTCAATCTTTTTTCTTTTTTTTTTCTGATTCTGAGAATGGCTTCCAAGAAAGCCAACTTACAGATATAGAAGGAATACTGATTAGAAAAACGTTGTATTGAAACAGTGATAGCAATTATTGATTCAAGCAAGGATCATTAATGAGGCTGAAATGTGAAAATGCTTGATGAAGGTAGGTGAGGATGTGTCGTGGCCTGACAGGCTTCTCTGTCCACGGCAAGGATACTGGAGCAGGTTGTTATTTCCTCCTCCAGGGGATCTTCCCGACCCAGGGATCGATAACGCGTGTCTTGCGTCTCCTGCATTGGCAGGTAGATTCTTTCCCACTGCGCCACCTGGGAAGTCCCATAGTTTCAAAATATCTCCCTCTTATTTTATAACATAGAAAGGGACTGTGGTGACTTGACAATGAAGAAATCTAGAGAACACCACCCAACCAAATGATCAACGTTAAAATCACTGTAATGCTGCCCAAGAGGTATTATTCTTGTTAAAAACGCGTAACTTTAATCACGAGGAAACTTGAATCACCACAAACTAAACTGACAGACATTTTACAAAATAATTAGCCTGTGCTCTTCAAAATGTCAGTTTCATGAAAGTGAAGAAAGGCAGGGAAACTGGTTCAGATAAGAAGACAGAAGAGACAGGAGTGCTAAATGCAGCATATAAACCGGGGTTGGATCCTGAACTGGGAAGAATTGCTATGAAGGACATTTTGGATAATTAGTGAGATTGGAATAAGAACTGTAGATTGACTGCTGTATCGATGTTAAAATTTCAGATTTCAATAATTACACTGTGGTTATGTAAGAAAACATCATTTTTCTTAGGGAATATATGACTAAATATTTGGGGGTAAAGGGGTGTGATGTTTGCAACTTATGTACCAATACTTCTGAATTTATGTGTGTGTGTACATATATATATATGAGAGAGAGAGAGAGAGGGAGGGAGGGAGAGAGGGAAGCAGGGGTAGGGTAGAGATGGAATTAGGAAACAAATCAGACGAAACGTTAATGAGTGGTAAAGCTGAATAAAGGTTATGTGGTCATTGTTTGTAACATCCTTGCAACCTTGGCAAATTTAAAATAGTTACAAATAAAAAAACAAAAAGTTTTCCTAGAAAAGTCATAAAGAAAAAGACAGATTTGATTTAATAAAAATTTTAAAAGGCTCTGCTTTGAAAGAAAAAACAATCACATTAAAAGGGCAAATGGCAGAAATGGAAGATTAGATGGAGTTTACATGTACTTATAACATCAACTGAGCATCTATAAATTAATGAGAAAATACAAACACCTCAAAGTTAAAAATTATAATGGATACAAAGAAGCATTTAACAGAAAAAATATAAATGCTATTGACTGTCTGAACAGATGATTAATCTATAATTAATCAGAGGAATGCAAACTAAATTGGAAAAATTAATTTAAATTTTTTAAAAATTAAACATTTTTTATTGGAGTATTTGATTTAGAATGCTGTGCTAGTTTCCGGCACAGGACAGTGCGTCGGCGTATACACGCACATAGAGCCGCCCTTTTGGGCAAATTAAAAAAAACCTGATTTTAGGAGAAATTTGGAACTTTTTCTTCTTTCTACTTCCACGAAGGGAGCATAGATGGGCTAACTCACCTCTTTCTGCTACCAATCATTCCACCCAATATTGGTTACTTAAATTAGTCAGAACCTGATCTCCACTAGACTAGGAAAACCATGGTCTTTTTATCCTTCATTTTTAAAAATTGGACGATAATTGCTTTATAATGTTCTGTTGGTTTCTGCCACACAGCAAGCTTGGCTGCTCAGCACCACGCTGAGCTCCCCGCATTGTACAGCAGCACCTCACCGGTTATCTCTTTTACACACGGGAGGGTATTCAGGTCAGTGCTACTTTCTCGGTTCACCCTGCCCTCTCCTTCCCTGGCTGTGTCCACAAGTCCTTTGTCTACATCTGCATCTCCATTCTTTCCTGCAAACAGGCTCCTTGCAGTACGTTTAGGCTGCTTCCCTGTCCTGGCTACTGCAGACAGTGCTGCAGGGGACTCTTATGGGCCACTAGACCATTCAGGTATGACCTAAATCAAATCCCTTATGATTATACAGTGGAGGTGAGAAATAGATTTAAGGGCCTAGATCTGATAGGTAGAGTGCCTGGTGAACTATGGAATGAGGTTCATTGTACAGGAGACAGGGATCAAGACCATCCCCATGGAAAAGAAATGCAAAAAAGCAAAATGGCTGTCTGGGGAGGCCTTATAAATAGCTGTGAAAAGAAGAGAAGCGAAAAGCAAAGGAGAAAAGGAGAGATATAAACATCAGAATGCAGAGTTCCAAAGAATAGCAAGAAGAGATAAGAAAGCCTTCTTCAGTGATCAATGCAAAGAAATAGAGGAAAACAACAGAATGGGAAAGACTAGGGATCTCTTCAAGAAAATCAGAGATACCAAAGGAACATTTCATGCAAAGATGGGCTCGATAAAGGACAGAAATGGTATGGGCCTAACAGAAGCAGAAGATATTAAGAAGAGATGGCAAGAATACACAGAAGAATTGTACAAAAAAGATCTTCACGACCCAGATAATCATGATGGTGTGATCACTCACCTAGAGCCAGACATCCTGTAATGTGAAGTCAAATGGGCCTTAGAAAGCATCACTACGAACAAAGCTAGTGGAGGTGATGGAATTCCAGTTGAGCTATTCCAAATCCTGAAAGATGATGCTGTGAAAGTGCTGCACTCAATATGCCAGCAAATTTGGGAAACTCAGCAGTGGCCACAGGACTGGAAAACGTCACTTTTCATTCCAATCCCAAAGAAAGGCAATGCCAAAGAATGCTCAAACTACCGCACAATTGCACTCATCTCACACGCTAGTAAAGTAATGCTCAAAATTCTCCAAGCCAGGCTTCAGCAATATGTGAACCGTGAACTTCCTGATGTTCAAGCTGGTTTTAGAAAAGGCAGAGGAACCAGAAATCAAATTGCCAATATCCGCTGGATCATGGAAAAAGCAAGAGAGTTCCAGAAACACATCTATTTCTGCTTTATTGATTATGCCAAAGCCTTTGACTGTGTGGATCACAATAAACTGTGGAAAATTCTGAAAGAGATGGGAATACCAGACCACCTGATCTGCCTCTTGAGAAATTTGTGTGCAGGTGAGGAAGCAACAGTTAGAACTGGACATGGAACAACAGACTGGTTCCAAATAGGAAAAGGAGTACGTCAAGGCTGTATATTGTCACCCTGTTTATTTAACTTATATGCAGAGTACATCATGAGAAACGCTGGACTGGAAGAAACACAAGCTGGAATCAAGATTGCAGGGAGAAATCTCAATAACCTCAGCTATGCAGATGACACCACCCTTATGGCAGAAAGTGAAGAGGAACTCAAAAGCCTCTTGATGAAAGTGAAAGTGGAGAGTGAAAAAGTTGGCTTAAAGCTCAACATTTAGAAAGTGAAGATCATGGCATCTGGTCCCACCACTTCATGGGAAATAGATGGGGAAACAGTGGAAACAGTGTCAGACTTTATTTTTCTGGGCTCCAAAATCACTGCAGATGGTGACTGCAGCCATGAAATTAAAAGCTTACATAACTTTCCTTCCAAGCTTACTCCTTGGAAGGAAAGTTATGACCAACCTAGATAGCATATTCAAAAGCAGAGACATTACTTTGCCAACAAAGGTCCGTCTAGTCAAGGCTATGGTTTTTCCTGTGGTCATGTATGGATGTGAGAGTTGGACTGTAAAGAAGGCTGAGTGGCAAAGAATTGATGCTTTTGAACTGTGGTGTTGGAGAAGACTCTTGAGAGTCCCTTGGACTGCAAGGAGATCCAACCAGTCCATTCTAAAGGAGATCAGACCTGGGATTTATTTGGAAGGAATGATGCTAAAGCTGAAACTCCAGTTCTGTGGCCACCTCATGCGAAGAGTTGACTCACTGGAAAAGACTCTGATGCTGGGAGGGATTGGGGGCAGGAGGAGAAGGGGACGACAGAGGATGAGATGGCTGGATGGCATCACTGACTCGATGGACGTGAGTCTGAGTGAACTCCGGGAGTTGGTGATGGACAGGGAGGCCTGGCGTGCTGCAATTCGTGGGGTCGAAAAGAGTCGGACACGACTGAGCGACTGATCTGATCTGATCTGATGTGATGCACTACATCCTGCGTGGGGTATACCATGTACACACAGTTTATTCAACCTGTAAAACAATTCTGTAGAGTTGGTACTATTATTACTTGTATTTTATCAATGTTTAACTTTATTATATGTTGAAACTAATTGGATGGTAAGAGAAGCAATTCCAATGGAAGGAGAAGGAGTTAATTCATCAGCAGCTCTGGGGACGTTGGTGGAAGTTTGCACGCTGACATCCAGCGCACTGAGTCTTTCCTGCTAGACTGTGTGTCCCCCCGGGAGGGACAGTCTTCCAGTCTCCTGTGTCCTCAGAGCCCTGTGCTGACTCGACCCACCGCGGGTGTTCTGTCCTCTGTTTGGACAGACTGAGTGTACAGATGAGCAGGGTTCAGGTGCGGCCACGGGGGAACAGTAGAGGCAGGGCGGCGTCCTGCGGACGATGGGACGGCGGGTGTGACAGAGCGGGACAGTCACAGGCTTGGAGGGTAGTTTGAATGACTGAGTTCTACACCCATATTTCTAAATTCAATAGGAATGTGGATGGATGGTATGACTACTCTTCTGTGCCCAGTAATTTGTTATGGGAAACCTGGGAGAATAAAACAAACCCATAAAGCTCTGAGTTTCTAAAGAGGCAAGTACAAACTATAAAGGCCTAGCATTATATGAATTCTCTGTGTGTGTACTTTGGAGAAGGAAACAGCAACCCACTCCAGTATTCATGCCTGGAAAATCCCACGGAACGAGGAGCCTGGTGGGCTACAACCCACGGGGTCGCAAAGAGCTGGGCACGACTGAGCCACGTGTGTGTGTGCTTAGTTGCTCAGTCGTGTCTGGCTCTTTGTGATCCTATGGACTGTAGCCCTCAGGCTCCTCTATCCATTGGATTTTCCAGGCAAGAAGACTGGAGTGGTTCGCCATTATCTTCTGCAGGGGATCTTGCCAATCCAGGGATCGAACCTGCATCTCCTGTGTCTTCTGCATTGCAGTTTTGTTCTTCACCCACTGAGCCGTCAGGGATTCCCATAACATTATACAAATTAGATATTAAATGGAAACCCCCTGGGTCTGGGTTAAAACATTCCCAAGAGAATAGGTCATATCTATGAATTTATATCTAATGACTAATCTTTAGAAGTATTTTATCACTGTTATTTAAAAGTAGCATTAGGTTTGTGTACTTTGAGGTGAGGTTAAGTCCAGGAGGAGCACATTTGGCGGAAGAGAAGGGAATGAGAACAGGTGGGAAGTGTAATGAAATGTGGGCTGTGGTGGTGCTTTTCTGATGAATAACGGAAGTTCCAGCAGATGTCAGCTTTAGGTCTGTCTTTATTTCTAAAAGCATCCTTTTATTGTACAGAGCTGTTTAATGACTGCTTACTGAAGGGTACTTTGTATAAAAGCAACATGGAAAAAAGACATGGAAGAATGAAAAGATCTCAAGCACTTGGACTTCTGTTGGAAGTGTTGATCTGCTGAAAGCAATATTTCAAATACCTTTTAAAAACAGCTTTATAGAGATGTAATTCACAGGTGATCAAATTCACTCATTTAAAAAAAAAAATCACCTTTTTAAAGCATGTGCTTGGCGCTCATGCATACTCAGTCGTGTCTGACTCTGCGACCCCATAGGCTGGTCCACCAGGCTCCTCTGTCCATGGATTCTAGAATGGGTTGCCATGCCCTCCTCCAGGGGATCTGCCCGACCCGGGGATGGAAACTGTCTCTTAGGTCCTGCACTGGCAGGCCGGTTCTTAGGACGGGCCTATGGTGGACGTTTCCTGTAGGTGGAATCACACAGTGCATAGCTCTTTGCGACTTTCTCTGTGTAGCATTATGTTTTCCGTATTTTCTATGGTGCAGTATGTGTTGATAGCTCATTATTTTGTAAGGTCTAATAAAATTCCGTTGCATGGGTAAACCTCGTTTGTTTCTCCATTCATCAGCTGGTGGACATTTGAGTTGTTCACCCCTGTTGGCTGTTATAAATAATACTGCCATCACCATTTCAATATGAGGTTTTGTGTGTACCTGTTTCCATTTCTCTTGAGTGTATATCTAGGCATGAACTTGCTGGATCCTATGGTGACTCTATGTTTAGGATTTTGAAGAACCGCCAGTCTTTTTTCCAAATTGGCTGCATCATTTTGCATTCCTGTCAGTTATGTATGAGGGTTCCAATTTTTCCACATCTTCAGCAACACCTGTTATTGTCTCTCGTTTTGATTATAACCATCCTAGAGGGTGAGTCAGTATGTCCTTGGGTTTTGCTGTGCGTCTCCCTACTGACTAATAATATGATTATTGGCCATTTGAAAATCTCCTCTGGAGAAATTCCTTTTGAAGTTATCTGCCCATTTGAAAATTTATTTATTTATGTTTTAATTGTTGAACTGCAAGTTCTGAATATCCTGGATACAAGTTCCTTATCTGACATGAGACTTGAAAATATCTTCCATTTAGTTGGTGGTTTTTTTAGCTTCTTCTTGGTGTCTTTTGTCATTCCAAATTTTTAAATTTTGATAAATTCCAACTTAGCAATTTTTTCTTTTGATGCTGTGTTTTTGGTGTCATATCTAAGAAATCATCGTCTGACCCAAAGTCACAAAGATTTACCTTTATGTTTTTTTCTCTAAAAATTTTTTAGTTTTAACTTTTACATCAATTTTGAGTTAATTTTTGTGTATGATATTAGGTAGAGTCCAACTTTATTCTTTTGTTTGCGTAATCAAGATGGTGAACTACTGACATTAAGGTAGACAGATAGATCAATGAAGTAGAATTGAGACTCTAGAAATAGACTCTTACGTTTATGGTCAATTGATTTTTTTTCTTTTTACAAGAGCATAAGACAGTTCAATGGAGAAAAAATAGTTCTTCAACAAATGGTGCAGAAATAGCTGATACATTTTTAAATTGTCCTTGAAAATAAATTAATCTCTTAGGTGGATAAACAAGTGCTTTAAAAGGGCAAGTATTAATTTTATCACTACTGGAACATGGCAACAACTTAATCCTAATATGATGAACAAATGCATACAAGAAGGAAAATGAATGCTGTGGATTTAATTATAATAAGAAAAGATCTAATTGGTATGATGGGAGCCCTAGGAGTGAGTTCAAAGGCGAGGAATGGAAGGACAGTGGATGTATGAGCCATAGATTTTCTAAGGATTTTTTTTGAGATGTATACCTTTTAAAATTACTGTTTTTTTAAATTTATTTTAATTTTTTTTGGCTGTGCTGGTTTTCATTGTGATACTCAGGTTCTACAGTCGTGCCATGCAGTTGGCCTGCAACAAGTGGGATCTTAGTCCCCCAAACAGGGATCGAACCTGTGTCCCCTGCATTAGAAGGCAGCTTCTTAACCACGGGACCACCAGGGAAGTCCCTGAGCATAATTATTAAATTGGACTGGAACATATATTTTCTGTTCTTGGTGTTCTATCCATAACCACGTTCCCTTAGCTTCACTAGGTGCCTGGGAACCTCATACTATCTGAAGCAGAAGTTCAGTTGTGGCAAATTAAACGAGGCAAATCCCCTGACTTGGTACCTAGTTCTTTACTCTTTCCTCAAAAGTCCAAGGTAACTGGATGAAGTTGCATAGGAATGAATTATCCTTGAAATTCCCCCCTTTATTTCTGGTCAGCGTTTAACCTAAGGACCCCTGCCCGGGTCGGCTGAGACACCACTTGTTCTGTCTTTGAAAAAGAGAACTGAGATCTCACATTCGCAGTCGTTTCCTCTCTCCCGGCCTTGTCTCCGCTTTATGATCATTGCTGCTGCCGATTAGTCAGTAGTCGTCTCTATTTGCCACCCCATGGCCTGTGGCCTGCCAGGCTCCTCAGTTTATGGGATTTCCCAGGCAGGAATACTGGGGTGGGTTGCCATTTCTTTCTCCAGGGAATCTTCCTGATCCAGGGATCAAACCCACATCTCTTGGGTCTCTGCTTTGTCAGGAGGATACTTTACACTGGCGCCAGCAAGTCCTTGTTAGTTTATTTTATAGACAGTAGCGCGTATATTTTAACTCCACACTGACCATTTCTGTCTCCCCTGATTCTCCCTTTGGTAACCATAAATTTGTTTTCTGTGTTTGTGAGTTTATTTCTGTTTTATAAATAAGTTTATTGAATCATTTTGTTTTTGGATTCTACATATAAATGATATCATATGATATTTGACTTTGACTTTCTTCACTTAGTATTATAATGTCTAGGCTAATCTATGTCACTGCAGAAAAGCATTATTTCATTTTTTTATGGCTGAGTAATATACCATTGTACATATATATCACACCTTCTTTATCCATTCAACATTTAGGCTGCTTGCATACTTTGGTTACTGTAAATAGTGTTGCTATGAAATTGGGGTGCCTGTATCTCTTCAGAGTTTAGATTTTTTCTGGATATATGCCCAAGAGTGGGATTGTCAGTTCATATGGTAGTTCTATTTTCAGTTTTTTAAGGAACCTCTATATTGTTTTCCATGGTGGCTGTACCAATTTACGTCTCACCAACAGTGTAGAGGGTTCTCTTTTATCCATACCCTTTCCAGCATGTTTCATCTGTAGACTTTTTGATGATGGCCATTCTGACTGCTGTGAGGTGGTACCTTATTGTGGTTTTGATTTTGATCTCTAATATAACCACCTAAATCACATTTCTGAGATTTGTCTTCTAAGTTTTGCAATAGCATATCCTATTGGCATAGCACAGGTAAGTCATTGCTGGGTCACAGGAAAAATTCAATACCTGGACACGGAGAATTACAACAGGATTTACAGGGAAGAATATGATAAAGGTGTTCCCTTAAGAATACTCAGAAAGTTAGATGGTCACTCCCTGTCCCTGCCCCAGAGAGATTAGTTGAAGGAGGCTCCAAAGCTGACTTGAGAGAATCACAGACTCTGAACAGCCACCCACAGAGTCCTGCACTGAAGTGATTAACGGAGAAGCGCTGTGGAGAGTGCTGGCCGTTTCATGCCTTTCTTAGGAGGGTGAAGGTTTGGTTTCCAGGTTTTAGAGGAGGAAAAACTGGTTAGTAAGTCACAGTGGAAAGGCAACCCCTTCTCTGCACTAGTGGAGAACATTTGACCTGATGTGGTCAAACCCCAAAATGTTCGAGTGTTAGCCATTAATTAAACACCTAGATCTCTCTGCTAAAGAAAGTATCTGAGATTCCAATAAAAAAGGCTGAAACCAAAGATTAAAAAAAAGAATTTCTGTTTATTTATTGGCTGCGCTGGGTCTTGGTTGCTGCACTCCGGGGTCTCTACCTGCAGAGCTAGGCGGCTCTGCTCCAGGGGCGTGGGCTTCTCGCTGCGGCGGCTCCTCTCGTTGGGAGCACCAGCTCGGGAGCACCGGCACAAGGGTTGCGCCGAGTGGGCTCAGTTGTCCCGGGGTACGGAGGGATATTCCCGGAGCAGGGATTGAACCCTTGTCCCCTGCATTGGCGGGCAGATTCCCGACCACTGGACCACCAGGGAAGTCCACTAGAGATTTTTAATAGCACTATTTATAGAAATTGGAAACCTCCGAAATGTTTAATTAGTAAGGGAGTGAAAGTTGCTCAGTCGTGTCCAACTCTTTGTGACCCCATGGACTACACAGGCCATGGGATTCTCCAGGCCAGAATACTGCAGTGGGTCACCTTTCCCTTATCCAGGGGATCAAGCCTGGGTCTTCCGCATTGCATGTGGATTCTTCACCAGCTGAGTCACAAGGGAAGCCCGATTAGTAAGGGAAGAGGTGACTAGTTTATGGCAGGTTCACATAACCATGAAAAGTGATTTTTATAAACAGAATTTTATAATACGGAGAAATATTTTCTTTGTAGTATTAAATGAAAAAAATGCAAAACTACAAATGTAGTGTGAGGTCAACTATGTAAAAAGAGAGAATATGGAAAAAAGGAAGTGTAAGTGTCGGTGGGCTTACAATTAGCTTTGTTTTTATTTATATATTATTTATATTACTAAATATCTTTAGCATTCTCAAATGACATGTAATATTTAAAATTCATTTATAGTCTACTGCCCCAAATTTCTTATCATCTCTCTAATTCAAAATGTTTGTCACTTTTACAGTTATATTCCTAGTTATATTATTATTACTCTGTGAGTTAATTCTGACAACTCAATTTCATATTATCAAGTTATATGTACCCTTGCCTGGAAAATCCCATGGACAGAGGAGCCTGGTAGGCTGCAGTCCATGGGGTCACTAAGAGTCGGACAAGACTGAACGATTTCACTTTCGCTTTTCACTTTCATGCATTGGAGAAGGAAATGGCAACCCACTCCAGTGTTCTTGCCTGGAGAATCCCAGGGATGGGGGAGCCTGGTGGGCTGCTGTCTATGGGGGTCACACAGAGTTGGACACGCCTGAAGCGACTTAGCAGCAGCAGCAGCATGCCACTCTAAGTTCCTTTAGAGTCTCTGATTCTCTGCTTTATAGGTAAGATTTCACCACTTTAACATTCCACAGAATTTTAGGGTTTTCTTTTGTAGTGGGATAAGGTTTTCTTTATTGATACAATGCAGACAGTATTATTTACTCCTCAAATTCTGATGCTCATTCAGTCATGGCTTGGGGATGATTTTTGATAGAACACTGAGTGTACTGTCCTGAAATTTCATAAAGAGGAAGAGAACATTCTATGGAAATTCAATGACCTCAGAAGTCCTCTAAGGATGTATTTTCCTTCAGATATGAATCATGCTTTGAAAAAGAGTCAGTGTTGCTATAATGATGATAGGTAATATCTGGTGAGTTGTGCAAGTGCATCATTCCTCTGAAATAGCCTAACTCTGAGAGAGAGAGAGAGCGAGAGCCCAACAAGGTTAGGGCGGGGCTCACTGAAAGACAGGGAATGAGAGACGAGGAAGACAGAGACAGAGAAGGAGCCGGGGACTTTCTGGTGGCCCAGCGGCTAAGACTGCACGGTCCCAATGCAAGAAACCCAGGTGTGGTCCCTGGTCAGGGAACCAGATCTCGCGTGTTGTAACTAAGGGTTTGCATGCTGTGATAAGATAGAAGTTCCTGCATGCTGCACCCGAGACCCAGTGCAGCCCAATAAATAAATGTTTTAAAAAACCATTCTGAAAAACCTCATTAAAAAGACGAGAAGAAACCAGGGAGATAAGGAAGAGGGGAGAGAATTTGTTCATTAGTTAGGTTCTGTCTGATATGCCACAGGAAGACAATCACGCTGGTGACAACGCCCGGTGAGTTTCCTGGACGCTGCAGTCAGGCTGGGCAGGTCACAGAGTCAGGGAGATGGTGTTTGCAATACCCTCTCTCTCAGCTACACTTTGCTTACTTCACACTCACTAACACTTGAGACCATAGGGTGTTGAAACTTCTCAGTCCGTTTGCTGGGAGTGGACTGGGGCAAGCTATGAAAACCATTCCCTGTGGATTTTGCATATCACATTCACAAACTGTGAACTCGCGCAGTTTCACAGCGCTTCAAGGGCTCTGTAAGGTGCTCAGGGAGAGTAAGGAAGAGGAAGAGAGTCCAGGAAAGAAGGTGCGGCGCAGATACACGATGGAGTACTACTCAGCCGTGTGGGAGCGAAATGACGCCGTCTGCAGCGACAGGGATAGACCTGGAGACGGTCACACCAGGTGCAGTGAGTCAGGAGCAGACAAACATCGTGTGACACCACTTACACGTGACGTCCGAAATAAGACACAGCTGATCTCACCGATGAACCAGAAACAGACTCACAGACGCTGAGAACAGACTCCTGGTTGCCGAGGGTGTGGGGGGGGAGGGATGGATTGGGAGTCTGGGATTAGCAGATGTTAGCTATTATATACAGAAGGGATGAACAGCAAGGTCTTACTGTATCCATGTTCTGTGATAAACTGTAACGGAAAAGAATATGAAAAAGAACGCATATATGTGGTTGGCCAAAAAGTTCATTTGAGTTTTTCCATAACATGTACTGGAAAAAGCTGAACAAGCTTTTTGGCTATATATCACTGTGCTGTACAGTAGAAATTAACATAATATTATAAATCAGCTATACTTCAATAAAAAGAGAGAGAGAAAGTCCAGACTTTCTAGCAGCCCTTTGTAAAGGCTTCCTCTGTAATCTGTGTTTTCCAGGAATGATAGGCTGTGGGAGACTGTGTAAAGAGAGGCTGTGTTAGTGGAATATTCTATTCTAAAGGAGTGATAACACAGAATTAGAGATAATTACTTTAATTTGAAACTCATTGTTCTAATGACCACAGATGTAGGTCTCCCTCCCCCCTCACCCCTGTCTTATAGGTTAATTATTCTGATTCATGGTCATTATTTAAGACACATAGAATTACTTGTTCAACACCTATCCTTAGTCGTTTCCACAGGCTGTAAGACGTGGCTGTTTCTTCCTCTGTCTGGTCTTGAACTGACTTCATCAGAGCAGACTTTAGCTGGAGACAGTCCTCACTGACTTATAGGTATGTGCTTGGATGGGACAAACTGTTGATGGCGGAGGTGCCTTTTGGGACTCATTGTCTTGGTATTGAAGCTGTATGTGTTTCAGATCTTAGTTTTGGGATCAGAGAAGCAGGCGGGTGCTAATACCTTCCTGCTATTTTCTAGCATCATGACTGAGCACCTTAACTTGCCTGAATCCTGGTTTTCTCATTTATCACCTTGGGATAATAATATCTCCCTCCCTGACATATTGGAAGGACTTCAATGAGGTAATGAAGCTGGAAGGCCCTCCATGAATGTTCATTACTTGTAGACACAGGTCATACAGTCTGGATAATAAGCCCTTATTGCTTATTAGGGGTCATGGGTGCAGGAACAATCACACTCTTGACATTGTACACCCAGTGTCTGACATGTAGTAGGCACTCAGAACTTAGTTATTCATCAAATAAACGTCTGGGTCATTATTTTATTGCAATAGTCAAGGAGCTTAGAGTTTTGTCTGAGGTTAAGTTCAAACCAAGATGCATATTTTTATTACATTTGTTCTATGTAAGGAGAGGTTATGTATCTAAGGATGTAAGATTTTCATGGACTTTAAAAATTATAATATGTCGTCATTTAAAGTAAGGATGAGCAAGTGCTAGTCACTCACTTGTGTCCGACTCTTTGCCACTCCATGGACTGTAGCCCTCCAGGCTCCTCTGTTCAAGGGATTTCCCAGGCAAGAATACTGGAGTGGGTTGCCATTTCTTTCTTCAGGGGATCTTCCTGACCCAGGGACATAAAACACATCTCTTATGTCTCCTGCATTGGCAGGCAGGTTCTTTACCACTAATGCCACCTGGGAAGCCCCATACCAGATGTAATATTCCAGGCAGAAAAAGACCAGTTACTAAAGGGTTAACTGATTGGCTCATACATAACTCATGATGCATCCTTACATATGTAGGTGAAGTTATCTTACTCTACACTTGATGAAACCCTGTTTTTACAGCTGCTGCCACAGAAAAACTTCTTTAACTTGCCTTGAACAGAGCACTGACCTTCAAAATTCCTTCAAACTCTAGCCTAATTCTCTGACACCATAAGTCATTGGTATTAGAGACTGACCTTCCTCAGTCACTCACATGAAATTACATATGGAAGGTTCCAAGTGGTGCTTGACACATGGTGGAGATGCTCAACGAATTCTCTTGCCCCCTCTAGTGATTTATCATAGTACCTTCATATCTAGTTACGCTCAGTGGAGGGTTTCATCATTACAAATCTCCAGGGGATCTTCCCGGCTCAGGGCTCGAGCCCAAATCTCCCACATTGCAAGCAGATTCTTTACCATCTGAGCTACTTGAAAAGCCCATAGAACAATCGCAGTACTCCAACTTTTTTAGGGTTGCAAGACACAGTCATCTGTAACCAGATCTTTGTTGGATTATTTGAAAGAATGAACAGATGCAATCCTAGATGAAAGATATTCAAACAAGCATTGGATCTGCCCAGGCACCCAAACTGGAGCTGGGCAGAGATCCAGGGAGCTGGGCAAACAAATCACCCTGTTGTGAATGTCAACAGCACACGTTTTGCGTGGCAATGCTGGGCAGCGATCTCAGGAAGTAGTTACCGATCAACTGCACGAAATAGTCGTTGATTCGCAGGCTAAAACTTTCCAAGCCCTTGTAAATCAAAACCAACGACCAAACTCAACTGAAAAATGATGGTTTTAGAGGTTTATGGAAACATTTAGAGAAAAAAAAAATCCATTCGCATTTGCTAGTGAAAAAATGAAGGCAATTCACAGCAAAAGTGAGTAAGCAAGGACGGCCACGGCAGGGCAGGTAGATCTGACCTATGGTTCACATACCCAGTTATATTGGGGTGTAAAATGTGTTCTTTTTCTCCCCAGCTTTACCGAGGTATAACTGACAAACAAAAACTGTATGTATTTAAGGTATGCAAATATTTTGATTTCTGCATACGTTGTGAAATAATCACTACGATGGAGCTAATTAACATATGACCACCTCATATTATAAAGTATTCTTAAAGTGCTGGGCATTATCTGGGTAAATTCATGTCGTTCACTTTATGGACTTACTGAAATTTTTACCTCCCTCTGTCTCACTGCTGAAGTAAACTGTCAGCAGTCCTTATTACCAAGGGTTAGACCAAAAAAGGAAAGTAACAGTACTTTTCTTTTCTGTGTTTCCCAGAGTTGAGAGACCCTTTTGATGTTGAGCTACTGATTCCCACTGGTTGATATTTTACCTTCTAAAGTGGTTTTCACTTGTTCAATTTATATATCATCTTAAGTAGCTTATGTTCTCCACCTAAGTTTACAAACACATAGAGCATATACAACAGTGTATATTCTCCTTAAAGGCAATACTCTCATTTTAAAAAGTTTTCTTTTAAATTTCCCTGTATTTAATACAATAATTGTATTTGTTGGGTTGGAGCTCACATAATACTGTTGTCTGACAAGAAGTTAGAAAAGGAAGACAAAGCTGTCAAAAAAGGAACCAAGCCATAGAGGAGTCCTTATTTTGTCCCTAACTTGTGTTGATTGCAAAGCTTTTACTGTTCCTCTCTCGTTAATAGTTACAGCCTTTGTACCCTATTCAGGAACTGCCCTGTTTATGGTCATAAACAAAGCAGGGTCGAGGAATGCTAGGTCTAGAATGACATCAGAAATGATTTATTTCAGTTTCAAAACTATTTTTTTTTTCAGTTGTGGAATACATTTGTCTGATAAAAGCTTTATTGGGAGCCCAATAAGGAAGAAAAAAAGAAAAGAAGGGTAAGAGGAAAGACAGAAAGAAAAGGAGGAAAGTGGGAGCAACTGGGGTCTATAGTCATTTGAGGAAATAAAAATAAAATAGATGAGCAGGTCACAGAGTGCAGGAAGGGAAGCTGTACAGGTTTTCTGGAGACACTGGTCCAGAATTGATCAGTCCTTTGTTTCTTAGCCAACTAGTTCATTTCTAGAATGTACCTCCCATCACCCTGCTCTGCCCCACCCCGTCTCTGTCAGCAGGTCTTGATAATTTCCATCTTCCCGTTGTTATTCAACTATTCAAGTAGATAAATTAAATAGCAATCCCCAACCCCCACCCCAAATATGCTGCAGGGAAAACCCCCCAAACTTTGAAAATAACTTAAAGCGTATTTTGAAAGTCATTTGTAATAGTTAAAAAAAAAAAGTTTTGAATAAACTATAGAAATTCAAGCATAAGAGAATATCCAAGACATGGGTATAAAGTAAAACGGTTCTTTGCATCTTTATCTAGTATCAGGGTTTGGGTTGAAAGGTACAGGTCAGCTATTACTATGAGGTCTCTATAAAGAGAACCAGTTAGAAAGATCAAAGGAAATATACAAATAGTAAGTTAAATGCTTAATGTAGCTGAAGGCACAGAGTGTGAGGATTTGTTTAAAAATGTGGGACACGCATTCCTGTTTCTTTTGTTTCTTTTTTTTGTCATTAATCAATGACAGTTGTACCCCGGATGCCGAAATGGCACTTGGAAGAATGCCAGTGTGGGAGGGGCAGAGTTCATATATTTCCATTCCTGACAGGGTGTGGATTGAAACTCGCCTGGCCAGCTGTTAGGAGCACCTCTGAAGGCAAGAAGGTAAATGCTCGCATTGCCTGTTATTTTTAGTGATGGACATTGCACTGGAATTTTACATTAAACGCTTGAAACCCAAAGCTGACTTGATTGAAACCAAAGGCTGTGCAATTTTATTTTTATTAAATCGAATATCTTTTAAAACAGAGCAATTTGTTTTACGATGGTTTGAATTTTTTGTAAATGTGGCAATACCTGTATCTTTCACAAGTATTTCTTGTGTAAGAATTGTTTATCATTTACTTAATTATAACCAGGCTTTATATTTATTCCACTAAAATGGTATCACCTATGTGAACTTAGAATTTCATTCTTGGGTTCTTAATAGCTTTGTGGAAATTATAAAAAATTATAAGTCATGGAATAATTTGGGGATATAAATTTTTTCTTTCTATTCTATATAGGTAAGAATAATTTCACTCAATGTTTTGGGTTGTTAGAAAATCTGTTTAGTCTAAGCTTTAAAATTTTCACTTTAAAGGAAATCATATTTTAATAAGTGAATAATTTCTTATATATAGTAGGAAATTAATCAAAAGTTGATTCTATTGTATAATGTCTATTGATTACAGCTGCCTGCAGAATGTATACAGTTAATAAGAAATAATTATCATCTAATATTTCAAGCATTAGAATTGCTTGCAATGGAAAAGAAGTAAATGATAGCTAATAAATCTATAAAAATGTAGCAAGTGCTCATATATGCCATCATTCTTTATGATGGGATGCAAAGATGAATAGAAACATGGAACCTACCCTCAAGAGCATTATGCTTTGGAAGCAAAGAGTGTGCTCAGTGTGTGGTCCGGTGCTGACCGTGCTGACTGTGCTGACCATGTGGTCGGTTGCTAAGCTGTGCTGACTCTTGTGACCCTCTAGCCTGGAGGCCACCAGGCTCCTCTGTCCGTGGGATTCTCCAGGCAAGAAGACTGGAGTGGGTTGCCATTTCTTTCTCCTGGGGGTCTCCCTGACCTAGGGATGGAACCCAGGGATCTTTACTCAGTGGTAAAGAATTGCACTGCAGGTGGATTCTTTACCACTGAGCCACCTGGGAAGCCGTGGAAGCAAAGATAGAAATATAAAAAACAGACAGAGTGATAAGGGAAACAAATATACAAATGTGTGTGCTTCATGTGAACAAATATAAATATGTTTCATATATACATATGGTTGCAAGATTAGAAAGCACATGGAAAAATAAAGGCAATTGATTTGTCAGTACTGTGAGAGCAAAATTCAAATTTATTGAACTTGTTTGGCCTTGGGAACCATGTTCAGTATCTTGTAATAACTTATAATAAAAAAAGAGTCTAAGGGTTTGCTGCATTGCGGGCAGATTCTTTACCATCTGAGCCACCAGGGATGCCCCTGAATAAATAGATATATGTATATACGTAACTGGATCACTTTGCTGAACTTCTGAAACTAACAGAACATTTAAAATCACCTATATTTCAATAAAAATTAAACAAAAATAAAAAACAAACAACCCCCCAAAGTGTATTGTGCAGATGGAAGTACCTCATTACTGATATTCTGCCATTTGTACAGCAGATTTGAATTTGAGAATCAAAGTTCTTCTACTTCGTTACTTGTTAGGTAAATAACAAGTCACTTACCTGGGAAGTACAATAGGGAAAAATATGATACTTTGTTATTGATATCAAAGTGACATCTTTTTTTTCCCTGAATTAAACTTGCTCAGTAGCACCAGCGATGGCTGGCTTCCCTGGTGGCTCAGCAGTCAAGAATCTGGCTGCAAGTACAGGAGACATGGATTGGATCCCTGGGTCAGGAAGATCCCCTGGAGGAGGCCATGGCAACCCACTCCAGTATTCTTACCTGGAGAATCCCCGGGACAGAGGAGCCTGATGGGCTGCAGTCCATGGGGTCACGAAGAGCTGGACACGAGTGAGGCCACTTAGCAAGCGAGCGTGTATGTGTGTGTACCTGGTTCACTTTGCTGTACACCTGGAGCAAACCCAACATTGCACACCAACTACATTCCAGTGAAAAAACCATTTTTAAAAATGGCCACACCAAGTGACCCACCACACGCCCTATGGCAGGGAGATGCCTCCAGCGGGTATATGTTTTACTGATGTCTCTGAGCGGGGACCTGGGCTGTAGAAAAGGACCACCCAGCATGGCACCCATCAGGGCTGTTCTGAACTGACCTCTCTGCCCTTGGGCAACTCAGGCATTCGTTTGTCTGTCCTTCCAAGACTCCTGTGATCTACCCAGGAGTTCTCCTCTAGATTGAATATTTGCTGGAAAATCTTTTCCACATTGCATTGAAATCTGTGTAAATGCATCATAAATGTAGATTGGAATTGCAAGACTGCAAACCCTTTTATCTCAAATCCAGACTGACTTACATAATTTAATATTTAAGTCCCCAAAACACCTCCTGCCAGCCATGGTGGTGGTGTTTAGTCACTAAATCATGTTCGACTCTTTGAAACCCCATGAACTGTAACCCACCAGGCTCCCTTGTCCATGGGATTCTCCAGGCAAGGATACTGGAGTGCGGTGCCATGCCCTCCTCCAGAGGATCTTCCTGACCCAGGGACCGAACCCAGGTCTCCTGCATCTCCTGCATTGGCAGGTGGGTCCTTTACCACTAGAGCCACCAGGGAAGCCCCACATATACTTATATCTACTCTTTTTTAGATTATCTCCCCATATAGGTCATTATAGAGTATTCAGTTTTGCTCTGGAGCAAGAGTGTTATCTGTGACCGTGGGCAGCGAGGTGCAGGCGGAAAGAGGGAGGCTTTGAACTTGGGCTGAATTGACTGGTGTGAACATCAGCTGCATCACTTAATGGCTGGATGTACAATGAAGATACTTTCTAGACTTATGAGATGTTTTGAGAACTACAGACAACGTTTATGAAATGTGGGTCACATTGAAGGCTCAAATGAAGTGGTAGCTGTTATTACAAAGTCATCATGGGTGAAGGTAGTACTAATTTCTTGAGCTGAATAGATTTTTGAGGGACCTTTCTCTCTTAAAAAGTTGTTTCAAGTCTAAAGATAATGATGACTGAGGTAAATTATGTACAAGTTTTTCAAGTTGTAGTTTATTAAGTGGCAGCTTACATCAGCAACCAGCCTTTAGGTTTAGACCTAGCCAAACAGAAGCTTCGTGTGTGGTGGATCTTTTCTAGATTAGATATAAAGTACTTCCTGTTAATGTTTGGGGAACATATCCTATTTGTATCTGGAGCCAAATTTCACTGTGATAAGTTACTCTTGATGTTTGAGTATAATCTTAGCCCTTGTGTTAAACACAAACTTGCAACGCCTAAAAATGAATTGCCATGTTTAGTAATATATTTAGAGCATATTTTAAAATTATATATAACTTTAAAAAGTTATATATGTATATACACTCCTACATATAAAATAGACAACCAACAAGGACCCAATGGGGAAATATAATGAATATTTTGTAGTTCAGTTCAGTCACTCAGTCATGTCCGACTCTTTGCGACACCATGGACTGCAGCACACCAGGCTGCCCTGTCCACCACCAACTCCCTGAGCTTGCTCAAGCTCATGTCCATTGAGTCAGTGAGGCCATCCAACCATCTCATCCTCTGTTGTCCCCTTCTCCAGCCTTCAATCTTTCCCAGCATCAGGGTCTTTCTCAGTGAGTCAGTTCTTTGCATCAGGTGGCCAAAGTATTGGAGTCTCAGCTTCAGCATCCAATGAATATTCAGGATTGATTTCCTTTAGGATGGACTGGCTGGATCTCCTTGCAGTCCAAGGGACTCTCAAGAGTCTTCTTTAACACCAGTTTGAAAGCACAAATTCTTTGGCGCTCAGCTTTCTTTATAGTCCAACTCTCACATCCCTACATGACCATAGGAAAAACCATAGCCTTGACTAGACAAATCTTTGTTGGCAAAGTAATGTCTCTGCTTTTTAATATGCTGTCTAGATTGGTCATAACTTTTCTTCCAAGGAGCAATTGTCTTTTAATTTCATGGCTGCAGTCACCATCTGCAGTGATTTTGGAGCCCCCCAAGATAAAGTCTGTCACTATTTTCATTGTTTCCCAATCTATTTGCCGTGAAGTGATGGGACTGGATGCCATAATCTTAGTTTTCTGAATATTGAATTTTAAGCCTACTTTTTCACTCTCCTGTTTCACTTTCATCAAGAGGCTCTTTAGTTCTTCTTCACTTTCTGCCATAAGGGGGTTGTCATCTGCATATCTGAGGTATTGATATTTCTCCCAGCAATCTTGATTCTAGCTTGTGCTTCATCCAGCTTGGCATTTCGCATGATCTACTCTGCATATAAGTTAAATAAGCAGGGTGACAATATACAGCCTTGATGAACTCCTTTCCCAATTTGGAACCAGTCTGTGTTCATATCCAGGTCTAACTGTTGCTTCCTGACCTGCATACAGGCTTGTAGTAGTAGTAGGTTTGTAGTAACCTCTAAGAAAAAAGAACCTGAAAAATAATTCACTTACATAGCTGAATCACTGTGCTATCCGCCCAAAAGCAATACAGCGTTGCAAACAACTACACGTCAATTTAACAAATCAAGAGAATTAAAATAAAATATGTAATATGTATATGTATGCACATAAAGTGTTAGTTGCTCAGTCGTCTCTGACTCTTTGTGACCCCAAGGCTGTAGCCCGCCAGGCTTTTCTGTCCATGAGACTTGCCAGGGAAGAATAATGGAGTGGGTTGCCATTTCCTTCTCCAGCAGATCTTCTCAACCCAGGGACTGAATCTGAGTCTCCTGCATCGGCAGTGGACTCTTTACCGCTGAGCCACCAGGGAAGCCTGTTCTGCAATAGAGTGTGGATTTCTCAAAGGCAGAAACTGTCTTGTTCAGTTTATCTTTTCATACTCAGTGACTAAGCCAGTGGGAGAATTTCATAAACGCTTGTTTATCAAAACATTAGATTATTGTCAGATTTAGCCAGTTTCTAATTGTAGAATTAAAAAAAAAAACCCTCAGAAGATGATTGCCATTTAATTAAGTTATTCAGTGTTCATGTTTTCCATAGTTTAGAGTTTTGTATAAAGACAGGTGGCTCAGAGGGTAAAAGTGTCCATCTGCAATGTGGAAGAGTCGGGTTTGATCCCTGGGTTAGGAAGATCCACTGGAGAAGGAAATGGCAACACACTCCAGTACTTTTGACTAGAAACTTTCATGGACGGTAGAGCCTGGTGGGCTACAGTCCTTGGGATCGCAAAGAGTTGCGCAGGACTGAGCCACTCTTGGGCTTCCCTTGTAGCTCAGCTGGTGACGAATCCGCCTGCAGTGTGGGAGACCTGGGTTCGACCCCTGGGTTGGGAAGATCCCCTGGAGAAGGGAAAGGGTACCCACTCCAGTATTCTGTCCTGCAGAATTCCATGGACGGTGTAAGTCCATGGGGTCTCAAAGAGTCGGACAGACTGAGCGACTTTCACTTCACTTTCACATGAAGCCAGAAGGATTCTCCCTATTACAGATGCTCACACAGAGTCATCAATATCCATTGCCACTCTCAGGGCACTCTTCTCTTACTACGCTTTCATCTCTGCCTTGGGAGGGGAGGTGGTGCGAAGCTATGCTGCCTTCTGGGGAGGCTTAGAACTAGCCTACGGGGTTGATGCTGTTCAGTCAGTCAGTCCTGTCCAACCCCTTGCGACCCCATGGACTGCAGCATGCCAGGCTTTCCTGTCCTTCTCTATCTCCCGGAGCTTACTCAAACTCATGTCCATTGAGTCAGGGTTGGCATCCAACCATCTCATTCTCTGTTGTCCCCTTCTCTTCCTGCCCTCAATCTTTCCCAGCATGACAGTCTTTTCTAATGAGTCAGTTCTTCGAATCAGGTGGCCATAGTACTGGAGCTTGAGCTTCAGCATCAGTCCTGCCAATGAATATTCAGGACTGATTTCCTTTAGAATTGACTCTTTCAATCTCCTAACAGTCCAAGGGACTCTCAAGAGTCTTTTTCAGTGCAGTTTGAAAGCATCAACTCTTTGGCACTCAGCCTTCTTTATGGTCCGACTCTCACATCTGTACATGACTACTGCAAAAACCAGAGCTGTGACTAGATGGTCCTTTGTTGGCAAAGTAATGTCTCTGCTTTTTAATATGCTCTCTAGGTTTGTCACAGTTTTTCTTGCTATCACAGCTAACTCGGTTAATGCTCAGGGAAAGAGGACAAGACGGTAGTTGGAGCCACATTAGGGAACTTATGCAAAGTTCACAAAATTGAGTGCAGATTCCATGTTCTTTTCTTTTTAAATATTTCTTTCTTTATTTGGCTGCATTGTGTCTTGGTGGTGTCAGGTGAGATCTTTCACTGAAGCACATGGGCTCCCCACTTGTGGCCTGTGGGCTCCGCAGTTGCACAAGGGCTCAGTTGCTCCGTGGCACGGGGGATCTTGGTCCACAGCATTGCGAGGCAGGTTCTTAGCCACTGGGCCACCAGGGAAATCCAGATTCCTTGTTCTTTACGCACAAATGGGCAGAGAGAGTTTGGTGGTGGTGGTGGGGTGGGGCTGGGGTGGGGCTGCTCTGCAGCTCACAGAGTAAAGACAATTCCAGAATGAGAAATGAGGGCCCAAAGCAGTACATTCAGTGAGAACAGGCCCAGGCAGGGGGAGGGCTCAGCCTCATCTTTTCCCCGCCAGTGTTTCATTGTGTACAGATTCCCTCACCTCTGCCGGCCTGGTTTTTTTTTTTTTGAATCTGGGGAAGAAGGGAGTGGCCGGCATGAACAACTCTGCTCTTTTTAAAGCAGGTAAGACACTAATTGTTGAGGTCTGTGCGTTGTCATGCCAGAAAGCAACGCCCTTTCACTCTGGGCCACATCCACACCAGGGAACAAGGTGAAGCTGTGCAAACAGCTGGGAGCCAAGGGCTGGGCTGGGATCATTCAGTCGTTAATCCAAGTCCATTTTCCTCGTCAATATTGTCTGCATCAAATCTTCTTTTCATAGCAGGGAATAAATAGCCACAATGGCCATGGCCTTCCCCTCCCTTGATACCAAACTTTTTTTTTGGCCAGGCCATGTGGCATTTGGGATCTTAGTTCCCTGATCAGGGATTGAAACCACGCCCTCTGCGTTGTGAGTGCAGAGTCTTAACCACTGGACCTCCAGGGAAGTTCCCATTCCAAAGATTTTGATCAAATATCAACATTGGTTGTACAGCCAAGGCTTTAAAAAACATAAGGCTATTTTTTATCCAAAATTTTATGATTTAACAAAAGCCCGTGAATCCCCTCAACTCAGATATTTTAAAATTTATTTGATTTCTCTACTTTTTTAGTCGACTTGTCACTACATGAGCTGTGCTTATAGGTAGAATGTGTTGGAGGTGAAGATATTTTTCAACACACCAAGTTTAGCTTTCTGAGGTGTGAGGCATTACTGAATTTCCAGACGCACCAGGAACATATGTTTCTTGGAAAGTACCTTACCGGAACCCAGTATTAATAGCACAAAATGAGAAATACGTTATGGACAAATTTGGCAGAAAAAAAATGTGACATTAAAAATGGACCAAGGCCAGACCAAGAGGAGGAAGCGCGTGTGCGGTGGGCATGTGCGTGCCAGCCCGACACTGAGGGGCGACGCAGCAGAAATAGCAAATATAGTAGAGGGAGCACTTAATCTGGATAAATCCGTGGAAGTTTTTAAAAAATCGATTAATTTACTTTTGCTGTGCTGGGTCTTCGTTGCTGCATGCAGGCAGTCTCTGGTTGCCGTGCATGGAGGCGGCTTCCTGTGTGGGGCACAGGCTCAAGGGGCAGAGGCGCAGTCATTGCCTCTCAGGCCCAGTTTCTCGAGGCATGGTGGATCTTCCCGGACCAGGGACCGAACCCGTGTCCCTGGCACTGATAACAGAATTCTTAACCACTGGACCACCAGAGAAGTCCACAAGTGGGATTTAATTCCTCAGTTTCTTCATCTCTAAAAAGGGAGTGATAGTATCTAACTTCGGAGAAGGCAATGGCACCCACTCCAGTACTCCTGCCTGGAAAATCCCATGGACGGAGGAGCCTGGTGGGCTGCAGTCCATGGGGTCGCTAAGAGTCGGACACGACTGAGCGCCTTCACTTTCACTTTTCACTTTCATGCACTGGAGAAGGAAATGGCAACCCACCCCAGTGTTCTTGCCTGGAGAATCCCAGGGATGGGGCAGCCTGGTGGGCTGCCATCTATGGGGTTGCACAGAGTCGGACACGACTAAAGTGACTTAGCAGCAGCAGCAGTAGTATCTAACTTGCAGAGTAGGATTAAAGCTAATATATATAAAACATACATCTGGCACAGTTTTAAAAAGTTGCCTAATGCTATCTTTTTGAATTAGGGTTTATAGACTAAAAAGGTCCATACTTGCCTGGGGGCCCACTGGTTGGGCTTCAGCACTTCCAGGGCAGGGGCTCGGGTTCCATCTCTAGTTGGGGAACTCCCAAATGCCGCATGGTGTGGTCAACGAAATAAAAATGCAAAAAAAATTTTAACAAAGGTCTAAACTGGGAAGATGCTAAAGATGCAGTAACTATTGCCTAACACTTACTGTGGGCCTCAAGTCTAGTGGTAAAAACACAAATAAGAGGGCTTACGTTTCCATCCTGGAACACCACAATAGTCACAGGCAAAAAGACAGAAGAAAGGACAGCTCATCTGAGAGGGATGGGTCCAAGCTGAAGGCTTCGTAAGAGTCTCTTGAGTCTTCTGGAGTAGACTTTTGGTGGGCAAGGTTTAGAACCACTAGTGAATTCTAAACCTCCAAGATCTTTCAAGGCTTATTATCTTGAACAATGCCAATGACTGACTTCAGAGCCCCATGTCCTGTAGGCTGCATGTGGAATGAGTCAGGAGGTGAGAATTTTCCAGTGGACACAGCCCCGGATGACCAGCTGGACGTTTCCGACGTTGTAGAACACAGAGGGGAGGAAACTGAGGAAACACTTAGGTGAAGGAGTTGGAATGACCTTGGTGGTCAACTTGACCTTGGGAAATGGTAGCCTTTGACTTTATTTACCTAATTAAAGGCAGTTCTACAACAAAGTAAGTAGAATTCCTCTAAAGATATGTTTAAACTCTAATCCCCGGTACCTGTGAATGAGACCTTATACGAAGTAGGGGGTTTGCAAATGTAAACAAGTTAAGGTGAGTTCGTGCTGGATTAGGGTGAGCCTTAAACCAAAGGCGAGTGTCCGGATGCGACACACAAGGAAGACACAGGGAGGAGCACGATGCGAAGCTGGGGGCCGAGGTTACAGTGATGTCTCTACAAGCCGAGGACTGCTGCCAGCGGAGCTGGGAGAGAGGCATGGGACAGATCTTCCCTCAGAGTCTCCGAAAAACTCCTTGGTTTTGGACTTCTGGCCTCCAGAACCCTGGGAAAGTCCATTTTTTGTTATTTGAGTCACCCGGTTTGCAGCGATTTGTTACGGCAGGCCCAGGAAACTGATCACACTGCTTAATGAATACAGATCTCTATCTGAGTCAGTATCAATATCCACATCTCCATGTATATACCACGAGGATAATGACCTTAGTTTTCCAGTTTTTAATGACACGGTGACTAATGGTGTATGGTTGTATCTCGGGTGTTTAAAACGACAGCTGTTTACCTACTGTGCCCTGAGGATCGTTTCTCTCTTTTGTTTTGTTTTCTTGTTGGTTTCAGAGTGTCATCAGATTCACAATGGACTCTCTCATCGCAGCAAATACCAAGTTTTGCTTTGATCTGTTCCAAAAGATCAGCACAGATGACTGTCGGAAGAACATCTTCTTCTGCCCGCTGAGCCTCTCGGCCGCGCTCGGCATGGTCCGCCTGGGGGCCAGGAGCGGCAGCGCGCGCCAGATCGACCAGGTGCGGACCGCGCTCCGCGTCCGGGCGCAGAGTCGGCCCCGATCCCTTGGCAAGCCTGACTGTTCCCTGCGCCCCGGGGTTGCTGGGAACTGCATTTTCATTTATGGGGCACGCCCTGCTTTCTCTTCAATCCAACCGTACTTCCAGGCTCAGGGGCGCCCCTGGCTCCCTGAGGACGCCTGCTGCGTCTCACCTGACAGCTGCTCTCCTGTCTCTGTCTGTCTGCGTGCGTGCTCAGCCACCTCAGTCGTGTCTGACTCTTTGCAACCTCATTGACTGGAGCCCGCCAGGGATTTCCCAGGCAAGAATACTGGAGTGGGTTGCATTCCCTTCTCCAGGGGATCTTCCCGACCCAGGGATCCAACCTGCATCTTTTATGTCTCCTGCATTGTAGGCAGATCTTTCCCTACTGAGTCACCAGGGAAGCCCTTGTCTGTCTACATGTCTGGTGCTTTTTCTCTATATAATTATTGATACCAATATTGCCAGTATTTTTTAATATGTGCTTGTGTTTTCTCTCTCACTCATTCCATTAAATAAAAATGTATTAAGCACCAGTTATGTATCCAGTGGTGAAAGATTCTGGTGTCCTCCTTGACTTTCTCTCTCACTTCACATCCAGTTTGTCAGGAAGGACTGCTGGCTTTTCTTTTGAAATACATCCACGACTCTGGCCCTCCCCACCACCTCCCTGATGCCTGAATCCAGATTCCTCACGAGTGGCCTTGCTTCCACTGTCAGGGTTCTCAGCCCTGGTGCCAGAAAGATTCTTTAAAACCAAAGTCAGATCTTGTTTCCTGTTGGCTCAAAACCTGGACTTCCATTTCCCTAACGACAGAAGCCTGAGTTCTTGCAATGGCCTGTGAGGGTTTAGGGGTCTGGGTTCTGGGTAACCTGGCGACTCCCTCCCTCACCTCCCCTCTCTCTGGCCACACCGACCCCCCACCCCTTCCTTGGGAAATCCACACCCATTCCTGCTTTAGGGTCTTTGCTCCATCCTATGCCCCTAGGTGACTGATCTAGAACTTAATCTCTACTTTAGGACTGTGATCAGATTTCACCTTCTCAAACAGATTGACTTTGATTTCTCAATTTAAGGCTACATGTGTTTGTGTGTGTGTGTATGTGTGAGTGTGTGTTAGTTGCTCAGTCCTGTCCTACTCTTTGCGACCCCATGGACTATAGCCCTCCAGTCTCCTCTATCCATGGGACCCTCCAGGCAAGAGAATACTGGAGTCGGTAGCTGTTCCCTCCTCCAGAGGATCTTTCTGACTCAGGGATTGAACCTGGGTCTCCCATACTGCAGGCAGATTCTTTACTATCTGAGCCACCAGGGAAGCCCCTTAAGGCTGCATACTGACCCCCAACACTGTGAGATTCCCTCTTGTCCCAGCTGCTTTCCCCACATGCATTTTCCATCTTCTGACATACCGCCTAGAGTAATTAATTACTATTTCATCCCTCTCCCACTAGAATGTAACCTCTCAGCGGGCAGGACTCTGTCCTAGAGCAGCAACCCAATACAAATGTGTAGAACGAATGAATGCCCTCCAGTAAACCACAGGCTCCTGAGGCCGGCCTTACAATTGCCTGATCTAGTCCAGAGTGCAGAGGCTAAGTGTGAGCACAGCTGTGTCCCTAAAATGGAAGAGTGAATTATTGGACTGAGGCAGCAGGTGTGTGGGGTCATTCTACTTTATTCATGTGCTTTATTTGGTGTGTTACTCCGTCCCAGGTGGCGCAGTAGTAAAGAATCTGATTGCCAATGCAGGGGATTAAGGAGATGCAGGTTCAATCTTCTCCAGAAGATCCCCTGGAGAAGGGAATGGCAACCTATTCCAATGTTCTTGCCTGTAAAATCCCACAGGCAGAGAGGCCTGGCGGGCTACAATCCATGGGATTACAGAGTTGGACACGACTTAGCATGTCCACGCGCACACACACACACCCCCCTTATTCCATTAGCCACACTTGGCTAGATTGCAATCGGCATCCTCCAGGCCAGGTTTCGGATGCTCCTTCTCCAGGCTCTTGAGTGTCACAGCAGACCTACCCTGACGATGCCAGATGCCCCCCTTGTCTCCCATCTTTCTGCAAAGCTCTCGATAACTTATCTTCTGCTCTACTGATTTGAAGCTCTAGGTCAGCGCAGTCTAACACAAATATAATCTAAGCCACATATGTAATTAAAAACTTTTTAGTAGCCATGCTAAGAAAGTATAAAAATAGATGAGACTAATTTTAATAATATATATTATTTAACCCAATACCTTGAAAATATTATCATAGCAACATGCAATCAGTTAAAACATTTAAATAAAAAATTTTATGTTCTTTTTTTTTCATATTAAGTCTTCAAAATCTGATGTGTATTTTATACTTCTAGTCAATTCAGGCCATCTCATAGCCAAGTGTGACTTGCAGATGCCTTGATAATCTTTTAGCTTGGCTACATTCTTTCTTAAATGCAGGGGCATAGCTTTCTGTTTACTTCCCATCCTTCCACTTCACAGCCTGAGTCAAAAGAAACATGTACCTTTCTTTTTTTAAAATTTATTTTTAATTAGAGGATAATTGCTTTACAACATTGTGCTGGTTTCTGCCAAATGTCAACATGAATCAGCCACAGGTATACACTGTCCCCTCCCTCTTGAACCTCCCTGCCACCTCCCCCCCATCCCCCCCTCTCGGCTGTCACAGAGCCCCAGGCTGAGCTCCCTGCGTCAGACAGCAAATTCTCACCGGCTGTCTAATTTACACGAGGGATGTACCTGCCTCCATGCTGCTCTCTTAGTTTGTCCCACCCTGTCCTTCCCCAGCTGCCACCTTTCTTTAAACCGTTATTTAAACTGTTAATGATTATTTTAACTCTGTAATCCTTATCATTGCCACATTATAAAAATGTTTCTGAAGCTGTTCAGACTTCCTGCTGTTTGTGTGGTCTGAAAGACCCCATCTCCACTCTCGCGCAGGTACTGCACTTCAACGAATTTTCCCAGAATAAAGGGAACGAGCCGGATCCCTGTCTGAAAAAAGCAGAGCAAGAAGTGCCTGCTGACAGCAACCTGGAAGGGCAGAAGGAAGTGACGGGGTCCCTGACCCTGCAGGTGGGCCACCATGAACTCTGCCCCTCCGTCCAAAGTGCTCCTCCGGCCTGTCCTGTGTGAGACCACAGTCTTTTCTCCTCCTGAGATCCTGGCAGACCTCAGCAGCCACAGCCGCAGCAATAATCCCAAATGACCCAATTCCTTTCTGATTATGCGTCTTATGTGTCCTTGGCTGTAAAGAGTAGGATCTAGAGTCTTCTGCTTAGGATCAAGAAGCTCAGACCATAGTCCCAGCACTCACCTAGATTTACAGGCCACGGTTCCCCAGGGTGGAGCTAGGCTGAGGAGGATGGGGTGGGGGAAGCAGCTCCCCACGACTCTCTCTCCACTTCTGCTGTTTCCTGCTGGAGTCTGTACTGACACTGAAGGTTTGTATGGGTTGTCTTATACCAGGAACTGTAAAGATATTCTCCAGTTTGTATATCCTCCTACGTTAGGAAGTTTAAGACTCTTTCTTGACTCTTTTTGAAAACAGAGGAAAACAAGGCACACTCATCCAAAATGCAGTGTGCTTTGTCGGGTCCCCGTTTTCGTATTTCCCGCCTGATCTTGATCCAACGTGGGAGCCAGGACAGGGACCACGCCCACCCTCCGTCCCTCGCTTCTTCTCCGCTTGCTCCCCCACCTGGTAACAAAGTGAAATGATAGCTTGCTTTATGAGGCTTTAACGCGTTTTAGTTAAGATCACGTTTTATTTCTTCCTTTGTTTAGACCGAGTCTTCAAAGGATGAGAGTGGACTGCTCAGCTGCTATTTCGGGCAGCTTCTCTCCAAATTAGCCAGGATCAAAGTCGATTACACCCTGAGTATTGCCAACAGGCTTTATGCGGAGCGAGAATTCCCAATCTGCCCGGTGAGTTAGGCATGGCTGCTGATTAAAACCACCCTTTGACTTATATTTCAAAACCATCAGGGAGCTGGATTTCTCCCCTGCTGTCTAGAGCCCAAACCTCTGGCAGGAGGAGGTGGCGCTGGGATGTCCAGGACCCGTCTCTCTCTCCCCCACACCTTCTGTCGCCCTCCTCCCAGTTTTCCAATTGCACACTTCAGGAGGCCCCCTGACGGATGGGAGTGGGCGGGGAGCGGAGGGCCACGTGACGAACAGCCTCTGCAGGCCTGGAGCTCGTGTGGGTTTGGTAAGAATGCTCTCTCCTGTGACCTTGACGGTCTTTCCCACTCACGGTGCCCGGTAGAGGCACTGGTAGCTCCTCTCCCAGCTGGTCCCTCCCTCGCAGCTCAAAGCGCTTCTCTAAAACTCCCTTTTATGCCACGATCAGGCCACATGCCTATGAAATTGTACTCATTTTAAGATGCGGTGCAGTGTGGCCGAAGGAGACTGACTGGAGCCAAAAGGCGCAAGTCCTGTCTCTGTGGCTAAAGGCTTTGGAACCATCCGGGCTTCAGTTTCCTCTCTCGCCACTAGAGAGAGCGAGTGAGCCGCAGCGAGCGTGAGTGGGCGTGACCAATGCACAGGCGGGCCACGAGCGTCAGGGGCGTGTTTCAGGGGCGGGGTCGCGTTCTTGGACCAAAATTAGTATGTTCTCTTATAATGGAAATGAGATTTTATATGTTTTTTTTTTTTAAAACTAGCTTTATTGAAATATAAATTCATATAAAACACAACTCACTTATTAAAAATGCTCACAGCAGTGATTTCGGTATATTACATTACAAAATTCTTTAAAATTGTGGTAAAATATCTATAGCATAAAAACTGCCATTTTAACCTTTTCTAAGTATGCAGTTCGGTGGCATTAGTTGTATTCACGGTGTTGTGTAATGATTACCCTATTTCCAAAACGTTTTCATCACTGTGAATAGAAACTCTGTACAGTACCATTACTCAGTGTTCTAATTCTTAAAAACTTAAAGCATTTTACAGCAAAGGCTCTAAAGTTACTTGCTATTTGTCCTGTGCTGTGCTTAGTCTCTCAGTTGTGTCCGACACTTTGCGACCCCACGGACTGTAGCCCACCAGCCTCCTCTGTCCACGGGGATTCTCCAGGCAAGAATGCTGGAGTGGGTTGCCATGACCTCCTCCATTCCAACTCAGGAATCGAACTGGGGTCTCCTGCACTGCAGGCAAATTCTTTACCAGCTGAGCTGTGAGTCTCCACAAACGGGATGTCCAGGTCTGGTGGGAAAGCTAGTGTGCTTTTAACCGTGGACTGCTCCCTAATAAGCATTCTATACCCTCAATTAACACTACAGGAAATGAAATGTCTCTGTGTAATTAAGTCTGGGGGTAGATAGAGACCCCACGCACCCAGTATAAATGACTAGGCACTTCTTTCTCATTAGGCTTCTCAGGACTGCTTCACTCCTAAACTATTAGCATAATTGTATGGTTTTATGTCACTGTTTCCATTTATCTCAATTTATCAGGAATACTTAGATGGTGTGATTCAATTTTACCACACGACGGTCGAAAGTGTTGATTTTCGGAAAGACAGTGAAAAATCCAGGCAAGAGATTAACTTCTGGGTTGAATCTCAATCCCAAGGTAAGAAAGACCCAACACATTGGAGGTGATGTTCTTTTCCATTTAAAAGAAAAAGTCAGCCCAGCTTTGCAGATCACCGGTCTGTCGGGATCCGAGGCTCACGTGTGTGGATTGGGTCCAAAGCTTGTTGTGCGGGTGTCAAACAGTTAAAGTGCTTGGATGCTGCGGGTACTTATTTCTGGCCCTTTGCTCCATCATGAAGGTGAGATGCCTTCCAGCCAAGTACAGTATCAGCAGGAGGCCAATTAGTTCCATGTTTCTCTAAGGGTCAGTAGAAAGATGGTGAATAGAACCTGTTTATTCAGAGGGAAATAGAAATAAGATCCTAATTCTTGCCAAATTTTACCTAGATTTACAGATATTTTCTGAGTGAAGGAATGGTGGTGATGTGTAGTGAAAATTTGAGTTCAACAAAAATGGAAGAATATTTTCAATCTGAAACTGCCCTGTCTGACTTTTTTGGGGGTTTAGTTTTCTTGGATTAGGCTTCCCTGGTGCCTCAGTTGGTTAAAGAATCCACCTGCAATGCAAGAGACCTGGGTTCGAACCCTGGGTCAGGAAGATCCCTGGAGAAAGAACTGGCTTTCTACTCCAGTATGTTTGCTTGGGAAATCTCATGGACAGAGGAGCCTGGCGGTCTGCAGTCCATGGGGTCACAAGAGTTGGACACGAGAGCAACTAAACCACCACCAATTTTCTTGGATTACTTCCTGGATGAGACATACTTTAGTCTTGGGAATACTAAACTGCATTTAAAAAATCTGTCTACTTGAATACTTTTGCTACAATTCATATTTGGGATGTTCTCTGGAAACTTTTTTTAGGTAAAATCAAGGAACTCTTCAGCAAGGACAGTATCAACAGTGAGACCGTGCTGGTGCTGGTGAATGCTGTCTACTTCAAGGCCAAATGGGAGAAATATTTTGACTGCGAAAACACAGTTGATGCCGTTTTCTCTCTAAGTGAGGTACCAGAGCACTGTTTTCTAGATATTCACTCAGAATTTCCACCGAATGATGGGCAGTATGTATACTCACATCTAAACTTAGGTCTCTGGGTTACGACTGGCGTTTACAAGAGCATTTGGTTATTAATGAAAATCAGTGCCTAAAGATTACGAAGCATTTTTGTGCTAGGTGCTGCACTGAGCATTTTTCCTTCATTATTTCATTTCTTCCCCAAAATGACATTATGGAAATAGGTGTTATTAATAGTCCTACTTAGGAGTCCAGGGGGAAGAAATGCGTAGGTTACTCAGCCAAACTCATGCGTTACGATTCACGTGTGTATTTGCCTCAAAAACCTGTGTCCTCACTTCAAAAGAGCAAATATATATTATCAGTATTATATATATTGTATTTTGTATATTGTATGTGACTTATGACTATATATGAGTATTATACATGCACAGAAAGAGACCCAGTAGGGAACATACATTTAGCTATCAGCATAGGTAATGCCAGGAGAGAGACATGGTGTGTACATTTGTTTATTTTTCTACATTTTCTAACTTTCTGCACAAGAACAGCTGTGCTGTTCTCTCCAGCATGGCACGTGCTCCTCTGTCCATTGGCGACCTGCCGCATACTGTGAGGCTGTCATGAGGCTTACGGTGCCCTTTCCTCTGGCAGAAGCCCAGGTGGCAGGAGTTGTTATTTAGTACCCAGAAGCTTAGCATTTAACTAAGTTTCCCACTGATGCTTCTGTGGGGCCATCCAGGCCAGTAGGGATAGAGCATCCCGGGAGGCCAGAGGCTGGGGTGGAGCAGGTAAGGACGAGGAAGCTGGCAGGGCTGGTTTCAGCTGGAGAGGCTGTGGGTAGACACCTGGATGGACATCCTACCAACAAGGGGTCTTAGGAGCTGAAGAACCTACCAAAACCATGGAAAGATGGGATGTTGGCAAAGTAGGGGCCACCTGGTCAGTGGGCAGAAGGCTTTGTTAGACTGGACCCCTGTGGTTCTGAACTTTCGGGGGAAGCCCCTTCTCACCTGGACTGACCGTGATTTCAGGGAAGTTGGGGATTGTGTGGGTTTGTGAGCTTCTTGTGGCCATGCTGTGACTTTCTACCTTGTCTGCCTCAGAGTGAAAAGAAGAATGTGAAGATGATGAACCAGAACGGGCTGTTCAGAATTGGCTTCGTGGACGAGCTGAAGGCGCAGATCTTGGAGCTTCCGTACACGAAGGGGAAGCTTGACATGGTCGTGCTGCTGCCGTCCGGCTCTGCGGACAACCTGAAGGCCCTGGAAGAGGTAAGTCTTCATTTGCACATCTCTGCAGCTGCAGTCCATGGAGGCGCAAAGAGTCTGACACAACTGAGCGACTCAGCAACAATGACGACAGCATATTTTGGGGCTCCCCTTTTGGCTCAGATGGTGGAGAATCCTCCTGCAATGCAGGAGACCCAGGTTCAATTTCTAGGTCGGGAAGATCCCCTGCAGAAGGGAATGGCACCCCACTCCAGTACTCTTGCCTGGAGAATCCCATGGATGGAGGAGCCTGGTGGGGTACAGTCCATTGGGTTGCAAGTAATCGGACACGACTGAGCGACTAACACACACACACACACACACACCATATTTCATCATATCATCTTGAAGAAGGATGGTATCTGGGCTATCAGAGAATCAGAGAATACATACGAATCTGAATTCATGAGATATTTATTTCTCATTTGTCGAGAACTAAAGAACGAATGCCAAAAATATTGGATAGGACTTTTTTTGCTCATCTCGTGGTTCTCTGCAGTTATTTTTCCAGACCAAGGGATCTGGAAGCCGAGGAACTTGAGAATTGCAAAAATGAAGTAACTTTTCCTTTTTCCTGAATATCCTGACGTCTGGCCTCTTCTCACACTATTTTGCTGTAGCTCAGTTAGCGTTCCTTTAGCTTAATCCTCTTCCTCGGTCCTCGTGCTTGGACAGAAGTGGAGATGCTGATGTTGAAGCAGATTACTTGTGAAGTAGGAATTAATAATAAAGGTCCAGCTTGGTGGGGTGGGGGTGGGGAAGAGAGAAAGTGAGACAGAAATACAGGGATATGGGAGAACAGGGAGACAATGAGAACCATAACTCTTACTCCAAGTTTATCACGTGCCAGCGCTACGTGAGGGCTTCCCAGGGCGCTCAGTGGTGAAGAACCCGCCTGCCGTGCAGGAGACACGGGAGACGCGGCTTCCATCCCTGGGTTGGGAAGATCCCCTGGAGAAGGAAATGACCCTCCACTCCACTGTTCTCATCTGGAAAATTCCATGAACAGAGGAGCCCAGTGGGCTGCAGTCCATGAGGCCACAGAGAGCCTGACATGACTGAGCGACTGAGCACAGCCGTACTGTGGGAAGTACTTTACATACATTAGTTTGCTTAATCCTTGCAAAACTCCAGTGGTATTACCTCTGTTTTATAAAGAGGAGGTTGAACTTCAGAATATTAAGGATTGGCCAAGCTCACCTGATGTAATCTAATGAGCTTTGCTGAGCATTGAACACTAACCTGTCAGACACCAAAGAACAGAGGAATCCAAATTTTCTGGTATCTTTTAAAGAGGAAAGAGATTTTCTTGGAGGACTTTTAAATGAAATCAGAGGATTCTGAGGCAGAGACCTTGAGGATTGTTACCAGCGGTGGAAATAGATTCAGGCCCCCCTTGGAAGTGTATAGGGCATCCTTTGCAAGCTCATCATCTGACCTTGAATATGATTTTCTTCCTCTTGTAGCTTGAAAGGAATATCACCTACGAAAAACTCGTGTCCTGGAGCAGTTCGGAAAATATGTCAGAAAAAAGAGTAGCTGTCTCCTTCCCTCGGTTCACCCTGGAAGACAGCTACGATCTCAACCCTATTCTACAAGACATGGGCATCACAGATATCTTCGATGAAACAAAGGCTGACCTTTCTGGAATCTCTCCAAGGCCCAGTTTGTACCTGTCAAAAGTCGTCCATAAAACTTTTGTGGAGGTGGATGAAAATGGCACCCAGGCGGTCGCAGCCAGTGGGGTTGTCGGCATGGAAAAGTCCTCACCATCCTGGGAGACATTTAACGCTAACCGCCCTTTTCTCTTTTTCATCAGACACAACAAAACCCAAACCATTCTCTTCTATGGCAGGGTCTGCTCTCCTTGAAAGGGGAACACGGTCTGGTGCTTGGAGCTGGGAGAAAGCGATGATACGATTCACCCCTGGTATCACAGGGGCATTTGCGTTTCGCTAGCATCCAGAGCTGACTGAATTTCATCACGACTCCACGCTCGCCACCTCCGGCCGTTGGTCCGCACTTCTCCTGACCTTTCTCTCACCCTGTCGCAGGTTCTCATCTAAGTCCTTTAGTACTAAAAGGTCCTGCTCCCTCCCCGAACTTTCACCACCCTAAGCTTTCAAGCATATAAGTTTACCTGCTGTGACCTGAAGGTCAGCATCATTGAGGATGATATAGATTCTAAGTTGCAGACCTCCTTATAAAGGAATCCTGAAAATTCAAGTCATTAGTCCGCTTCTAGGAACTGGCAGATGCAGGAAACACTTTTCCACGAGTCGCAAGAGAAAAGGTTTCCGTGGGATCTGTTTTGGAAACTCAGCCGTGCTCCTGCTGCGACCCTGTGCCCCGGGCGGGGCGCTCCTCCTCTTGCTGTCTGTCTTCTGCTGCCTGGAGGGTGTCCTGTGGGGCTGGGCTTGGTGGCGGCTCAAGGGAGTAAGACTCCCCCAGCGGCGAGCATTTTGCAGAGAGCAGGGTGGCATTTGTCTTGTGAATCTGACATGGACTCAGGAGAGTAGCCAGTGAATTAAAGAGAGACGTAGTCTCAGTTTTCCTTATAGAGCCATCACCATGAGGCACTTCCTCTGTCTCTTCTTCACACCTGTCCTCAGGGAATTCTCCTCTGAAGTTGCTCCTAAGGGCTTCCCTGGTGGCTTGGACGGTCAAGAACCCGCCTGCCAACGCAGGAGACCTGGGTTGGATCCCTGGGTTGGGAAGATCTCCTGGAGAAGGAAATGGCAACCCACTCCAGTATTCTAGCCTGGAAAATCCCATGGACAGAGGAGCCTGGTGGCTGCAGTCCACGGGGTCGCAGAGTTGGACACGCCTGAGCGACTGAGCTGCACCGCACTGGGCATGCGCTAGTGGCTCCTAAACAGCGCGCTGCAGGAGGGAGGGAGGGGCCGCCCTCACCGCTGGCCCCTCCTGTGCCCTCCCTCCATCCTCTGCCACGTGGCCTGATCTGTCCTCCCAGAGGGCTCCTAAGAGCCCACCGGGGCCTGGGCACGATGCTCGTGGAAACCCTTTCCCATCAACTGCAAGCCAGATACCAGAGCGTTCAAGACCCCAGGACACAGGACCTTTGTTCTCGGAGGTGTCGATCTGAGTTCTTGATCTCTGCCTCAACTGCATGGTCTGGAGTGACCACTCACACTCTCCGGTAAAGGTGGATTCTGGTCTGGCTTGTGGTCCGGTTTCCCTGCTCTGTGACTGCCCTCCTCCCGGCTGCCCCTGTGTTGGTGAAGTGTGGCTGTAGCTGTTTCTACAGGAGGAGGCGGGTTAACTTTACCTGCTCTTGTGCTGGGCCTCCCCCTGGCTCTGTCTGTGCTCTCTCGTGCTCTCTCTCGTTCTCTCTCTAGTTCTCTCTCTCGTTCTCTCTCTCGTTCTCTCTCTAGTTCTCTCTGAAGAGACAAGGGTCATGCCCTTTATACAGGCGTCTCATGGTTTAGACTTGCTCACAGCATAAAAGATTCTCATTGGTAACATGAGGCTGTTCTTCCAAGTCCTTTACCCAGAATACATCTCCCACGTGTCAAATTTGTCTCAGATAATCAAAAATCGTCTCTCCCGTGGTTCCCTTTTGAGGGTAGGGTTTCCAGGGCTGGTTCCATACTGACCTGACGGTGCGGCTGGACACTAACCTTGATCTGTATTATGGGTCTGGCATTGTCTGGTGTTGCTTTTGTTCTTATTCTTTTCTTTGCTGTGCATATTTTCTCATTTGCATTGGGGTTTTTCAGAATTTTAATCACGAAGGGAAAATGAATCTATTTACAATAAAGAGAAGAGTGTGATTCTTAAATCTGTCTGAAGTCAGTAAATGCCATCTTTACTGACCTTTCACTAATCAAAATGTTTCCTAGTGAATAAAACATTTTTGTCATAAAATATGTATTATGTGTTACCAACTGACTTTTTTTAGTGATATAAATACTTTTAAGCTCTTCATCCAAAAATGCAATAATACATACCCTATAAAGCTAACAATTCTTTTCAGTTATTTGGGAATAACACATCTTGTGCCAGCAATAATTCTTTTCCCAGCTTTCCACCCTAAGTACATATAAAGACATACCAAAAAAGATGAAAACTCACAGTAATTCTAAAATCTAAGAATGATGGCCAGTGGATCATCAGAATAAGGAAGACACCTCTGCTGATTGTGCCAGCAATAATTCTTTTCCCAGCTTTCCACCCTAAGTACATATAAAGACATACCAAAAAAGATGAAAACTCTCAGTAATTCTAAAATCTAAGAATGATGGCCAGTGGATCATCAGAATAAGGAAGACACCTCTGCTGATCGCACGTCGATGTGGCCGGGTGGAAAGGCACAGCTGAGAGGGGACCTGGGGGCGGCCTGTGTGCCAGGGCCTGTGTGCCAGCCTGCCTCATTTTCTCCCCCCATGCCATCCCCTGAGTTCAGAAATACAAGACAGCGCCAGTCTAAACCAGGCACCCATCTCTCTACTTCATATTTGTTGCTGTCTCCCAGCCGGAGTCTGTGTGGGATGGACGTGTACACACTGCTGTGTTGAAAATGGATCACTGACAAGGACCTATTGCAGAGCGCAGGAGCTCTGCTCAGTGTCACGTGGCAGCCTGGATGGGAGGGGAGTTGGGGGAGAAGGGATACTCTTATATGTATGGCTGGGTCCCTTTGCTTTTCACAACACTGTTAATCTGCTATACCCCAATACAAAAGAAAAAGTTAAAACAAATCTGTTTTCTTTCTGAAACCACTGAAGACTGGATGAAGCTCCCCGAGTCTGACTCAGAGGAAGGCGAGGGCAGGAGCGTGCTCTCCCGTCCAGGCAGTGTAGTCATTCCAAGTGAAGTCCTTCTGGGGGAACAAAACCAGAAGAGCCCTGGTGGAGATGTTCCTGGATTTGTATGGTACCTCTCTGCTTTGCGTGTCAGAGTCAGGCCATCTGAGGAAACAGAACCACAGAACCACAGTAGATGGAACCCCTGAGACCTGGGGAATTAAGCTCAAAATTAGAAGCCCTCTGACTCTCTTTTCTACTCTCAAACCAGCATGAGCGACCCTTCAGTATGTCAGCCGGAGGCAGTGAGGGCCCGGTGGTTGGTGGGCTGCGGTGGGGGCCAGAGAGCCAGCCAGGGCTGGCGAGTCGGGAGTGGGATCAGCACTTCTGGTCCAAGGTCTCCTCCGTCCACAACGCTGCAGGCCGACACATGAGACAACATCGTCAAAAATGTACTCACTCACGTCTACTCTCGATGTTCTGGCAAGAGAATCACGAGCACAGTAACTAACAGCATCCCTGGCGCTCCCTGCTTCACAGGTTCTGTCTGTTTCATCTTAGTGCAACTCAAGTTCTCTTTGACTGCATACATTTTTCTTACAGATTTCTGCCTGAAGTTGCTCTTCAGTTTCCCCTTAAACTGGGGTGAGCCAGAACTTCTAGTGCTTCATCCCCGATGGCTGTTTACTTCTTTTGCACGTGTGGCTTTTAATAAAACCACCATGTCCTTAATCTGTGCTGCAGGTCCTATAAGTGGTGACAGGGAGAGGAAGCTGAGCGGTTGCCTCCGTGGGTTTCTTTGCTCCCAGGTTGAATGCCAGCTTCAAACTTGTTCTTTCTTCACATTGCTAACATTGTATTCTTGCTTTTCCGAATCTACTGTCTTATTCTTTTCTGCTTAATACAAGCTCCACAAAATTTATCCCCATATTTGCACACCTCTTATCAGTATATTCTCCATATTTAACATCTGATTTAAAAACTCTCTTATTCTAATGCACAATTTTGCTTATAAGTAATGATATCCACATTAGTGCATCAAAGAATGTTTTAACTACAAATGGCAAAAAGGATTTAAGAAGCAACCAAATGCATGACAGTGAGGCTGATGGAAATCCACGCAGGTTTTGTCAATTCACATAGGTTCTGAATAAACCAGCCCACGTCCAAGGCTGAATACACGGGGAAAACCTGCAGGGTCATAGGAAAAAGTAGTGCCAGATACGGATGGGCCACATCAAGCTATGAGGCTTCAGGAAATTCCTATGACAAGAGCCAGAAGAGGGGTGTAGACAACTTGGGCCTGAAGAGTCAGATTTAAGGAGGCATCACCTTTATGGAATTGGAGCTGAAGTCAGCTGTGATAAGATGTGAAAGAATGGAATGAAATGTAAGAAGACTACTAGGGAGCTAAAAATATAATGTGTGTGTTAGTTGCTCAGTTGTGTTTGACTCTTTGCGACCCCACGGACTATAGCCTGCCAGGCTCCTCTGTCCATGCGATTTCCCAGGTAAGAATACTGGAGTGGGTTGCCATTTCCTTCTCCAGGGAATCTTCCCGACCCAGGGATCAAACCCGTGTCTCCTGCAATTAGAAGCCCACACACTGAAACTACAGAGTAGCTTCCGCTGGCCAAAACCAGACGAGCCAAAAAACTAGACATGGCTAAAAAGCCCATGAACAGCAGTGAAGACCCAGCACAGTCAAAAATAAACAAATAAATCTTAAAAGAATTGTTGCTGTTGTTCAGTTGCTAAGCCATGTCTGACTCTTGGTGACTTCATGGACTACAGCTCCCCAGGCTCCCCTGTCCTTCGCCATCTCCTGGAACTTGCTCAAACTCATGTCCATGGAGTCGGTGATGCCATCCAACCATCTCATCCTCTGTCGCCCCTTTCTCCTCCCGCCCTCAGTCTTTCCAGCATCAGGGTCTTTTCTAATACCAGGCTCCTGTCCACTGAATTCTCCAGGCAGGAATATTGGAGTGGGTTGCCATGCCCTCCTCTGTTCTGGCCTACCCTTTGCCAAAACCACATTTAAGTATTTAATGACAAGTCTTGCCCTCCAATAGAACAGGCCTTACATTCTTCTCCTTCAAGAGCACTTGGGCTATTCTTGGTGCTCTGCTATTCCATATAAATTTAGAATCGGCTGGTTAATATTTTGAAAAATGAAACCTCTTGGGATTTTGATTGAAATTATAATAATCAATTTGAGAGAATTGAAATTTTTACAGTATCGAGTCTTCCAAACCACAAAATATTTCCCACCATTTGCTTAAATCTTCTTAATATTTTTATATTATGTTTGATATTTTTCTATTTACAGGTTTGCACATTTTTCAGTTTTAATAAATATGAGATGCTTCCTGATAATCTTTTAAATTGTACATTTAAGAAATTTTCAATTTCTAACTGTATGTTGCTAGTATATTAAAATATTTGATTTTTTAAATATTGACCTCACAGTCAGCAATTTGCTAAACTCACTTTTCAATTCTTATAATGTATGTGTGGGTTCCTCTGTAAATGATTATTCTGTTTTTTCATTTTGAGTCTTGAGACTTTAATGATTTGATCTATCAATTGTTTGTGGTTAAAGTTTCTTTACTTCAGTTTTTAAAATTAATTTTTATGGAGTTGATTCACAATTTTGTGTTAGTTTGTGCTGTACAGCAAAGTGCATCACTTGCACACACACACATATCCACTCTTTTTAGACTCATTTCCCACATAGGTCATTACAGAGTATGGAGTAGACTTCTCTGTGCTGTACAGTAGGTCCTTACTAGATTGTGTGCATATATATATGTGTGTCGTGTTCTTGTTCAATTGCTAAGTCAAGTTCTACTCTTTGGGACCCCCATGGACTGCAGCAGGCTAGGTTCCTCTGTCTCTCACCGTCTCCAGGAGGAGTCTGCTCTATTTCATGTCCATTGAGTTGGTGATTTTTTAATATATTAATAATAATGTACATATGTCAGTCCCAACCTGCCAATTTATCCTTCCTCCACACCTCTTTCCTTCCTTGGAGACCATAAGTTTGTTTTCTACATCTGTGACTCTTTTTCTGTTTTGTAAAAAAGTTAATTTGTACTTTTTTTTTTAAGATTTCACATATAAGTGGTATCGTATGATTTGGTTCAGTTTTGAACGGAAGCAGTGATAGCAGACACACTTGTTTTTTGTTTGATCACAAATAGTATACTGTTTTTTCCTCTCTCTCCATTTCTTTCTGTGTATTGACTCCATTGAAGAACATGTAGTATGAGTGTGATTCCTACTCAATGTGTGAAGACTCCAACGTTCGAGCCATTAATGTGCCAGTTCTGAGAAGTCCCCGGAGGATTCTTCACAGACTTTGATAAACTGATACAGAGTTTATCTAAAGGAGACTATATATAAGATTTGCCAAGGAATTTGGGGGAAGCAAAAAAGAGTGAAAGGGCTTGGCTAGATAATTAAAACAGGCTTGCCTCAGGTGAGCTGTCCTATGGGTAGAACCAAAGACAGAGAGGCTTATTCAGGTCCTCTGGGGGGTGGAGGTGAGGGGAGTGGTCCTCAGAGAGAACCAGGGCAGGGTAAGGGGCAAGTTAACCACCCTGAGGTCTCCAGTGGAGGCCGGCTTCTGTGACCCTCTGGGGGCTCTGGAGGACACGCTGCACTAGAAAACTGGCCTCATTCTGACACAAGGGACCCATCTGTCCTTTTTACCCTTCTGCAGGTGAGTCACACCTGAGGTGTGGCTTGGCTGGGGGCAGGCTGCTGCCTAGCTTCCCGGGCAGGTAGCTTCCAGTGAGCTGGAAGTCATTTGACTGACAAAAGAGTGACTATGAACTATTAGGCAAAACAGCAGCTCGGCAGCAGGAGCAGTGGGGGAAGCAATCTGATTGGGACCCCAGGAGCATCCATGCCTTTTAATGAAGAATGAGGATCTTATAGGCAGTATCAGTAACAGACATGTGGAAGTTGTGCCAAAACTTGAGGGGCGGTGGGGAAACCATTAGTGCCCTGGTTTGGGGCTTAATTCCTTCCTCTCCTCACTCCTAAGCATAGAAAGCATTCTCCTATTTTCTAATCATCCACCTATTTCCTACCTTTAGGATCATTTTGATACAGGAAGGAAGAAACTGACAGAAAAATGGGATTGGGGCAGGGTCTAACGATTGGAGGTTGTGATGACATTGACAATTAGGTTTAGAGAAAACAATAATGAGATCTCTAGCCAAAGAGAGGAGGGCTTCCCTGGTGGATCAGTGGTAAAGAATCCACCTGCAAAAGGAATCTGCAGGAGACTCGGGTTTGATCCCTGGGTCCGAAGATCCTCTGGAGGAAGTCATGTCAACCCACTCTAGTATTTTTGCCGGGATAATCCCATGGATTATCATGGGATCACAGAGTCGGACACAACTGATGGTACTGAGCATGTGTACACACAACCCAAGGGAGGAATTGCAGAGTTCAGCAGTTTATAGCAGGAACAGTTCCTGCTGATGGTAGCATCCAAAGCGTGACCCTGTGCATGAGCTACAAGCCAGAGGGAAGGTGAGGGTCACTGACACACACGTGAAGACACAGAGAGGGGTGGTGGCAGGCAGGGGGACAGGAAGACATGTGACAAGGACCAAGGGGGCTTCTGGAGGGGGAAAGGATGCCACAGCAAGATGGGGGCCATCTCTAAAGGACACCCTGAAGGTGTCACTCTGAAGGTGACTGAAGGAAGAAAGGCTTGGGAGAAGCAGAAGTAAGCAGAGAGGCAAGGAATGGGGACCTCACCTCCTGACTGCAAGATGAGAGTGGTTGTCCCCAGGCGAAGACTTTGTGGTCTGTGGTGGTCTTCAGGGTAAAGCCAGGTTTTCCTGTAAAAATCAGGTGGTAGAAAAAATGCTTTAGGAGAAAGCAGGGGGCTTATGGAGATAAGTGGGAACTAGAACCGAGAGTCCAGGGTCACAGAGAAAGGGATTAGGAGATATCAACTGATGGACATATTAAAACATAGAGCACTATGGCCAGCTCAAATATTTTTTGCTATTTTATTTATTAAAATAAAAATAATCATTTTATTTTATTTTTTAGTGTTTTTTTTTTAATTTGTTTGCATTGAGCAAATTGTGAACATTGAGATTGGTACGTACATTATCCACGGTCTTAGCAGCTGCTTCACTAAGCTGCTTCTTTAGACAGTCAGGTGAGAGGGAAGAGCTGAGATGGACTTCTAGGATTTGCTGCTTGGCAACGGCGACGAATCCTCACACACTTTACCAATGAGAATCATCTAAAGAGCCAACAGAGCCAGTAGGAATACCCTAGGGGTGGCAGGAAAGGCTGGAATTTGGAGGTGTAATTTCCGAATGCGTTTTAAAAAACAATGTTGTTTTCCTGAAATCAGTGAGCTTGTTGGATGTTCATGAATTATTGGCACTTGGGTTTTCTTTGGAGGGAATGATGCTGAAGCTGAAACTCCAGTACTATGGCCACCTCATGCAAAGAGCTGACTCATTGGAAAAGACTCTGATGCTGGGAGGGATTGGGGGCAGGAGGAGAAGGGGACGACAGAGGATGAGATGGCTGGATGGCATCACTGACTCGATGGACGTGAGTCTGAGTGAACTCCTGGAGTTGGTGATGGACAGGAGGCCTGGCGTGCTGCAATTCATGGGGTCGCAAAGAGTCGGACACGACTGAGCGACTGAACTGATCTGAACTGATTCCAGTGTCTGGTGGGCTAGTGGTAAAGAATCTGCCAGCCAATGCAGGAAACGCAGGAGACTTGGATTCGATCCCTAGATCTCGAAGACCCCTGGAAAAGGAAATGGCAGCCCCGTCCAGTATCCTTGCCTGGGAAATCCCGGACAGAGGAGCCTGGCAGGCTACAGTCTATGGGGTTGCAGAAGAGTTGGACACGATTCAGTGACTCAGACAATAACAACCCGGGTCTGGTACACAGTGAACTCTCGACAAACGTTCGGTAAGTGAATTAAAATGAGACGTTTCATAATGAATGGGCAGAATCCTTGAGAACGGGAGTGGTGTGTGTGTGTTGCCTCTCCAGTTTTCCTCAGTACCTTTTCTCTTTCTTTTCTAGGAAGTTAGCTTTCATACTTTACTTCTTCCTTTGCATTTGGTAACCCCAAGTCACGCAACTGAGAAGTTAACTTTATTGCGGGGTCTGGTCTTGTCAGGACAGCGCTCTGTACGTCTGACATTAGGAAGTATGCTCTCAGATGTTCACCCAGCCTGTAAACCAGCGCTTCCCGACCTTGGCTGCACACCAGGATCACCTGAGGTGATAAAAATTCTGACGCCTGTTCCTGCCTTAACAATGCTGACTCAGTTGTCTGGTGGTGGGGGGCGGGGGGCGGCGGGGTCACTTGGCCACAGATTTTCTTTTTAAGTTTCCCAGGGGATTTTGCTGTGCATCCAGGGTGAAAACCAGTGGACTGAATGGTTCTTTTCAGAGGGTCCCCCATAGTATCAGGGAGGGAGGCCCCCTTATCACTGTCTGCTCCCACCCCCAGCATGGGGCGTAATTCATTTCTCTTGGTCATTCCAGTCCCTTTCGTCCCGGGGTGAATTCCTGCTTTTAGTCTTGTTTTGTCATCTGGTTAATTTAGATCTCTTTATGCTTGGGCCCCTAAAAGAATGTCTGAGAGACTTTGGAGAAGTGAGAATTGAAGCTCTATTCCTCTGTGTCGAGGTGTGTATTACTCACCACACAGCTGCTGACAACTTCAAGTGCAGAACTTCGCGATCATGAAGGAAAGAAACAGAAAATTCAATCCTCAGTTTTGTTGTAACCCTTGCATGCTAATTTTATTAGGGAAATAGCCATTGAGAAACCAAAGCTTGTTTCACGGGAAATGCGAGCCATGATGACTAGGGAGAGGCAGAGAGACCTATAAATTAAAGACTTCACCTGCTCATTTAGCACATGCTTCCTGGTTCCTTGCCCTGTCACCTCTGTCTTTCCAGAAACCAGGTAAGTTCCTTCTGCACCAACATGAGATTTCTGTGTTATGAGAGCCCCCATGTTTGTTAGTTTGAAAGAAGTACTTTTCTTGTACTAATCCCAAGTACCTAACTCGCCTTGGGGTGGTTTTGTTTAATTCAGTGTTTACTCAGCTGTGACAACGTTCTCTTGTCTGTAAGTTAATTCATTTTATTTCTGAGTGAACCTGCAAGAAATCCTTGCAAGGAAACATGGGGTTGACATGGAAGTTTAAACAGCAGATATAAGATGCCTTTGCAGGGATGGGCCCTTGAGAGCAAAAATCCCTCAGAGTAGGCTTTTGATTGGCTTTAATCTCATTTTTGTTTTAAGATTTTTCTTTATTAACTAGTTGTAATTTGGCTGGTGAAAGTGAAAGCTTTAGTCACTCAGTCGTGTCTGACTCTTTTCGACCCTACAGACTGTAGCCGGCTAGGCTCCTCTGTCCATGGAATTCTTCAGAAAAGAATACTGGACCGGGTAGCCATTTCCTTCACCAGGGGATCTTCCCAATCCAGGGATCGAACCCGGGTCTTCTGTATTGCAGGCAGATTTAGCTGGTGAAGAAGAAAATACAAAGCATGTTCTAGTTATTTTTGGTAAATGTTAATTGCTCTTTAACTTTTGTGAGATAAGCAAAAATAATATGAACTCACTGCATAAGCTTGAAACAATATAGAAAGCTATATAAAAAAAGCTCTTTTGCCCCCAGTTAATAATCCATGACCAGAGACGCGTCACTGCCCTTTAAGGAGCATTTAGCCTGGGGTCAGGTTTGCATGCAGCTAGGGACTGGGGTTTAGGAGCTCTCGTGTATCTGGTCACTTTGTGCTGGATTTGAAGCAACTGAGAAATCAGCGTCAGAGAAGGCCACTTTGCTTTTGTTGAGGCTGGATCTGAGAACTCTGCTCGGACTCGAGGCCAACCCTTCCTACAGAACAAGCCCCTGGCCTTGTTCTCGGCAGTGGGACACGCCCGACATGGGAGGGCCAGGCTGGGCCAGCCCAGGAGGGGCGGCCAGCAGGCAGGTGCTGGTGTGGGCAGTTCCGACAGAAGGAGAGAGAGCAGAGCCTCTAGGGGATTCAGCCTGCTCCCTGGGACCCAGGAACCCAGAGTGTGCGGTGACACCCTGTGATTCATGTCCCGTCAAGAGCAGGGCTGGGAAGTGACCTTTCGCTGCGAGGGTGAAACTCCCTACGTCCTGGCTCAGTGCCCGAAGAGAAGCGGGAGAGGGTGCCCCGACACGAAGCCCTGTGGCTAAGTGCCGGGTTCTGGTTGCTGTTGTTCCAGGTCCTGCTGGAATCATCATGGACTCACTGGTCCCAGCAAGCACTTCGTTTGGGTTGGATCTTTTCAAAGACCTGAGTAAAACAGATGAAGGCAACGTCTTGTTTTCCCCTGCGGGCATCTCAACCACGATTGGAATGCTGCCCCCCATGATCCGAGGAGCCACCGCCACCCAGGAGCAGGAGGTAGCGTGGGTTTTCCTTGCTTTCCAGCCACAGGCTTGTCTCTAGGGCAACACTCTGGCATTACCTTGAAAACCTGCCTCCCTTGATCTGGGGCCAGGAAAAGACAGCATCTGACTGGGGCGATTTCAGGCCTATCAGCGAAGTTCTTTCTCCTCTTCCAATACCATCATGCCTTCTGCTCCCAAATGCTTGAGATTCTTTTGGGTAAGTGTCTTTGTCCAAAGCAATTCAGTTCAGTTCAGTCACTCAGTCGTGTCCAACTCTTTGCAACCCCATGAACTGCGGCACGCCAGGCTTCCCTGTCCATCACCAACTCCTGGAGCTTACTCAAACTCACATCCATCAAGTCAGTGATGCCATCCAACCATCCCATCCTCTGTCATCCCCTTCTCCTCTTGCCTTCAATCTTTCCCAGCATCAGGGTCTTTTCCAATGAGTCAGTTCTTTGCATCAGGTGACTAAAGTATTGGAGTTTCAGCCTCAGCATCAGTCCTTCCAATGAATATTCGGGACTGATTTCTTTTAGGATGGACTGGTTGGATCTCCTTGCAGTCCAAGGGACTCTCAAGAGTCTTCTCCAACATCACAGTTCAAAAGCATCAATTCTTCGGCGCTCAGCTTTCTTTATAGTCCAACTCTCACATCCATACATGACTTCTAGAAAAACCATAGCTGTGACTAGACAGACCTTTGTTGGCAAAGTAGTGTCTCTGTTATTTAATATGCTGTCTAGGTTTATCATAGCTTGCTCCTTTTCTTCCAAGGATCAAGCGTCTTTTAATTTCATGGCTGCAGTTGCCATCTGCAGTAATTTTGGAGCCCCCCAAAATAAAGCCAGCCACTGTTTCCTCATCTATTTGCCATGAAGTGGGAAAGCCATTAAGCTCATAATTATAGGTAGAGCAAGGAGGACAGAGCTCCTGGGGGAAACGACATGGTGTGAATGCCACGTCAAGGAGGGATGAATGAAGGGACTAACCAGCAGGGGTGAGATGAGCGCACAGCCCAGAACTTCTCAGGGTTTTGCAGGGACAGCCCTGTTCCTTGTGGACGAAGGAGGCCTGTTTAACAGTCATCCATTTTACCCGCACTGGGTCCCTGTGAGCTTTTCTCTGCTCTCACCACGGCCATAGTACTTTTTTTTTCTTCCTAGGTGCCTTTCTCTGAAAAAGACACAGAAAGCTCAAGAATCAAAGCTGAAGAAAAAGAGGTGGGGAGACATGGGCTTCCCTGGTGGCTCACTGGTAAAGAACCCACCTGCCAATGCAGGAGACGTGGGTTCGATCTCTGGGTTGGGAAGATCCCCTGGAGAAGGAACTGGCAACCCGCTCCAGTATTCTTGCCTGGAGAATCCCATGGACGGAGGAGCCTGGTGGCTACAGTCTGTGGGGTCGCAAAAGAGTGATTCAGCGACTAAACACCAAACAGCAGGACGCGTCCTGGAGCGTCCAGTGACGCCTTGGCAGATGTGGCTTCCCTGGGGAAATGGGTAGAAAGGTGTGATACTTATTGTTAAGCAATAATAACAATGGCAGCCAAATAATGTGGCTTATAGAGTACCATACAATAATAAACCGCAGTGTTAAGAGGAGGCCTCAGCTTTAATGCTCACTAACCACTAGGGTACATATCCATAAAGGCAAATAGACTGAAGAGTCCCTGTAGCAGAGGGAACGTGTTTTGGAGTTAGCAGCTGTGTGTGCTAAGTCACTTCAGTCGTGTCCGGCTCTTTGTGCCCCTGTGGACTGTAGCCTACCAGGCTCCTCTGTCCATGGAATTTTCCAGGCAAGAATACTGGAGTGGGTTGCCATTTCCTTCTCCAGAGGATCTTCCCGACCCAGGGATCTAACCCGTGTCTCCTACGTCTCCTGCATTGGCAGGGGAGTTCTTTACTATTAGTGCCACCTGGGGAGCCCATTTTGGAGTTAGAGTTCAAATCCTGGCTTCGTCACTTAACAGCTGTGCCAGTCTGTGCAAGTTGTTCATCTTTAAGCCTCTGTAAAGTGTCTAGTAGAGCAACCAGAACACCCTGGTGACTCACCCCATGGGCGCTGTGGTAGTAGTGGGTGATAATATTACTACAGACTTCCCTGGTGGCTCAGATGGTAAAGAATCTGCCTGCAATGCAGGAGACCCAGGATTGATCTCTGGATCAAGAAGATCCCCTGGAGAAGGGACTGGCAACCCACTTCAGTATTCCTGCCTGGAGAATTCCATGGACAGAGGAGCCTGGCGGGCTACAGTCCATGGGGTCACAGAATCAGACAGGACTGGGGGACTAACACTTTTATCACATTCTATTTTTATTTTAAGGAACTCTTCCTACTCTGATGATGTTTTACTCAAAAAAATATTAGGCCAGAACCAATGACTTCTTGAGATCTCTTCTGGCTCTAGGGTTACAGTATTCCTCACTCATGCGGCAGTCTGTGCACACGTGGCAGAATCCGTAGGGCAGGGCTGGCACTCAGAGGTGAACAGAGCTCCCTGGCAGGTCACGTCTGCCATGACCGCTATCACAGCCCTTTTCCCAGGCCCTCATTAAATTGTGGCTCAAGTCCCCCAACAGTATGAGCCATTCGGTCCACGATCCCGCGTGGCCAGGCTGTCTGCATGGCTCAGCTGCATATATGAGGAGTCAGGCTTCCTTGCGGAGTATGTACCACAGAGTTGGGTCCAACGGCCGCTCTGCTATCTCGTCAGTCTATCAGTGCTACAGCTGTTTTCAGGCACTTTCTCTCCCAAGCATAGTCCTGTGCAGAGTCTTTGTGCAAACTAGGAAAAGGTTCACCTTGGGTGACAGATGCCTACTCCTGGGTGAAAAGCTTTTAATCTTTCACCACTGAGTGTGATGTTATCTGTGGGCTTTTCACATATGGCATTCTGTCCATGGGATTCTCCAGGCAAGAATACTGCAGTGGATTGCCATGCCCTCCTCCAGGGAATCTTCCTGACCCAGGGATCGAACCGAGTCTCTTTTGTCTCTTGCACTGGCAGGCGTGTCCTTACCGCTGACCCACCGCCGAAGTGCAGTAATGACCTCACTGCTTTGCGGGGTTCTACTCAGGAGCGCCCCCTGGTGTTTGTTTGTAGTGCTGCAGACCAGGGTGTGTGTTGATGGCCTTTGTGCTCAGGGACCAACCTGGTGCCTGTTCCTCTTGACACTTAGATTCAGGCAAGACACAAACCAGTCCCTCAGGCAGCCTCTGAAAAGTCAGAGTGTTGGACACACATTCCACACGCTTCTCTCCTCAGGGAGTTGGGGTTGCGAGTTTTCCCCCAATCACACCATGAGGTGTGGCAGGGAGAAGCATGGCGGGGGGAACATCATGAATTGTCCTGGGTTCATGCTTCTCTGGGCTACAGGAATCTCTGAGCTGGTTCCTGGGTTTCTTGTATTGTTGTTAAGTTGGTGTTTCCAGTGGAGGAAGAATGGCATCCAGAACCTACACCAAGCTCATGGACGACCCCCAAGGCTGCCGTGTCTTCTTGGTGTGGGAAGGGTGGTGAATCTAGGTTTACTTTTGCCAAGATAACTCACTGAGTTTTTGTTTTGATTTTGAAGTTAGAGAAGACAGAAGAGATACATCACCAGCTCCAAAGGGTTTTGAGTGAGATAAGCAAACCCAATGATGATTATGAACTGAAAATAGCCAACCGACTGTTTGGAGAAAAGACATACCTCTTCCTTCAAGTGAGTTTTGCTGAGTTCACAACATCTGTGAGTGGTACTCAGGAATGGCCAAATGACTCTGTTAAGACTGGGATCTTTGAGGCAAGATGCCTAATTTGAGTGCCTGACTCAACCCACATCACTGGGGGTGTCCCTCCCATCTCTCCCTCTCACCCTCCACCCCACCTGCCTCTTGACCTGTTCTCCAGATACCCAGACCTTTTGGGAGCTTCTTTTTCATCTTGAAATCTGATTGTTGCCTTAACTGTATTGAACCTGCACAAAAATATGCATGGAAGTACTCAAAGTGATTCACCCAGGCCCTAAAAAGATCTCTTCTTACAATGTTAGTCATCTTCCTGTACAGATAAATTTGTTTAGAAATGATGGTAATGGATGAATTGAATTTTAAAGCTATTTCTATTCCTTCCCTGTTTCTCCTAAAGAAATACTTAGATTATGTTGAAAAACATTACCATGCTTCTCTGGAACCTGTTGATTTTGTAAATGCAGCAGATGAAAGTCGAAAGAAGATTAATTCCTGGGTTGAAAGCCAAACAAATGGTAGTGTATGGATGAATTGTTCATCATAAAAACACTTCTGAGTATCTGCTGTGAGTGAAGCCCTGTGCTGGACGCTGCATAGGGTATAAGGGTGTACAAGCTTTGGGAGGGGACCTGAGATGGGTATTTCAGCTTGGAGGGACTGGAGCCAAGGAGTGGGGGAATCCACTGCAGACAGTGGAATGGCCTCAGCAGATGTGGAGAGAGCCAAGGGAATTGGGCAGGGGACCACAGGAAGCCAACTTCGTGGAGACAAGTAGTGGAGAATTACTTGCGCATAGCTGGGGATCCCAGTGACTTTGGGGCTCCTGATACCTGGCTCATGTCTGTCGTGAGGTCACATTTGACTTTTACGTGAGCACCTTTCTTTCTGAGTCTGGGTCCATAAGTAAAAACGTCAGAGGGCTCCTTTCTCTCGGTCAGTGAGAAGCATCAGCCCACTAAAGACGCGCCTGGGCCGTCCGCGGCTGGGCTCCTGGCACGGAGGGCGGCAGCCTTGAGCCTCGTCCGCAGCAGGGACTCGACAAAGCCCCGCCTCCTCCGCCCCGCCTCACGCCCCGGTAGGAGCCAAACTCGCAGGAAATAGCAGAGAGCAATGTTAAGATTTTGCAGAGCAGTGCTGATACTTTAGTGTTAGTATTTCAGAATACATTAAAAAAAAAAAAAAGGGTTTATTTAAGGATTTGGCTGTGCCAGGTCTTAGTTTTGGCTTGTGGAATCTTCCGTGGAGGCACGCGAGGTCTTTAACTGCAGCATGCAAACTCTTAGGTGCGGTTTGTGGGATCGCGCTCCCTGACCAGGGAGAATACATTTAAAAAACAAAATTCCAGTTATCAGAGAGACAGCTGTCATTTCAGATTGCATTTTTTCTTCATACTCAGTTCAAAGGAAATGAAAATTTTAAAAGGGGGATAAAAGAGGATCTATCAAAGGGTTGGTTGAGGGCAGTATTCTTCAGAATTTCAGTGGGATGGGCTGAACCCAGAGATAAAACATCAGCTCCTTTGCAATAAAATAAGAGATCTCTAAACCTCACGTAGCTATAATGAGTGGGTTAAAAATAATAATAGCTAACTCCGAGTGCTTATTATGAGCTGGATAATATTCCAAGTGCTTCTCTACATAGGGAATCATTGATTCCTTTCAGCAGCTCTGTGAGGCAGGTTTTATTCCTGTTTTACAGGTGTGGAAACTGAGGCTCAGAGAGCTTAAGTAACTTACCCAGGACCCCTCAGCTGATGAGAGGCAAAGCTGGATGCCGGCAGTGGCAATCTGACTCCAGAGCCTGAGCTCTTAGCCCTCACACCTCAGTTTATCCTATGGGATAAATTGGAGATGGGCAAAGTGAGAACCTCCTATGATTTCTGCCAGCGAACTCTTTATTGGCTAAGCCTTCAGGCGCTGACCTGGCTGAGGTTTGAACGGTCGGTCAAGTCCGTGTTCATCGTATCTGACATGTGTAGATCTGACTTGTAATTTTGAAGATGGACCCATTTTGTTCTTGTGGCTGTTCATTTGCAGAAAAAATCAAGGACCTGCTTCCAGACGGCTCTTTAAGCAGCTCCATCAAGCTGGTGGTAGTGAATGTAATTTATTTTAAAGGGCAATGGGACAGGGAGTTTAAGAAAGAAAATACCAAGGAGGAGGAATTTTGGCTGAATAAGGTATGTTCTTTAATTAATTTATGTGATATGCTTACAGATAAAATGTAGAATCTGGAGTCATCTTTGAGCAAATGTACATGGTATGTGGCTTCCCAGGTGGCTCAGTGGTAAAGAATCTGCCTGCTAGTGTAGGAGACACAGGTTCGATCCCTGGGTCGGGAAGATCCCCTTGAGGAGGAAATGACAACCCATTCCAGTTTTCTTGCCTGAAAAATCCATTGGACAGAGGAGCCTGGCAGGCTACAGTCCAAAGGGTCACAAAGAGTCAGACACATCTGAGCCACTACACAGCAACAGTGATATATGTGTATATAAATAAAATGCTGATTCCCAGGCTCTGGTCTTTAGCATGGTCGTAGGTTGAGCAAATTATTCTGGGGAGTCCCCTTGGTGGCCTTCCGCCCCTTGACGCCTCGAGCTCTGCTGACTCGTTGCAGAGCACAAGCAAGTCTGTGCCGATGATGACACAGCGCCAGTCCTTTAGCTTCAAGACCCTGGAGGACGTGCCGGCCAAAATTCTGGGCCTTCCGTATCGAAGCCATGACCTCAGCATGTTCGTGCTGCTGCCCAATGACATCGACGGGCTGGAGAAGGTAAAGCCTTACCTCTTCCTCGTTCTGCCTTCATCTCCCGAGGCTCTCTGTCCCAGAGCTTGTTTCTGGGTGAGTCTGGAGTTAGGGCTCTGATCTGGAGCTGGTGAAATAGAAAATATTTCTGTCTCTGCAGCAGGTAAAGATGGGTATCTAAAGAGGAGCATTACATGGTGTCAGGTTTATTGAGAAGAACCAGTACTAAAATATTTGGGGATGAGATAACATGAACATTTGAGGTCATATAGGAGTTCTAAAGATAACCCACCATTCTCCAAAGTGGTTGATCTCTGTAGACCCTCTTCCCCAGGGAAGAAAGTCACCTATGCACGTGGACAGCAATTTTGAATTCTATTCACAGGCTATTGGACTTTCTGAGTTCCTTTTTTAGACATTTCATTTTTTAAAAGACTTTTTTAGGGCAATTTTATGTTTACAGCAAAACTTGGAGGCAGGTACAGAGATTTGCAATACACCTTGTGCCCCACATGCCACAGCCTCCCCATAATCGGCATCACTCACCAGTGTGTTTTTTTTAACCCCAAATAAACCTACCTCCACTCATAATAAAAGTCCATAGGACCCTTAATCATAAATCCCTTGATTTAGTCCTGCCCACTGGTTGCTCAGACAGTAAAGAATCTGCTGTAATGGGGGAGACCTGGGTTTGATTCCTGGGGTGGGACGGTCTGCTGGAAAAGGGAATGGCAACCTGCTCCAGGATTCTTGCCTGGAAAATCCCATGGACACAGGAGCCTGGCAAGCTATAGTCCATGGGGTCGAAAAAAGTCAAACACAACCGAGTGACTAACACTTAAACTGAAGCTGCTTTGTAGTTAAAACACTGATGTGGCGAGTAGCCTGTGCTTTGGAGAACAGGGAGGTTGTTTTAAGTCCCTGTTCTGTTTAGTGCCTTTCGACCCTTTGACGTTTCTTCATTTCTTGGAACCTCAATATTTTCTCATTTATAAAATGAGTTCCACAGTTCTTAATGTGTGTGTTGTAATGATTAGAATACACACACACACACGCACACACACATACATGTACATCCTGGACCAACTCTAAGGGACCTCCTAGAATGGATCTGAAAAATGAAGTCGCTCAGTCGTGTCCCCGTGGACAGTAGCCTACCAGGTTCCTCCATTTCCTTCTCCAGGAGATCTTCCAGACCCAGGGATTGAACATGGGTCTCCCGCATTGTAGGCAGATGCTTTACTGTCTGAGCCACTAGGGAAGTCCAGAATGGATCTAGGACATGAAGACTTGCCTAGAATGGTTCCAGTTCTTGGAAAGTGCTCGATAAATCGATGGATGCTGTATTATTAAGATACTAGAAGCTCTCCTGCTTCTGTGAAACGTGTTTAGCTGCTGCTAAGTCGCTTCAGTCGTGTCCGACTCTGTGCGACCCCATAGATGGCAGCCCACCAGGCTCCCTCGTCCCTGGGATTCTCCAGGCAAGAACACTGGAGTGGGTTGCCATTTCTTCTCCAATGCATGAAAGTGAAAAGTGAAAGTGAAGTCGCTCAGTCGTGTCCGACTCTTCGCGACCCCACGGACTGCGGCCCACCAGGCCCTCCGTCCCTGGGATCCTCCAGGCAGGAGCACTGGCGGGGGCACCATCGCCTTCTCCATTAGCAGCATTATATGTTGGCAAATATTTTGGGAAAGCAAAATGGCAGGACGAATGCAAGCTTTATGAGACTGACACACTACTTACTGTTCTAACAAGGCACTTATCTGCAAGCTTAAAAGTATTCATAATCTGACTCAAAAAGCCCAGTTGTGGGAATTACTGTAGGGAAATAATTCAAGAATAAAATTTACTTTCTGAGCCAAATCAGCAGCATCTTCCTTAAATCCCTGGTGGCTCAGACGGTAAAGAATCTGCCTGCAATACAGGAGACCCGGGTTCTATCCCTGGGTAGGAAAGATCCCCTGGAGAAGGGAATGGAAAGCCACTCCAGTATTGCTGTCTGGAGAATTCCATGGACAGAAGAGCTTGCAGGCTAGAGTCTACGGGATTGCAAAAAGCCAGACACTAGGATGCTCGGCTTGAAATTTATATAATAGTAATCATAATTTATTATTAATAGATGCTGCATCCACAGTATCTATCAGCATCCACTTGATACATATTTAGATGATTGTAAAATGAATGAGAGGATGAATGTTAGGTGGAATTTATCAGCTTGATGGAAATATCTATCAGTTTGAAGATACTTAGAGATATGCAGTGCTGTGAAATATATTTACTTTATAACAAGAAAAGTGGATATTCAATGTAATTGCAACTATATAAATATATATTATATTAATATAATATAAATTACATTCATTATAATTTTATAAATTAAGTTCATTATAATATAGTAATATATAAACTATATTATAATATTCATTATATAAGATAGTATATAAATTATATAATACATATGTAGACAAAGATTATGGAGAAGGCAATGGCACCCCACTCCAGTACTCTTGCCTGGAAAATCCCATGGATGGAGGAGCCTGGAAGGCTGCAGTCCATGGGGTCGCTGAGGGTTGGACACGACTGAGCGACTTCACTTTCACTTTTCACTTTCATGCATCGGGGAAGGAAATGGCAACCCACTCCAGTGTTCTTGCCTGGAGAATCCCAGGGACGGGGGAGCCTGGTGGGCTGCCGTCTATGGGGTTGCACAGAGTCGGACACGACTGAAGCGACTTAGCAGCAGCAGCAGACAAAGATTAAAGGGGAATAGTAAAAAATGAAATAATATATATTAAATTGATAGAATAAGAAATGACTTAAAAATTTATTTACATGCAATAGAGTTTTCATACATACACAGATAATTTAAATATAGAAATATAAGACAAGTAGCTGGTATATGTATATATATAAATAGCAGTTGAGTGAAATAAAATTTCTGGTTTCATTTGTTGCTAAAGCTAATATTAATAATTTCTGACTGACTGACATTAGTATTGCACTGTTTTGAATTTGCACTGATGATCAAGCCATTCTTCCCTCTTTTTCTCCTTACCAGATTATAGATAAAATAACTCCTGAGAAGTTAATAGAGTGGACCAGCGCGGGGCGTATGGAAGAGAGGGCCGTGGACTTGCACTTGCCCCGGTTCCGGGCGGCGGGCAGCTATGACCTGGAGGCCGCCTCCGCGGGGCTGTGCGCCGCTGGCCTCGCGGGGAGCCCCGTGGGCGCCGGGCTGCGCGCCCAGAGGCTGCTGCACAGGTCGGTGCTGGAGGTGACCGAGGCGGGCACGGAGGCTGCGGCCGCCACCGCTGTGGGCTTCGCCGTCACGCCGGCCCAGGACTGGGAACGTTTTCACTGCAATCACCCTTTCCTGTTCTTCATCAGGCACAACGAGTCCGACAGCGTCCTTTTCTTTGGCCGATTTTCTTCTCCTTAGTACAGTCCCTGTCTTGGCGGAAAGCGACCACCACCGCCGGTGCCGGGGTGTTCACAGGTTTATGGAAATAGCCCGCTCTTTAAAAAATTGTTTTACTTGAATTCCAGCCTTACCATCAAAATCAATGATTAATGATGGCAATACTGTTTTCTCTGAAACGGAAATGTTTTGTTTGTGACGTGCAGATATCAGGTCAAATCAAGGCTCCTTAATAACCTTCCACTGATTTCCTCTAGGAGATCAATGCTTTGTAGTTTCGTGCACTATGGAGAGAAACAGTCTCTTTGCTGAAGACCGTGGACTAGTGCTTTTGAGACTCCCACCAGTTCTAATATTTTGGTAGATTATAATACAGGAGTAAAAGAAAACAAACATTTATATTCAGTTCATGTGTTGCTTTTTTCTTTCTTAGCATATAGTGTGGCAAACTGAACCTAGGAAAGAGAATTGAGAAACACATTAGCAAAACATAAATTAAAACTCAAAAACTGAAACAAAACAAAACAATCTACCAGGCAGAGAGGATTCCCGTATTTTCATCCTCTGTTCTAATAGTAGATTATCCATGGTCAGTTACATGAACACTTTGATATTGTGAAATAAATGTGATCATAAAATCCACCCTTTTAAGCCTAGAACCTGACACATTTTGACAAATGTGCCGTGAAAACGCTACCACACCCGGAACACAGAGCGCTTCGTCATCCCCCAGGGTTCTCTGCTCTGCTTCTGAGTCAGCTGTCCCTGAACAAGCCCTGCCAGCCGGCGGCTGCCCTGCCTTCCGTCAGTCCAGGGTAGACCTGCCGTCTCTAGCTTCACACAAACTGATTCCGACCATGTCCTCTTTCATGCCTAGCTTCTGTGGCTCGGCACTGTGTTTTCAGATTCATGAGACTAGGTGGGATATCAGAAGTTGATTACTTTCTACTGACAAGCAGTGTTCCATCATCTGGATAAACCACATTTGTTTATCCATTTACTCATTGACGGGCATTTTTGTTGCTTCCAGTGTGTGGCAGCTATACGTAATAATTGTTGTCTAGTTGCTCAGTCGTGTCCAAATCTTTTGTGACCGCATGGACTGTAGCCCGCCAGACTCCGCTGTCCTTGAGATTCTCCAGACAAGAATACTGAAGTGGGTAGCATTTCCTCCTCCAGGGGATTGCCCCAACATGGAGGTTGAACTCACGTCTCCTGCATTGCAGGTGGGTTCTTTACCACCGAGTCACCAGGGAAGCCAGTGAATAATGTTACTATGCCCAGAAGTTTGTGTGAACATATGTTTTCACTTCTCTTTGAGTGGATAACTAGGAGCGAAATTACCGAGTCAGACGATAAATACATGTTTAATTGTATAGGAAACAGCCAGTATGTTCTCCAAAACGCCCATACCATTTTCTACTACAAGCAATGAGTGAGCATTGCAGGCGTCCTGAAGACACACCAGTGGGTGGTGTGGCCGGTCTTCTTCATTATAGCTGTTCTCGTGGATGTGAGGTGGTATCTCATTGTGGTTATGCATCTTCCTTTTGACTAATAATGTTGAGCATCTTTTCATGTGCATATTGACCCTGTGTATATATTCTTTTGTGAAATGTCTGTTCAAATCTTTTGCCCATTTTTATTAGATTGTTTGCTTTCTCATTATTGATGTGTAATTGCTTTTAATATATTCTAAATAAAAATTTTCTGTCAGATATATTTTTCTTAATGGTGTCTTGAAAAGCAGTTTTAAATTTTAATGGGATCCAATTCATTAATTTTTTCTTTTATAGTTTCTATTTTTCTGTCTTATTTGAGAAATCTTTGTCTATCTCAAGTCTGCTAAGACTTTCTCCTAGAACTTTTATGATATTAGCTTTTGCATTTAGATCTATGATCTATTTTTTTTTTTGTATACCCAATAGTCTTTGTTTTATTTATTTATTTATTTTAATTGGAGGCTACTTACTTTAAAATATTGTAGTGGTTTTGCCATACATTGAAATGAATCACCCATGGGTGTACATGTGTTCCCCATCCTGACCCTCGCTCTCACCTCCTTCCCCACCCCATCCCTCAGGGTCATCCCAGTGCACCAGCCCTGAGCACCCTGTCTCATGCAATGAACCTGGACTGGCGATCTGTTTCACATATGATAATATACATGTTTCAATGCTATTCTCTCAAATCATCCACGCACAGGTTTCATGCGTGGGGACAGTGGTCAAGATGGGGAGGGGGATGTCTGGTCTTTATATGGACGGGCACGGTTAAGCAGGTTTGCAGGGGCTGGGCGATTGCAAAGAGCAGGACAAGGGTGAGTGAGATAAAGTCCATTTCCCAGTATTGCAAGTCCCCACTTTCTGAGACTACGTGACCTACGTGATCCAGACTTTGCAAGGGGCAAGCTGAGTTACAGAGGCAGAAGGAGAAGGAGGTTATGTAAAATTTTAACTTTTCCTCTTCAGTGGCGCATTATTATTAATGTGGACATTCAGTCGTTCCAGCCACTTGTATTCTGAAAAGACTACATTCATCCTCAGGTGATTTAAGTGCCTTGGAATCCTTGTGACGCGTACACATGCTGGATCTGCTTCTAGACCCTCTTCTGGTCCCCTGATCTGTTTCCATCACATGTCACCACCTCTTTATCCCTGACAATAGCCCCCTCCTGCGGTCTAATCTGTCTAATAATAACGTAACCAATTAGGCTTTCATATGGCCAGTGTCGGCAGGCTGTGCCTTTTGCCATCCTTTCAGTTAACCTGTATGTGTTCCTAAGTGAGGTTTTTAAAAAAAGATTTATTTATTTTGTTTATTTTTGACTGCCCTGGGTTTGTGTTGCTGCACATGGGCTTTCTCTAGTTGCTGTTCTTGGGCTTCTCACGCGGTGGCTTCTCTGGCTGTGGAGCACAGACTTTCGGGGGCAGGGGCTCAGCAGCTGTGGCTCCCTAGCATGCGGGGTCTTCCTGGACCAGGGATTGAAACTGTGTCCTTTGCATTGGCAGGCAGATTCTTGACCACTGGACCACCAGGGAAGTCCTGATTTTTGTTTTAAGTAGACATCGTAGACTGGGATGTTGTGGTTATCCCATGGATGTAAAATGGACTCCCCATCAAAAAAAAAAAATAAAAAAGGTTGGATACTGAGATTAATGATTCCACACAAAAATGTTAATTCCTCGTGTAATGAAGTTTCTGGGGAGCCTGTGGCAGGGTTCCTGGCTACCGAGAGCCTGCAGGGCTTGACCATGATTAGGAGCTGGCCTGGGGAAGGGCTCCTGGGCATGGTCAGGCTTGCTTGGCTTGCACTTCCTGCAGATACCGGGGGAGGGAGCTCCAGGCCTTTCCTTGCCAGCTGGCTTAGTTTTTGTGTGTGTGTGTGTGTGTGTGTGTGTGTGTGTGTGTGTGTGTCTAGGGTGGGGGTGGTTAGAGGGAAACAAAAAGGGGTGGGACTAGAATGTTGTCAGGAGAAGGCAATGGTAACCCCACCCCAATCCTGCCTGGAGAACCCCGTGGACAGAAGAGCCTGGTGGGCCACAGTCCATGGAGTCGCAAAGAGTCGGACACGACTCAGTGACTAAACCACAGAATGTTGTCAATAGTCAATTATCAAAAATGAGTCACTCTTTATTACACCCTTTATTCTCGCTTTTAAATGTAGTCTGACAGTTTCTATCCTTTTGTGTGTGTTTGTGTATCAGTCGCTCAGTGCAGCCCTTTGTGACCCCATGGACGGAACACCGCCAGGCTCTTCTGTCTATGAAATTTTTCATGGAAGAATACTGGAGTGGGTTGCCATTTCCTACTCCAGAGGATCTTCCCAACTCAGGGCTTGAACCCGAGTCTCCTGCATTGCAGGCAGATTCTTTACTGTCTGAGTCAAACAAGTTTGCGTGCCCCATCAGAGAGAGCTCAAACAAACTGAAATGTCAGAGTTTGGAGCAGAGAAAGGTTTATTGAAGGACTAAGCAAGGAGACGCTAAGAGTTGGACACGACTGAGCGACTTTACTTTCACTTTTCACTTTCATGCATTGGAGAAGGAAATGGCAACCCACTCCAGTGTTCTTGCCTGGAGAATCCCAGGGACAGGGGAGCCTGGTGAGCTGCCGTCTATGGGGTTGCACAGAGTCGGACACGACTGAAGCGACTTAGCAGCAGCAGCAGCAGCAAGCAAGGAGAATGAATGGCGTGGGCTAAAAAAACAAAAAACAAAAAACTGAACTCCCCGGTGATTTGGAGGGAGAACTTTTTGTAAGCAAAATTTGGGGTGAGCGCTGCAGGGCCTGTGATTCTCTTCCAGTTGGTTGTTAGCAGGGTGGTGCTCTAGGAAAGTTTTGCTCAGCCAGAAGGAAGTTACCATCCCCCAGTTGGGAGGGGGGCGGGGCTTAGTTCCTGCAGAAAAGCTCAAGCGGGTTCTGTATGTATATCCCTTGAGGGGGAACCAGGATCCCATTTTAATGTTGCGCTATAGTTTCTTAATTGTTCCTTCTTTGTTTCTGCATTTCCTCCCTTGCCTGATCAGCAACTGTTTGAATCTGCCCTTTGTTACCCAAGGGCTTCCTCTCAGAGCTCAGTTGGTCAAAATTCTGCCTGCAATGGAGGAGACCCCAGTTCAATCCCTAGGTTGGGAAGATCCCCTGGAGAAGGGAAAGGCTACCCACTCCAGTGTTCTGGCCTGGAGAATTCCATGGACTGTATAGTCTGTGGGGTCACAAAGAGTCAGACACAACTGAGCGACTTTTACTTTGGTACTCAGGAAAACCTAGGAGACTAAAACCTTTTTCTTACAAATAACAAACTGGGACAAGAAAAGGATTTTGTGACCAGGAAGGTCCCACATGGTCCTACTTGTTTTCACTTCCAAGTTACGATTGCATGCTCAGTCACTCAGTCATGTCCAACTCTTTGTGACCCCACGGACTGTAGCCTGCCAGGCTCCTCTGTCCAGGCAAGAATACTGGAGTGGATTGCCATGTCCTTCTTCAGGGGATTGAGAGGGTAACAGGCAGGAAGGCCAGGGGTCTCCAAATGCAGGAAATAGCCTACAAGTGTCAGACATTTTTCTCTCTCTTAAGGGGCAGGAGGAAACAAACTAGCGATATTTCTTCCTTCTCTATACAAATTTAAAAAGAGGTTTCTCTTAAAATACTGTGTTGCCATAATGACACCTGGTTTCACCTGAAGTTAACTATTCTCAAACCTTGAGTTAACCAATGCCATTTTCTTACGGGAATGTTTGTCTTAGGCTATGCTAATGTACTACACATTTACCCCAAACTCTTGTCTTCAAGTTCCGCCTCTTGGCTCAGAACCTACTTGACAAATCAGTATGTTATACTCAGATATTGTTCCCCTAATCTATGTAAACGGAACTATTTGTATGGTGATCTGCCCTTCTTCAAGATTCAAGTTAATCATTTTATGGCCCAGGATAAACCATTTGGTGCCAAGATTATCCCAAAATGCATCTTATGGGTGAGGGGCCTGGTGCCATTCTGAATTTTAAGACATTCCTTTCTTTCATTAACAGACTGCTAGTGACTATATAACATCCAGCTAAAGACTAGCAGGGGGGTACTCTTTCTGCCCCCTTCTGATGCCTATGTCAGAAGCTTCCTCTATCTCCTTTATACTTTAATAAAACTTTATTACACAAAAGCTCTGAGTGATCAAGCCTAGTCTCTGGCCCCGGATTGAATTCTCCTCCGGGGGCCAAGAATCCCAGAGTCTTTGCGTGATTCAACAACAACCTTTCAGGATCTTCCCGACCCAGGGATCAAACCCACGTCCCTTGCGTGTCTTGCATCACAGGTGGATTCTTTCTGCTGCAGCACCTGCGAAGCCCGTCTCACTCTTGTGTCCCCACCCGTGAGGCAGGAGAGTTTTCCTTGGTTCACTTTCCTTCCAGTGTTTGAGGCGGCCAGATCTTAACATGCGCTATAATCCTTTCATATTCTGGTTCCAGCCTACTTCTGCAGGCTTATCATGGTCTACTCTGGTTTTGAATTTTTCTTTTTATAAATTCATATGTTTCCAAATTATCTTTCCAATGTGTGGCAGGCCACTTGCCCTTTGTTGAAAAGAAAGAAGGAAGAAAAAGAAAAGCACCAAGTAAACTGAAAAAGTACTGTTTTATTGATCATCTGTTTCATCAGAGCAAACATTTTCAGCTGGTAAGCGTCCCCCATATCACTTAAACTCAAATAAATGTGGAGGTCTAGCTGAGTAGATTTGAATAATAGATGTGATTTTTGAAACAGCAGATATATTATGTCAAAGTTAGGTGAAGATAGAATATTGATATATCCTTTTATCTTATGTTGAACATTTTGTCCAAATGGGAGCTTCCATGGGGAAATAGAGTAGGTTTACATGTGTTTGTGGAAAGAGAGGGAGAAGGACAGACATGCTCTTTCAGAGATTATTTTCTTAGAGATGACTATGAGGTTGGAAAGGAAAACGAATCCAAGGGAACCTGTTACACCAGCATTCAAGCTCCGGGAACAGCTCTCTGAATGTCCCCGAGTATGGCCGCTGCCCAAGGACGTCTAAGGGGAAGAGACTCGGCCACAGAAGAGGATGCTGTTGGTCTTGATGTGCTTGATGAGGAACAGGAAAGGGCGATCGCAGCGGAAGCTCTCAGAATTTCTTCCTGCTCTTTCAATAATTTCTACACCAGTAGCAGCTGCGGCCTCCGTGCCCTCCTCGGTCACCTCCACAAAGCACTTGTGGAAGACCTTTGACACCACCAGATCGCGTCCCCCGGTCATGCCCGAGAAGTCGGCCACCCCATCACGGAAGGCGTCCACCATCCCCAGGGCTTGCAGTGTGGGCACGAGGTCGTAGCTCTCTTCCACTTTAAACCGAGGCAGGTATAAGTCCACTTGTCTCTTCCTCATATTCTGTGGGCTCGTCCACGCTATTAACTTCTCAGCAGTGAGCTGGTCTTCAAGCTGTAACAGTGGAAAAGGAACAACTGTCAGGATTCTCAGCGGTCATGGAGCCCACCTAACCTAGGATTGAATTGTCTGGAAAACGATTGTCTTCACAGTAAACATGAATACAGGAGGTTCAGTTCTATTATACATATAAACTCACTATACTATATACATATATTTATATACAGCATGTAATCTCATTGTATAAGCTGAATATTTTGTAATATTTATATGATAAACTGAGCCTTCTGTATATATATGTGTATATATATCCATACATAACAGCAGAACGGTTAAATAAATTTATTTTGTAAAAGATGAACTATATATCTTCACTTCTTAAGTTGCCAGATCACTACATGTTTCATTTTCAAATAGTCTTGTCTTGTTAATGTCTTTTTGTGCATAGTTTTTGCATGATATAATTATAGTGTACAACCCATTATTATTCCTTTTACTTGCTTGACCTATTTGAAAATGTTTTCTGTATAGATATGTTTCTCTGATCAAGTTTAAATTGTTGCATAATACCACCATTAAGTAGAGATTCAGTGTATGTGTTTACTTAATTAACATTTTTAGGCATCGTGTGTTAGTCCCTAAGCTACCACATATATATTTTACGTGTGGCAAGTTCACTGCAAATTCAGCATCATTGGTATTACAGTAATTGCAGATGGCCATTTATGGAATGACTTTTACATGCCGGATATTGTTATTGGTTTCTTTACAAATTATCTTGAACCAATATAACAATGCTAAAAGGAAGATTCACTTTTTTTTAAATTCCCAGCAATGAGGCTCCAAAGAACTCTGAGAGAATGCGTCTGAATAGAAAGTGAGCATCAAGATAGGTTGGTTTGTCTGCTCTCTACGAAGCACGTGATTCAGTCTGCAGAATGGAGCTCAGCAGTGTTTTACTTTGTTTGATGTTGTTCATGAGTGAAAGAGTCACCTACATTTGACTCTTAGTCTCCCCTGTCTTCAAATGAATAGCCTGGAGTAGGTGAAGTTTTGACGGTTGCAAAATATTCACATGTGAGCCAAGCATATTACTTTTTGAAGTGGCATTCTAGTTTTCTCAGAGTATTACTGGGGCCTGTGAAGTTAAGATTTTCTACATATTCTTCCGTATCACACTATAAGGTCTATTTTTTTGGAAAGTGACAGGATGCCAAGTTCTCCTTCATGATTTTCCATTAGACTCAACAGAGAAGAAATGACACACTCCAGTATTTTGCTCTCCTGGCACATCACCAGCATTCTGTGAGCACTGCTTCTGTGAGCAGCCCGCACAGGCGCTGTGTCGCCAGCAATGTAAGCAGCAGCATGAAGCGCCACAGGCACCAGGTTTTACCTCCTGCAGACCGTCTACTTCATCGGGCAGCAGCACCATCATGCTTAGCTCAGAGCCTTTGTACGGGATTTCCAGGATCTTGGCTTGCACGTCCTCCAGTGACATGAAATTGAAACTATTGGTTTGTTTCATCATCTGCACAGGTTTGCTTGCATCCTGCAATAAATTCATGTGGCCAAAAATGCTAAATGGGCATTAGTCCAAAAGAAAAAAAAAGATAATCTTATTGAGATACCAAACTCATCTTCCTTCTAAGAGATGGTCTGGGAAATCTGTGAATTAGAGACAAGAGTTTCTTCACCTATACCAACTAAATAAAGGCAAAAAAAGACAGCCTCGATAGATCCTACTTCTACTCGCAGTTATAAAGGAAATGATCAAATATGTATTTAACTTTCACATTGTACAGAGAGCTATGTTACATTATTATATATTAATTACAGACAATACCTTGTTCAGCCAAAACTTTTCCTCCACAGTATTTTCTTCCTTAAATTTCTGGTTCCACTGCCCTTTGAAATAGACGGCGTTCACCAGAACCAGAACAGTAGAGCTGTCGAGAGAGTCTTTGGGAAACAGATCCTTGATTCTTTCTGCAAAGACAGAAAATCAAAAGTCTGTCATGAAAGGCACAAGTGGTTTGTCTGGAAGATGTTTAGAAAGTTGCAACTGATGATTAAATATTCACACAAGCCAGCCTGTGAGGGACTCCATGCCCAGTGGTTCACCAGGTGAGGCTTTGCTCACGGCCCCAGCCTGATGCAGTCACCCTCGTGTTCAGTCTGTGTGTGGGGGGGCATCAGTCATCTCACAAGAAGCCCCGATGGCCTGATTCTAGATACAGTTTCCACGAATCATATTTCTGCATCCTTCCCTCACTGCCCACCCCGCGTCCTCTTCTGTTTCCTCCAGCCTGTGTTCATTCTCCTGTTCTTCCTTCCTTTCTCTCTCTCTGTCTTTTGAAATTTGAGCTCAATATTCTGAAGAAGTAGCCAGAATACTCTTCTGGACAATCAACATGCACCCAGTAATCTAAAGTACGTGGCAGACACCATTCCCTGAGGGGTCTTCATCTTCATTCTCCACGTTGAGTTGCTGTAGGTTGGTCCTCTGTTTTGGACAGGGAGACTTTGCCCAGCCACCTGCCCTGGGAGGGGAGGACACCTATGACAATCCTGTGGGAGGGGGACATGGGCCAGACACCTCCTAATGCAGGTGGTCATTTCTGCAGAAAGGGTGGTTTGGGGGAGAGAAGGTTGTTTCCCAATTAGCAAAGGGACCCTTTCTAATATCTTCTCTTAGGGAATCATAATCCAGAAGTTAAGCCTCTAATTAAAAGAAACACTTACGAATCAACCTGAAGTCTGAGCAGAGACTTGGGATCCACAAGACACTGTCTTCCAGACCCAGCTGTGCCTGCAGGGGGCTGGCCCTGGGAGCCCCACCTGCCCGTTTCTCTCTGCATGACGTGGACCGTCCACCCCCTGCAGGGCCTCCCCACCCTCTGCAGTCTCGTCTCACCCTGCTCCTGACAGCCCGGTCAGGGTCCAGCACCGTGTTCACACACAGCAGGGACTCAGCCGTGGTTTGTAATGAGTGACTCTCTCATAACCTACCATTGGTTTGGCTCTCCACCCAGGAATTAATCATCTTTCGACTTTCCTCTGCAGCATTTTTAAAATCAGCAGATTCCACACTGGCTAGATAAAATTTCTGAACATTATCCATGTATTCCTATGACATGAGCAGGAAGGAAGCAGGAATGAAAAGTAATTTATCAGTAACTATGTAGGTATTCCCAAATTAAATGTGTTAAATCCTGATCAAGCAGAGTTCACAAGCCAATCCCTAGCCTCCCCTCACTGGTGTGCTATCAGCCTCTGGACACTCCAGCGGGTGCGGTTGTGGTCGGGGAGCCTGGCGCCCCTGGAAGTAATGCCCCTGTGTGGGTCCCCAGTCTCCTCTGCACCCCCCGCCCCCATTAGGAGATGTGGCCTGAGGACCCGGGATGCAGACCAAAGGCGTGACAGACCAGGAAACTCACCTGGAGAAACCGAAACTCCTTTTCTCCGTAGAGCCTGTTGGCGACACTCAGCTCATAGGCATCAGTGGATTTCTTTAATTCCATCAGAAGCTTTTGAAAGTGATGATGAACATTTCCTGGCCTTTCAACCTTCAAATGTCGAAAAGTGAGCTCATTGGAATCTCTGTCAATGTGAACTCTACACCCCCAGGGGTCTGTTGGATCCCTGTCTAGAGGGAGCTATCCCCAGGGATGATGGTTGTGGTTATTTCCCCTAATTGGCGCGTGTTACTGGAATTAGCTTTCCTAATCTTTACATTAAATCTTCCAGGTAACTCTCTCTTCCTGCTCTAACACACTCCAACCTTTTCTCTGTTGAACTAGAGATGCATCAGCATTCCATTATTGCACTGTCTCTCAGTCGTCTCTAGCGGTTAGGGTAAAGGTCTCAGCTAAACATAAGCTCCTGGAGGCCTGGAGCCATAGAGAATTTCTAAGTCACCAGCTGTGTGAGAACATGAACTCTGTGTGTCGTCTATGTTGTGATTCGATGCCCTGTTATATCCTTTGGGGGATTACCTTTGAAGACCTGTTGACTGTGATCTGTGGCTCTTCACTGTGATGGCCACACTTCCCAGTGCGGGAACAGTGGGTGCCAGATAGCCTGGGAACAGCTGTACCTCAGCATCTCTAAGTCTTCAGTGCCATTCGCATGAAGACAGGAGAGCTCAGAGAGCTTAGAAACTTCTCCAAGGAGATACAGATAACTTTTTCAACATAAGCTTGTCTCAGTTCAGAATCTCTCACTTTCTGGCTAAGAGTTTTAGACTATTTAGATAAACCGTAGCTCTCATTCATTTTCCAAAATACTCCATAATACACTTGATCGTATGCTTATTGCTCTTAATCTAAGAGCTAATTAAGTCTATGCAATTATAGGAACATATTGTGATTAATATACTCATTTTTATTCTATATAATAATATATAACCTTTATGAGAGTTTCCAGAGTTTACCAGCGTTTACCAGAGTTTCCTGGCCCTGCTGTCCTATTTGAATGTATTTGGGTGCGATGCAGCAACCCTTTTATTGCCCCTGGCTAATTGGGATGGAGTCACTGTGGCTGAGAGCCATCGTATTTTTGCCATGTTCCTCATTCCTGAACAGCAGATCACTATTTGAAGCTCCTTCAGGTTTCAGAGTCCCTGATGTTAAGCATATGCTTCTCTCCTTTCAGAAAAACAAAGATATGAAGTAAATAAGTGACGGGAAGGGAAGTGAAGTTGCTCAGTCATGTCTGACTCTTTGTGATCCCACGGACTGTAGCCTACCAGGCTCCTCCGTCCATGGGATTTTCCCGGCAAGAGTACTGGAGTGGGTTTCCATTTCCTTCTCCAGGGCATCTTCCTGACCCAGGGATCGAACCCAGGTCTCCCTCATTGCAGGCAGATGCTGTGCCGTCTGAGCTACCAGGGAAGTAAATAAGCATGTAATGTGAAATGAGAGGGCTTTCCAGGTGGTGCCAGTGGTAAAGGACCTGTATGCTGATGCAGGAGACATGAGAGATGCTGGTTCAGTCCCTGGGGTGGGAAGATCCCCTGGAGGTGGGTACGGCAACCCACTGCAGTATTTTTGCCTGGAGAACCCCACGGACAGAGGAACCTGGAGGGTTACAGTTCATGGGGTCACAATGAGTAGGACATAACTGAAATGATTTCCCACGTGCACACATGTGAACTGAGAAACAACTCTCTCCAGTTTGCCTAGCATGACCTCTAAAAATGGACTTTTCCCAGTCTATCTGAAATCCCCAGTTTAAGCTACGACCCTCTTGGACATATGACCCTCTCTACATCCAATGCTCTCTGCCTCACGGGATTTCTTTCGCTGTTCCTCTTGGCTTCTCTGTGATTTCATTGAAGTGAAGGACCTGGAGAAGGCAGGGAGTCGGACAAGGAGTCTGTAACGATCTATACACATCAGAGTAAGTAAAAATGAAAGAACGGAAGGACAAAAGAATACCCACAGACAAAACTATATACCAAATAACCGCCCCTCACGAGACAAACTCAAGAGGAAACAAAAAGCACACAGAAATGTTCAGTGAAAGCTTCATCCTTAAAAAACACAGTCTGTGTGTGGAAAACACAAAGCTGCTTGAGCGCTGTCCACTTTAAAGAACCGTGTCTCGTTTCTCATTCATCATTGAGGAAACATGTAAAGAGGTCTCCCGTGGATTTTAGTCAGGGCCTCACTTCCAGTGAACTCTTCCATTAAAGCCTCACCTTTGGTTGTTGGGCAACTGGAGGGCTTCATCCCAGCCCCCAGAGGAAGTCCAGGCACAGGAAGCAGGTGGGGAGCCCTGCGGGAGAGTGCGTGCCCCTCTCTGTGCCCACCCAGTCATGGGGCTGCTTGAGCTTCCCGTGGGACACAGGGACAGCAAACCTGTGGTCATCTGCACAGCAGCCAGCAGACAACCCATGCAAACCTGTGCGGGAAAGGCAGCTGCCACCTACCTTCTGCATTTCTGATGCGGTGTTTTCTCGGGCCCCTAAGTAAGTCATGGCTAAGGCTGACGAGATACTGAAAGGCGACAGGAAGATGTTTTCCTTCTCTGATTTTCTGATCTGGTGGAACAGATCAATTGCAAGGTGGATGATTGCTTCACTGAGGGAACTCATGGTGGCCGGATGTGGTCTGGAAGTCCTGGAAGAGCATCAGATGCATTTTATCATCACTCTAGGGAAGGAAGGTAGTCTGTAATGAGAATTTCTAAAAGAAATGCCTTATGTGTGGGTTGTGGATTTCTGGCAACGAAGATTTTTCCTTTGTATACATTTAGTAATTAGAAGACTTGAAATTAGGAATACCGGAGTGGGTTGCTATGCCTTCCTCCAGGGGATCTTCCCCACCCAGGGACTGAACCCACATCTCTTACAGCTCCTGGACTGGTAGATTTGTTCTTTACCACTAGTGCCACCTGGGAAGCCTTATTTATAGAAAACGTTTCTTAAATATAATAGAAACTTGATGTTATACATTTCATAATTGAGAGATGTACCTGTATCCATCTCATAATTAGACGACTATTGAAATTAGTATTTAAAGAACATTTTTCTAAAAAGTAATAGCGTATCTTTACTGTTTCTTCCTTACTGACTATACAAGAGTGGGTAAAAAGTGCTTTATAACAGAGGTAAAAAGCAAGAGAGTTCCAGAAAAACATCTATTTCTGCTTAATTGACTATGCCAAAGCCTTTGACTGTGTGGATCACAGTAAACTGTGGAAAATTCTGAAAGAGATGGTAATACCAGACCACCTGACCTGCCTCTTGAGAAATTTGTATGCAGGTCAGGAAGCAACAGTTGGAACTGGACATGGAACAACAGACTGGTTCCAAATAGGAAAAGGAGTACATCAAGGCTGTATATCGTCACCTTGCTTATTTAACTTCTATGCAGAGTACATCATGAGAAACGCTGGACTGGAAGAAACACAAGCTGGAATCAAGATTGCCAGGAGAAATATCAATAACTGCAGATATGAAGATGACATCACCCTTAGGGCAGAAAGTGAAGAGGAACTAAAAAGCCTCTTGATGAAAGTGAAAGTGGAGAGTGAAAAAGTTGGCTTAAAGCTCAACATTCAGAAAACGAAGATCATGGCATCTGGTACCATCACTTCATGGGAAATAGATGGAGAAACAGTGGAAACAGTGTCAGACTTTATATTTCTGGGCTCCAAAATCACTGCAGATGGTGACTGCAGCCATGAAATTAAAAGACGCTTACTCCTTGGAAGGAAAGTTATGACCAACCTAGATAGCATATTCAAAAGCAGAGACATTAATTTGCAAACATAGGTCCGTCTAGTCAAGGCTATGGTTTTTCCTGTGGTCATGTATGGATATGAGAGTTGGACTGTGAAGAAAGCTGAGTGGCGAAGAATTGATGCTTTTGAACTGTGGTGTTGGAGAAGACTCTTGAGAGTCCCTTGGACTGCAAGGAGATCCAACCAGTCCATTCTGAAGGAGATCGGCCCTGGGATTTCTTTGGAAGGAATGATGCTAATGATGAAACTCCAGTACTTTGGCCACCTCATGTGAAGAGTTGACTCATTGGAAAAGACACTGATGCTGGGAGGGATTAGGGGCAGGAGGAAAAGGGGACAACAGAGGATGAGATGGCTGGATGGCATCACTGACTCGAAAGAGGTGAGTCTGAGTGAACTCTGGGAGCTGGTGACGGACAGGGAGGCTTGGCTTGCTACGATTCATGCGGTCACAAGGAGTTGGACAGGACTGAGTGACTAAACTGAACTGAACTGAACAGAGGTTGTGTTGTTGTTGTTCAGTTGCTAAGTCGTGTCCAACTCTTTGCACTCCATGGACAAGCTCCTCTGTCCTCCACTACCTCCCAGAGTTTGTCCACATTCCTATTCATTGAGTCCGTGATGCTGTATAACCATCCCATCCATGCTGCCCCCTTTTCTTTTTCCTTTCAATTTTCCCCAGCCTCCAGGTCTTTCCCAGTGAATTTATAACAGATTCAAAGGCAAAACGGATGTGGTAACATCCAGCCATCTCCCATCAGGTACCTCCGTGCCTTACTTGAAGGATCTGTGGATGCTGGACAGCCTACCCCTGATACACGTGCTCCCGAGGGAACGTGGGTTTTCTTTTAGAAATAAGTAAATTACCTGTGGACTAAATCAGGAGAAAAAGTTCTTCTGTGGCAGAATACGTAAAATACCATCATACCAAATGAAATATTTAACACACGCACGATAAAACATCACATTCATTATTAATTTCAGAAAGGACTCCTGAGTTAGCGCAGAGCTGCTGGAAGCACTTACCTGTGTTCCTGGAGGAAGCAGAGGTGGGCAGGCAGCCTGCAAGCCTGTGTGCCGGGCGTGCTCAGCCCTGAATATATATACCTCTTCCAGCCGCCGCCCGTGCCTCAAGGCAGCTGGTATTTCAAGATCAACTTCTGATTTCTTCACGAGTTACCTTCAACTTCATGAGGAAGAAGTCTTTATGAGTCAAGACAAGATTATTCACCAACTCCTGTAGGTCCTTTCCTTCTGCAGAAGAGATTGTGCCCTACCATCCATGCTCATGGGAAACGCATGTACATGCCTTTCCGGCACCTGTGACAGTACACTTATGTGGCAGATTCTTCACGTACCCTCAGGAACTAGGCCCAGCCAGAAATAACCCTTAAAAATCTTTCTTCTCTTGTTAATACATGTTGACTCGTGTTTAAGACCATTTCTAACACAAACAATTGAAACGCTGACAGTTTTTAAGTTCTGAAAAGGTTGTTTCTTTAAAAATATTTTGTATACCTGGGAAAATAGCTCAATGTCTCAGCTGAAGAGAGACTGGCAAACTGTGTCAGCTGTAGGTGGAGACCAGGGGTGATTTGCCTCCCCTCGAGGCTGGACCCTGGCGCGGTCCTCCCGGTGACCCCATTGTCCTCGTGGTTAATCCCAGCTGTGCCCTGGTTGCTAAGGTCAGAGGGCAGCTCATTTTCCAGCAGACTCACTTGCTCTCAGTGAGAAGAACAACGGATACAAACAGGACCCATTTTAAGGGCAGTTTTCTAATGCTTTTTACGAAGATTTCTCAGAAAAGTAAATAGCTTGAGCTCCAGAACTACAACATTTCTCCATCATCCTGAAATGCAGCACACCCACTTCTGATTCATGACTAGAACAACAGAGTTAAATGTCTGTAAGAAAAAAAGAGGAAAAAATGTGTTCTTTGAATGGCATGGCTGAGTCTCACCACTGGAGTCTCATCTCTTCAAGCATCTGGTGTTCCTGTAATAGAATAATATCAAACACTGCTGACTATTTACTGAGGGGGTTTTGTATTCACTGATTTTCCTCTTTAGTACTATGTTTAGGTTGGTGAGTTGGTTTTCCCCATTTCACAGATAACAGAAATGAGCCACAGAGTGACTGAACAGAAGCCCAGGTGGTGAATTGCCCAGGTGAGCTCTCCAGGCAGGTAGCTGGTTCCAGGAGGCTGCGTGTGTATCCCCTCCCCACAGGGAGGTGTAGACAGACTCGGGGCCTTTACTGACAAATCTCCTTGTGTTTAGATGAAAAGAAGCTGCGTCTTCTGCCCTCTCAGTAGAGATCACGTTCTCCCACAAAATATAAAGGTGTGGGAATGGGTCCCTAATTTCTCCTCCAAGGACGCCACAGTCATTAGGGAGGAAGGCAGGGTTTCAGATACTCTTTTAGGGTTGTGTAAAATTTAGCAGTTTCAGTGTGGACGTATGTTTTAATTTCTTAGGCATATACTTAAGAATGAAATCTGTGGGTCAGCGGTAAGTTTACACTTGATCGATTGATTGGCTGAATTTCACTCTCTGATTGATTTAGAAGAACTACCAGACTGCCTTCCCCAGCAGCTGCACCACTTTACTTCCAGCAGGTTAGGAGAAAGCACGTGTGTGTGGGCTCCAATCCTCTCCTCACCCCGGCACTCAGTACTGCCCTTGGTCCAAGTGTGCAGTCCCAGCACAGCACCCACTCACAGGAAGCCTCACCCACCTCAGAGTCCCAGAAGCACAGGGATGGAGACACGAGCTGGAGGAAGGGGAGACCTGTGTGCCTAAACCGGAAAGATGATTCCTGAGCTCAGCCCTGCTGCTCTTAGGGCTCCTCCTGGTTATGTGTCCTGACCCCTGAATGACACTGGAGGTCAAAGACCCCAGAGCTGAGACTGGGTGGGCTGAGCGAGGATGGAGTCTGCTGGAGTCTGATGGGAAGCTGAGTGTAAAGAAGAAGGAAATAGCAGGAGAAAAGACCCAGGATGAAAAACAACAAACATGAGGTATAAGAGGTCCCAGTCAAGGCTGGGTCACGGGTGCTGTCAGAGAGCAGGGAAGCCCCCTGGGCAGGGTGAACAGGGTGAATAGGCCAAAGCAGGGTGAACGTCTTTGGGTTCAAAGAGAAAGGGCTCTGAGCCCAGAGACAGATGCAAGGAGCCCCGGCTGGTCCTGGAGGAAGCCCAGGGGACAGAGCAGGAGTCGAGGACTCAAGGGAACCACTGACTGAGCTGATTCCTCCTGTGAGTAAGTTACCGAGGTTGGTCGTGCAGAGGCTGGCTTTGAGGAAAAGCAACTAACTGATGAAGATCAAGATTTTGTTCTGGAGGAGGAAATGGCAACCCACTCCAGTATTCTTGCCTGGGAAATCCCATGAACAGAGGAGACTGTCGGGCAACAGTCAGTCCATAGGGTGGCAAAGAGTGGGACACGACTGAGCATGTATGCAAAGCAAAGGATTTTGCTTAAATTTAGAGGGAACTTTGGTTAGTTCAAATAAGAATCCATATCACATCCTGGTCCCCCTCCTTTTCAAAAGTGCTCCTGGCATGTATTAGACAAGGTGAAGACACCACGATGTCACACAGTGTCACAGGACACTCAGCACTTCTCAGACGATTCTGCAAGTCAGTACTTGCCACCCGTCTTTGGGTATTTTCTAAATATACCAACATCATTGGCATCATGAATCCCAGAATCCAATAAAACTGAAGAGGAAATGACATGTCCAGGAACCATCCCACATATTTCTAATACCTGTGTAGGTTGCTTCAAAATAGCTCCTCTGATCTCCTCCTGTTTTCTTCCTTCCTTGTGAAGGGCGTGAAGGTTCACCAGCTTTGCTGAGGTGCACATCCTAGGGGGCATTTTATCTCTTCCTTCTTATTACGCACGTGGTCATACCCATCTGCAGGTAAACTGGTTACTTGAGAAAACCCTTCAAGCTTTCAATAACAGGATATCTGCCAATTACTGTTTTATTTATTTATTTTTTTAAATTTTATTTTATTTAACTTAACAATATTGTATTGGTTTTGCCATAAATTAAAATGAATCTGCCACAGGTATACATGTGTTCCCCATCCTGAACCCTCCTCCCTCCCCATACCATCCCTCTGGGCCGTCCCAGTGCACCAGCCCCAAGCATCCAGTATCGTGCATCGAACCTGGACTGGCGACTCGTTTCATATATGATCAATTACTGTTTTAATATTCCCATACAGATACAGATCCGTACAATGTAAATAGCATCTGAACAGGATGAATCAGATTTACCTTAATGTCCCTTAGTTGGGGAATGGTCTTGTCTGTAGGTGTGTCATGGCAGACTGAGACAGTTCATTCTCACCACCCGTCTCCCCATTCCCATGCCTCCAGTTCCACTCGGGACCGTCATCCTACTCTGTGCTTAGCACCATCCAACCCTCTCTCACATCTCCTGTCTCTAGAACCATTTCTACAGCCCTTCCTTTCAGCAGTTTTTGATTGACATTTAACATTCCAATTGATTTCGTGTGTGTTTGCTAAGTCACTTCAGTCGTTTCCCACTCTTTGTGACCCTATGGGCTGTAGCCCACCAGGCTCCTCTGTCCATGGAGAGTCTCCAGGCAAGAATACTGGAGTGGGTTGCCATGCCCTCCTCCAGGGGATCTTCCCAATCCAGGGATTGAACCTGGGTCTCTTATGTCTCCCGTGTTGGCAACCTGGTTCTTTACCACCAGTGCCAACTGGGAAGCCCCTTGAATTGATTAAAATTATATATTAAGGAAGGACTGAGTAAGTCCTTAGTCAAAATTTTATTCTCTAACTTCTTATCATATCAGAAAGATCGCACTGCCTCCAGGATTCGCTTTTATGGGTCTCTTAATTTTTTGGTAGAATGCAGGAAGAGAGAGACTGTTCTTTGTGCATGAACTAGGAATCAGTGACTCTTGGTCTCTTACATTTGAAAGAAGGCTTCTTGATTCCATGTGAATGTAGGGGTGATCACATAATGTGTTTGATTATCTATTTTTATAATTTCTTAATGATTCACTCTCCATTCATTGAGTTCTTAATTATGTTCTATGACTTAGTACTGAGCTTAGTGAAGGGTCTCTACCACAGTGGTAGAAGCAGGGACTCAATGACAAGGGAGGTTTGCCAAGGCTCCTTTACATTTGGTGGCCACTGACTTCCTAAGCCTCATCCTCTGAGACAAACTCTGAGACCACGATAGCACCATCCTTCCCCACCCCATGACTTCTGCAACCAGCCTCTGTGTTCCCGGACGTGACTCTGGCTTTAGCACATATCTCACCAGGACTGCCAGGGACAGCTGTCATCAGCACCTTCAGTTTCTCAGTGATCCAAGCAAGATAACGTCAACTCCATAGACTCCAGTAAATGTCTATCATTGCTCAAGGAACGCCTGGCTCTAACTCCTTCCAGGGATTTCCTCCCTGCATCTGATGACCACCTGACAGAACATCCTAATTACCTGTACTTCCAGTGAAAGATTTCTGGCTGTTTTAAGAAATAAAAAACGGGGAGATGCCGGGAGCCGGCATATTGCATATTGAGTGCAGCACTTTCCACAGCATCATCTTTCAGGATCTGGAATAGCTCAACTGGAATTCTATCACTGCTGGTAGCCATGTGAGGAGCTCCGCCCCTGGCAAAGGTCATGAGGAAGGAGGCTTGGCATACACAAAGGCAGGATCAAGCCTCAGGAGTCTCCCTGGAAATTCTCGAGCAATCTACCCCCAAAACCAGAGTCTGCCTACTTTCTGCTTTGTGGTTTCACCTGTCCCCCACTACCTCGCTCTGAAAAAAGAGTTAGCTACAGCTCCAGTTAATAATTCCTGGGTGTGACAGTGTTTCAACCTACAAACTCCCTTGGAAGTCCTCTAGCCTGCCTGAATAGGTTTTTCCGGCCACATGTGATTGCTCAGAGCCTCCAAACTATGAGAGGCATGAGGTGTTCTAAACTGTCTAAATACAGATTCCTTTGAGCAGTCAAAAGATTGATTAGAAATTGTATTGGTGAAGGGATTTTCACTTGTTGGGCCAATATTTGCTGCTAAGTCTCCATATCCCTTACCTGCTGTGTCCCTGGCAGTGTATTGATTAATATAATTGGTGTAAGTAGTAGCTGTAATGTTTGTAACCTGGGACCCTTGAGGTAATTCTTTTTCTTGTTATAGCCCACCACACCTTTGCTCTGTAGGAATGCAACTTTATCTAATGCTTTTTGGAGGCTGGCACCTGACTTTAGAATAATCACCTTTAGAGGAAAAGGCCTCTGGGCCAGAAGATGATGCAAATCACCTAAACTTTTGCATATGATAAGTTTGCAGGAAGAAAGCCTGGCTTACTGCATGACTCTACCCCTTCCCCCATTATCGTCTATGCATAACTTAAGGTATAAAAACTACTTTGGAAAATAAAGTGCGGGCCTTGTTCACCGAAACTTGGTCTCACCATGTCGTTCTTTCTCTTACCTTCTGGCTGAATTATTCAGCCTCTTTTCTCCACTGAATTTCCTCACTGAGCGATCCTTATTCTATTACTCTTTATATCCTCAATTAACGTTTAATTAAGCAGTTGTTTCGTGATCCTCGCCAAGCCGTCCCCGCTTCGAATTCCCTGGATCCACCAGGGCTGGACCCGGCAAGATGTGCTCCTGAAATTCAGGGCACTGCATTGAATGTTGATGTACAGTGTTGTTTTGATGGGGCTCATGTCCTTCTTTGAATGTATTTTTGATTGCTGAAATGGTTGACTTTTTGCTCTAGTAAACTACCGTAACTTAACAGTTTAGGCACGGGAGCGTGAGAGGGCACTTCTCTGCTCTCCAGGCACTGTGTTAGGTTCCTAGGACCTCTGTCGTGAGCGGCCCACACTGAGGTTCCAAACCACCGTATTCATTCTCTCCCACTTCTGGAGGCTTGAGGTCTAAAATCAGTGTGTTCTCAGGACCACACTTCCTCGCGAGGCTCTCGGGGAGAATTCTCTTTACCTTTCCTACTCCCTGGTGGTTCCTCGAGTTTCCGGGCCTGTGCCTCTGTCTCGACATGACCGTCTTCCCTGTGTCTCTTCTCTTCATATAAGGGTCCAGTCACTGGATGAGGACCCAGCTTGAGTCAGTACGATCTTATGTTAACTAGCTATGCCTATGATCTATTTACACATAAGGTCACACTCTGTGATTAGAAATAAATTGGGGGGGGGTGTGGGGGGCAGAGGAAGGTCTCTTCAGTGCGGTACCACCAGCGATCCTATCAGCCAAACTAAACACTCGTAAGAGTCTGGAGAGAAGCCATGGCAGTATTTCTCCATGACCACGAGACATTTATCTGTATCCATGCGATCCTGAGCAAGCCTGCGCAGCGCGGACACTGAGAGCTCAGGACACGAGGCCCTGGAGCAGCGGGGCCGGCGGTGGCGTTGGAGCGGACGCGGCGCCGGGGGGCGGCGCGCAGGAGGCGGTCAGGGCCTCGCAGGGCCGGCCTGCGGGTGTGGGCGGCTCTGTCGTGGCTCCGGCGGTGCTTCTCCTCCCCAGAACCCAGAAGGGTGAGGAGAGATGCGCTCTGGCTTGTTCCTGGTTTCAGGGCCACTTCTCGTGGCAGCAGTTCAGAGCCCCAGGAGGTGAAGTCCTCGTTTCAAGGGTGGAGATGGGAGGGCAGCGCGGGAAACTGGCTGCCCCGGCAGGGGCTTTTCCTGAGGCCTTCCTGGAGGCTTAGCTCCAAAGCCGAGGTGTATTTAATGGTGGAGCCCTGCTGACCCAGCTCCCTTGTTTAGATGCTGTGCGTGTTTGGTGAGAGAGAGAGACAGAGAGAGAGAACGTGTAGGGAGGCAGGGAGAGGAAAAGAGGGGGAGAGAGAGAGAGGTGGAAGGGAGGGCGGTGCAGAGGGAGGCAGAGAGACTGAGCCCCGGCGGCGGACCGGGGTCCTGGAACCGTCACAGCTGAGGTTCCAGCCCCTGCGTGAGGCTGGAAGGCTGCCCCAGCGCACACCTTGGAGCAAGCTTCCAGGTGCCTATGGAGGCATTATTACTGTACGAAGCTGCAACATCTCAAGGGCCTGTGTTCTGTCTCCAGACTTAGCTAGCTGAGAATCTCCTGCGTTCACAGGGGCAGGTTTCCCAACCTGCCCACATGTCACAAAAGAACAGTGAGCTTGTCGCCTCCCTCAGATCTTCCTGATGAGAAACGCCTGGGAGCAACCAAGACAAATCTCCTTTACTGATGGATCAAGACTGCACAGGCCCACTCACAGGGCTTCTGCTTCCCTGGCTCATAGAGATTCCTGTAAGCTGTGAAGAGTGCAGCATCCGAAGGGCATAGTTCAGCTCAGAACGACTTGTTCTGAAGATAAGATAAGGCAAGGTGATGGAAGGAGTAATGACAACTTTTCACTAACAACATAACTTCTCAAATCTTTCACTGTTTTCAGATTGGGATCTTTTGGAGACCCAGCCAGAGGAGCGTCTGGAAATCTTCTCAAACTAAATGTGATATTTCTACCTATGAGTTTACACCGGACACATTTTTATGTTATTCCTGATGCTTATTCAAACACAAGGAAATACCAAAACTCTGGAGTGTTTCATGGTTATATAGTTTTAAGATACTTTGGTTTAAACCCATGAATGAAACTTATAAAGTTTCTTGCCAATACAGTGTGTAGTATTCAATTAGTATACAACCTTTGTGTTATTAATCCGATCAAAATTTCTTCTCTTATGAAGGTTATTCCTCATTTATTTCATCTCTGGAAATGTTTAGTGATTCAACCTGCCGATAGCAAAGCTTAAGACTCTACGTTAGCCACACAACCAATGAGTGTTTAGCGGTATCCATCTTCGTCTTAAGTGAAATAGCACAGGGAAATTATGCTCTGATCCATCTCATTCAATAAAATACTAGCTTTCATATTTAATAATTGGCTATCACTTTTTGTATTTTTTACTATTATTTCCTATGATCGTATTGTTCTAAGTGTTTCAAGGTCTCTTGTATTGAGATGTAACTACATTCGTTGTCGATTAGTCGTTTGGTTTATCTGACTCTTTGCGACCCCATGGACTGACTGTAGCCCACCAGGCTTCTCTGTCCGTGGGATTCTCCCGGCAAGAACACTGGAGAGGGAAGCCATTCCCTTCTCCAGGGGACCTTTCCAACCCAGGGATCAAATCCATGTCTCCTGCATTGTCAGGCGGGTTCTTTACCACTGAGCCACCGGGGATGCCCAGCTACATTTATCCATAGTGTAAAATTGTCATCTGAGGGGATTACATAACACACACTCATTCTTTTCAGTCTCTTGTTTGCACAGCACAGCGTGTAGGAGTTTAATCCATGTTGTCAGTAGTTTTTTCCTTTTTATCTCTAAGTACTATTCTTGGGTTTGTACTTTCCTCCACCTGTTTTGTTCACCTGTTAGACATTTGAGGTTTTGCCAGCTTTCTGGCCATTACGAATAAGGCTTCAGTGAACATTTGTGTCTTAGACCTTTTGTGGTGGATGTATTCATATCTCTTGGGTAAAATCAGGATGTGGAATTACTGGTCTGGTAATAGTCTGGTCATGCTTTTTACCCTGTAAGAAAGTAGTGATATGTGCCACTTTGTGTACTTGAGAAAGACTTTCTCTAGAAGTGCATTGCTCAGCCAAGGAGATATGTGGTTTTCTGGAGACATCACCCAGATGGCAGCATAGGAGACCCCAGCTTCCCCTCTCCCTTAGAGATCAACAGTGTGACAGCTGTTCTTGAACAACACACCTCCCGAAAAAGAAATGACAATACTGTGATGAGAGAGTGTGAATGATGTATGAGTGATGAATGATGAATGGTGGATGAAGAGCTGTACGTATTTTATGTATGAACGTCAGGAGTTTTGAGGTGAGTATATATCTGTGAAACCATCATGCCAATCTGTGTAATAAACATATCACCTCCAAATGATTCCTCTTCCCTGAGAGAGCAGTGTTAGTGCAAGCTGTGCTGGTGGTCACTTTGTAGAAAATGAGGGTATCAGATTTGTATGTAGAAAATGAGTGTACCGCATGTTCACCTTCAACTTACTCCATGGTATGGGCCAATAATATTTTAATAAAGATGGAAAAAATAAAATTGCAAGACTGTTTTCCTGAGTGGTTGCAGCTTTTGTATCCCTACCAGTGGTGTGGGAGAGTTCCGGTTGATCCACGTTTTCTCCACACAGGGTTTGACCAGTCTTTTAATTTTAGCTTTGTGCAATCCCATGGGCAATCCCAAGTTGGTGTCCTGTGGTGTCTGGTGTTGTGTTGTTTAGTCACTACATCATATCCAGCTCTTTTTTGAACCCAGGTCTCCTGCTTGGCAGTCAGATTCCTTATCACTACACCACCAGGGAAGCCTGTCCTGTGGTGTATATGCAGTATATTCTTTATTAAGCATCTGTTATCTTTATGTTTAAAGTCACACATTGATTTTTATTACTTTGTGTTCAAAAATAACTTTCTTCATGTATGAATGATGTATAAAGAGCTGTATGTATTTAATGTATGAACGTCATGAGTTTTGAGGTGAGTATATATCTGTGAAACCGTCATGCCAATCTTTGTAATAAACATATCACCTCCAAATGATTCTTCTTGCCCTGAGAAAAGTTATGTTTTGGAATATAAAATTTGTCAGTTCTTTGCTTTATGGGTTGGTGGAATTCAGGGTCATGTGTCAGCCCTTCTTCTCACTGGATGGTCTCCCAATCTTATCCCATCTCTGCCTTCAGCTACAATCACCATATTTCTCTCGGTAGCTCTAACATATGTATCATCTGTCTTACCTACTTAGAGACTCAGTTCACATCCCAAGTCTGAGTTCTAGATGCTTATATCTAGGCTCTTACATGGGTTACAGAGCCTTCCATGTTCTGACAGCAGTCTGCCTTTTTAACCTCATCATGCTGCACTATTTTGATTTCTATGTAGGATAATATCTTTCTATATGATCTTTTCCATGTGTGGGGGTCACTTGCAGTTTGTTGGAAAAAAAAAGGATGAGCAACAAATGACATGAACAAGCCATGGTTTTATTGATAATGCATTTCAGAAAATTAAAAAATTTAGACATGTAAGGGTCCCACATACCACCTGAACTCAAGTAAATATGAATGTTTAGGTTTGAAAAGTAAAAATAACTTTTGAAATAGGAGCTATGATATTTCAAACTTAGTAGAAGATAGAGTATGGAAATAACTTTTTAAAATATAGTGAACACTTTGTCCAAGGAGGCGTTTTCATGTGGAATAGAGTAGGTTACATGTGTTTGTAGAGAGAGAGAGACAGACAATATTTTATCCAATACATTGTGAGTGGTGACTATAAGTTTGGAAAGGAAAATAAATCCAAGGGAACCTGTTGCACCAGCATTCAAGCTCCGGGAACAGCTCTCTGAATGTCCCTGAGTATGGCCGCTGCCCAAGGACGTCTAAGGGGAAGAGACTCGGCCACCGAAGAGGATGCTGTTGGTCTTGATGTGCTTGATGAGGAACAGGAAAGGGTGATCGCAGCGGAAACTCTCACGAATCGGCAATGATGTGAGGACAGCAACACCCACACCGGTAGCAGCTGCGGCCTCCGTGCCCTCCTCGGTCACCTCCACAAAGGACTTGTGGAAGACCTTTGATACCGCCAGATCACGACTCCCGTTCATGCCCGAGAAGTTGGCGACCCTGAAAATGAAGGCGTCCACCATCCCCAGGGCTTTCAGTGTGGGCACGAGGTCGTAGCTCTCTTCCACTTTAAACCGAGGCAGGTATAAGTCCACTTGTTGCTTCCACATATTCTGTGGGCTCGTCCACGCTATTAACTTCTCAGCAGTGAGCTGGTCTTCAAGCTGTAACAGTGGAAAAGGAACAACTGTCAGGATTCTCATGGTCATGGAGCCCACCTAACCTTGGATTGAAATGTCTGGGAAACCTTTATTTTAACAATAAACATGAATACAGGAGATTCAGTTTATTACATTTTCTCTGAGGAGGAAACAATAACAGTCCTGAATATATATCATATGATTAAATAAATGTTTTTATACATTTATAACTTTGCTCTTTCTATGTATGTATGTACACACTATATACACGTATGTAGAAATGTCTATACACATGTGTAGATGTGTGTTATATAAACATGCACACAGAAATGAAACAACATGTGTTTCATGTGAAGGTCATGTCTGACTCTTTGTGACCCCATGGTCTGCATCCCTCCAGGCTTCTCTGTCCATGATTTCCCAGGCAGAAGTACTGGAGTGGGTTGTCATTTCCTCTTCCAGGGGATCTTCCTGACCCAGGGATTGAACCCATGTCTCCTGTGGCTCACACACTGCAGGCGGATTCTTTACCATTGAGCCACTGATGTTTAAGATATTGATGTTATTATTATTATTTTTTTTTTTGTTCTATGCTGCCAGGCAGTACCACTAATCTATGAGCAGCCCACACAAGCACTGAATCACTGGAAATGTGAGCAATGGCAAGGAGACAGTGAATACCAGGTTTTACCTTCTGCAGACCGTCTACTTCATTGGGCAGCAGCACCATCATGCTTAGCTCTTCGCCTTTGTACGGGATTTCCAGGATCTTGGCTTGCACGTCCTCCAGCGACACAAACTTGAAACTATTGGTTTGTTTCATCATCTGCACAGGTTTGCTTGTATCCTGCAATAAATTCATGTGCAAAAGAATGCCAAGTGAGCAGTAGTCCAGAAAAAAAGATAGTATTATTGAGACACCAAACTCAGCCTCCTAAGAGATGATCTGGGAAATTTGTGTCTTAGAGATAAGAGTTTCTTCAAGGAATCCCAGGTTAATAAAGCTTAAAAAAAGGACAAGAAAATAAGCCTTGACAAATTCTATCTTCTATACGAGTTATATATTAATTACCATGCATTTAAATTTCACAGTGCATGTAGCTACACTTTGTTATACACGTACATTACAGACAATACCTTGTTCAGCCAAAACTTTTCCTCTGCAGTATGTTCTTCCTTAAATTTCTGGTTCCACTGCCCTTTGAAGTAGACGGCGTTCACCAGAACCAGAGCAGTAGAGCTGTCGAGAGAGTCTTTGGGAAATAGGTCCTTGATTTTTCCTGCAAAGACAGAAAATCAAAGGTCTGTCATGAAAGGCACAAGTGGTTTATCTGTCAGATGCGTTGGAAGTTACAAGTGATGATTAAATATTGACACGTCAGCCCGTGAGGGACTCCATGCCCAGCGGTTCACCAGGTGAGGCTTTGCTCACGGCCCCAGCCTAATAGAGTCGCCCTCATGCAGACGCCCCTGCTCCTGACTGGGAAGGTGTTCAGTCTGTGTGTGTGGGGACATCAGTCATTTCACAAGGAATCCTGATGAACTGATTTCTGATATTTAAGATGCCATGATATTTCTATGATACTTAAGATGCCATGCTGTGCTAAGCCTCTTCAGTCTGTGAGCCCACGGACTGCAGCCCACCAGGCTCCTCTGTCCATGGGACTCTCTAGGCAAGAATACTGGAGTGGGATGCTGTGCTCTCCTTCAGGGGTCTTCCTGACCCAAGAATTCTGGATCATCAATTCTGACAATATGATGCTCATCAGAACTGATGAACAGGTCATCAATTCTGAAGAACTGATTTCAGCTGACCTTTACTGGTCAGTTTTCTTCTTCCCTTTCCTCCCTTCCTGTTCCCTCAGTAGCTTTGTCTCTTGTTTCCATTCCCTGTCTTCTTCTTCATTCTGCACATTGAGTTGCTGTAGGTTAAGCCTATGTTTCGGAAGGGAGGTAGGATACGGTTCATGGGATGGAGACGTTGTCCAGCCCCTCCCTGGGTGGGGTGGACACTGTGACAATCCAGTGGGAGGGGGACGTGGGCCAGGACCCTTCTCCTGCAGGTGGTCATTTCTGCAAGAAGGATGGTGTAACGGAGAGCGGCTTGTTTCCCAGTTAAGAAAGCAAAAGTGGACTCTTCATATTTTCTCTTAGGGATTATAACCCGGAATTTACGCCTTTAATTTAGAAACAACTTATGAATCAACCTGAAGTCTGAGCAGAGACTTGGGATCCACATGACACTGTAATCCAGACCCAGCTGTGCCTGCAGGGGGTTGGCCCTGGGAGCACCCCCGCCCGTTTCTCTCTGCATGACGTGGACCGTCCACCCCCTGCAGGGCCTCCCCACCCTCTGCAGTCTCGTCTCACCCCGCTCCTGACAGCCCGGTCAGGGTCCAGCACCGTGTTCACACACAGCGGGGACTCAGCCGTGGTTTGTAATGAGTGACTCTCTCATAACCTACCATTGGTTTGGCTCTCCACCCAGGAATTAATCATCTTTCGACTTTCCTCTGCAGCATTTTTAAAATCAGCAGATTCCACACTGGCTAGATAAAATTTCTGAACATTATCCATGTATTCCTATGACATGAGCAGGAAGAAAGCAGGAATGAAAAGTAATTTATCAGTAACTATGTAGGTATTCCCAAATTAAATTAAATGTGTTAAATCCTGATCAAGCAGAGGTCACAGGCCAATCCCTAGCCCCCCCTTACTGGTGTGCTATCACCCTCTGGACTCTCCAGCAGGTGCGGTTGTGGTTGCAGAGCCCTGGTGCCCCTGGGAATAATGCCTCCGTGTGGGTCCCCAGGCTCCTCTGCACCCTCCCCGCCGCCATTCAGTAGGAGATGTGGCCCGAGGACCCGGGATGCAGACCAAAGGTGTGACAGACCAGGAAACTCACCTGGAGAAACCGAAACTCCTTTTCTCCGTAGAGCCTGTTGGCGACACTCAGCTCATAGGCATCAGTGGATTTCTTTAATTCTGTCAGAAGCTTTTGAAAGTGTTGATGAACATTTCCTGGCTTTTCAACCTTCAAATGTCAAAAAGTGAGCTCATTGGATTCTCTGTCAATGTAAACAGCACACCCCCAGGGGTCTGTGGATCCCTGTCTAGAGGGCGGTATCCCCAGGGATGATGGTTGTGGTTATTTCCCCTAATTGGTGTGTTTTACAGGTATAGCCTTCCTAATCCTTTCAGCCGGTCTCCTAGGCAATTCTTTCTCCTGCTCAGACATCCCTCTTTTCTCCTTTGAACTCCCACGCAGCGCCGTTCCTCCAGGCACTGTCTTAGCCGTCTGCAATGCTTAGGGTCACCTTCTCAGCTAAAGTTAGGCTTCTTGAGGGCCAGACCATAGTGCGTCTCTGACAGTCATCAGCTGTGTGAGAAAGTGAAATCTGTGTATCGTCCTAGGTTATGACGTGAAGCCCTGTTATACTCCTGGTGGGATTGTCTTCTAAGACCTGTTGACTCTGCCCTACGGCTCTTCGTTCTGATGGCCGCACTTCTCGGTGTGGGAGCAGTGTGTGTCTGGGACTCTGCCAGCAGCTGTACACCAGCATCTCTAAGTCTGGCTGGATTCACATGATGACAAGAGAGGGCAGAGGGCTAAGTAGCTTCTGCAAGGAGACAGAGCCAGGTTTTCAACCCAGGCTTGTCTCAATCCAGAACCTTAACCTTGCTACCTGAGAGTTTTGGACGAGCCTATAAACAATAGCTCTCAGTTCATCACTTTCCATAATATATTTTGATGCCTACCTATTGGTCTTCATAATATGAACTACCATCATGATGTAACATTATCCAATAATAATATTAATATTATGAGTTCATACTATGCAATGTTAGAAACATGTTATAAATAGTATAGTTATTATTTTGCTATAATAACCATAATAAAATACGTACTATACATCAGAGTTTTCATTTTCCTGGCCCTGCTATTCTGTTTCACATGGATTTGCATGTATTGCAGCAGACATTTTATCATCCCCAGTGAACTGGGATGAAGTCACTGTGGCTCAGAGCAGTTGTATTCTCCACATTTGTCATTCCTGAACAACAGAGCGCAGTCTGAGGCCCCTTTGGGTTTCCGAGCCCTTCCCGTGAAGCACATGCTACTCTCCTCTCAGGATAACAAAGCCGTGAAGCCCATATATGTAACGTGAAATGAGCTACAACTCTGTCCGCTGGGTTTCACTTAAGATGTCCCTAAAAGTGGACTTTCCCCACTTGGTCTGAAATTCCCAGTTTAAACTATGACCGTCGTGGATACGTGATCCTCTAAATCCGGTGCCCTGTGACTCACGTGCTCTTTTGCGGCTCCTCCTCTTGTGTTCTCTGCGATTTTATTGAAGTGAAGGACCTGGAGGAGACAGACAGTGGGGCAAAGAAGGGTCAGCCGATATCTCTGTGCATCACAGTCGAGCAAAAAGAAAGAAAAAAGTCAGGAAGAAGAAAGGAAAGAAAATGCAAACCAAGTACCAAACCAAACAAAAAACCCCCAAAGCATAAGGAACAAAGAAAAGAAGAAAGAATATTCAGTGCAAACACTTGCTTCTTAAAAAACACAGTCGTGTGTGGGAAACACAAAGCTGCTTGAGCGCTGTCCACTTTAAAGAACTGTGTCTCGTTTTTCATTCATCGTTGAGGAAACATGTAAAGATATCTCCCGTGGACTTTAGTCAGGGCCTCACTTCTACTGAAGTCTTCCATTAAAGCCTCACCTCTGGTTGTTGGGCAGTTGTAGGGGTTCATCCCAGCCCCCAGAGGAAGTCCAGGCACAGGAGGCAGGTGGGGAGCCCTGCCCCCATAACTCTGTGCCCACCCAGTCGTGGGGCTGCTTGAGCTTCCCGTGGGACCCGGGGACAGCAGACCTGTGGTCATCTGCACAGCAGCCAGCAGACACCCCATGCAAACCTGTGATGGAAAGGCAGCTGCCACCTACCTTCTGCATCTGTGATGCGGTGTTTTCTCGGGCCCCTAAGTAAGTCATGGCTAAGGCTGACGAGATACTGAAAGGCGACAGGAAGATGTTTTCCTTCTCTGATTTTCTGATCTGGTGGAACAGATCAATTGCAAGGTGGATGATTGCTTCACTGAGGGAACTCATGGTGGCCGGATGTGGTCTGGAAGTCCTGGAAGAGCATCAGATGCATTTTATCATCACTCTAGGGAAGGAAGGTAGTCTGTAATGAGAATTTCTAAAAGAAATGCCTTATGTGTGGGTTGTGGATTTCTGGCGACGAAGATTTTTCCTTTGTATACATTTAGTAATTAGAAGGCTTGAAATTAGGAATACCGGAGTGGGTTGCTATGCCTTCCTCCAGGGGATCTTCCCCACCCAGGGACTGAACCCACATCGCTTACAGCTCCTGGACTGGTAGATTTGTTCTTTACCACTAGTGCCACCTGGGAAGCCTTATTTATAGAAAACATTTCTTAAATATAATAGAAACTTGATGTTATACATTTCATAATTGAGAGATGTACCTGTATCCATCTCATAATTAGATGACTATTGAAATTAATACTTAAAGAACGGTTTTCGAAAAAGTAATAGCGTATCTTTACTGTTTCTTCCTTACTGACTGCACAAGAGTGGGTAAAAGTGCTTTATAACAGAGGTTGTGTTGTTGTTCAGTTGCTAAGTCGTGTCCAACTCTTTGCACTCCATGGACAAGCTCCTCTGTCCTCCACTACCTCCCAGAGTTTGTCCAAATTCCTATTCATTGAGTCCGTGATGCTGTATAACCATCCCATCCATGCTGCCCCCTTTTCTTTTTCCTTTCAATTTTCCCAGCCTCCAGGTCTTTCCCAGTGAATTTATAACAGATTCAAAGGCAAAACGGATGTGGTAACATCCAGCCATCTCCCATCAGGTACCTCCGTGCCTTACTTGAAGGATCTGTGGATGCTGGACAGCCTACCCCTGATACACGTGCTCCCGAGGGAACGCGGGTTTTCTTTTAGAAATAAGTAAATTACCTGTGGACTAAATCAGGAGAAAAAGTTTTTCTGTGGCAGAATACGTAAAATACCATCATACCAAATGAAATATTTAACACACGCACGATAAAACATCACATTCATTATTATTTTCAGAAAGGACTCCTGAGTTAGCGCAGAGCTGCTGGAAGCACTTACCTGTGTTCCTGGAGGAAGCAGAGGCGGGCAGGCAGCCTGCAAGCCTGTGTGCCGGGCGCGCTCAGCCCTGAATATATACCTCTACCAGCCGCTGCCCGTGCCCCAAGGCAGCTGGTATTTCAAGATCAACTTCTGATTTCTTCACCACTTACCTTCAACTTCATGAGGAAGAAGTCTTTATGAGTCAAGACAAGATTATTGACCAACTGCTGTAGGTCCTTTCCTTCTGCAGAAGAAATTGTGCCCTACCATCCATGCTCATGGGAAACGCATGTACATGCCTTTCTGGCACCTGTGACAGTACACTTATGTGGCAGCTTCTTCACGTGCCCTGAGGAACTAGGCCCAGCCAGAAATAACCCTTAAAAATCTTTCTTCTCTTGTTAATACATGTTGACTTGTGTTTAAGACCACTTCTAACTCAAACTATTGAAACGCTGACATTTTTTAAGTTCTGAAAAGGCTGTTTCTTTAAAAATATTTTGTATACCCGGGAAAATAGCTCAATGTCTCCGCTGAAGAGAGATTGGCAAACTGTGTCAGCTGTAGGTGGAGACCAGGCATGATCTGCCTCCCCTCGAGGCTGGACCCTGGCGCGGTCCTCCCGGTGACCCCATTGTCCTCGTGGTTAATCCCAGCTGTGCCCTGGTTGCTAAGGTCAGAGGGCAGCTCATTTTCCAGCAAACTCACTTGCTCTCACTGAGAAGAACAACGGATACAAACAAGACCCATTTTAAGGGCAGTTTTCTAATGCTTTTTACGAAGATTTCTCAGAAAAGTAAATAGCTTGAGCTCCAGAACTACAACATTTCTCCATCATCCTGATCTGCAGCACACCCACTTCTGATTCATGACTAGAACAACAGAGTTAAATGTCTGTAAGAAAAAAAGAGGAAAAAATGTGTTCTTTGAATGGCATGGCTGAGTCTCACCACTGGAGTCTCATCTCTTCAAGCATCTGGTGTTCCTGTAATAGAATAATATTAAACACTGCTGTTTTAATACAAAACACTGGGGTTTTGTATTCACCCATTTTCCTCTTTAGTACCATGTTTAGGTTGGTGAGTTTGTTTTCCCCATTTCACAGATAACAGAATTGAGCTAAAGAGTGACTGAACAGACGCTCAAGTGGTGAATTGCCCAGGTGAGCTCTCCAGGCAGGTAGCTGGTTCCAGGAGGCTGCGTGTGTATCCACTCCCCACAGGGAGGTGTAGACAGACTCCGGGCCTTTACTGACAAATCTCCTTGTGTTTAGATGAAAAGAAGCTGCGTCTTCTGCCCTCTCAGTAGAGATCATGTTCTCCCACAAAATATAAAGGGGTGGGAATGGGTCCCTAATTTCTCCTCCAAGGACGCCACAGTCATTAGGGAGGAAGGCAGGGTTTCAGATACTCTTTTAGGGTTGTGTAAAATAGCAGTTTCAGTGTGGACGTATGTTTTAATTTCTTGGGCATATTCTTAAGAATGAAATCTGTGGGTCAACAGCAAGTTTACACTTGATCGATTGATTGGTTGAATTTCATTCTCTGATTGATTTAGAAGAACTACCAGACTGCCTTCCCCAGCAGCTGCACCACTTTACTTCCAGCAGGTTAGGAGAAAGCACGTGTGTGTGGGCTCCAATCCTCTCCTCACCCCGGCACTCAGTACTGTGCTTGGTCCAAGGCTGCAGTCCCAGCACAGCGCCCACTCACAGGAAGCCTCACCCACCTCAGAGTCCCAGAAGCACAGGGATGGAGACACGAGCTGGAGGAAGGGGAGACCTGTGTGCCTAAACCAGAAAGATGATTCCTGAGCTCAGCCCTGCTGCTCTTAGGGCTCCTCCTGGTTATGTGTCCTGACCCCCGAATGACACTGGAGGTCAAAGACCCCAGAGCTGAGACTGGGTGGGCTGAGCGAGGATGGAGTCTGCTGGAGTCTAATGGCAGAGCTGAGTCTAAAGAAGAAGGAAATAAGCAGGAGAAAAGATCCAGGATGGAAAACAACAAACATGAGGAATAAGAGGTCCCAGTCAAGGCTGGGTCACGGGCGCTGTCAGAGAGCAGGGAAGCCCCCGGGCCAGAGCAGGGTGAACGTCTTTGGGTTCAAAGAGAAAGGGCTCTGAGCCCAGAGACAGAAGTAAGGAGCCCCGGCTGGGCCTGGAGGAAGCCCAGGGCACAGAGCAGGAGTCGAGGACTCAAGGGAACCACTGACTGAGCTGATTCCTCCTGTGAGTAAGTTACCGAGGTTGGTGGTACAGAGGCTGGCTTTGAGGAAGAGCAACTAACTGATGAAGATCAAGATTTTGTTCTGGAGGAGGAAATGGCAACCCACTCCAGTATTCTTGCCTGGGAAATCCCATGGACAGAGGAGTCTGTCGGGCAACAGTCAGTCCATGGGGTGGCAAAGAGTGGGACACGACTGAGCATGTATGCAAAGCAAAGGATTTTGCTTGAATTTAGAGGGAACTTTGGTTAGTTCAAATAAGAATCCATATCGCATCCTTCTCTCCCTCCTTTTCAAAAGTCCTCCTGGCATGTATTAGACAAGGTGAAGACACCACGATGTCACACAGTGTCACAGGACACTCAGCACTTCTCAGACGATTCTGCAAGTCAGTACTTGCCACCCGCCTTTGGGTATTTTCTAAATATACCAACATCATTGGCATCATGAATCCCGGAATCCAATAAAACTGAAGAGGAAATGACATGTCCAGGAACCATCCCACATATTTCTAATACCTGTGTAGGTTGCTTCAAAATAGCTCCTCTGCTCTCCTCCTGTTTTCTTCCGTCCTTGTGAAGGGCGTGAAGGTTCACCAGCTTTGCTGAGGTGCACATCCTAGGGGGCATTTTATCTCTTCCTTCTTATTACGCACGTGGTCATACCCATCTGCAGGTAAACTGGTTACTTGAGAAAACCCTTCAAGCTTTCAATAACAGGATATCTGCCAATTACTGTTTTATTTATTTTTTTAAATTTTATTTTACTTTACAATATTGTATTGGTTTTGCCATATATCAAAATGAATCTGCCACAGGTATACATGTGTTCCCCATCCTGAACCCTCCTCCCTCCCCATACCATCCCTCTGGGCCGTCCCAGTGCACCAGCCCCAAGCATCCAGTATCGTGCATCGAACCTGGACTGGTGACTCGTTTCATATATGATCAATTACTGTTTTAATATTCCCATATAGATACAGATCCGCACAATGTAAATAGCATCTGAACAGGATGAATCAGATTTACCTTAATGTCCCTTAGTTGGGGAATGGTCTTGTCTGTAGGTGTGTCATGGCAGACTGAGACAGTTCATTCTCACCACCCGTCTCCCCATTCCCATGCCTCCAGTTCCACTCGGGACAGTCATCCTACTCTGTGCTTAGCACCATCCAACCCTCTCTCACATCTCCTGTCTCTAGAACCATTTCTACAGCCCTTCCTTTCAGCAGTTTTTGATTGACATTTAACATTCCAATTGATTTCGTGTGTGTTTGCTAAGTCACTTCAGTCGTTTCCCACTCTTTGTGACCCTCTGGGCTGTAGCCCACCAGGCTCCTCTGTCCATGGAGAGTCTCCAGGCAAGAATACTGGAGTGGGTTGCCATGCCCTCCTCCAGGGGATCTTCCCAATCCAGGGATTGAACCTGGGTCTCTTATGTCTCCCGTGTTGGCAACCTGGTTCTTTACCACCAGTGCCAACTGGGAAGCCCCTTGAATTGATTAAAATTATATATTAAGGAAGGACTGAGTAAGTCCTTAGTCAAAATTTTATTCTATAACTTCTTATCATATCAGAAAGATCGCACTGCCTCCAGGATTCGCTTTTATGGGTCTCTTAATTTTTTGGTAGAATGCAGGAAGAGAGAGACTATTCTTTGTGCATGAACTAGGAATCAGTGACTCTTGGTCTCTTACATTTGAAAGAAGGCTTCTTGATTCCGTGTGAATGTAGGGGTGATCACATAATGTGTTTGATTATCTATTTTTATAATTTCTTAATGATTCATTCTCCATTCATTGCGTTCTTAATTATGTTCTATGACTTAGTACTGAGCTTAGTGAAGGGTCTCTACCACAGTGCTAGAAGCAGGGACTTAATGACAAGGGAGGTTTGCCAAAGCTCCTTTACATTTGGTGGCCACTGACTTCCTAAGCCTCATCCTCTGAGACAAACTCTGAGACCATGATAGCACCATCCTTCCCCACCCCATGACTTCTGCAACCAGCCTCTGTGTTCCTGGACGTGACTCTGGCTTTAGCACATATCTCACCAGGACTGCCAGGGACAGCTGTCATCAGCACCTTCAGTTTCTCAGTGATCCAAGCAAGAAAACGTCAACTCCATAGACTCCAGTAAATGTCTATTATTGCTCAAGGAACGCCTGGCTCTAACTCCTTCCAGGGATTTCCTCCCTGCATCTGATGACCACCTGACAAAGCATCCTAATTCCCTATACTTCAAGTAGAAGATGTGCTCCTGAAATTCAGGGCATTGCATTGAATGTTGATGTACAATGTTGTTTTGATGGGGCTCATGTCCTTCTTTGAATGTATTTTTGATTGCTGAAATGGTTGAGTTTTTGCTCTAGTAAACTACCGTAACTTAACAGTTTAGGCACGGGAGCGTGAGAGGGCACTTCTCTGCTCTCCAGGCACTGTGTTAGGTTCCTAGGACCTCTGTCGTGAGCGGCCCACACTGAGGTTTCAAACCACCGTATTCATTGTCTCCCACTTCTGGAGGCTTGAGGTCTAAAATCAGTGTGTTCTCAGGACCACACTTCCTCGCGAGGCTCTCGGGGAGAAATCTCTTTACCTTTTCTACTCCCTGGTGGTTCCTCGAGTTTCCGGGCCTGTGCCTCTGTCTCGACATGACCGTCTTCCCTGTGTCTCTTCTCTTCATAGAAGGGTCCAGTCATTGGATGAGGACCCAGCTTGAGTCAGTACGATCTTATGTTAACTAGCTATGTCTATGATCTATTTACACATAAGGTCACACTCTGTGATTAGAAATAAATTGGGGGGGGTGTGGGGGGCAGAGGAAGGTCTCTTCAGTGCGGTACCACCAGCGATCCTATCAGCCAAACTAAACACTCCTAAGAGTCTGGACAGAAGCCATGGCAGTATTTCTCCATGACCACGAGACATTTATCTGTATCCATGCGATCCTGAGCAAGCCTGCGCAGCGCGGACACTGAGCTCAGGACACGAGGCCCTGGAGCAGCGGGGCCGGCGGCGGCGTTGGAGCGGACGCGGCGCCGGGGGGCGGCGCGCAGGAGGCGGTCAGGGCCTCGCAGGGCCGGCCTGCGGGTGTGGGCGGCTCTGTCGTGGCTCCGGCGGTGCTTCTCCTCCCCAGAACCCAGAAGGGTGAGGAGAGATGCGCTCTGGCTTGTTCCTGGTTTCAGGGCCACTAAGCGTGGCAGCAGTTCAGAGCCCCAGGAGGTGAAGTCCTCGTTTCAAGGGTGGAGATGGGAGGGCAGCGCGGGAAACTGGCTGCCCCGGCAGGGGCTTTTCCTGAGGCCTTCCTGGAGGCTTAGCTCCAAAGCCGAGGTGTATTTAATGGTGGAGCCCTGCTGACCCAGCTCCCTTGTTTAGATGCTGTGCGTGTTTGGTGAGAGAGAGAGACAGAGAGAGAGAACGTGTAGGGAGGCAGGGAGAGGAAAAGAGGGGGAGAGAGAGAGAGGTGGAAGGGAGGGCGGTGCAGAGGGAGGCAGAGAGACTGAGCCCCGGCGGCGGACCGGGGTCCTGGACCGTCACAGCTGAGGTTCCAGCCCCTGCGTGAGGTTGGAAGGCCCCCAACACACCCCTTGGAGCAAGCTTCCAGCTGCCTATGGAGGCATTATTACTGTACGAAGCTGCAACATCTCAAGGGCCTGTGTTCTGTCTCCAGACTTAGCTAGCTGAGAATCTCCTGCGTTCACAGGGGCAGGTTTCCCAACCTGCCCACATGTCACAAAAGAACAGTGAGCTTGTCGCCTCCCTCAGATCTTCCTGATGAGAAACGCCTGGGAGCAACCAAGACAAATCTCCTTTACTGATGGATCAAGACTGCACAGGCCCACTCACAGGGCTTCTGCTTCCCTGGCTCATAGAGATTCCTGTAAGCTGTGAAGGGTGCAGCATCCGAAGGGCAGTAGTCAGCTCAGAATGACTTGTTCTGAAGATAAGATAAGGCAAGGTGATGGAAGGAGTAATGACAACTTTTCACTAACAACATAACTTCTCAAATCTTTCACTGTTTTCAGATTGGGATCTTTTGGAGACCCAACCAGAGGAGCATCTGGAAATCTACTGAAACTAAATGTGATATTTCTACCTATGAGTTTATACCGGACACATTTTTATGTTATTCCTGATACTTATTCAAACACAAGGAAATACCAAAACTCTGGAGTGTTTCATGGTTATATAGTTTTAAGATACGTTGGGTTAAACCCATGAATGGAACTTATAAAATTTCTTGCCAATACAGTGTGTAGTATTCAATTAATATACAACCTTTGTGTTATTAATCCGATCAAAATTTCTTCTCTCATGAAGGTGATTCCTCATTTGTTTCATCTCTGGAAATGTTTAGTGATTCAACCTGCCGATAGCAAAGCTTAAGACTCTACGTTAGCCACACAACCAATGAGTGTTTAGCGGTATCCATCTTCGTCTTAAGTGAAATAGCACAGGGAAATTATGCTCTGATCCATCTCATTCAATAAAATACTCGCTTTCATATTTAATAATCGGCTATCACTTCTTTGTATTTTTTACTATCATTTCCTATGATCGTATTGTTCTAAGTGTTTCAAAAGTCTCTTGTATTGAGATGTAACTACATTTGTTGTCGATTAGTCTCTCCGTCGTGTCTGACTCTTTGCGACCCCATGGACTGACTGTAGCCCACCAGGCTTCTCTGTCCGTGGGATTCTCCCGGCAAGAACACTGGCAAGGGCAGCCCTTCCCTTCTCCAGGGGACCTTTCCAACCCAGGGATCAAATCCATGTCTCCTGCATTGTCAGGCGGGTTCTTTACCACTGAGCCACCGGGGATGCCCAGCTACATTTATCCATAGTGTAAAATTGTCATCTGAGGGGATTACATAACACACAATCATTCTTTTCAGTTTCTTGTTTGCACAGCACAGCGTGTAGGAGTTTAATCCATGTTGTCAGTAGTTTTTTCCTTTTTATCTCTAAGTACTATTCTTGGGTTTGTACTTTCCTCCACCTGTTTTGTTTAGCTGTTAGACACTTGAGGTTTTGCCAGCTTTCTGGCCATTACGAATAAGGCTTCAGTGAACATTTGTGTCTTAGTCCTTTTGTGGTGGATGTATTCATATCTCTTGGGTAAAATCAGGATGTGGAATTACTGGTCTGGTAATAGTCTGGTCAACTTTTAATCCTGTAAGAAAGTAGTGATATGTGCCACTTTGTGTACTTGAGAAAGACTTTCTCTAGAAGTGCATTGCTCAGCCAAGGAGATATGTGGTTTTCTGGAGACATCACCCAGATGGCAGCATAGGAGACCCCAGCTTCCCCTCTCCCTTAGAGATCAACAGTGTGACAGCTGTTCTTGAACAACACACCTCCCGAAAAAGAAATGACAATACTGTGATGAGAGAGTGTGAATGATGTATGAATGATGAATGGTGTATAAAGAGCTGTACGTATTTACTGTATGAACGTCAGGAGTTTTGAGGTGAGTATATATCTGTGAAACCATCATGCCAGTCTATGTAATAAACATATCACCTCCAAATGATTCCTCTTGCCCTGAGAGAGCAGTGTTAGTGCAAGCTGTGCTGGTGGTCACTTTGTAGAAAATGAGTGTATCAGATTTGTATGTAGAAAATGAGTGTACTGCATGTTCACCTTCAACTTACTCAGTGCTATGGGCCAATAATATTTTAATACAGATTGAAAAAATAAAATTGCATGACTATTTTCCTGAGTGGTTGCAGCTTTTGTATCCTACCAATGGTGTGGGAGAGTTCTGGTTGATCCACGTTTTCTCCACACAGGGTTTGACCAGTCTTTTAATTTTAGCTTTGTGCAATCCCATGGGCACAAGTTGGTGTCCTGTGGTGTCTGGTGTTGTGTTGTTTAGTCACTACGTCATGTCCAGCTCCTTTTTGAACCCAGGTCTCCTGCTTGGCAGTCAGATTCCTTATCACTGCACCACCAGGGAAGCCTGTCCTGTGGTGTATATGCAGTATATTCTTTATTAAGCATCTGTTATCTTTATGTTTAAAGTCACACATTGATTTTTATTACTTTGTGTTCAAAAATAACTTTCTTCATGTATGAATGATGTATAAAGAGCTGTATGTATTTAATGTATGAACGTCATGAGTTTTGAGGTGAGTATATATCTGTGAAACCATCATGCCAATCTATGTAATAAACATATCAGCTCCAAATGATTCCTCTTGCCCTGAGAAAAGTTGTGTTTTGGGGAATAAAATTTGTCAGTTCTTTGCTTTATGGGTTGGTGGACTTCAGGGTCACTTGTCAGCCCTTCTTCTCACTGGATGCTCTCCCAGTCTTATCCCATCTCTGCCTTCAGCCACAATTACCATATTTCTCTCGGTAGCTCTAACATATATATCATCTGTCTTACCCTCTTAGAGACTCAGTTCACATCCCAAGTCTGAGTTCTAGATGCTTATATCTAGGCTCTTACATGGGTTACAGAGCCTTCCATGTTCTGACAGCAGTCTGCCTTGTTAACCTCATCATGCTGCACTATTTTGATTTCTATGTAGGATAATATCTTTCTATATGATCTTTTCCACGTGTGGGGGGTCACTTACACTTTGTTGAACAAAAAAGGATGAGCAACAAATGACATGAACAAGCCATGGTTTTATTGATAATGCACTTCAGAAAATTAAAAAATTTAGACATGTAAGGGTCCCACATACCACCTGAACTCAAATAAATGTGAATGTCTAGGTTTGAAAAGTAAAAATAACTTTTGAAATAGGAGCTATGATATTTCAAACTTAGTAGAAGATAGAGTATGGAAATAACTTTTAAAAATATAGTGAACAATTTGTCCAAGGAGGTGTTTTCATGGGGATTAGAGTAGGTTACATGTGTTTGTAGAAAGAGAGAGACAGACAAACAATATTTTATCCAATACATTGTGAGTGGTGACTATACGTTTGGAAAGGAAAATGCATCCAAGGGAACCTGTTGCACCAGCATTCAAGCTCCGGGAACAGCTCTCTGAACGTCCCCGAGTGTGGCCGCTGCCCAAGGACATCTAAGGGGAAGAGACTCGGCCACAGAAGAGGATGCTGTTGGTCTTGATGTGCTTGATGAGGAACAGGAAAGGGTGATCGCAGCGGAAAGGCTCACGAAACGTTAATGATTTGCGTATAATAACCACACCGGTAGCAGCCGCGGCCTCTGTGCCCTCCTCGGTCACCTCCACAAAGGACTTGTGGAAGACCTTTGATACCACCAGATCACGTCTCCCGGTCATGCCCGAGAAGTCGGCCACCCCATCACGGAAGGCGTCCACCATCCCCAGGGCTTGCAGTGTGGGCACGAGGTCGTAGCTCTCTTCCACTTTAAACCGAGGCAGGTATAAGTCCACTTCTCTCTTCCCCATATTCTGTGGGCTCGTCCACGCTATTAACTTCTCAGCAGTGAGCTGGTCTTCAAGCTGTAACAGTGGAAAAGGAACAACTGTCAGGATTCTCATGGTCATGGAGCCCACCTAACCTTGGATTGAAATGTCTGGGAAACCTTTATTTTAACAGTAAACATGAATACAGGAGATTCAGTTTATTAGATTTTCTCTGAGGAGGAAACAATAACAGTCCTGAATATATATCATATGATCAAATAAATGTTTTCATACATTTATAACTTTGCTCTTTCTGTGTATGTATGTACACTATATACGCGTATACAGAAATGTCTATACACATGTGTGGATGTGTGTTATATAAACATGACACAGAAATGAAACAACATGTGTTTCATGTGAAGGTCATGTCTGACACTTTGTGACCCCATGGTCTGTATCCCTCCAGGCTCCTCTGTCCATGGCATTTCCCAGGCAGAAATACTGGAGTGGGTTGTCATTTCTTCCTCGAGGGGATCATCCTGACCCAGGGATTGAACCCGTGTCTCCTGTGGCTCGCACACTGTAGGCGGATTCTTTACCATTGAGCCACTGGCACCCACTCCAGTACTCTTGCCTGGAAAATCCCATGGATGGAGGAGCCTGGTGGGCTGCAGTCCACGGGGTCGCTGAGGGTCGGACACGACTGAGCGACTTCACTTTCACTTTTCACTTTCATGCATTGGAGAAGGAAATGGCAGCCCACTCCAGTGTTATTGCCTGGAGAATCCCAGGGACGGGGGAGCCTGGTGGGCTGCCGTCTATGGGGACGCACAGAGTCAGACACGACTGAAGTGACTTAGCAGTAGCAGTAGCAGTAGCAGATGTTATTATTATTATTTTTTGTTCTATGCTGCCAGCCAGTACTACCAATCTATGAGCAGCCCACACAAGCACTGAATCACTGGAAATGTGAGCAATGGCAAGGAGACAGTGAATACCAGGTTTTACCTCCTGCAGACCGTCTACTTCATTGGGCAGCAGCACCAACATGCTTAGCTCTTCGCCTTTGTACGGGATTTCCAGGATCTTGGCTTGCACGTCCTCCAGTGACCCGAACTTGAAACTATTGGTTTGTTTCATCATCTGCACAGGTTTGCTTGTATCCTGCAATAAATTCATGTGCAAAAGAATGCCAAGTGAGCAGTAGGCCAGGAAAAAAATAGTATCATTGAGACACCAAACTCAGCCTCCTAAGAGATGATCTGGGAAATTTGTGTCTTAGAGATAAGAGTTTCTTCAAGGAATCCCAGGTTAATAAAGCTTAAAAAAAGGACAAGAAAATAAGCCTTGACAAATTCTATCTTCTATACGAGTTATATATTAATTACCATGTATTTAAATTTCACAGTGCATGTAGCTACACTTGGTTATAGACGTAAATTACAGACAATACCTTGTTCAGCCAAAATTTTTCCTCTGCAGTATGTTCTTCCTTAAATTTCTGGTTCCACTGCCCTTTGAAGTAGACGGCGTTCACCAGAACCAGAACAGTAGAGCTGTCGAGAGAGTCTTTGGGAAGTAGGTCCTTGATTTTTCCTGCAAAGACAGAAAATCAAAGGTCTGTCATGAAAGGCACGAGTGGTTTATCTGTCAGATACGTTGAAAGTTACAAGTGATGATTAAATATTCACACAAGTCAGCCCGTGAGGGACTCCATGCCCAGCGGTTCACTAGGTGAGGCTTTGCTCACAGCCCGAGCCTGATGGAGTCGCCCTCATGCAGACGCCCCTGCTCCTGACTGGGAAGGTGTTCAGTCTGTGTGTGTGGGGACATCAGTCATTTCACAAGGAATCCTGATGAACTGATTTCTGATATTTAAGATGCCATGATATTTCTATGATACTTAAGATGCCATGCTGTGCTAAGCCTCTTCAGTCTGTGAGCCCACAGACTGCAGCCCACCAGGCTCCTCTGTCCATGGGACTCTCTAGGCAAGAATACTGGAGTGGGATGCCGTGCCCTCCTTCAGGGGCTCTTCCTGACCCAAGAATTCTGGGTCATCAATTCTGACAATACCTTGTTCATCAGAACTGATGAACAGGTAATCAATTCTGAAGAACTGATTTCAGCTGACCTTTACTGGTCAGTTTTCTTCTTCCCTTTCCTCCCTTCCTGTTCCCTCAGTAGCTTTGTCTCTTGTTTCCATTCCCTGTCTTCTTCATTCTGCACATTGAGTTGCTGTAGGTTAAGCCTATGTTTCGGAAGGGAGGTAGGATACGGTTCATGGGATGGAGACGTTGTCCAGCCCCTCCCTGGGTGGGGTGGACACTGTGACAATCCAGTGGGAGGGGGACGTGGGCCAGGACCCTTCTCCTGCAGGTGGTCATTTCTGCAAGAAGGATGGTGTAATGGAGAGCGGCTTGTTTCCCAGTTAAGAAAGCAAAAGTGGACTCTTCATATTTTCTCTTAGGGATTATAACCCGGAAGTTACGCCTTTAATTTAGAAACAACTTATGAATCAACCTGAAGTCTGAGCAGAGACTTGGGATCCACAAGACACTGTCTTCCAGGCTCAGCTGTGCCTGCAGGGGGCTGGTCATCAGAGCACCCCCGCCTGTTTCTCTCCACACTGACCTGGACCGTCCACCCCCTGCAGGGCCTCCCCCTGTCTTAAAGCCCGGTCAGGGTCCAGCACCGTGTTCACACACAGCGGCGATTCAGCCGTGGTTTGTAATGAGTGACTCTCTCATAACCTACCATTGGTTTGGCTCTCCACCCAGGAATTAATCATCTTTCGACTTTCCTCTGCAGCATTTTTAAAATCAGCAGATTCCACACTGGCTAGATAAAATTTCTGAACATTATCCATGTATTCCTATGACATGAGCAGGAAGGAAGAAGGAATGAAAAGTAATTTGTCAGTAACTGTGTAGGTATTCCCAAATTAAATTAAATGTGTTAAATCCTGATCAAGCAGAGGTCACAGGCCAATCCCTAGCCCCCCCTTACTGGTGTGCTATCACCCTCTGGACTCTCCAGCAGGGGCAGTTGTGGTCAGGGAGCTCGGCGCCCCTGGGAATAATGCCTCCGTGTGGGTCCCCAGGCTCCTCTGCACCCTCCCCGCCGCCATCCATTAGGAGATGTGGCCCGAGGACCTGGGATGCAGACCAAAGGTGTGACAGACCAGGAAACTCACCTGGAGAAACCGAAACTCCTTTTCTCTGTAGAGCCTGTTGGCGACACTCAGCTCATAGGCATCAGTGGATTTCTTTAATTCTGTCAGAAGCTTTTGAAAGTGTTGATGAACATTTCCTGGCTTTTCAACCTTCAAATGTCAAAAAGTGAGCTCATTGGAGTCTCTGTCAATGTAAACTCTACATGCCCAGGGGTCTGTGGATCCCTGTCTAGAGGGAGGTATCCCCAGGGATGATGGTTGTGGTTATTTCCCCTAATTGGTGTGTTTTACAGGTATAGCCTTCCTAATCCTTTCAGCCGGTCTCCTAGGCAATTCTTTCTCCTGCTCAGACACACCCTCTTTTCTCCTTTGAACTCCCACGCAGCGCCGTTCCTCCAGGCACTATCTTAGCCGTCTGCAATGCTTAGGGTCACCTCCTCAGCTAAAGTTAGGCTTCTTGAGGGCCAGACCATAGTGCGTCTCTGACAGTCATCAGCTGTGTGAGAAAGTGAAATCCCTGTATCGTCCTAGGTTATGACGTGAAGCCCTGTTATACTCCTGGTGGGATTGTCTTCTAAGACCTGTTGACTCTGCCCTACGGCTCTTCGTTCTGATGGCCGCACTTCTCGGTGTGGGAGCAGTGTGTGTCTGGGACTCTGCCAGCAGCTGTACACCAGCATCTCTAAGTCTTTGGCTGGATTCACATGATGACAAGAGAGTGCAGAGGGCTAAGTAGCTTCTGCAAGGAGACAGAGCCAGGTTTTCAACCCAGGCTTGTCTCAATCCAGAACCTTAACCTTGCTACCTGAGAGTTTTGGAGGAGCCTATAAACAATAGCTCTCAGTTCATCACTTTCCATAATATATTTTGATGCCTACCTATTGGTCTTCATAATATGAACTACCATCATGATGTAACATTATCCAATAATAATATTAATATTATGAGTTCATACTATGCAATGTTAGAAACATGTTATAAATAGTATAGTTATTATTTTGCTATAATAACCATAATAAAATACGTACTATACATCAGAGTTTTCATTTTCCTGGCCCTGCTATTCTGTTTCACATGGATTTGCATGTATTGCAGCAGACATTTTATCATCCCCAGTGAACTGGGATGAAGTCACTGTGGCTCAGAGCAGTTGTAATGCCCACATTTGTCATTCCTGAACAACAGAGCGCAGTCTGAAGCCCCTTTGGGTTTCCGAGCCCTTCCCGTGAAGCACATGCTACTCTCCTCTAGGATAACAAAGCCGTGAAGCACATATATGTAACGTGAAATGAGCTACAACTCTGTCCGCTGGGTTTCACTTAAGATGTCCCTAAAAGTGGACTTTCCCCACTTGGTCTGAAATTCCCAGTTTAAACTATGACCCTCGTGGATACGTGATCCTCTAAATCCGGTGCCCTGTGACTCACGTGCTCTTTTGCGGCTCCTCCTCTTGTGTTCTCTGCGATTTTATTGAAGTGAAGGACCTGGAGGAGACAGACAGTGGAGCAAAGAAGTGTCACCTGATATATCTGTGTGCATCACAGTCGACCAAAAAGAAAGAAAAAAGTCAGGAAGAAGAAAGGAAAGAAAATGCAAACCAAGTACCAAACCAAACAAAAAACCCCCAAAGCATAGGGAACAAAGAAAAGAAGAAAGAATATTCAGTGCAAACACTTGCTTCTTAAAAAACACAGTCGTGTGTGGGAAACACAAAGCTGCTTGAGCGCTGTCCACTTTAAAGAACTGTGTCTCGTTTTTCATTCATCGTTGAGGAAACATGTAAAGATATCTCCCGTGGACTTTAGTCAGGGCCTCACTTCTACTGAAGTCTTCCATTAAAGCCTCACCTCTGGTTGTTGGGCAGTTGTAGGGGTTCATCCCAGCCCCCAGAGGAAGTCCAGGCACAGGAGGCAGGTGGGGAGCCCTGCCCCCATAACTCTGTGCCCACCCAGTCGTGGGGCTGCTTGAGCTTCCCCTGGGACCCTGGGGACAACAGACCTGTGGTCATCTGCACAGCAGCCAGCAGACACCCCATGCAAACCTGTGATGGAAAGGCAGCTGCCACCTACCTTCTGCATCTGTGATGCGGTGTTTTCTCGGGCCCCTAAGTAAGTCATGGCTAAGGCTGACGAGATACTCAAAGGCGACAGGAAGATGTTTTCCTTCTCTGATTTTCTGATCTGGTGGAACAGATCAATTGCAAGGTGGATGATTGCTTCACTGAGGGAACTCATGGTGGCCGGATGTGGTCTGGAAGTCCTGGAAGAGCATCAGATGCATTTTATCATCACTCTAGGGAAGGAAGGTAGTCTGTAATGAGAATTTCTAAAAGAAATGCCTTATGTGTGGGTTGTGGATTTCTGGCAACGAAGATTTTTCCTTTGTATACATTTAGTAATTAGAAGGCTTGAAATTAGGAATACCGGAGTGGGTTGCTATGCCTTCCTCCAGGGGATCTTCCCCACCCAGGGACTGAACCCACATCTCTTACAGCTCCTGGACTGGTAGATTTGTTCTTTACCACTAGTGCCACCTGGGAAGCCTTATTTATAGAAAACGTTTCTTAAATATAATAGAAACTTGATGTTATACATTTCATAATTGAGAGATGTACCTGTATCCATCTCATAATTAGACGACTATTGAAATTAATACTTAAAGAACGGTTTTCGAAAAAGTAATAGCGTATCTTTACTGTTTCTTCCTTACTGACTGCACAAGAGTGGGTAAAAGTGCTTTATAACAGAGGTTGTGTTGTTGTTCAGTTGCTAAGTCGTGTCCAACTCTTTGCACTCCATGGACAAGCTCCTCTGTCCTCCACTACCTCCCAGAGTTTGTCCACATTCATATTCATTGAGTCCGTGATGCTGTATAACCATCCCATCCATGCTGCCCCCTTTCCTTTTTCCTTTCAATTTTCCCCAGCCTCCAGGTCTTTCCCAGTGAATTTATAACAGATTCAAAGGCAAAACTGATGTGGTAACATCCAGCCATCTCCCATCAGGTACCTCCGTGCCTTACTTGAAGGATCTGTGGATGCTGGACAGCCTACCCCTGATACACGTGCCCCCGAGGGAACGTGGGTTTTCTTTTAGAAATAAGTAAATTACCTGTGGACTAAATCAGGAGAAAAAGTTCTTCTGTGGCAGAATACGTAAAATACCATCATACCAAATGAAATATTTAACACACGCACGATAAAACATCACATTCATTATTATTTTCAGAGAGGACTCCTGAGTTAGCGCAGAGCTGCTGGAAGCACTTACCTGTGTTCCTGGAGGAAGCAGAGGTGGGCAGGCAGCCTGTAAGCTTGTGTGCCGGGCGTGCTCAGCCCTGAATATATATACCTCTACCAGCCGCCGCCCTTTCCTCAAGGCAGGTGGTATTTCAAGATCAACTTCTGATTTCGTCACCACTTACCTTCAACTTCATGAGGAAGAAGTCTTTATGAGTCAAGACAAGATTATTGACCAACTCCTGTAAGTCCTTTCCTTCTGCAGAAGAAATTGTGCCCTACCATCCATGCTCATGGGAAACGCATGTACGTGCCTTTCTGGCACCTGTGACAGTACACTTATGTGGCAGCTTCTTCACGTACCCTCAGGAACTAGGACCAGCCAGAAATAACCCTTAAAAATCTTTCTTCTCTTGTTAATACATGTTGACTTGTGTTTAAGAATACTTCTAACACAAACTATTGAAACGCTGACATTTTTTAAGTTCTGAAAAGGCTGTTTCTTTAAAAATATTTTGTATACCTGGGAAAATAGCTCAATGTCTCAGCTGAAGAGACATTGGCAAACTGTGTCAGCTGTAGGTGAAGACCAGGCATGATCTGCTTCCCCTCGAGGCTGGACCCTGGCGCGGTCCTCCCGGTGACCCCATTGTCCTCGTGGTTAATCCCAGCTGTGCCCTGGTTGCTAAGGTCAGAGGGCAGCTCATTTTCCAGCAGACTCACTTGCTCTCAGTGAGAAGAACAACGGATACAAACAGGACCCATTTTAAGGGCAGTTTTCTAATGCTTTTTACGAAGATTTCTCAGAAAAGTAAATAGCTTGAGCTCCAGAACTACAACATTTCTCCATCATCCTGATCTGCAGCACACCCACTTCTGATTCATGACCAGAACAACAGAGTCAAATGTCTCTAAGAAAAAAAGAGGAAAAAATGTGTTCTTTGAATGGCATGGCTGAGTCTCACCACTGGAGTCTCATCTCTTCAAGCATCTGGTGTTCCTGTAATAGAATAATATTAAACACTGCTGTTTTAATACAAAACACTGGGGTTTTCTATTCACCCATTTTCCTCTTTAGTACCATGTTTAGGTTGGTGAGTTGGTTTTCCCCATTTCACAGATAACAGAATTGAGCTAAAGAGTGACTGAACAGACGCTCAAGTGGTGAATTGCCCAGGTGAGCTCTCCAGGCAGGTAGCTGGTTCCAGGAGGCTGCGTGTGTATCCCCTCCCCACAGGGAGGTGTAGACAGACTCCAGGCGTTTACTGACAAATCTCCTTGTGTTTAGATGAAAAGAAGCTGCGTCTTCTGCCCTCTCAGTAGAGATCATGTTCTCCCACAAAATATAAAGGGGTGGGAATGGGTCCCTAATTTCACCTCCAAGGACTCCACAGTCATTAGGGAGGAAGGCAGGGTTTCAGATACTCTTTTAGGGTTGTGTAAAATGGCAGTTTCAGTGTGGACATATGTTTTAATTTCTTGGGCATATTCTTAAGAATGAAATCTGTGGGTCAACGGTAAGTTTACACTTGATCGATTGATTGGCTGAATTTCACTCTCTGATTGATTTAGAAGAACTACCAGACTGCCTTCCCCAGCAGCTGCACCACTTTACTTCCAGCAGGTTAGGAGAAAGCACGTGTGTGTGGGCTCCAATCCTCTCCTCACCCGGCACTCAGTAGTGCCCTTGGTCCAAGTGTGCAGTCCCAGCACAGCACCCACTCACAGGAAGCCTCACCCACCTCAGAGTCCCAGAAGCACAGGGATGGAGACACGAGCTGGAGGAAGGGGAGACCTGTGTGCCTAAACCGGAAAGATGATTCCTGAGCTCAGCCCTGCTGCTCTTAGGGCTCCTCCTGGTTATGTGTCCTGACCCCCGAATGACACTGGAGGTCAAAGACCCCAGAGCTGAGACTGGGTGGGCTGAGCGAGGATGGAGTCTGCTGGAGTCTAACGGCAGAGCTGAGTCTAAAGAAGAAGGAAATAAGCAGGAGAAAAGATCCAGGACGGAAAACAACAAACATGAGGTATAAGAGCTCCCAGTCAAGGCTGCGTCACGGGTGCTGTCAGAGAGCAGGGAAGCCCCCTGAGCAGGGTGAACAGGGTGAACAGGGTGAACAGGCCAGAGCAGGGTGAACATCTTTGGGTTCAAAGAGAAAGGGCTCTGAGCCCAGAGACAGAAGCAAGGAGCCCCGGCTGGGCCTGGAGGAAGCCCAGGGGACAGAGCAGGAGACGTGGACTCAAGGGAACCACTGACTGCGCTGATTCCTCCTGTGAATAAGTTACTGAGGTTGGTGGTGCAGGGGCTGGCTTTGTGGAAAAGCAACTAACTGATGAAGATCAAGATTTTGTTCTGGAGGAGGAAATGGCAACCCACTCCAGTATTCTTGCCTGGGAAATCCCAGGGACAGAGGAGTCTGTCGGGCAACAGTCAGTCCATAGGGTGGCAAAGAGTGGGACACGACTGAGCATGTATGCAAAGCAAAGGATTTTGCTTAAATTTAGAGGGAACTTTGGTTAGTTCAAATAAGAATCCATATCGCATCCTTCTCTCCCTCCTTTTCAAAAGTTCTCCTGGCATGTATTAGACAAGGTGAAGACACCACGATGTCACACAGTGTCACAGGACACTCAGCACTTCTCAGACGATTCTGCAAGTCAGTACTTGCCACCCGTCTTTGGGTATTTTCTAAATATACCAACATCATTGGCATCATGAATCCCAGAATCCAATAAAACTGAAGAGGAAATGACATGTCCAGGAACCATCCCACGTATTTCTAATACCTGTGTAGGTTGCTTCAAAATAGCTCCTCTGCTCTCCTCCTGTTTTCTTCCGTCCTTGTGAAGGGCGTGAAGGTTCACCAGCTTTGCTGAGGTGCACATCCTAGGGGGCATTTTATCTCTTCCTTCTTATTACGCACGTGGTCATACCCATCTGCAGGTAAACTGGTTACTTGAGAAAACCCTTCAAGCTTTCAATAACAGGATATCTGCCAATTACTGTTTTATTTATTTTTTTTTAATTTTATTTTACTTTACAATATTGTATTGGTTTTGCCATATATCAAAATGAATCTGCCACAGGTATACATGTGTTCCCCATCCTGAACCCTCCTCCCTCCCCATACCATCCGTCTGGGCCGTCCCAGTGCACCAGCCCCAAGCATCCAGTATCGTGCATCGAACCTGGACTGGCGACTCGTTTCATATACGATCAATTACTGTTTTAATATTCCCATACTGATACAGATCCGTAGAATGTAAATAGCATCTGAACAGGATGAATCAGATTTACCTTAATGTCCCTTAGTTGGGGAATGGTCTTGTCTGTAGGTGTGTCATGGCAGACTGAGACAGTTCATTCTCACCACCCGTCTCCCCATTCCCATGCCTCCAGTTCCACTCGGGACAGTCATCCTACTCTGTGCTTAGCACCATCCAACCCTCTCTCACATCTCCTGTCTCTAGAACCATTTCTACAGCCCTTCCTTTCAGCAGTTTTTGATTGACATTTAACATTCCAATTGATTTCGTGTGTGTTTGCTAAGTCACTTCAGTCGTTTCCCACTCTTTGTGACCCTCTGGGCTGTAGCCCACCAGGCTCCTCTGTCCATGGAGAGTCTCCAGGCAAGAATACTGAAGTGGGTTGCCATGCCCTCCTCCAGGGGATCTTCCCAATCCAGGGATTGAACCTGGGTCTCTTATGTCTCCCGTGTTGGCAACCTGGTTCTTTACCACCAGTGCCAACTGGGAAGCCCCTTGAATTGATTAAAATTATATATTAAGGAAGGACTGAGTAAGTCCTTAGTCAAAATTTTATTCTCTAACTTCTTATCATATCAGAAAGATCGCACTGCCTCCAGGATTCGCTTTTATGGGTCTCTTAATTTTTTGGTAGAATGCAGGAAGAGAGAGACTGTTCTTTGTGCATGAACTAGGAATCACTGACTCTTGGTCTCTTACATTTGAATGAAGGCTTCTTGATTCCATGTGAATGTAGGGGTGATCACATAATGTGTTTGATTATCTATTTTTATAATTTCTTAATGATTCACTCTCCATTCATTGAGTTCTTAATTATGTTCCATGACTTAGTACTGAGCTTAGTGAAGGGTCTCTACCACAGTGCTAGAAGCAGGGACTCAATGACAAGGGAGGTTTGCCAAGGCTCCTTTACATTTGGTGGCCACTGACTTCCTAAGCCTCATCCTCTGAGACAAACTCTGAGACCATGATAGCACCATCCTTCCCCACCCCATGACTTCTGCAATCAGCCTCTCTGTTCCCGGACGTGACTCTGGCTTTAGCACATATCTCACCAGGACTGCCAGGGACAGCTGTCTTCAGCACCTTCAGTTTCTCAGTGATCCAAGCAAGATAACGTCAACTCCATAGACCCCAGTAAATGTCTATCATTGCTCAAGGAACGCCTGGCTCTAACTTGTTCCAGGGATTTCCTCCCTGCATCTGATGACCACCTGACAGAACATCCTAATTACCTGCACTTCCAGTGAAAGATTTCTGGCTGTTTTAAGAAATAAAAAACGGGGAGATGCCGGGAGCCGGCATATTGCATATTGAGTGCATATTGCATATTGAGTGCAGCACTTTCCACAGCATCATCTTTCAGGATCTGGAATAGCTCAACTGGAATTCTATCACTGCCGGTAGCCAGGTGAGGAGCTCCGCCCCTGGCAAAGGTCATGAGGAAGGAGGCTTGGCATACGCAAAGGCGGGATCAAGCCTCAGGAGTCTCCCTGGAAATTCTCGAGCAATCTACCCCTAAAACCAGAGTCTGCCTACTTTCTGCTTTGTGCTTTCACCTGTCCCCCACTACCTCTCTCCGAAAAAAGAGTTAGCTTACAGCTCCAGTTAATAAAGTTCCTGGGTGTGACAGTGTTTCAACCTACAAACTCCCTTGGAAGTCCTCTAGCCTGCCTGAATAGGTTTTTCCGGCCACATGTGATTGCTCAGAGCCTCCAAACTGTCCACACTGAGAGGCATGAGATGTTCTAAACTGTCTAAATACAGATTCCTTTGAGCAGTCAAAAGATTGATTAGAAATTGTATTGGTGAAGGGATTTTCACTTGTTGGGCCAATATTTGCTGCTAAGTCTCCATATCCCTTACCTGCTGTGTCCCTGGCAGTGTATTGATTAATATAACTGGTGTAAGTAGTAGCTGTAATGTTTGTAACCTGGGACCCTTGAGGTAATTCTTTTTCTTGTTATAGCCCACCACACCTTTGCTCTGTAGGAATGCAACTTTATCTAATGCTTTTTGGAGGCTGGCACCTGACTTTAGAATAATCACCTTTAGAGGAAAAGGCCTCTGGGCCAGAAGATGATGCAAATCACCTAAACTTTTGCATATGATAAGTTTGCAGGAAGAAAGCCTGGCTTACTGCATGACTCTACCCCTTCCCCCATTATCGTCTATGCATAACTTAAGGTATAAAAACTACTTTGGAAAATAAAGTGCGGGCCTTGTTCACCGAAACTTGGTCTCACCATGTCGTTCTTTCTCTTACCTTCTGGCTGAATTATTCAGCCTCTTTTCTCCACTGAATTTCCTCACTGAGCGATCCTTATTCTATTACTCTTTATATCCTTAATTAACGTTTAATTAAGCAGTTGTTTCCTGATCCTCGCCAATGCCGTCCTCGCTTCGAATTCCCTGGATCCCCCGGGGCTGACCCTGGCAAGATTTGCTCCTGAAATTCAGGGCATTGCATTGAATGTTGATGTACAGTGTTGTTTTGATGAGGTTCATGTCCTTCTTTGAATGTATTTTTGATTGCTGAAATGGTTGACTTTTTGCTCTAGTAAACTACCGTAACTTAACAGTTTAGGCACGGGAGCGTGAGAGGGCACTTCTCTGCTCTCCAGGCACTGTGTTAGGTTCCTAGGACCTCTGTCGTGAGCGGCCCACACTGAGGTTCCAAACCACCGTATTCATTCTCTCCCACTTCTGGAGGCTTGAGGTCTAAAATCAGTGTGTTCTCAGGACCACACTTCCTCGCGAGGCTCTCGGGGAGAAATCTCTTTACCTTTTCTACTCCCTGGTGGTTCCTCGAGTTTCCGGGCCTGTGCCTCTGTCTCGACATGACCGTCTTCCCTGTGTCTCTTCTCTTCATATAAGGGTCCAGTCATTGGATGAGGACCCAGCTTGAGTCAGTACGATCTTATGTTAACTAGCTATGTCTATGGTCTATTTACACATAAGGTCACACTCTGTGATTAGAAATAAATTGCGGGGGGGGGGTGTGGGGGGCAGAGGAAGGTCTCTTCAGTGCGGTACCACCAGCGATCCTATCAGCCAAACTAAACACTCGTAAGAGTCTGGAGAGAAGCCATGGCAGTATTTCTCCATGACCACGAGACATTTATCTGTATCCATGCGATCCTGAGCAAGCCTGCGCAGCGCGGACACTGAGCTCAGGACACGAGGCCCTGGAGCAGCGGGGCCGGCGGCGGCGTTGGAGCGGACGCGGCGCCGGGGGGCGGCGCGCAGGAGGCGGTCAGGGCCTCGCAGGGCCGGCCTGCGGGTGTGGGCGGCTCTGTCGTGGCTCCGGCGGTGCTTCTCCTCCCCAGAACCCAGAAGGGTGAGGAGAGATGCGCTCTGGCTTGTTCCTGGTTTCAGGGCCACTAAGCGTGGCAGCAGTTCAGAGCCCCAGGAGGTGAAGTCCTCGTTTCAAGGGTGGAGATGGGAGGGCAGCGCGGGAAACTGGCTGCCCCGGCAGGGGCTTTTCCTGAGGCCTTCCTGGAGGCTTAGCTCCAAAGCCGAGGTGTATTTAATGGTGGAGCCCTGCTGACCCAGCTCCCTTGTTTAGATGCTGTGCGTGTTTGGTGAGAGAGAGAGGCAGAGAGAGAGAACGTGTAGGGAGGCAGGGAGAGGAAAAGAGGGGGAGAGAGAGAGAGGTGGAAGGGAGGGCGGTGCAGAGGGAGGCAGAGAGACTGAGCCCCTGCGGCGGACCGGGGTCCTGGACCGTCACAGCTGAGGTTCCAGCCCCTGCGTGAGGCTGGAAGGCTGCCCCAGCGCACACCTTGGAGCAAGCTTCCAGCTGCCTATGGAGGCATTATTACTGTACGAAGCTGCAACATCTCAAGGGCCTGTGTTCTGTCTCCAGTCTTAGCTACCTGAGAATCTCCTGTGTTCACAGGGGCAGGTTTCCCAACCTGCCCACATGTCACAAAAGAACAGTGAGCTTGTCGCCTCCCTCAGATCTTCCTGATGAGACACGCCTGGGAGCAACCAAGACAAAACTCCTTTACTGATGGATCAAGACTGCACAGGCCCACTCACAGGGCTTCTGCTTCCCTGGCTCATAGAGATTCCTGTAAGCTGTGAAGGGTGCAGCATCCGAAGGGCAGTAGTCAGCTCAGAATGACTTGTTCTGAAGATAAGATAAGGCAAGGTGATGGAAGGAGTAATGACAACTTTTCACTAACAACATAACTTCTCAAATCTTTCACTGTTTTCAGATTGGGATCTTTTGGAGACCCAACCAGAGGAGCATCTGGAAATCTACTCAAACTAAATGTGATATTTCTACCTATGAGTTTATACCGGACACATTTTTATGTTATTCCTGATACTTATTCAAACACAAGGAAATACCAAAACTCTGGAGTGTTTCATGGTTATATAGTTTTAAGATACGTTGGGTTAAACCCATGAATGGAACTTATAAAATTTCTTGCCAATACAGTGTGTAGTATTCGATTAATATACAACATTTGTGTTATTAATCCGATCAAAATTTCTTCTCTCATGAAGGTTATTCCTCATTTATTTCATCTCTGGAAATGTTTAGTGATTCAACCTGCCAATAGCAAACTTAAGACTCTACGTTAGCCACACAACCAATGAGTGTTTAGCGGTATCCATCTTCGTCTTAAGTGAAATAGCACAGGGAAATTATGCTCTGATCCATCTCATTCAATAAAATACTCGCTTTCATATTTAATAATCGGCTATCACTTCTTTGTATTTTTTACTATCATTTCCTATGATCGTATTGTTCTAAGTGTTTCAAAAGTCTCTTGTATTGAGATGTAACTACATTTGTTGTCGATTAGTCGCTCGGTCGTGTCTGACTCCTTGCGACCCCATGGACTGACTGTAGCCCACCAGGCTTCTCTGTCCATGGGATTCTCCCGGCAAGAACACTGGAGAGGGAAGCCATTCCCTTCTCCGGGGGACCTTTCCAACCCAGGGATCAAATCCATGTCTCCTGCATTGTCAGGCGGGTTCTTTACCACTGAGCCACCGGGGATGCCCAGCTACATTTATCCATAGTGTAAAATTGTCATCTGAGGGGATTACATAACACACACTCATTCTTTTCAGTCTCTTGTTTGCACAGCACAGCGTGTAGGAGTTTAATCCATGTTGTCAGTAGTTTTTTCCTTTTTATCTCTAAGTACTATTCTTGGGTTTGTACTTTCCTCCACCTGTTTTGTTCACCTGTTAGACATTTGAGGTTTTGCCAGCTTTCTGGCCATTACGAATAAGGCTTCAGTGAACATTTGTGTCTTAGTCCTTTTGTGGTGGATGTATTCATATCTCTTGGGTAAAATCAGGATGTGGAATTACTGGTCTGGTAATAGTCTGGTCAACTTTTAATCCTGTAAGAAAGTAGTGATATGTGCCACTTTGTGTACTTGAGAAAGACTTTCTCTAGAAGTGCATTGCTCAGCCAAGGAGATATGTGGTTTTCTGGAGACATCACCCAGATGGCAGCATAGGAGACCCCAGCTTCCCCTCTCCCTTAGAGATCAACAGTGTGACAGCTGTTCTTGAACAACACACCTCCCGAAAAAGAAATGACAATACTGTGATGAGAGCGTGTGAATGATGTATGAATGATGAATGGTGTATAAAGAGCTGTACGTATTTAATGTATGAACGTCAGGAGTTTTGAGGTGAGTATATATTTGTGAAACCATCATGCCAATCTGTGTAATAAACATATCACCTCCAAATGATTCCTCTTCCCTGAGAGAGCAGTGTTAGTGCAAGCTGTGCTGGTGGTCACTTTGTAGAAAATGAGTGTATCAGATTTGTATGTAGAAAATGAGTGTACCGCATGTTCACCTTCAACTTACTCCATGCTATGGGCCAATAATATTTTAATAAAGATTGAAAAAATAAAATTGCAAGACTGTTTTCCTGAGTGGTTGCAGCTTTTGTATCCCTACCAGTGGTGTGGGAGAGTTCCGGTTGATCCACGTTTTCTCCACACAGGGTTTGACCAGTCTTTTAATTTTAGCTTTGTGCAATCCCATGGGGACAAGTTGGTGTCCTGTGGTGTCTGGTGTTGTGTTGTTTAGTCACTACCTCATGTCCAGCTCTTTTTTGAACCCAGGTCTCCTGGTTGGCAGTCAGATTCCTTATCACTGCACCACCAGGGAAGCCTGTCCTGTGGTGTATATGCATTATATTCTTTATTAAGCATCTATTATCTTTATGTTTAAAGTCACACATTGATTTTTATTACTTTGTGTTCAAAAATAACTTTCTTCATGTATGAATGATGTATAAAGAGCTGTATGTATTTAATGTATGAACGTCATGAGTTTTGAGGTGAGTATATATCTGTGAAACCGTCATGCCAATCTTTGTAATAAACATATCACCTCCAAATGATTCTTCTTGCCCTGAGAAAAGTTATGTTTTGGAATATAAAATTTGTCAGTTCTTTGCTTTATGGGTTGGTGGAATTCAGGGTCATATGTCAGCCCTTCTTCTCACTGGATGGTCTCCCAATCTTATCCCATCTCTGCCTTCAGCCACAATTACCATATTTCTCTCGGTAGCTCTAACATATGTATCATCTGTCTTACCTACTTAGAGACTCAGTTCACATCCCAAGTCTGAGTTCTAGATGCTTATATCTAGGCTCTTACATGGGTTACAGAGCCTTCCATGTTCTGACAGCAGTCTGCCTTTTTAACCTCATCATGCTGCACTATTTTGATTTCTATGTAGGATAATATCTTTCTATATGATCTTTTCCATGTGTGGGGGTCACTTGCAGTTTGTTGGAAAAAAAAAGGATGAGCAACAAATGACATGAACAAGCCATGGTTTTATTGATAATGCATTTCAGAAAATTAAAAAATTTAGACATGTAAGGGTCCCACATACCACCTGAACTCAAATAAATATGAATGTTTAGGTTTGAAAAGTAAAAACAACTTTTGAAATAGGAGCTATGATATTTCAAACTTAGTAGAAGATAGAGTATGGAAATAACTTTTTAAAATATAGTGAACACATTGTCCAAGGAGGCGTTTTCATGCGGAATAGAGTAGGTTACATGTGTTTGTAGAGAGAGAGAGACAGACAATATTTTATCCAATACATTGTGAGTGGTGACTATAAGTTTGGAAAGGAAAATGCATCCAAGGGAACCTGTTGCACCAACATTCAAGCTCTGGGAACATCTCTCTGAATGTCCCCAAGTGTGGCCGCTGGCCAACGACGTCTAAGGGGAAGAGACTCGGCCACCGAAGAGGATGCTGTTGGTCTTGATGTGCTTGATGAGGAACAGGAAAGGGTGATCGCAGCGGAAACTCTCACGAATCGGCAATGATGTGAGGACAGCAACACCCACACCGGTAGCAGCCGCGGCCTCCGTGCCCTCCTCGGTCACCTCCACAAAGGACTTGTGGAAGACCTTTGATATCGCCAGATCACCGCTCCCGGTCATGCCCGAGAAGTTGGCGACCCTGAAAATGAAGGCGTCCACCATCCCCAGGGCTCGCAGTGTGGCCACGAGGTCGTAGCTCTCTTCCACTTTAAACCGAGGCAGGTATAAGTCCACTTCTCTCTTCCTCATATTCTGTGGGCTCGTCCACGCTATTAACTTCTCAGCAGTGAGCTGGTCTTCAAGCTGTAACAGTGGAAAAGGAACAACTGTCAGGATTCTCATGGTCATGGAGCCCACCTAACCTTGGATTGAAATGTCTGGGAAACCTTTATTTTAACAGTAAACATGAATACAGGAGATTCAGTTTATTACATTTTCTCTGAGGAGGAAACAATAACAGTCCTGAATATATATCATATGATCAAATAAATGTTTTTATACATTTATAACTTTGCTCTTTCTATGTATGTATGTACACACTATATACACGTATGTAGAAATGTCTATACACATGTGTAGATGTGTGTTGTATAAACATGCACACAGAAATGAAACAACATGTGTTTCATGTGAAGGTCATGTCTGACTCTTTGTGACCCCATGGTCTGCATCCCTCCAGGCTCCTCTGTCCATGGGATTTCCCAGGCAGAAGTACTGGAGTGGGTTGTCATTTCCTCTTCCAGGGGATTTTCCTGACCCAGGAATTGAACCCATGTCTCCTGTGGCTCACACACTGCAGGCGGATTCTTTACCATTGAGCCACTGATGTTTATGATATTGATGTTATTATTATTATTTTTTTGTTCTATGCTGCCAGCCAGTACCACCAATCTATGAGCAGCCCAACAAGCACTGAATCACTGGAAATGTGAGCAATGGCATGGAGCACTGTGAATACCAGGTTTTACCTCCTGCAGACCGTCTACTTCATTGGGCAGCAGCACCATCATGCTTAGCTCTTCGCCTTTGTACGGGATTTCCAGGATCTTGGCTTGCACGTCCTCCAGTGACACGAACTTGAAACTATTGGTTTGTTTCATCATCCGCACAGGTTTGCTTGTATCCTGCAGTAAATTCATGTGCAAAAGAATGCCAGGTGAGCAGTAGGCCAGAAAAAAAGATAGTATTATTGAGACACCAAACTCAGCCTCCTAAGAGATGATCTGGGAAATTTGTGTCTTAGAGATAAGAGTTTCTTCAAGGAATCCCCAGTAAATAAAGTTTAAAAAAAGGACAAGAAAATAAGCCTTGACAAATTCTATCTTCTATACGAGTTATATATTAATTACTATGCATTTAAATTTCACAGTGCATGTAGCTACACTTGGTTATACACGTAAATTACAGACAATACCTTGTTCAGCCAAAACTTTTCCTCTGCAGTATGTTCTTCCTTAAATTTCTGGTTCCACTGCCCTTTGAAGTAGACGGCGTTCACCAGAACCAGAACAGTAGAGCTTTTGAGAGAGTCTTCGGGAAATAGTTCCTTGATTTTTCCTGCAAAGACAGAAAATCAAAGGTCTGTCATGAAAGGCACAAGTGGTTTATCTGTCAGATGCGTTGAAAGTTACAAGTGATGGTTAAATATTGACACAAGTCAGCCCGTGAGGGACTCCATGCCCAGCGGTTCACCAGGTGAGGCTTTGCTCACAGTCCCAGCCTGATGGAGTTGCCCTCATGCAGACGCCCCTGCTCAGTCTGTGTGTGTGGGGACATCAGTCATTTCACAAGGAATCCTGATGAACTGATTTCTGATATTTAAGATGCCATGATATTTCTATGATATTTAAGATGCCATGCTGTGCTAAGCCTCTTCAGTCTGTGAGCCCACGGACTGTAGCCCACCAGGCTCCTCTGTCCATGGGACTCTCTAGGCAAGAATACTGGAGTGGGATGCCGTGCCCTCCTTCAGGGGCTCTTCCTGACCCAAGAATTCTGGATCATCAATTCTGACAATATGATGCTCATCAGAACTGATGAACAGGTAATCAATTCTGAAGAACTGATTTCAGCTGACCTTTACTGGTCAGTTTTCTTCTTCCCTTTCCTCCCTTCCTGTTCCCTCAGTAGCTTTGTCTCTTGTTTCCATTCCCTGTCTTCTTCTTCATTCTGCACATTGAGTTGCTGTAGGTTAAGCCTATGTTTCGGAAGGGAGGTAGGATACGGTTCGTGGGATGGAGACGTTGTCCAGCCCCTCCCTGGGTGGGGTGGACACTGTGACAATCCAGTGGGAGGGGGACGTGGGCCAGGACCCTTCTCCTGCAGGTGGTCATTTCTGCAAGAAGGATGGTGTAACGGAGAGCGGCTTGTTTCCCAGTTAAGAAAGCAAAAGTGGACTCTTCATATTTTCTCTTAGGGATTATAACCCGGAAGTTACGCCTTTAATTTAGAACAACTTATGAATCAACCTGAAGTCTGAGCAGAGACTTGGGATCCACAAGACACTGTCTTCCAGACCCAGCTGTGCCTGCAGGGGGCTGGTCCTGGGAGCCCCACCTGCCCGTTTCTCTCCGCATGACGTGGACCGTCCACCCCCTGCAGGGCCTCCCCACCCTCTGCAGTCTCGTCTCACCCCTCTCCTGACAGCCCAGTCAGGTTCCAGCACCGTGTTCACACACAGCGGGGACTCAGCCGTGGTTCGTAATGAGTGACTCTCTCATAACCTACCATTGGTTTGGCTCTCCACCCAGGAATTAATCATCTTTCGACTTTCCTCTGCAGCATTTTTAAAATCAGCAGATTCCACACTGGCTAGATAAAATTTCTGAACATTATCCAGGTATTCCTATGACATGAGCAGGAAGAAAGCAGGAATGAAAAGTAATTTATCACTAACTATGTAGGTATTCCCAAATTAAATGTGTTAAATCCTGATCAAGCAGAGTTCACAAGCCAATCCCTAGCCCCCCTCACTGGTGTGCTATCAGCCTCTGGACACTCCATCGGGTGCAGTTGTGGTCAGGGAGCCTGGCGCCCCTGGGAGTAATGCCCCCGTGTGGGTCCCCAGGCTCCTCTGCACCCTCCCCCCATTAGGAGATGGGGCCCGAGGACCAGGGATGCAGACCAAAGGCGTGACAGACCAGGAAACTCACCTGGAGAAACCGAAACTCCTTTTCTCCGTAGAGCCTGTTGGCGACACTCAGCTCATAGGCATCAGTGGATTTCTTTAATTCTGTCAGAAGCTGTTGAAAGTGATGATGAACATTTCCTGGCTTTTCAACCTTCAAATGTCAAAAAGTGAGGTCATTGGAGTCTCTGTCAATGTAAACTCTACACGCCCAGGGGTCTGTGGATCCCTGTCTAGAGGGCGGTATCCCCAGGGATGATGGTTGTGGTTATTTCCCCTAATTGGTGTGTTTTACTGGTATAGCCTTCCTAATCCTTACAGCCGGTCTCCTAGGCAATTCTTTCTCCTGCTCAGACATCCCTCTTTTCTCCTTTGAACTACCACGCAGCGCCGTTCCTCCAGGCACTGTCTTAGCCGTCTGCAATGCTTAGGGTCACCTCCTCAGCTAAAGTTAGGCTTCTTGAGGGCCAGACCATAGTGCGTCTCTGACAGTCATCAGCTGTGTGAGAAAGTGAAATCTGTGTATCGTCCTAGGTTATGACGTGAAGCCCTGTTATACTCCTGGTGGGATTGTCTTCTAAGACCTGTTGACTCTGCCCTATGGCTCTTCGTTCTGATGGCCGCACTTCTCGGTGTGGGAGAAGTGTGTGTCTGGGACTCTGCCAGCAGCTGTATACCAGCATCTCTAAGTCTTTGGCTGGATTCACATGATGACAAGACAGTGCAGAGGGCTAAGTAGCTTCTCCAAGGAGACAGAGCCAGGTTTTCAACCCAGGCTTGTCTCAATCCAGAACCTTAACCTTGCTACCTGAGAGTTTTGGACAAGCCTATAAACAATAGCTCTCAGTTCATCACTTTCCATAATATATTTTGATGCCTACCTATTGGTCTTCATAATATGAACTACCATCATGATTTAACATTATCCAATAATAATATTAATATTATGAGTTCATACTATGCAATGTTAGAAACATGTTATAAATAGTATAGTTATTATTTTGCTATAATAACCATAATAAAATACGTACTATACATCAGAGTTTTCATTTTCCTGGCCCTGCTATTCTGTTTCACATGGATTTGCATGTATTGCAGCAGACATTTTATCATCCCCAGTGAACTGGGATGAAGTCACTGTGGCTCAGAGCAGTTGTATTGTCCACATTTGTCATTCCTGAACAACAGAGCGCAGTCTGAAGCCCCTTTGGGTTTCCGAGCCCTTCCCGTGAAGCACATGCTACTCTCCTCTAGGATAACAAAGCCATGAAGCACATATATGTAACGTGAAATGAGCTACAACTCTGTCCGCTGGGTTTCACTTAAGATGTCCCTAAAAGTGGACTTTCCCCACTTGGTCTGAAATTCCCAGTTTAAACTATGACCCTCGTGGATACGTGATCCTCTAAATCCGGTGCCCTGTGACTCACGTGCTCTTTTGCGGCTCCTCCTCTTGTGTTCTCTGCGATTTTATTGAAGTGAAGGACCTGGAGGAGACAGACAGTGGAGCAAAGAAGTGTCACCTGATATATCTGTGTGCATCACAGTCGACCAAAAAGAAAGAAAAAAGTCAGGAAGAAGAAAGGAAAGAAAATGCAAACCAAGTACCAAACCAAACAAAAAACCCCCAAAGCATAGGGAACAAAGAAAAGAAGAAAGAATATTCAGTGCAAACACTTGCTTCTTAAAAAACACAGTCTGTGTGTGGGAAACACAAAGCTGCTTGAGCGCTGTCCACTTTAAAGAATCATGTCTCGTTTTTCATTCATCGTTGAGGAAACATGTAAAGATATCTCCCGTGGACTTTAGTCAGGGCCTCACTTCTACTGAAGTCTTCCATTAAAGCCTCACCTCTGGTTGTTGAGCAGTTCTAGGGGTTCATCCCAGCCCCCAGAGGAAGTCCAGGCACAGGAGGCAGGTGGGGAGCCCTGCCCCCATAACTCTGTGCCCACCCAGTCGTGGGGCTGCTTGAGCTTCCCCTGGGACCCTGGGGACAACAGACCTGTGGTCATCTGCACAGCAGCCAGCAGACACCCCATGCAAACCTGTGATGGAAAGGCAGCTGCCACCTACCTTCTGCATCTGTGATGCGGTGTTTTCTCGGGCCCCTAAGTAAGTCATGGCTAAGGCTGACGAGATACTGAAAGGCGACAGGAAGATGTTTTCCTTCTCTGATTTTCTGATCTGGTGGAACAGATCAATTGCAAGGTGGATGATTGCTTCACTGAGGGAACTCATGGTGGCCGGATGTGGTCTGGAAGTCCTGAAAGAGCATCAAATGCATTTTATCATCACTCTAGGGAAGGAAGGTAGTCTGTAATGAGAATTTCTAAAAGAAATGCCTTATGTGTGGGTTGTGGATTTCTGGCAACGAAGATTTTTCCTTTCCATACATTTGGTAATTAGAAGACTTGAAATTAGGAATACCGGAGTGGGTTGCTATGCCTTCCTCCAGGGGATCTTCCCCACCCAGGGACTGAACCCACATCTCTTACAGCTCCTGGACTGGTAGATTTGTTCTTTACCACTAGTGCCACCTGGGAAGCCTTATTTATAGAAAACGTTTCTTAAATATAATAGAAACTTGATGTTATACATTTCATAATTGAGAGATGTACCTGTATCCATCTCATAATTAGACGACTATTGAAATTAGTATTTAAAGAACATTTTTCTAAAAAGTAATAGCGTATCTTTACTGTTTCTTCCTTACTGACTGTACAAGAGTGGGTAAAAAGTGCTTTATAACAGAGGTTGTGTTGTTGTTCAGTTGCTAAGTCGTGTCCAACTCTTTGCACTCCATGGACAAGCTCCTCTGTCCTCCACTACCTCCCAGAGTTTGTCCAAATTCCTATTCATTGAGTCTGTGATGCTGTATAACCATCCCATCCATGCTGCCCCCTTTTCTTTTTCCTTTCAATTTTCCCCAGCCTCCAGGTCTTTCCCAGTGAATTTATAACAGATTCAAAGGCAAAACGGATGTGGTAACATCCAGCCATCTCCCATCAGGTACCTCCGTGCCTTACTTGAAGGATCTGTGGATGCTGGACAGCCTACCCCTGATACACGTGCTCCCGAAGGAACGTGGGTTTTCTTTTAGAAATAAGTAAATTACCTATGGACTAAATCAGGAGAAAAAGTTCTTCTGTGGCAGAATACGTAAAATACCATCATACCAAATGAAATATTTAACACACGCACGATAAAACATCACATTCATTATTATTTTCAGAAAGGACTCCTGAGTTAGCGCAGAGCTGCTGGAAGCACTTACCTGTGTTCCTGGAGGAAGCAGAGGTGGGCAGGCAGCCTGTAAGCTTGTGTGCCGGGCGTGCTCAGCCCTGAATATATATACCTCTACCAGCCGCCGCCCTTTCCTCAAGGCAGGTGGTATTTCAAGATCAACTTCTGATTTCGTCACCACTTACCTTCAACTTCATGAGGAAGAAGTCTTTATGAGTCAAGACAAGATTATTGACCAACTCCTGTAAGTCCTTTCCTTCTGCAGAAGAAATTGTGCCCTACCATCCATGCTCATGGGAAACGCATGTACGTGCCTTTCCGGCACCTGTGACAGTACAATTATGTGGCAGCTTCTTCACGTGCCCTGAGGAACTAGGCCCAGCCAGAAATAACCCTTAAAAATCTTTCTTCTCTTGTTAATACATGTTGACTTGTGTTTAAGACCACTTCTAACACAAACAATTGAAACGCTGACATTTTTTAAGTTCTGAAAAGGCTGTTTCTTTAAAAATATTTTGTATACCTGGGAAAATAGCTCAATGTCTCAGCTGAAGAGAGACTGGCAAACTGTGTCAGCTGTAGGTGGAGACCAGGCATGATCTGCCTCCCCTCGAGGCTGGACCCTGGCGTGGTCCTCCCGGTGACCCCATTGTCCTCGTGGTTAATCCCAGCTGTGCCCTGGTTGCTAAGGTCAGAGGGCAGCTCATTTTCCAGCAGACTCACTTGCTCTCAGTGAGAAGAACAATGGATACAAACAGGACCCATTTTAAGGGCAGTTTTCTAATGCTTTTTACGAAGATTTCTCAGAAAAGTAAATAGCTTGAGCTCCAGAACTACAACATTTCTCCATCATCCTGATCTGCAGCACACCCACTTCTGATTCATGACTAGAACAACAGAGTTAAATGTCTGTAAGAAAAAAAGAGGAAATAATGCCATTCTTTGAATGGCATGGCTGAGTCTCACCACTGGAGTCTCATCTCTTCAAGCATCTGGTGTTCCTGTAATAGAATAATATTAAACACTGCTGACTATTTACTGAGGGGGTTTTGTATTCACCCATTTTCCTCGTTAGTACCATGTTTACGTTGGTGAGTTGGCTTTCCCCATTTCACAGATAACAGAAATGAGCCACAGAGTGACTGAACAGAAGCCCAGGTGGTGAATTGCCCAGGTGAGCTCTCCAGGCAGGTAGCTGGTTCCAGGAGGCTGCGTGTGTATCCCCTCCCCACAGGGAGGTGTAGACAGACTCCAGGCGTTTACTGACAAATCTCCTTGTGTTTAGATGAAAAGAAGCTGCGTCTTCTGCCCTCTCAGTAGAGATCATGTTCTCCCACAAAATATAAAGGGGTGGGAATGGGTCCCTAATTTCTCCTCCAAGGACGCCACAGTCATTAGGGAGGAAGGCAGGGTTTCAGATACTCTTTAGGGTTGTGTAAAATTTAGCAGTTTCAGTGTGGACGTATGTTTTAATTTCTTGGGCATATACTTAAGAATGAAATCTGTGGGTCAACGGTAAGTTTACACTTGATCGATTGATTGGCTGAATTTCACTCTCTGATTGATTTAGAAGAACTACCAGACTGCCTTCCCCAGCAGCTGCACCACTTTACTTCCAGCAGGTTAGGAGAAAGCACGTGTGTGTGGGCTCCAATCCTCTCCTCACCCGGCACTCAGTACTGCGCTTGGTCCAAGTCTGCAGTCCCAGCACAGCACCCACTCACAGGAAGCCTCACCCACCTCAGAGTCCCAGAAGCACAGGGATGGAGACACGAGCTGGAGGAAGGGGAGACCTGTGTGCCTAAACCGGAAAGATGATTCCTGAGCTCAGCCCTGCTGCTCTTAGGGCTCCTCCTGGTTATGTGTCCTGACCCCCGAATGACACTGGAGGTCAAAGACCCCAGAGCTGAGACTGGGTGGGCTGAGCGAGGATGGAGTCTGCTGGAGTCTGATGGGAAGCTGAGTGTAAAGAAGAAGGAAATAGCAGGAGAAAAGACCCAGGATGAAAAACAACAAACATGAGGTATAAGAGGTCCCAGTCAAGGCTGGGTCACGGGCGCTGTCAGAGAGCAGGGAAGCCCCCTGGGCAGGGTGAACAGGGTGAAGAGGCCCGAGCAGGGTGAACGTCTTTGGGTTCAAAGAGAAAGGGCTCTGAGCCCAGAGACAGAAGTAAGGAGCCCCGGCTGGGCCTGGAGGAAGCCCAGGGGACAGAGCAGGAGACGTGGACTCAAGAGAACCACTGACTGAGCTGATTCCTCCTGTGAGTAAGTTACCGAGGTTGGTGGTGCAGAGGCTGGCTTTGAGGAAAAGCAACTAACTGATGAAGATCAAGATTTTGTTCTGGAGGAGGAAATGGCAACCCACTCCAGTATTCTTGCCTGGGAAATCCCAGGGACAGAGGAGTCTGTCGGGCAACAGTCAGTCCATAGGGTGGCAAAGAGTGGGACACGACTGAGCATGTATGCAAAGCCAAGGATTTTGCTTAAATTTAGAGGGAACTTTGGTTAGTTCAAATAAGAATCCATATCACATCCTTGTCCCTCTCCTTTTCAAAAGTCCTCCTGGCATGTATTAGACAAGGTGAAGACACCACGATGTCACACAGTGTCACAGGACACTCAGCACTTCTCAGACGATTCTGCAAGTCAGTACTTGCCACCTGCCTTTGGGTATTTTCTAAATATACCAACATCATTGGCATCATGAATCCCAGAATCCAATAAAACTGAAGAGGAAATGACATGTCCAGGAACCATCCCACATATTTCTAATACCTGTGTAGGTTGCTTCAAAATAGCTCCTCTGCTCTCCTCCTGTTTTCTTCCGTCCTTGTGAAGGGTGTGAAGGTTCACCAGCTTTGCTGAGGTGCACATCCTAGGGGGCATTTTTTCTCTTCCTTCTTATTACGCACGTGGTCATACCCATCTGCAGGTAAACTGGTTACTTGAGAAAACCCTTCAAGCTTTCAATAACAGGATATCTGCCAATTACTGTTTTATTTATTTATTTTTTTAAATTTTATTTTATTTAACTTAACAATATTGTATTGGTTTTGCCATATATCAAAATGAATCTGCCACAGGTATACATGTGTTCCCCATCCTGAACCCTCCTCCCTCCCCATACCATCCCTCTGGGCCGTCCCAGTGCACCAGCCCCAAGCATCCAGTATCGTGCATTGAACCTGGACTGGCGACTCATTTCATACACGATCAATTACTGTTTTAATATTCCCATACTGATACAGATCCGCACAATGTAAATAGCATCTGAACAGGATGAATCAGATTTACCTTAATGTCCCTTAGTTGGGGAATGGTCTTGTCTGTAGGTGTGTCATGGCAGACTGAGACAGTTCATTCTCACCACCCGTCTCCCCATTCCCATGCCTCCAGTTCCACTCGGGACAGTCATCCTACTCTGTGCTTAGCACCATCCAACCCTCTCTCACATCTCCTGTCTCTAGAACCATTTCTACAGCCCTTCCTTTCAGCAGTTTTTGATTGACATTTAACATTCCAATTGATTTCGTGTGTGTTTGCTAAGTCACTTCAGTCGTTTCCCACTCTTTGTGACCCTCTGGGCTGTAGCCCACCAGGCTCCTCTGTCCATGGAGAGTCTCCAGGCAAGAATACTGGAGTGGGTTGCCATGCCCTCCTCCAGGGGATCTTCCCAATCCAGGGATTGAAACTGGGTCTCTTATGTCTCCCGTGTTGGCAACCTGGTTCTTTACCACCAGTGCCAACTGGGAAGCCCCTTGAATTGATTAAAATTATATATTAAGGAAGGACTGAGTAAGTCCTTAGTCAAAATTTTATTCTCTAACTTCTTATCATATCAGAAAGATCGCACTGCCTCCAGGATTCGCTTTTATGGGTCTCTTAATTTTTTGGTAGAATGCAGGAAGAGAGAGACTGTTCTTTGTGCATGAACTAGGAATCACTGACTCTTGGTCTCTTACATTTGAATGAAGGCTTCTTGATTCCGTGTGAAGGTAGGGGTGATCACATAATGTGTTTGATTATCTATTTTTATAATTTCTTAATGATTCACTCTCCATTCATTGAGTTCTTAATTATGTTCTATGACTTAGTACTGAGCTTAGTGAAGGGTCTCTACCACAGTGGTAGAAGCAGGGACTCAATGACAAGGGAGGTTTGCCAAGGCTCCTTTACATTTGGTGGCCACTGACTTCCTAAGCCTCATCCTCTGAGACAAACTCTGAGACCACGATAGCACCATCCTTCCCCACCCCATGACTTCTGCAACCAGCCTCTCTGTTCCTGGACGTGACTCTGGCTTTAGCACATATCTCACCAGGACTGCCAGGGACAGCTGTCATCAGCACCTTCATTTTCTCAGTGATCCAAGCAAGATAACGTCAACTCCATAGACCCCAGTAAATGTCTATCATTGCTCAAGGAACGCCTGGCTCTAACTCGTTCCAGGGATTTCCTCCCTGCATCTGATGACCACCTGACAGAACATCCTAATTACCTGTACTTCCAGTGAAAGATTTCTGGCTGTTTTAAGAAATAAAAAATGGGGAGATGCCGGGAGCCGGCATATTGCATATTGAGTGCAGCACTTTCCACAGCATCATCTTTCAGGATCTGGAATAGCTCAACTGGAATTCTATCACTGCTGGTAGCCATGTGAGGAGCTCCGCCCCTGGCAAAGGTCATGAGGAAGGAGGCTTGGCATACGCAAAGGCAGGATCAAGCCTCAGGAGTCTCCCTGGAAATTCTTGAGCAATCTACCCCCAAAACCAGAGTCTGCCTACTTTCTGCTTTGTGCTTTCACCTACACCTCTGACTTTACGGGGGGCTGTCCCCCACTACCTCTCTGAAAAAAGAGTTAGCTTCAGCTCCAGTTAATAATTCTTGGGTGTGACAGTGTTTCAACCTACAAACTCCCTTGGAAGTCCTCTAGCCTGCCTGAATAGGTTTTTCCGGCCACATGTGATTGCTCAGAGCCTCCAAACTGTGAGAGGCATGAGATGTTCTAAACTGTCTAAATACAGATTCCTTTGAGCAGTCAAAAGATTGATTAGAAATTGTATTGGTGAAGGGATTTTCACTTCTTGGGCCAATATTTGCTGCTAAGTCTCCATATCCCTTACCTGCTGTGTCCCTGGCAGTGTATTGATTAATATAATTGGTGTAAGTATTAGCTTTAATGTTTGTAACCTGGGACCCTTGAGGTAATTCTTTTTCTTGTTATAGCCCACCACACCTTTGCTCTGTAGGAATGCAACTTTATCTAATGCTTTTTGGAGGCTGGCACCTGACTTTAGAATAATCACCTTTAGAGGAAAAGGCCTCTGGGCCAGAAGATGATGCAAATCACCTAAACTTTTGCATATGATAAGTTTGCAGGAAGAAAGCCTGGCTTACTGCATGACTCTACCCCTTCCCCCATTATCCTCTATGCATAACTTAAGGTATAAAAACTACTTTGGAAAATAAAGTGCGGGCCTTGTTCACCGAAACTTGGTCTCACCATGTTGTTCTTTCTCTTACCTTCTGGCTGAATTATTCAGCCTCTTTTCTCCACTGAATTTCCTCACTGAGCTATCCTTATTCTATTACTCTTTATATCCTTAATTAACGTTTAATTAAGCAGTTGTTTCCTGATCCTCGCCAACGCCGTCCCCGCTTCGAATTCCCTGGATCCACCGGGGCTGGACCCCGGCAAGATGTGCTCCTGAAATTCAGGGCATTGCATTGAATGTTGATGTAGAGTGTTGTTTTGATGGGGCTCATGTCCTTCTTTGAATGTATTTTTGATTGCTGAAATGGTTGAGTTTTTGCTCTAGTAAACTACCGTAACTTAACGGTTTAGGCACGGGAGCGTGAGAGGGCACTTCTCTGCTCTCCAGGCACTGTGTTAGGTTCCTAGGACCTCTGTCGTGAGCGGCCCACACTGAGGTTTCAAACCACCGTATTCATTCTCTCCCACTTCTGGAGGCTTGAGGTCTAAAATCAGTGTGTTCTCAGGACCACACTTCCTCGCGAGGCTCTCGGGGAGAAATCTCTTTACCTTTTCTACTCCCTGGTGGTTCCTCGAGTTTCCGGGCCTGTGCCTCTGTCTCGACATGACCGTCTTCCCTGTGTCTCTTCTCTTCATATAAGGGTCCAGTCATTGGATGAGGACCCAGCTTGAGTCAGTACGATCTTATGTTAACTAGCTATGCCTATGATCTATTTACACATAAGGTCACACTCTGTGATTAGAAATAAATTGGGGGTGGGGTGTGGGGGGCAGAGGAAGGTCTCTTCAGTGCGGTACCACCAGCGATCCTATCAGCCAAACTAAACACTCGTAAGAGTCTGGAGAGAAGCCATGGCAGTATTTCTCCGTGACCACGAGACATTTATCTGTATCCATGCGATCCTGAGCAAGCCTGCGCAGCGCGGACACTGAGCTCAGGACACGAGGCCCTGGAGCAGCGGGGCCGGCGGCGGCGTTGGAGCGGACGCGGCGCCGGGGGGCGGCGCGCAGGAGGCGGTCAGGGCCTCGCAGGGCCGGCCTGCGGGTGTGGGCGGCTCTGTCGTGGCTCCGGCGGTGCTTCTCCTCCCCAGAACCCAGAAGGGTGAGGAGAGATGCGCTCTGGCTTGTTCCTGGTTTCAGGGCCACTTCTCGTGGCAGCAGTTCAGAGCCCCAGGAGGTGAAGTCCTCGTTTCAAGGGTGGAGATGGGAGGGCAGCGCGGGAAACTGGCTGCCCCGGCAGGGGCTTTTCCTGAGGCCTTCCTGGAGGCTTAGCTCCAAAGCCGAGGTGTATTTAATGGTGGAGCCCTGCTGACCCAGCTCCCTTGTTTAGATGCTGTGCGTGTTTGGTGAGAGAGAGAGACAGAGAGAGAGAACGTGTAGGGAGGCAGGGAGAGGAAAAGAGGGGGAGAGAGAGAGAGGTGGAAGGGAGGGCGGTGCAGAGGGAGGCAGAGAGACTGAGCCCCGGCGGCGGACCGGGGTCCTGGACCGTCACAGCTGAGGTTCCAGCCCCTGCGTGAGGCTGGAAGGCTGCCCCAGCGCACCCCTTGGAGCAAGCTTCCAGGTGCCTATGGAGGCATTATTACTGTCCGAAGCTGCAACATCTCAAGGGCCTGTGTTCTGTCTCCAGACTTAGCTAGCTGAGAATCTCCTGCGTTCACAGGGGCAGGTTTCCCAACCTGCCCACATGTCACAAAAGAACAGTGAGCTTGTCGCCTCCCTCAGATCTTCCTGATGAGAAACGCCTGGGAGCAACCAAGACAAATCTCCTTTACTGATGGATCAAGACTGCACAGGCCCACTCACAGGGCTTCTGCTTCCCTGGCTCATAGAGATTCTTGTAAGCTGTGAAGGGTGCAGCATCCGAAGGGCAGGAGTTCAGCTCAGAACGACTTGTTCTGAAGATAAGATAAGGCAAGGTGATGGAAGGAGTAATGACAACTTTTCACTAACAACATAACTTCTCAAATCTTTCACTGTTTTCAGATTGGGATCTTTTGGAGACCCAACCAGAGGAGCGTCTGGAAATCTACTCAAACTAAATGTGATATTTCTACCTATGAGTTTACACCGGACACATTTTTATGTTATTCCTGATACTTATTCAAACACAAGAAAATACCAAAACTCTGGAGTGTTTCATGGTTATATAGTTTTAAGATACGTTGGGTTAAACCCATGAATGAAACTTATAAAATTTCTTGCCAATACAGTGTGTAGTATTCAATTAATATACAACCTTTGGGTTATTAATCCGATCAAAATTTCTTCTCTTATGAAGGTGATTCCTCATTTATTTCATCTCTGAAAATGTTTAGTGATTCAACCTGCCGATAGCAAAGCTTAAGACTCTACGTTAGCCACACAACCAATGAGTGTTTAGCGGTATCCATCTTCGTCTTAAGTGAAATAGCACAGGGAAATTATGCTCTGATCCATCTCATTCAATAAAATACTCGCTTTCATATTTAATAATTGGCTATCACTTTTTGTATTTTTTACTATTATTTCCTATGATCGTATTGTTCTAAGTGTTTCAACGTCTCTTGTATTGAGATGTAACTACATTTGTTCTCGATTACTCGTTCGGTTTATCTGACTCTTTGCGACCCCATGGACTGACTGTAGCCCACCAGGCTTCTCTGTCCGTGGGATTCTCCCAGCAAGAACACTGGAGAGGGAAGCCATTCCCTTCTCCGGGGGACCTTTCCAACCCAGGGATCAAATCCATGTCTCCTGCATTGTCAGGCGGGTTCTTTACCACTGAGCCACCGGGGATGCCCAGCTACATTTATCCATAGTGTAAAATTGTCATCTGAGGGGATTACATAACACACAATCATTCTTTTCAGTTTCTTGTTTGCACAGCACAGCGTGTAGGAGTTTAATCCATGTTGTCAGTAGTTTTTTCCTTTTTATCTCTAAGTACTATTCTTGGGTTTGTACTTTCCTCCACCTGTTTTGTTCACCTGTTAGACATTTGAGGTTTTGCCAGCTTTCTGGCCATTACGAATACGGCTTCAGTGAACATTTGTGTCTTAGACCTTTTGTGGTGGATGTATTCATATCTCTTGGGTAAAATCAGGATGTGGAATTACTGGTCTGGTAATAGTCTGGTCAACTTTTAACCCTGTAAGAAAGTAGTGATATGTGCCACTTTGTGTACTTGAGAAAGACTTTCTCTAGAAGTGCATTGCTCAGCCAAGGAGATATGTGGTTTTCTGGAGACATCACCCAGATGGCAGCATAGGAGACCCCAGCTTCCCCTCTCCCTTAGAGATCAACAATGTGACAGCTGTTCTTGAACAACACACCTCCCGAAAAAGAAATGACAATACTGTGATGAGAGAGTGTGAATGATGTATGAATGATGAATGGTGTATAAAGAGCTGTACGTATTTAATGTATGAACGTCAGGAGTTTTGAGGTGAATATATATCTGTGAAACCATCATGCCAATCTGTGTAATAAACATATCACCTCCAAATGATTCCTCTTCCCTGAGAGAGCAGTGTTAGTGCAAGCTGTGCTGGTGGTCACTTTGTAGAAAATGAGTGTATCAGATTTGTATGTAGAAAATGAGTGTACTGCATGTTCACCTTCAACTTACTCAGTGCTATGGGCCAATAATATTTTAATAAAGATTGAAAAAATAAAACTGCATGACTATTTTCCTGAGTGGTTGCAGCTTTTGTATCCTACCAATGGTGTGGGAGAGTTCTGGTTGATCCACGTTTTCTCCACACAGGGTTTGACCAGTCTTTTAATTTTAGCTTTGTGCAATCCCATGGGGACAAGTTGGTGTCCTGTGGTGTCTGGTGTTGTGTTGTTTAGTCACTACCTCATGTCCAGCTCCTTTTTGAACCCAGGTCTCCTGCTTGGCAGTCAGATTCCTTATCACTGCACCACCAGGGAAGCCTGTCCTGTGGTGTATATGCATTATATTCTTTATTAAGCATCTATTATCTTTATGTTTAAAGTCACACATTGATTTGTATTACTTTGTGTTCAAAAATAACTTTCTTCATGTATGAATGATGTATAAAGAGCTGTATGTATTTAATGTATGAACGTCATGAGTTTTGAGGTGAGTATATATCTGTGAAACCATCATGCCAATCTATGTAATAAACATATCAGCTCCAAATGATTCCTCTTGCCCTGAGAAAAGTTGTGTTTTGGGGAATAAAATTTGTCAGTTCTTTGCTTTATGGGTTGGTGGACTTCAGGGTCACTTGTCAGCCCTTCTTCTCACTGGATGCTCTCCCAGTCTTATCCCATCTCTGCCTTCAGCCACAATTACCATATTTCTCTCGGTAGCTCTAACATATGTATCATCTGTCTTACCTACTTAGAGACTCAGTTCACATCCCAAGTCTGAGTTCTAGATGCTTATATCTAGGCTCTTACATGGGTTACAGAGCCTTCCATGTTCTGACAGCAGTCTGCCTTTTTAACCTCATCATGCTGCACTATTTTGATTTCTATGTAGGATAATATCTTTCTATATGATCTTTTCCACGTGTGGGGGGTCACTCACACTTTGTTGAAAAAAAAAAAGGATGAGCAACAAATGACATGAACAAGCCATGGTTTTATTGATAATGCACTTCAGAAAATTAAAAAATTTAGACATGTAAGGGTCCCACATACCACCTGAACTGAAGTAAATATGAATGTTTAGGTTTGAAAAGTAAAAATAACTTTTGAAATAGGAGCTATGATATTTCAAACTTAGTAGAAGATAGAGTATGGAAATAACTTTTAAAAAATAGTGAACAATTTGTCCAAGGAGGTGTTTTCATGGGGATTAGAGTAGGTTACATGTGTTTGTAGAAAGAGAGAGACAGACAAACAATATTTTATCCAATACATTGTGAGTGGTGACTATACGTTTGGAAAGGAAAATGCATCCAAGGGAACCTGTTGCACCAGCATTCAAGCTCCGGAAACAGCTCTCTGAACGTCCCCGAGTGTGGCCGCTGCCCAAGGACATCTAAGGGGAAGAGACTCGGCCACAGAAGAGGATGCTGTTGGTCTTGATGTGCTTGATGAGGAACAGGAAAGGGTGATCGCAGCGGAAACGCTCACGAAACGGTAATGATGTGCGTATAATAACCACACCGGTAGCAGCCGCGGCCTCCGTGCCCTCCTCGGTCACCTCCACAAAGCACTTGTGGAAGACCTTTGATACCGCCAGATCACCGCTCCCGGTCATGCCCGAGAAGTCGGCCACCCCACCACGGAAGGCGTCCACCATCCCCAGGGCTTTCAGTGTGGGCACGAGGTCGTAGCTCTCTTCCACTTTAAACCGAGGCAGGTATAAGTCCACTTCTCTCTTCCCCATATTCTGTGGGCTCGTCCACGCTATTAACTTCTCAGCAGTGAGCTGGTCTTCAAGCTGTAACAGTGGAAAAGGAACAACTGTCAGGATTCTCATGGTCATGGAGCCCACCTAACCTTGGATTGAAATGTCTGGGAAACCTTTATTTTAGCAGTAAACATGAATACAGGAGATTCAGTTTATTACATTTTCTCTGAGGGGGAAACAATAACAGTCCTGAATATATATCATACGATCAAATAAATGTTTTTATACATTTATAACTTTGCTCTTTTTATGTATGTATGTACACTATATACGCGTATACAGAAATGTCTATACACATGTGTGGATGTGTGTTATATAAACATGCACACAGAAATGAAACAACATGTGTTTCATGTGAAGGTCATGTCTGACACTTTGTGACCCCATGGTCTGTATCCCTCCAGGCTCCTCTGTCCATGGGATTTCCCAGGCAGAAATACTGGAGTGGGTTGTCATTTCTTCCTCGAGGGGACCTTCCTGACCCAGGGATTGAACCCGTGTCTCCTGTGGCTCGCACACTGTAGGCGGATTCTTTACCATTGAGCCACTGGCACCTACTCCAGTACTCTTGCCTGGAAAATCCCATGGATGGAGGAGCCTGGTGGGCTGCAGTCCATGGGGTCGCTGAGGGTCGGACACGACTGAGCGGCTTCACTTTCACTTTTCACTTTCATGCATTGGAGAAGGAAATGGCAGCCCACTCCAGTGTTATTGCCTGGAGAATCCCAGGGACGGGGGAGCCTGGTGGGCTGCCGTCTATGGGGACGCACAGAGTCAGACACGACTGGAGTGACTTAGCAGTAGCAGTAGCAGTAGCAGTAGCAGATGTTATTATTATTATTATTATTTTTTGTTCTATGCTGCCAGCCAGTACCACCAATCTATGAGCAGCCCACACAAGCACTGAATCACTGGAAATGTGAGCAATGGCAAGGAGACAGTGAATACCAGGTTTTACCTCCTGCAGACCGTCTACTTCATTGGGCAGCAGCACCAACATGCTTAGCTCTTCGCCTTTGTACGGGATTTCCAGGATCTTGGCTTGCACGTCCTCCAGTGACCCGAACTTGAAACTATTGGTTTGTTTCATCATCTGCACAGGTTTGCTTGTATCCTGCAATAAATTCATGTGCAAAAGAATGCCAAGTGAGCAGTAGGCCAGGAAAAAAATAGTATTATTGAGACACCAAACTCAGCCTCCTAAGAGATGATCTGGGAAATTTGTGTCTTAGAGATAAGAGTTTCTTCAAGGAATCCCAGGTTAATAAAGCTTAAAAAAAGGACAAGAAAATAAGCCTTGACAAATTCTATCTTCTATACGAGTTATATATTAATTACCATGCATTTAAATTTCACAGTGCACGTAGCTACACTTGGTTATAGACGTAAATTACAGACAATACCTTGTTCAGCCAAAATTTTTCCTCTGCAGTATGTTCTTCCTTAAATTTCTGGTTCCACTGCCCTTTGAAATAGACGGCGTTCACCAGAACCAGAACAGTAGAGCTGTCGAGAGAGTCTTTGGGAAGTAGGTCCTTGATTTTTCCTGCAAAGACAGAAAATCAAAGGTCTGTCATGAAAGGCACGAGTGGTTTATCTGTCAGATACGTTGAAAGTTACAAGTGATGATTAAATATTCACACAAGTCAGCCCGTGAGGGACTCCATGCCCAGCGGTTCACTAGGTGAGGCTTTGCTCACAGCCCGAGCCTGATGGAGTCGCCCTCATGCAGACGCCCCTGCTCCTGACTGGGAAGGTGTTCAGTCTGTGTGTGTGGGGACATCAGTCATTTCACAAGGAATCCTGATGAACTGATTTCTGATATTTAAGATGCCATGATATTTCTATGATACTTAAGATGCCATGCTGTGCTAAGCCTCTTCAGTCTGTGAGCCCACGGACTGCAGCCCACCAGGCTCCTCTGTCCATGGGACTCTCTAGGCAAGAATACTGGAGTGGGATGCCGTGCCCTCCTTCAGGGGCTCTTCCTGACCCAAGAATTCTGGGTCATCAATTCTGACAATACCTTGTTCATCAGAACTGATGAACAGGTCATCAATTCTGAAGAACTGATTTCAGCTGACCTTTACTGGTCAGTTTTCTTCTTCCCTTTCCTCCCTTCCTGTTCCCTCAGTAGCTTTGTCTCTTGTTTCCATTCCCTGTCTTCTTCATTCTGCACATTGAGTTGCTGTAGGTTAAGCCTATGTTTCGGAAGGGAGGTAGGATACGGTTCATGGGATGGAGACGTTGTCCAGCCCCTCCCTGGGTGGGGTGGACACTGTGACAATCCAGTGGGAGGGGGACGTGGGCCAGGACCCTTCTCCTGCAGGTGGTCATTTCTGCAAGAAGGATGGTGTAATGGAGAGCGGCTTGTTTCCCAGTTAAGAAAGCAAAAGTGGACTCTTCATATTTTCTCTTAGGGATTATAACCCGGAAGTTACGCCTTTAATTTAGAAACAACTTATGAATCAACCTGAAGTCTGAGCAGAGACTTGGGATCCACAAGACACTGTCTTCCAGGCTCAGCTGTGCCTGCAGGGGGCTGGTCATCAGAGCACCCCCGCCTGTTTCTCTCCACACTGACCTGGACCGTCCACCCCCTGCAGGGCCTCCCCCTGTCTTAAAGCCCGGTCAGGGTCCAGCACCGTGTTCACACACAGCGGCGATTCAGCCGTGGTTTGTAATGAGTGACTCTCTCATAACCTACCATTGGTTTGGCTCTCCACCCAGGAATTAATCATCTTTCGACTTTCCTCTGCAGCATTTTTAAAATCAGCAGATTCCACACTGGCTAGATAAAATTTCTGAACATTATCCATGTATTCCTATGACATGAGCAGGAAGGAAGAAGGAATGAAAAGTAATTTGTCAGTAACTGTGTAGGTATTCCCAAATTAAATTAAATGTGTTAAATCCTGATCAAGCAGAGGTCACAGGCCAATCCCTAGCCCCCCCTTACTGGTGTGCTATCACCCTCTGGACTCTCCAGCAGGGGCAGTTGTGGTCAGGGAGCTCGGCGCCCCTGGGAATAATGCCTCCGTGTGGGTCCCCAGGCTCCTCTGCACCCTCCCCGCCGCCATCCATTAGGAGATGTGGCCCGAGGACCTGGGATGCAGACCAAAGGTGTGACAGACCAGGAAACTCACCTGGAGAAACCGAAACTCCTTTTCTCTGTAGAGCCTGTTGGCGACACTCAGCTCATAGGCATCAGTGGATTTCTTTAATTCTGTCAGAAGCTTTTGAAAGTGTTGATGAACATTTCCTGGCTTTTCAACCTTCAAATGTCAAAAAGTGAGCTCATTGGAGTCTCTGTCAATGTAAACTCTACATGCCCAGGGGTCTGTGGATCCCTGTCTAGAGGGAGGTATCCCCAGGGATGATGGTTGTGGTTATTTCCCCTAATTGGTGTGTTTTACAGGTATAGCCTTCCTAATCCTTTCAGCCGGTCTCCTAGGCAATTCTTTCTCCTGCTCAGACACACCCTCTTTTCTCCTTTGAACTCCCAAGCAGCGCCGTTCCTCCAGGCACTGTCTTAGCCGTCTGCAATGCTTAGGGTCACCTTCTCAGCTAAAGTTAGGCTTCTTGAGGGCCAGACCATAGTGCGTCTCTGACAGTCATCAGCTGTGTGAGAAAGTGAAATCTGTGTATCGTCCTAGGTTATGACGTGAAGCCCTGTTATACTCCTGGTGGGATTGTCTTCTAAGACCTGTTGACTCTGCCCTACGGCTCTTCGTTCTGATGGCCGCACTTCTCGGTGTGGGAGCAGTGTGTGTCTGGGACTCTGCCAGCAGCTGTACACCAGCATCTCTAAGTCTTTGGCTGGATTCACATGATGACAAGAGAGTGCGGAGGGCTAAGTAGCTTCTCCAAGGAGACAGAGCCAGGTTTTCAACCCAGGCTTGTCTCAATCCAGAACCTTAACCTTGCTACCTGAGAGTTTTGGACGAGCCTATAAACAATAGCTCTCAGTTAATCACTTTCCATAATATATTTTGATGCCTACCTATTGGTCTTCATAATATGAACTACCATCATGATGTAACATTATCCAATAATAATATTAATATTATGAGTTCATACTATGCAATGTTAGAAACATGTTATAAATAGTATAGTTATTATTTTGCTATAATAACCATAATAAAATACGTACTATACATCAGAGTTTTCATCTTCCTGGCCCTGCTATTCTGTTTCACATGGATTTGCATGTATTGCAGCAGACATTTTATCATCCCCAGTGAACTGGGATGAAGTCACTGTGGCTCAGAGCAGTTGTACTGTCCACATTTGTCATTCCTGAACAACAGAGCGCAGTCTGAAGCCCCTTTGGGTTTCCGAGCCCTTCCCGTGAAGCACATGCTACTCTCCTCTAGGATAACAAAGCCGTGAAGCACATATATGTAACGTGAAATGAGCTACAACTCTGTCCGCTGGGTTTCACTTAAGATGTCCCTAAAAGTGGACTTTCCCCACTTGGTCTGAAATTCCCAGTTTAAACTATGACCCTCGTGGATACGTGATCCTCTAAATCCGGTGCCCTGTGACTCACGTGCTCTTTTGCGGCTCCTCCTCTTGTGTTCTCTGCGATTTTATTGAAGTGAAGGACCTGGAGGAGACAGACAGTGGGGCAAAGAAGTGTCACCTGATATATCTGTGTGCATCACAGTCGACCAAAAAGAAAGAAAAAAGTCAGGAAGAAGAAAGGAAAGAAAATGCAAACCAAGTACCAAACCAAACAAAAAACCCCCAAAGCATAGGGAACAAAGAAAAGAAGAAAGAATATTCAGTGCAAACACTTGCTTCTTAAAAAACACAGTCGTGTGTGGGAAACACAAAGCTGCTTGAGCGCTGTCCACTTTAAAGAACTGTGTCTCGTTTTTCATTCATCGTTGAGGAAACATGTAAAGATATCTCCCGTGGACTTTAGTCAGGGCCTCACTTCTACTGAAGTCTTCCATTAAAGCCTCACCTCTGGTTGTTGGGCAGTTGTAGGGGTTCATCCCAGCCCCCAGAGGAAGTCCAGGCACAGGAGGCAGGTGGGGAGCCCTGCCCCCATAACTCTGTGCCCACCCAGTCGTGGGGCTGCTTGAGCTTCCCCTGGGACCCTGGGGACAACAGACCTGTGGTCATCTGCACAGCAGCCAGCAGACACCCCATGCAAACCTGTGATGGAAAGGCAGCTGCCACCTACCTTCTGCATCTGTGATGCGGTGTTTTCTCGGGCCCCTAAGTAAGTCATGGCTAAGGCTGACGAGATACTCAAAGGCGACAGGAAGATGTTTTCCTTCTCTGATTTTCTGATCTGGTGGAACAGATCAATTGCAAGGTGGATGATTGCTTCACTGAGGGAACTCATGGTGGCCGGATGTGGTCTGGAAGTCCTGGAAGAGCATCAGATGCATTTTATCATCACTCTAGGGAAGGAAGGTAGTCTGTAATGAGAATTTCTAAAAGAAATGCCTTATGTGTGGGTTGTGGATTTCTGGCAACGAAGATTTTTCCTTTGTATACATTTAGTAATTAGAAGGCTTGAAATTAGGAATACCGGAGTGGGTTGCTATGCCTTCCTCCAGGGGATCTTCCCCACCCAGGGACTGAACCCACATCTCTTACAGCTCCTGGACTGGTAGATTTGTTCTTTACCACTAGTGCCACCTGGGAAGCCTTATTTATAGAAAACGTTTCTTAAATATAATAGAAACTTGATGTTATACATTTCATAATTGAGAGATGTACCTGTATCCATCTCATAATTAGACGACTATTGAAATTAATACTTAAAGAACGGTTTTCGAAAAAGTAATAGCGTATCTTTACTGTTTCTTCCTTACTGACTGTACAAGAGTGGGTAAAACGTGCTTTATAACAGAGGTTGTGTTGTTCTTGTTCAGTTGCTAAGTCATGTCCAACTCTTTGCACTCCATGGACAAGCTCCTCTGTCCTCCACTACCTCCCAGAGTTTGTCCACATTCCTATTCATTGAGTCCGTGATGCTGTATAACCATCCCATCCATGCTGCCCCCTTTTCTTTTTCCTTTCAATTTTCCCAGCCTCCAGGTCTTTCCCAGTGAATTTATAACAGATTCAAAGGCAAAACTGATGTGGTAACATCCAGCCATCTCCCATCAGGTACCTCCGTGCCTTACTTGAAGGATCTGTGGATGCTGGACAGCCTACCCCTGATACACGTGCTCCCAAAGGAACGTGGGTTTTCTTTTAGAAATAAGTAAATTACCTATGGACTAAATCAAGAGAAAAAGTTCGTCTGTGGCAGAATACGTAAAATACCATCATACCAAATGAAATATTTAACACACGCACGATAAAACATCACATTCATTATTATTTTCAGAAAGGACTCCTGAGTTAGCGCAGAGCTGCTGGAAGCACTTACCTGTGTTCCTGGAGGAAGCAGAGGTGGGCAGGCAGCCTGCAAGCCTGTGTGCCGGGCGCGCTCAGCCCTGAATATATACCTCTTCCAGCCGCTGCCCGTGCCCCAAGGCAGCTGGTATTTCAAGATCAACTTCTGATTTCTTCACCAGTTACCTTCAACTTCATGAGGAAGAAGTGTTTATGAGTCAAGACAAGATTATTGACCAACTCCTGTAGGTCCTTTCCTTCTGCAGAAGAAATTGTGCCCTACCATCCGTGCTCATGGGAAAGGCATGTACGTGCCTTTCCGACACCTGTGACAGTACACTTATGTGGCAGCTTCTTCACGTACCCTCAGGAACTAGGCCCAGCCAGAAATAACCCTTAAAAATCTTTCTTCTCTTGTTAATACATGTTGACTTGTGTTTAAGACCACTTCTAACACAAACTATTGAAACGCTGACATTTTTTAAGTTCTGAAAAGGCTGTTTCTTTAAAAATATTTTGTATACCCGGGAAAATAGCTCAATGTCTCCACTGAAGAGAGATTGGCAAACTGTGTCAGCTGTAGGTGGAGACCAGGCATGATCTGCCTCCCCTCGAGGCTGGACCCTGGCGCGGTCCTCCCGGTGACCCCATTGTCCTCGTGGTTAATCCCAGCTGTGCCCTGGTTGCTAAGGTCAGAGGGCAGCTCATTTTCCAGCAAACTCACTTGCTCTCACTGAGAAGAACAATGGATACAAACAGGACCCATTTTAAGGGCAGTTTTCTAATGTTTTTGTACGAAGATTTCTCAGAAAAGTAAATAGCTTGAGCTCCAGAACTACAACATTTCTCCATCATCCTGATCTGCAGCACACCCACTTCTGATTCATGACCAGAACAACAGAGTCAAATGTCTCTAAGAAAAAAAGAGGAAAAAATGTGTTCTTTGAATGGCATGGCTGAGTCTCACCACTGGAGTCTCATCTCTTCAAGCATCTGGTGTTCCTGTAATAGAATAATATTAAACACTGCTGTTTTAATACAAAACACTGGGGTTTTGTATTCACCCATTTTCCTCTTTAGTACCATGTTTAGGTTGGTGAGTTTGTTTTCCCCATTTCACAGATAACAGAATTGAGCTAAAGAGTGACTGAACAGAAGCTCAAGTGGTGAATTGCCCAGGTGAGCTCTCCAGGCAGGTAGCTGGTTCCAGGAGGCTGCGTGTGTATCCACTCCCCACAGGGAGGTGTAGACAGACTCCGGGTCTTTACTGACAAATCTCCTTGTGTTTAGATGAAAAGAAGCTGCGTCTTCTGCCCTCTCAGTAGAGATCATGTTCTCCCACAAAATATAAAGGGGTGGAAATGGGTCCCTAATTTCTCCTCCAAGGACCCCACAGTCATTAGGGAGGAAGGCAGGGTTTCAGATACTCTTTTAGGGTTGTGTAAAATAGCAGTTTCAGTGTGGACGTATGTTTTAATTTCTTAGGCATATACTTAAGAATGAAATCTGTGGGTCAACAGTAAGTTTACACTTGATCGATTGATTGGTTGAATTTCACTCTCTGATTGATTTAGAAGAACTACCAGACTGCCTTCCCCAGCAGCTGCACCACTTTACTTCCAGCAGGTTAGGAGAAAGCACGTGTGTGTGGGCTCCAATCCTCTCCTCACCCCGGCACTCAGTACTGCACTTGGTCCAAGTGTGCAGTCCCAGCACAGCGCCCACTCACAGGAAGCCTCACCCACCACAGAGTCCCAGAAGCACAGGGATGGAGACACGAGCTGGAGGAAGGGGAGACCTGTGTGCCTAAACCGGAAAGATGATTCCTGAGCTCAGCCCTGCTGCTCTTAGGGCTCCTCCTGGTTATGTGTCCTGACCCCCGAATGACACTGGAGGTCAAAGACCCCAGAGCTGAGACTGGGTGGGCTGAGCGAGGATGGAGTCTGCTGGAGTCTAACGGCAGAGCTGAGTCTAAAGAAGAAGGAAATAAGCAGGAGAAAAGATCCAGGATGGAAAACAACAAACATGAGGAATAAGAGCTCCCAGTCAAGGCTGGGTCACGGGTGCTGTCAGAGAGCAGGGAAGCCCCCGGGCCAGAGCAGGGTGAACGTCTTTGGGTTCAAAGAGAAAGGGCTCTGAGCCCAGAGACAGAAGTAAGGAGCCCCGGCTGGGCCTGGAGGAAGCCCAGGGCACAGAGCAGGAGTCGAGGACTCAAGGGAACCACTGACTGAGCTGATTCCTCCTGTGAGTAAGTTACCGAGGTTGGTGGTACAGAGGCTGGCTTTGAGGAAAAGCAACTAACTGATGAAGATCAAGATTTTGTTCTGGAGGAGGAAATGGCAACCCACTCCAGTATTCTTGCCTGGGAAATCCCAGGGACAGAGGAGTCTGTCGGGCAACAGTCAGTCCATAGGGTGGCAAAGAGTGGGACACGACTGAGCATGTATGCAAAGCAAAGGATTTTGCTTGAATTTAGAGGGAACTTTGGTTAGTTCAAATAAGAATCCATATCGCATCCTTCTCTCCCTCCTTTTCAAAAGTTCTCCTGGCATGTATTAGACAAGGTGAAGACACCACGATGTCACACAGTGTCACAGGACACTCAGCACTTCTCAGACGATTCTGCAAGTCAGTACTTGCCACCTGCCTTTGGGTATTTTCTAAATATACCAACATCATTGGCATCATGAATCCCAGAATCCAATAAAACTGAAGAGGAAATGACATGTCCAGGAACCATCCCACATATTTCTAATACCTGTGTAGGTTGCTTCAAAATAGCTCCTCTGCTCTCCTCCTGTTTTCTTCCGTCCTTGTGAAGGGCGTGAAGGTTCACCAGCTTTGCTGAGGTGCACATCCTAGGGGGCATTTTATCTCTTCCTTCTTATTACGCACGTGGTCATACCCATCTGCAGGTAAACTGGTTACTTGAGAAAACCCTTCAAGCTTTCAATAACAGGATATCTGCCAATTACTGTTTTATTTATTTATTTTTTAAAATTTTGTTTTATTTAACTTTACAATATTGTATTGGTTTTGCCATATATCAAAATGAATCTGCCACAGGTATACATGTGTTCCCCATCCTGAACCCTCCTCCCTCCCCATACCATCCCTCTGGGCCGTCCCAGTGCACCAGCCCCCAAGCATCCAGTATCGTGCATCGAACCTGGATTGGTGACTCGTTTCATATATGATCAATTACTGTTTTAATATTCCCATGTAGATACAGATCCGCACAATGTAAATAGCATCTGAACAGGATGAATCAGATTTACCTTAATGTCCCTTAGTTGGGGAATGGTCTTGTCTGTAGGTGTGTCATGGCAGACTGAGACAGTTCATTCTCACCACCCGTCTCCCCATTCCCATGCCTCCAGTTCCACTCGGGACAGTCATCCTACTCTGTGCTTAGCACCATCCAACCCTCTCTCACAGCTCCTGTCTCTAGAACCATTTCTACAGCCCTTCCTTTCAGCAGTTTTTGATTGACATTTAACATTCCAATTGATTTTGTGTGTGTTTGCTAAGTCACTTCAGTCGTTTCCCACTCTTTGTGACCCTCTGGGCTGTAGCCCACCAGGCTCCTCTGTCCATGGAGAGTCTCCAGGCAAGAATACTGGAGTGGGTTGCCATGCCCTCCTCCAGGGGATCTTCCCAATCCAGGGATTGAACCTGGGTCTCTTATGTCTCCCGTGTTGGCAACCTGGTTCTTTACCACCAGTGCCAACTGGGAAGCCCCTTGAATTGATTAAAATTATATATTAAGGAAGGACTGAGTAAGTCCTTAGTCAAAATTTTATTCTATAACTTCTTATCATGTCAGAAAGATCGCACTGCCTCCAGGATTCGCTTTTATGGGTCTCTTAATTTTTTGGTAGAATGCAGGAAGAGAGAGACTGTTCTTTGTGCATGAACTAGGAATCAGTGACTCTTGGTCTCTTACATTTGAAAGAAGGCTTCTTGATTCCGTGTGAATGTAGGGGTGATCACATAATGTGTTTGATTATCTATTTTTATAATTTCTTAATGATTCACTCTCCATTCATTGAGTTCTTAATTATGTTCCATGACTTAGTACTGAGCTTAGTGAAGGGTCTCTACCACAGTGCTAGAAGCAGGGACTTAATGACAAGGGAGGTTTGCCAAGGCTCCTTTACATTTGGTGGCCACTGACTTCCTAAGCCTCATCCTCTGAGACAAACTCTGAGACCATGATAGCACCATCCTTCCCCACCCCATGACTTCTGCAACCAGGCTCTGTGTTCCCCGACGTGACTCTGGCTTTAGCACATATCTCACCAGGACTGCCAGGGACAGCTGTCATCAGCACCTTCAGTTTCTCAGTGATCCAAGCAAGAAAACGTCAACTCCAGAGACTCTAGTAAATGTCTATTATTGCTCAAGGAACGCCTGGCTGTAACTCGTTCCAGTGATTTCCTCCCTGCATCTGATGACCACCTGACAATGAATCCTAATTCCCTATACTTCAAGTAGAAGATGTGCTCCTGAAATTCAGGGCATTGCATTGAATGTTGATGTACAGTGTTGTTTTGATGGGGCTCATGTCCTTCTTTGAATGTATTTTTGATTGCTGAAATGGTTGAGTTTTTGCTCTAGTAAACTACCGTAACTTAACAGTTTAGGCACGGGAGCGTGAGAGGGCACTTCTCTGCTCTCCAGGCACTGTGTTAGGTTCCTAGGACCTCTGTCGTGAGCGGCCCACACTGAGGTTCCAAACCACCGTATTCATTCTCTCCCACTTCTGGAGGCTTGAGGTCTAAAATCAGTGTGTTCTCAGGACCACACTTCCTCGCGAGGCTCTCGGGGAGAAATCTCTTTACCTTTTCTACTCCCTGGTGGTTCCTCGAGTTTCCGGGCCTGTGCCTCTGTCTCGACATGACCGTCTTCCCTGTGTCTCTTCTCTTCATATAAGGGTCCAGTCATTGGATGAGGACCCAGCTTGAGTCAGTACGATCTTATGTTAACTAGCTATGTCTATGGTCTATTTACACATAAGGTCACACTCTGTGATTAGAAATAAATTGCGGGGGGGGGGTGTGGGGGGCAGAGGAAGGTCTCTTCAGTGCGGTACCACCAGCGATCCTATCAGCCAAACTAAACACTCGTAAGAGTCTGGAGAGAAGCCATGGCAGTATTTCTCCATGACCACGAGACATTTATCTGTATCCATGCGATCCTGAGCAAGCCTGCGCAGCGCGGACACTGAGCTCAGGACACGAGGCCCTGGAGCAGCGGGGCCGGCGGCGGCGTTGGAGCGGACGCGGCGCCGGGGGGCGGCGCGCAGGAGGCGGTCAGGGCCTCGCAGGGCCGGCCTGCGGGTGTGGGCGGCTCTGTCGTGGCTCCGGCGGTGCTTCTCCTCCCCAGAACCCAGAAGGGTGAGGAGAGATGCGCTCTGGCTTGTTCCTGGTTTCAGGGCCACTAAGCGTGGCAGCAGTTCAGAGCCCCAGGAGGTGAAGTCCTCGTTTCAAGGGTGGAGATGGGAGGGCAGCGCGGGAAACTGGCTGCCCCGGCAGGGGCTTTTCCTGAGGCCTTCCTGGAGGCTTAGCTCCAAAGCCGAGGTGTATTTAATGGTGGAGCCCTGCTGACCCAGCTCCCTTGTTTAGATGCTGTGCGTGTTTGGTGAGAGAGAGAGGCAGAGAGAGAGAACGTGTAGGGAGGCAGGGAGAGGAAAAGAGGGGGAGAGAGAGAGAGGTGGAAGGGAGGGCGGTGCAGAGGGAGGCAGAGAGACTGAGCCCCTGCGGCGGACCGGGGTCCTGGACCGTCACAGCTGAGGTTCCAGCCCCTGCGTGAGGCTGGAAGGCTGCCCCAGCGCACACCTTGGAGCAAGCTTCCAGCTGCCTATGGAGGCATTATTACTGTACGAAGCTGCAACATCTCAAGGGCCTGTGTTCTGTCTCCAGTCTTAGCTACCTGAGAATCTCCTGTGTTCACAGGGGCAGGTTTCCCAACCTGCCCACATGTCACAAAAGAACAGTGAGCTTGTCGCCTCCCTCAGATCTTCCTGATGAGACACGCCTGGGAGCAACCAAGACAAAACTCCTTTACTGATGGATCAAGACTGCACAGGCCCACTCACAGGGCTTCTGCTTCCCTGGCTCATAGAGATTCCTGTAAGCTGTGAAGGGTGCAGCATCCGAAGGGCAGGAGTTCAGCTCAGAACGACTTGTTCTGAAGATAAGATAAGGCAAGGTGATGGAAGGAGTAATGACAACTTTTCACTAACAACATAACTTCTCAAATCTTTCACTGTTTTCAGATTGGGATCTTTTGGAGACCCAACCAGAGGAGCGTCTGGAAATCTTCTCAAACTAAATGTTATATTTCTACCTATGAGTTTACACCGGACACATTTTTATGTTATTCCTGATACTTATTCAAACACAAGGAAATACCAAACCTCTGGAGTGTTTAATGGTTATATAATTTTAAGATACGTTGGGTTAAACCCATGAATGAAACTTATAAAATTTCTTGCCAATACAGTGTGTAGTATTCGATTAATATACAACATTTGTGTTATTAATCCGATAAAAATTTCTTCTCTTATGAAGGTGATTCCTCATTTGTTTCATCTCTGGAAATGTTTAGTGATTCAACCTGCCGATAGCAAAGCTTAAGACTCTACGTTAGCCACACAACCAATGAGTGTTTAGCGGTATCCATCTTCGTCTTAAGTGAAATAGCACAGGGAAATTATGCTCTGATCCATCTCATTCAATAAAATACTAGCTTTCATATTTAATAATTGGCTATCAGTTTTTTGTATTTTTTACTATCATTTCCTATGACCGTATTGTTCTAAGTGTTTCAAAGGTCTCTTGTATTGAGATGTAACCACATTTGTTGTCGATTAGTCGCTCGGTCGTGTCTGACTCTGCGACCCCATGGACTGACTGTAGCCCACCAGGCTTCTCTGTCCGTGGGATTCTCCTGGCAGGAACACTGGAGAGGGGAGCCATTCCTTTCTCCACGGGACCTTTCCAACCCAGGGATCAAATCCATGTCTCCTGCATTGTCCGGCGGGTTCTTTACCACTGAGCCACCGGGGATGCCCAGCTACATTTATCCATAGTGTAAAATTGTCATCTGAGGGGATTACATAACACACACTCATTCTTTTCAGTCTCTTGTTTGCACAGCACAGCGTGTAGGAGTTTAGTCCATGTTGTCAGTAGTTTTTTCCTTTTTATCTCTAAGTACTGTTCTTGGGTTTGTACTTTCCTTCACCTGTTTTGTTCCCCTGTTAGACACTTGAGGTTTTGCCAGCTTTCTGGCCATTACGAATAAGGCTTCAGTGAACATTTGTGTCTTAGACCTTTTGTGGTGGATGTATTCATATCTCTTGGGTAAAATCAGGATGTGGAATTACTGGTCTGGTAATAGTCTGGTCAACTTTTAACCCTGTAAGAAAGTAGTGATATGTGCCACTTTGTGTACTTGAGAAAGACTTTCTCTAGAAGTGCATTGCTCAGCCAAGGAGATATGTGGTTTTCTGGAGACATCACCCAGATGGCAGCATAGGAGACCCCAGCTTCCCCTCTCCCTTAGAGATCAACAGTGTGACACCTGTTCTTGAACAACACACCTCCCGAAAAAGAAATGACAATACTGTGATGAGAGAATGTGAATGATGTATGAATGATGAATGATGTATAAAGAGCTGTATGTATTTAATGTATGAACATCAGGAGGTTTGAGGTGAGTATATATTTGTGAAACCATCATGCCAATCTATGTGCCCTGAGAAATGTTATGTTTTGCGAAATAAAATTTGTCAGTTCTTTGCTTTATGGGTTGGTGGACTTCAGGGTCACTTGTCAGCCCTTCTTCTCACTGGATGCTCTCCCAGTCTTATCCCATCTCTGCTTCAGCCACGATTACCATATTTCTTTCAGTAGCTCTAACATATATATCATCTGTCTTACCTACTTAGAGACTCAGTTCACATCCCAAGTCTGAGTTCTAGACGCTTATATTTGGGCTCTTACATGGGTTACAGAGCCTTCCATGTTCTGACAGCAGTCTGCCTTGTTAACCTCATCATGCTGCACTATTTTGATGTCTATAAAGGATAATATCTTTCTATATGATCTTTTCCACGTGTGGGGGGTCACTTGCACTTTGTTGAAAACAAAAAATGATGAGCAACAAGTGACATGAACAGGCCATGGTTTTATTGATAATGTATTTCAGAAAATTAAAAATTTAGACATGTAAGTGTCCCACATACCACCTGAACTCAATGTGAATGTCTAGGTTTGAAAAGTAAAAATAACTTTTGAAATAGGAGCTATGATATTTCAAACTTAGTAGAAGATAGAGTATGGAAATAACTTTTTAAAATATAGTGAACACTTTGTCCAAGGAGGTGTTTTCATGGGGAATAGAGTAGGTTACATGTTTTGTAAAAAGATAGAGACAGACAAACAATATTTTATCCAATACATTGTGAGTGGTGACTATACGTTTGGAAAGGAAAACGAATCCAAGGGAACCTGTTACACCAGCATTCTAGCTCCGGGAACAGCTCTCTGATGTCCCCGAGTGTGGCCGCTGCCCAAGGATGTCTAAGGGGAAGAGACTCGGCCACAGAAGAGGATGCTGTTGGTCTTGATGTGCTTGATGAGGAACAGGAAAGGGTGATTACAGCGGAAACTCTCAGAATTTCTTCCTGCTCTTTCAATAATTTCTACACCAGTAGCAGCTGCGGCCTCCGTGCCCTCCTCGGTCACCTCCACAAAGCACTTGTGGAAGACCTTTGACACCACCAGATCGCGTCCCCCGGTCATGCCCGAGAAGTCGGCCACCCCATCACGGAAGGCGTCCACCATCCCCAGGGCTTGCAGTGTGGGCACGAGGTCGTAGCTCTCTTCCACTTTAAACCGAGGCAGGTATAAGTCCACTTGTCTCTTCCTCATATTCTGTGGGCTCGTCCACGCTATTAACTTCTCAGCAGTGAGCTGGTCTTCAAGCTGTAACAGTGGAAAAGGAACAACTGTCAGGATTCTCAGCGGTCATGGAGCCCACCTAACCTAGGATTGAACTGTCTGGAAAACGATGGTCTTCACAGTAAACATGAATACAGGAGGTTCAGTTCTATTATACATATAAACTCACTATACTATATACATATATTTATATACAGCATGTAATCTCATTGTATAAGCTGAATATTTTGTAATAGTTATATGATAAACTGAGCCTTCTGTATATATATGTGTATATATATCCATACATAACAGCAGAACGATTAAATAAATTTATTTTGTAAAAGATGAACTATATATCTTCACTTCTTAAGTTGCCAGATCACTACATGTTTCATTTTCAAATAGTCTTGTCTTGTTAATGTCTTTTTGTGCATAGTTTTTGCATGATATAATTATAGTGTACAACCCATTATTATTCCTTTTACTTGCTTGATGTATTTGAAAACATTTCCTGTATAGATATGTTTCTCTGATCAAGTTTAAATTGTTACATAATACCAACATTAAGTAGAGATTCAGTGTATGTGTTTACTTAATTAACATTTTTAGGCATCGTGTGTTAGTCCCTAAGCTACCGCATATATATTTTACGTGTGGCAAGTTCACTGCAAATTCAGCATCATTGGTATTACAGTAATTGCAGATGGCCATTTATGGAATGACTTTTACATGCCGGATATTGTTATTGGTTTCTTTACAAATTATCTTGAACCAATATAACAATGCTAAAAGGAAGATTCACTTTTTTTTAAATTCCGAGCAATGAGGCTCCAAAGAACTCTGAGAGAATGCGTCTGAATAGAAAGTGAGCATCAAGATAGGTTGGTTTGTCTGCTCTCTACGAAGCACGTGATTCAGTCTGCAGAATGGAGCTCAGCAGTGTTTTACTTTGTTTGATGTTGTTCATGAGTGAAAGAGTCACCTACATTTGACTCTTAGTCTCCCCTGTCTTCAAATGAATAGACTGGAGTAGGTGAAGTTTTGACGGTTGCAAAATATTCACATGTGAGCCAAGCATATTACTTTTTGAAGTGGCATTCTAGTTTTCTCAGAGTATTACTGGGGCCTGTGAAGTTAAGATTTTCTACATATTCTTCCATATCACACTATAAGGTCTATTTTTTTGGAAAGTGACAGGATGCCAAGTTCTCCTTCATGATTTTCCATTAGACTCAACAGAGAAGAAATGACACACTCCAGTATTTTGCTCTCCTGGCACATCACCAGCATTCTGTGAGCACTGCTTCTGTGAGCAGCCCGCACAGGCGCTGTGTCGCCAGCAATGTAAGCAGCAGCATGAAGCGCCACAGGCACCAGGTTTTACCTCCTGCAGACCGTCTACTTCATCGGGCAGCAGCACCATCATGCTTAGCTCGGAGCCTTTGTACGGGATTTCCAGGATCTTGGCTTGCACGTCCTCCAGTGACATGAAATTGAAACTATTGGTTTGTTTCATCATCTGCACAGGTTTGCTTGCATCCTGCAATAAATTCATGTGGCCAAAAATGCTAAATGGGCATTAGTCCAAAAGAAAAAAAAAGATAATCTTATTGAGATACCAAACTCATCTTCCTTCTAAGAGATAGTTTGGGAAATCTGTGAATTAGAGACAAGAGTTTCTTCACCTATACCAACTAAATAAAGGCAAAAAAAGACAGCCTCGATAGATCCTACTTCTACTCGCAGTTATAAAGGAAATGATCAAATATGTATTTAACTTTCACATTGTACAGAGAGCTATGTTACATTATTATATATTAATTACAGACAATACCTTGTTCAGCCAAAACTTTTCCTCCACAGTATTTTCTTCCTTAAATTTCTGGTTCCACTGCCCTTTGAAATAGACGGCGTTCACCAGAACCAGAACAGTAGAGCTGTCGAGAGAGTCTTTGGGAAACAGATCCTTGATTCTTTCTGCAAAGACAGAAAATCAAAAGTCTGTCATGAAAGGCACAAGTGGTTTGTCTGGAAGATGTTTAGAAAGTTGCAACTGATGATTAAATATTCACACAAGTCAGCCCGTGAGGGACTCCATGCCCAGTGGTTCACCAGGTGAGGCTTTGCTCACGGCCCCAGCTTGATGGAGTCACCCTCGTGCAGACGCCCCTGCTCCTGACTGGGAAGGTGTTCAGTCTCTGTGTGTGGGAGCTTCAGTCATCTCACAAGAAGCCCCGATGGCCTGATTCTAGATACAGTTTCCACGAATCACATTTCTGCATCCTTCCCTCACTGCCTGCCCTGCGTCTTCTCCTGTTTCCTCCAGCCTGTGTTCATTCTCCTGTTCTTCCTTGCTTCCTCTGTCTCTGTCTTTTGAAATTTGAGCTCAATATTCTGAGGAAGTAGCCAGAATACTCTTCTGGACAATCAACATGCACCCAGTAATCTAGAGCACGTGGCAGACACCATTCCTTGAGGGGTCTTCATCTTCATTCTCCACGTTGAGTTGCTGTAGGTTGGTGCTCTGTTTTGGACAGGGAGACTTTGTCCAACCACCTGCCCTGGGAGGGGAAGACACCTATGACAATCCTGTGGGAGGGGGACATGGGCCAGACACCTCCTACTGCAGGGTCATTTCTGCAGAAAGGGTGGTTTGGGGGAGAGAAGGTTGTTTCCCAATTAGCAAAGGGAACCTTTCTAATATCTTCTCTTAGGGAATCATAATCCAGAAGTTAAGCCTCTAATTAAAAGAAACACTTACGAATTAACCTGAAGCCTGAGCAGAGACTTGGGATGCACAAGACACTGTCATCCAGGCTCAGCTGTGCCTGCAGGGGGCTGGTCCTGGGAGCCCCACCTGCCCATTTCTCTCTGCATGACGTGGACCGTCCACCCCCTGCAGGGCCTCCCCACCCTCTGCAGTCTCGTCTCACCCCTGCTCCTGACAGCCCGGTCAGGGTCCAGCACCGTGTTCACACACAGCGAGGATTCAGCCGTGATTTTTAATGAGTGACTCTCTCATAACCTACCATTGGTTTGGCTCTCCACCCAGGAATTAATCATCTTTCGACTTTCCTCTGCAGCATTTTTAAAATCAGCAGATTCCACACTGGCTAGATAAAATTTCTGAACATTATCCATAACATTATCCATAATATTCCTATGACATGAGCAGGAAGATAGCAAGAATGAAAAGTAATTTATCAGTAACTATGTAGGTATTCCCAAATTAAATTAAATGTGTTAAATCCTGATTAAGCAGAGTTCACAAGCCAATCCCTAGCCCCCCCTCACTGGTGTGCTATCAGCCTCTGGACACTCCAGCGGGTGCGGTTGTGGTCGGGGAGCCTGGCGCCCCTGGGAGAAATCTCCCCATGTGGGTCCCCAGGCTCCTCTGCACCCCCCCGCCCCCATTAGGAGATGGGGCCCGAGGACCCGGGATGCAGACCAAAGGCGTGACAGACCAGGAAACTCACCTGGAGAAACCGAAACTCCTTTTCTCCGTAGAGCCTGTTGGCGACACTCAGCTCATAGGCATCAGTGGATTTCTTTAATTCCATCAGAAGCTTTTGAAAGTGATGATGAACATTTCCTGGCCTTTCAACCTTCAAATGTCAAAACGTGAGCTCATTGGAGTCTCTGTCAATGTAAACAGTACACCCCCAGGGGTCTGTTGGATCCCTGTCTAGAGGGAGGTATCCCCAGGGATGATGGTTGTGGTTATTTCCCCTAATTGGCCCGTGTTACTGGAATTAGCTTTCCTAATCTTTACATTAAATCTTCCAGGTAACTCTCTCTTCCTGCTCTAACACACTCCAACCTTTTCTCTGTTGAACTAGAGATGCATCAGCATTCCATTATTGCACTGTCTCTCAGTCGTCTCCAGCGGTTAGGGTAAAGGTCTCAGCTAAACATAAGCTCCTGGAGGCCTGGAGCCATAGAGAATTTCTAAGTCACCAGCTGTGTGAGAACATGAACTCTGTGTGTCGTCTATGTTGTGATTCGATGCCCTGTTATATCCTTTGGGGGATTACCTTCTAAGACCTGTTGACTGTGATCTGTGGCTCTTTACTGTGATGGCCACACTTCCCAGTGTAGGAACAGTGGGTGCCAGATAGCCTGGGAACAGCTGTACCTCAGCATCTCTAAGTCTTCAGTGCCATTCGCATGAAGACAGGAGAGCTCAGAGAGCTTAGAAACTTCTCCAAGGAGATACAGATAATTTTTTCAATGTAGGCTTGTCTGAGTTCAGAATCTCTCACTTTCTGGCTAAGAGTTTTAGACTATTTAGATAAACCGTAGCTCTCATTCATTTTCCAAAATACTCCATAATATACTTGATCATATGCTTATTGCTCTTAATCTAAGAGCTAATTAAAACCATGCAATTATAGGAACATATTGTGATTAATATACTCATTTTTATTCTATATAATAATATATAACCTTTATGAGAGTTTCCAGAGTTTACCAGAGTTTACCAGCGTTTACCAGAGTTTCCTGGCCCTGCTGTCCTATTTGAATGTATTTGGGTGCGATGCAGCAACCTTTTTATTGCCCCTGGCTAATTGGGATGGAGTCACTGTGGCTGAGAGCCATCGTATTTTTGCCATGTTCCTCATTCCTGAACAGCAGATCACTATTTGAAGCTCCTTCAGGTTTCAGAGTCCCTGATGTTAAGCATATGCTTCTCTCCTTTCAGAAAAACAAAGATATGAAGTAAATAAGTGAAGGGAAGGGAAGGGAAGTGAAGTTGCTCAGTCATGTCTGACTCTTTGTGATCCCACGGACTGTAGCCTACCAGGCTCCTCCGTCCATGGGATTTTCCCGGCAAGAGTACCGGAGTGGGTTTCCATTTCCTTCTCCAGGGCATCTTCCTGACCCAGGGATCGAACCCAGGTCTCCCTCATTGCAGGCAGATGCTGTGCCGTCTGAGCCACTAGGGAAGTAAAGAAGCATGTAATGTGAAATGAGAGGGCTTTCCAGGTGGTGCCAGTGGTAAAGAATCTGTCTGCTGATGCAAGAGACATGAGAGATGCTGGCTCAGTCTCTGGGGTGGGAAGATCCCCTGGAGGTGGGTACGGCAACCCACTGCAGTATTTTTGCCTGGAGAATCCCACGGACAGAGGAACCTGGAGGGTTACAGTTCATGGGGTCACAATGAGTAGGACATAACTGAAATGATTTCCCACGTGCACACATGTGAACTGAGAAACAACTCTCTCCAGTTTGCCTAGCATGACCTCTAAAAATGGACTTTTCCCAGTCTATCTGAAATCCCCAGTTTAAGCTACGGCCCTCTTGGACGTATGACCCTCTCTACATCCAATGCTCTCTGACTCACGGGATTTCTTGTCTCTCTTCCTCTTGGGTTCTCTGTGATTTCATTGAAGTGAAGGACCTGGAGAAGACAGGGAGTCGGACAAGGAGTCTGTAATGATCTATACACATCAGAGTAAGTAAAAAAGAAAGAACGGAAGGACAAAAGAATACCCACAGACAAAACTATATACCAAATAACCGCCCCTCATGAGACAAACTCAAGAGGAAACAAAAAGCACACAGAAATGTTGAGTGAAAGCTTCATCCTTAAAAAACACAGTCTGTGTGTGGAAAACACAAAGCTGCTTGAGCGCTGTCCACTTTAAAGAACCGTGTCTCGTTTCTCATTCATCATTGAGGAAACATGTAAAGAGGTCTCCCGTGGATTTTAGTCAGGGCCTCACTTCCAGTGAACTCTTCCATTAAAGCCTCACCTTTGGTTGTTGGGCAACTGGAGAGCTTCACCCCAGCCCCCAGAGGAAGTCCAGGCACAGGAAGCAGGTGGGGAGCCCTGCGGGAGAGTGCGTGCCCCTCTCTGTGCCCACCCAGTCGTGGGGCTGCTTGAGCTTCCCGTGGGATCCGGGGACAGCAGACCTGTGGTCATCTGCACAGCAGCCAGCAGACAACCCATGCAAACCTGTGACGGAAAGGCAGCTGCCACCCACCTTCTGCATTTGTGATGCAGTGTTTTCTCGGGCCCCTAAGTAAGTCATGGCTAAGGCTGACGAGATACTTAAAGGGGAATAGAAGATATTTTCCTTCTTTGATTGTCTGATCTGATGGAACAGATCAATTCCAAGGTGGATGATTGCTTCACCGAGGGAACTCATGGTGGCTGGATGTGGTCTGGGATTCCTGGAAGAGCATCAGACGCATTTCATCATCACTCTAGGGAACGAAGGCTAGTCTGTAATACTGTAATAATTTTTTTAAAATGCTGTATATGTGGGGTGGGTGATTCTGGCAATCAACATTTCTCTTCTTACTTTTCAAGCCTTTTAAAACGAACAGTATGCATTTAATAACTAGAGGACTATTGAAATTAGTTTTTAAAGAACATTTGTGAAAAAGTAATAGAATATCTTTATCTTTTCCTCCTTAGTGATTACATTAAGACTGGGTAAAAAATGATTCATAACAGACACCAGGCAAAGACTGTTGTGGTAACATTCAGCCATCTCCTGTTAGGCACCTTCCTCTATAGAAGGATCTTACTTGAAGGATTTGTGGGTCTTGGACGTCCTACCCCTGATCACATGTGCTTCCAAAGAAGCAAGGTTTTTTGGGAAATAAATAAATAATCTAAGAACTAAATCAGGAGGAAAAAAAAGGTGTTTTACTTTTGCTCTGGGAGAATAAGTGAAGTACCACCATACCAAAGAAATATTAATAGAAGCAGCATTAAAAAAAGACCATGAAAGTGAAAGTGAATTCGCTCAGTTGTGTCTGACTCTTTGAGACCCCATGGACAGACTCCATGGGATTTTCCAGGCAAGAATACTGGAGTGGGTTGCCATTTCCTCCTCCAGGAGATCTTCCTGACCCAGGGATTGAAGCCAGGTCTCCCACATTGTAGGCTGCTGCTTTATCATCTGAGCCACCAGGGCAGTCATAAAAAAAAGACCATAATCCTTGTTATTTTCAGAAAGGATTCCTGGAGTTACACAGAGCTTCTGGAAGCACTTACCTGTGTTCCTGGAGGAGCTGGGCAGGCGGTCTGCAAGCCTGTGTGCCAGGAGGGCTCAGCCCTGGATATATCCCTCTCTATCCGCCTCCAGTGCCTCAAAGCAGCTGGTATTTCAAGTAGATCAGCTTTTGATTTCTTCACCAGGTACTGTCGCATTCATAAGCACAAAGTCTCTGTGAGTGAAGATTAGATGATTGTGCAGTTCCTGTACTTCCTTCTCATCCCAGAAGAAACTGAGAACTGCAGTCACTAGCTCCTGTGAAATACCTGTAGGGGCCTAGGACCACTGAGAGTACAGGCAAGCTCCGACCTCTTTACATGCCTTGAGCTGCCATTTCCAAACAGACATAACCCATAAAAACCTGTCTTCTCTTACATGTTGAATTTTCCTTAAGACCACTTCTAACAAAAATGATTAAATAGCTTACATTTTCTATTTAATGTTCTGAGAGCTGGTCCAACCTGAGGATGTCCTTGAGAATTATTTGCATAACTAGGAAAATATTTCAAATTCTCAGTTTAAGAGATACTGGCAAAGTGTCTCAGCCGTGTGTGGAGAATAGGTATCAGTTGCCTTTCCCAAAAAGCGGGACCTGGGCTGCGGTCCTCCCTGTGACCCATCCTCCTGACAGTCCCCCAGCTGGTCCCCGAGTTCTATTGTCAAAGGGAAGCTCTTTTTCCTGAGAGAGTCACCTGCTCTCAGGAGGAACAAGATGTAAATAAACAGGGGTCATTTGGGGAGCAGTTTTCTCATTCTTACAAAAAGATGTATCATAAAAATAAATTGAGGTCCATTATGAAGAGATGGGAATACCAGACCACCTGACCTGCCTCTTGAGAAACCTATATGCAGGTCAGGAAGCAACAGTTAGAACTGGACATGGAACAACAGACTGGTTCCAAATAGGAAAAGGAGTACGTCAAGGCTGTATATTGTCACCCTGCTTATTTAACTTCTATGCAGAGTACATCATGAGAAACGCTGGGCTGGAAGAAGCACAAGCTGGAATCAAGATTGCCAGGAGAAATATCAATAACTGCAGATATGAAGATGACACCACCCTTAGGGCAGAAAGTGAAGAGGAACTAAAAAGCCTCTTGATGAAAGTGAAAGTGGAGAGTGAAAAAGTTGGCTTAAAGCTCAACATTCAGAAAACGAAGATCATGGCATCTGGTCCCATCACTTCATGGCAGATAGATGGGGAAACAGTGGAAACAGTGTCAGACTTTATTTTGGGGGTCTCCAAAATCACTGCAGATGGTGACTGCAGCCATGAAATTAAAAGACGCTTACTCCTTGGAAGGAAAGTTATGACCAACCTAGATAGCATATTCAAAAGCAGAGACATTACTTTGCCAACAAAGGTCTGTCTAGTCAAGGCTATGGTTTTTCCAGTGGTCATGTATGGATGTGAGAGACTGTGAAGAAAGCTGAGTGCCAAAGAATTCATGCTTTTGAACTGTGGTATTGGAGAAGACTCTTGAGAGTCCCTTGGACTGCAAGGAGATCCAACCAGTCCATTCTGAAGGAGATCAGCCCTGGGATTTCTTTGGAAGGAATGATGCTAAAGCTGAAACTCCAGTACTGTGGCCATCTCATGCGAAGAGTTGACTCATTGGAAAAGTCTCTCATGCTGGGAGGGATTGGGGGCAGGAGGAGAAGTGGACAACAGAGGATGAGATGGCTGGATGGCATCACTGACTCAATGGACATGAGTCTGAGTGAACTCTGGGAGTTGGTGATGGAGAGGCATGCCTGGCGTGCTGCAATTCATGGGGTCGCAGAATTGGACACGACTGAGTGACTGAACTGAAATGAACTGAACTGATGAAGACATTTCTCGGTCATCGTGCTCTTTAGCTCACCAACTTCTGATTCATGCTCAGGAGGACAGAGTCAAAAGCGTGTAAGAGAAACGAGACAGGGAATTGTGTTCTTTGAATGTCATGGTTAAGTCTCTTACCACTGGAGCCACATTCTCTTCATGTGTTCAGCGTTCCAATAACAGAACGATGCCATAAATTGTTGACTTTTACTAAGGGGGGGTATGTATTCACCCATTTCCCCCTTTCACGCCATGTTCAGGCAGATCCGTTGTTTCCCCCATTTCTCAAAGACAGAAACAAGGCACAGCATGGTGGGGAGGAGAAGCCCAGGTGTCTAAGGCAGTGAATTGCCCAGGTGAGCTCTCCAGGCAGGTACATGGCTCAGGAGACTACGTGTGTATCCACTCCCCAGAGGGAGGTGTGGAGACAGACTCTGGGCCTTTACTGACAAACTTCCTTGTGTTCAGATGAAAAGAACCTGCATCTTCTGCCCTCTCAAGAGAGATCATGTCCTTCCACAAAATCTGGAGGGGTGGAAGTGGGTCCTCAGATTTTCCTCTGTGAGTCTCACAGTCACTAGGAGTGAAGGCTGGGTTTCAGATGCTGTCTTGGGGCTGCGTAAAATTTAGAAACTTCACTGTGGACATTTGTTTTAATATCTCAGGCATTTACCCAACAGTGAAACATCTGGGTCACACGGAAAGTCGATTTAGAGCCGCCAGACTGCCCTCCCCAGCAGCTGCTCCATTTATTTTCCCACCAGCCTGTGATGGAAGCACGTGTGTGCGGTACTGATTCTCTGCTCGCCTCCAGGTTTGTTACTGTCCTTGCTCCTTTTTTAACCTCTGCCACCAGCTGAGTCTGCTGTCACTCACTCGCTCACTCACTCACAGGAAGACTCACCCACCACAGAGTCCCAGAAGCACAGGGATGGAGACACGAACTGCAGGAAGGGGAGACCTGTGCGTCTAAACTGGAAAGATGATACCTGAGCTCAGCCCTGCTGCTCTTAGGGCTCCTCCTGGTTATGTGTGTCCTGAGCCCCGAATGACACTGGAGGTCAGAGACCCCTGAGCTGAGACTGGTGGGCTGAGTGAGGATGGAGTCTGCTGGAGTTTGATGGGGGAGCTGAGTCTAAAGAAGAAGGAAATAGCAGGAGAAAAGACCCAGGATGGAAAACAACAAACACGAGGAATAAGAGCTCCCAGTCAAGGCTGCGTCACGGGCACTGTCAGAGAGCAGGGAAGCCCCCCGGCCGGAACACGGTGAACGTCTTTGGGTTCAAAGAAAGGGCTCTGAGCCCAGAGGCAGAAGCAAGGAGCCCCAGCTGGGCCTGGAGGAAGCCCAGGGGACAGAGCAGGAGACGTGGACTCAAGGGAGCCACTGACTGAGCTGATTCCTCCTGTGAGTAAATTACCAAGGCTTGTGGTGCAGAGGCTGGCTTTGAGGAAGAGCAACTAACTGATAAGGATCAGGGTTTTGCTAAAATTTTAGAGTGAACCTGGGTTAGTTCAAATAAGAAGCCGTGTGATACCTTTCTCTCCCTCCTTTTGAAAAATGCTCCTGGTGTGTAATAGACAAGGTTAAGACACTGTGATATCATACAGTGTCACAGGAGACTCAGCAAATCTCAGAGGATTTTGCAAGTCAGTACTTGCCAACCTGTCTTTGGGTATTTTCTAAATACGCTAACCTCACTGGCATCGTGAGTCCAGGAACCCAATAAAGCTGAAGAGGAAGTGATGCTTTGAGAATCCATCCCATTATTTCTAGTGGGATGGTGAGGAATAGCTCCTGTTTTCCTATTGTTTTCTCCTTCCTTGTGAGGTGTGCGGTGATTTGTCAGCATCACTGAGCTGCACAACCTCGGGGGCATGGGTACAGTTGTGCCCAACTGCAGGTAAGTTGGTTACTTGAGGAGATCCTCCAAGCATCCAATAACAGGGTATCTGCCGATCGCAGCTTTCCCCTAGTCAGGGAATGCTCTCGTTTGTAGGTGTGCCATGGGAGACTGAGACAATTCGTTCATCACCACGGTCCCCCCAACACCCGTGGATCCAATTCCACCCAAGACAGCCATTCTACTCTCTGCTTATCACCATTCCACCCTGTCGCTTGCGGATCTCTCAAGTCCCACTTCACTTCATCCTGGCTTTCCTGTTCTGCTGCCAGGAAATCTGCTAGGTTCTCCGTTTTCCTAGGACTGTCCCTCTTCCTCCTTGCTTTATCTGAAATGTGGATTTTCTCCAGGATTGCATGTTCTCTGATCTTTTCTTAGAGGCACCTCCTCATTCTCCTGCTTCATATTGTGAAGCCAGAAAACATGGTCTTCTCTTTCTCTTGTTTCCACTCATTTCCAGCCATTGTTCTTTCTTTGTCTTGATGTCCCTTGTCAAGTTTCTGACATGCAGCTATCTTACCATGTGCCTACCTGTCATCTTGTATATTACTCCTTAATATTCACTAATTGATTGCCTCTCCCTCGTCTAAGATTTTGCTCTTTATCCTCAATGCGTTCAGCTTTTTCAGTGTCTTCCAACCTTGTGTTCCATAGGTAACGGATGGAATCCATGCTTATTCAATGTTGCAGCTCTGTTCCAGTTCAATCTCCTTGTTTGTGAAAATGTAGTCATGTCTTTTGTTCTTTTGCAATTTGGATCCATGGTCTTCCTTATCTATTTAAATATGCACTTTATTTAAAGCAATGTTAATTACTGATAATTCCTGTCACTGGAGCATTAATGAAGTGGTAAAGTTCCAGAGGGAAGAATAAATTTGATTACATGGGAAATCGTGCATATGCGCGGGATTTTATTTTGCTTCTCCAGTTTCATCTTTCACTGTCTCAACCTCCTGTGTCCCCAGGAGGCAGAGATGCAGGGAGACATAATCAGGGTCCTGGTCCTCTGGGGAGTGTTGCATCTGGTCTGTGGGAGGCACCAAGAGTAGACCTGCAGCTGGTGAGGTCGGGCTGCTCAGTCACCCTGCTCCTCTCAGCCTGGCTGTCGAGAGATGGCTGCATTTCTTTGCCAAAGCCCGGGAACCTTATTGGGCAGCTTTTCTGCAGCCACAGCTCCCTTCTCCTGATTTTGCCACCATTCCTGCCCTTGCTGTAGGTCTAGGCGTGGCAAGGTCTCCTCACGCTTGCTGTCCCTGCACGCGTCCCCACTCTTCCTTGGTTTCTTTTAGCCCTGGCATTCTTTGTGCATGTGTGCATGCATGCTAAGTTGCTTTGGCCATGTCTGATTCTTTGTGACTTCTTGGACTGTAGCTCGCCAGGCCCCTCTGTCTACAGGGTTGTCCAGGCAAGAATACTGGGGTGGGTTGCCATGCTCTCCTCCAGGGAATCTTCCTGGCCCTGGGATTGCACCCAAGTCTCTTACAGCTCCTGCATTAGCAGACTGGTTCTTTACCAACAGTGTCACCTGGGAAGCCCTGAGCATACTTCGTATAGTCCCCTTATTCAAGTTTGCTTTATCACCTACTTTGACCGGAGTCAATTGTTTTCTGCTAGACACTTGACTAGAATAGTGAGCAAATAGCTTTAGAAGAAACATCTTTGACTGGGATTTGGGGATTGAATCTGTCCCATATTGAGTCAGGAAACAGCTGACTCATTGGAAAAGCCCCTGATGCTGGGAAAGATTGAGGGCAGGAGGGGAAGAGGATGACAGAGGGTGAGATGGTTGGACAGCATCACCGACTCAATGGACATGAGTTTGAGCAAACTCTCTGAGATATTGAGGGATAGGGAAGCCTGGTGTGCTGCAGTCCCTGGGGTCACAAGGAGTCAGAGACGACTTGTCGACAGAGCAGCAGCAACAGCTGCCCATACTGAGAGGCACGTGCCGAGAGGCACTAGGGCACAGGACTGGGGCACACGTAGCATCAAGTTATCAGCGATGGAGGCGGGGCATGAAGTGCAAGTGCAAGACAGGTGTAGGGCCTCAGCTGCTGTGGTGCTGGTTGCTGCTGTGACAATGTGTGGGCTCAGCTGCTTTCTTATGATGGGATAGGAAAGTCATCCAACAGAAATCTGAAAGGCATTTTTCATGGATCTTGACCAGGAAATCCTAAAAAAAAAGATATGTTTACAGCAGTAAGATTCTTAATCTTTCTAGGTCAGCAAAATGCACTTACTACGACAGTGAGATTAATAGCAATAAAACTGACATTAAAAAAATTCTAAGTATTGGTATCATGTAGGAAACAGTGTGATGTAGAGGAGACTTACTGATACAGTGCTTGTAAAAATGCTAGATAGTCCAAGTAACTTGGGAATATTTCATGATATGTGATTGTTGGAGGGAGAACAAGATGGTGGAGGAGTGGGTGAATGTGGACTACGTCTCTCTCCATGGACACATACACCTTCAGACACAGACGTGCATGCAGAACACCAGCTGAGAGCTGACGGGAGGAACTTGCCGGGGGAAGAGAATATATAGAACCACGCAGAACTCGGCAGGAGGACCGAACCAGGGGGAAAAACCAGAGTGTTAGCAGGACTGCACCCGCCTGGATCTTGGTGGGTGGGGGCACTGAAGCAGGGGTCCGATTCCCACATCGGGGCGATTGTCTGAGTCAGAGGAGACACATTTAAGGCTAGAGTGAAACAGTGGATCTGGGACAGCTTGAATGGAAGGAGAATCAGACAGTCCTTGCCACAGCCATACACACCCCAGACAGGGATGCAGATCCCCTGGAAGGCGCAGCAGCTGGGAGCTGGAGTTTAGGGATTGTGGGGCAATCCCAGAGCGAGGGCTGCTGTTGACTGTGGAGAGACGGATCGAGGGGATGTGAGGGAGGAGATCGTGGTGGAAAATGCCTGTGAAGGAAAGCCAGGCAGCCATGGAAGCAAGGCGATACTCCTGAGTCACACGTGGGGGTGGAGCCATCACCATAGCCTCTCTCTGGCCACAGTTGGCTCCTGAACAATAGAGAGGCTGGCCCATCAAATGCCTGACTCACTGAACTACAGAGTAGGACCCCACCCAGGGTGCCCCTTTAAGTGCCTGATGAGCTGAACTACAGAGAAGGACCCCAGCCAGGGAGCTGTCTAAGTGCCTGAAGGGTGGAGCTATGAAGAAAGACTGGCCAAAGAGGCCTTCTGATCGCCAGCTACAAAGAGGCTCGAAAAAAGACTCCGAAGGACTCTGATAGGGCTTCCCTGATAGCTCAGTTGGTAAAGAATCCGCCTGCAATGCAGGAGACCTGGGTTTGATCCCTGGGTTGGGAAGATCCCCTGGGTTGGGAAGATCCCCTGGAGAAGGGAAAGGCTACCCACTCCAGTATTCTGGCCTGGAGAATTTATGGACGCTCTAGTTCATGGAGTTGCAAAGAGTCGGACATGACCAGGCAACTTCCACTTTCACTTTCAGGGCCATAACTCCTGCGGCTGAGGCAGTCTGTGTCCCTGAACACTTGGCGCTGCCAGGGCCCCCGAAAGCCAAGCAGCTGCACCACCTTCACACTCAACTCTCAGCAGAGCTGACACAGGCAAAAAAATCTTGCATCTATGCATGCAGGCTTGCATCGTGTCAACTCTTTGCGACCCTGTAGACTGTGGCCTGCCAGGCTCCTCTGTCAGGAGGGTTCTCCAGGCAAGAATACTGGAGTGTGTTGGCGGATACTGGTTGCCATACCCTTCTCGAATACTGTATTTCCTGGTGCCCTAGCCGCAAACTCCCCTGAGTACCTGGTGCTGCCAGAAACCCTGCAACCCAAGCAGCTGCACCACCTCCACACGTGGTCCTCACAGGGGCAAACCCAAGTCCTCTAGGGAAGCCTCAGGGGCAGACCCCACATTTGAAGACCACAGGGACAGTGTGACTAAGGAAGAAGACCCCAAAGCCTCCCACCGGCTGTACAAGCTGCAGATTAAATCCACACGATCAACTAGGCAGACTCTGTGTCTATGGAATATATAAAAGGATTTTGAGAGCTCCCATGAAAGAAAACGTACTATTTCTGATAGGTGGGGACATTGGAGGGAAGAACACACAGGAGTAGGACCAGGTTAGAATCTGAGCTGCCCCCACAGCAGGTCTAGAGATCAGTACAGTGTTGGAGGGCATCCCAGGGAGGTGAGGTGGACTGACTCCCAGCGAGGGAAAGGACTCTGACAGCAGTGAGTCAAGAATTTATTATTATGTTTATGTTATTCTTATCTTTTGACTTGCTCTGTAGATTCTGTTTTGACTTGTTCTGTAGATTCTTTTGGATTCTTTTTTTCTTTTTTTTCACCCGCTGTTTTGTTGATTTTATTGGCACCATGAAATCTAATTAAGCTTTTGAGTTTTTTGTTCCTCAGTCACATTTTTTATTGTTGTTATAAACCTCTGCCTCTACATTGGGCTTTTGCAGTCTATGGAGTTCCCCCCTACCCCTGTTTTTTTTTTTTTTTTTTCTTTCCTCTTTTTTAAAAAATTTATTATTACTATTCTTATTTTTATACATTTATTCCTTTGTTTGCTTTTCCTACTGTTCTTTTCCCCTTGCAGTTAATCTTCACTGTATATAAATCCTATCTACCTCTATTTAACTTTGCATATCTATTTTTTCTTTCTTTCCTTTCCTCTCAACATATTTGCTAGTTTTATTTTCATTGCTTTATCCCCATTTGGCACCTTGCTTTAGTTTTATTTTCCAGTTTGTGCTTTAGTCAGTTTTGTCTTAACTGGTAAATATGATTTTTGGTTTCCTTTGTTCACCAGGTCAATTTACTTTATTTTTGTTGGACTGTTTTGACTTTGCTTATGGGTGTAAATGTATTGTGCATATTCCATCATTTTAATTATTATTTGCCTGATTTTGTAACTGCCATTTGCTGGGGCTCATCTTTGCTTTCTCGTTTTTGGGTATTTGTTTTTATCTCACGTAATGCCATAACAAACCACTTGTGGAATCTTTGTTCCTGACTAGAGATCAAGCCCTGAACCTTTGGAGTGGGAGCACTGACTCCAAGACTATAGACTACCAGAGAGCTAACCCCAGGGAGTATCAAATAGCGGGAACTCACACAAAGGAAAGCACTTGAAAAGGACCCAGCGTCACCCACCGCCAGTAGCACCTGTGCAGGCTGCCTCATCCAGTCAACAAACAAAACAAAATACAAACCCAGTCATCAGCAGACAGGGTGGCCACCTCACTCAGCCTTGCCCGTCAGAGGAAAACAAGCAAACAAAAAAGCTCACACCAATCTCACCCTATATAAAGCTTACACAAACCACTGGACCGGTCATAGGAGGGCAGAAACCAAAAGGGAGAAAGAATTCAACCTTGAAGCTGGGGAAAAGGAGACCTCAGACACAGTCAGTTAAAAAAAATAATGAAAAGGTAGAGAAATACCACACAAATTAAGGAACAAACCAGAAACACAGATGTCCAAATAAATGAAGAGGAAATAGGCGAATTACCTGAAAAAGAATTTAGAGTAATAATAGTAAAGATGATCAAAAACCTAGAAAACGAAATGGTGAAAATGCAAGAATCAATTAACAAAGACCTAGAAGAATTAAAGAATAGACATACAGAGACAAACAATACAATTACTGAAATTAAAAATACTCTGGAAAGAATCAATAGCTGAAGCAGAAGAACGAATCAGTAAGCTGGAAGATAAAATGATGGAAATAACTTCTGAAGAGCAGAATAAAGTAAAAAGAATGAAAAGAACTGAGGATAGTCTCAGAGACCTCTGGGACAATATCAAACACACCAACATTCAAATAATAGGGGTCCCAGAAGAAGAGAAAACGAAAGCATATGAGAGAATTTTTGAAGACATTATAGTTGAACATTTCCCCAACATGGAAAAGGAAATCAAGACAATCAAGTCCAAGAGGCACAGAGAGTCCCATACAGGATAAACCCAAGGAGAAACATGCCAAGACACATACTAATCAAACTAACAAAGATTAAACACTAAGAGAGAATATTAAAAGCAGCAAGGGAAAAGCAAGTAACATACAAGGGAAATCCCACACATTGAACAGCTGATCTTTCAGCAGAAACTCTACAGGGCGGAAGGGAATGGTGGGATATATTTAAAGTACTGAAAGGGAAAAATCTACAACCAAGATTACTGTACCCAGCAAGGATCTCCTTCAAAATTGATGGAGAACTAAAAAGCTTTTCAGACAAGAAAAAGTTAAGAGAATTCAGTACCACCCAACCAACTTTACAACAAATGTTAAAGGGACTTATATAGTCACGAAATACAAGAGAAGAAAGAAGATCTACAAAATCAACCCCAAACAATTAAGAAAATGGCAAAAGGAGCATATATATCAATCATTACTTTAAATGGATTAAATGCTCTAACCAAAAGACACAGACTGGCTGAATGGATACAAAAACAAGACCCATATATATGCTGTCTACCAGAAACCCACTTCAGACTTAAACACACATATAGACTGCAAGTGAGAGGATAGAAAAATATATTCCATGCAAATGGGAAGCAAAAGAAAGCTGGAGGAACAATCCTATATCAGATAAAACAGACCTTAAAATAAAGAAGATTACAAGAGATAAGGAAGGACATTAAGTAATGATCAAGGGATCAGTCCAAGAGGAAGACATAACAATTGTAAATCTCTATGCACCCAACAGAGGAGCACCTCAATACATAAGACAAACACTAACAGATGTAAAAGGAGAAATGGACAGTAACACATTAATAGTAGGAGACTTCAACACCCCACTCACTCTAATGGACAGATCATCAAAACAGAAAATCAATAAGGAAACACAAGTCTTAAGTGATAACATTAGATGAAATGGATCTCACTGATATTTTCAGGACATTCCATACAAATGCAGAAGAATACACCCTCTTCTCAAGTGCACATGGAACATTCTCCAGAATAGACCACATCTAGGGTCTCAAATCAAACCTCAGTAAATTTAAGAAAATTGAAATCATATCAAGCATCTTCTCTGACCACAATGCTATGAGTCTAGATATCTATTACAAGGAAAAAAAAAAAAAACTGTAAGAAACACAAACACATGGAGATTAAACAATACATTTCTAAATAACCAACAGGTTACTGAAGAAATCAAAAGGGAAATCAAAAAGTTTCTAGAAACAAATGACAGTGAAAGCACAACAATTCAAAACCTATGTGATGTAGCAAAAGCAGTTCTCAGAGCGAAGCTTATAGCAGTACAACCCTACCTCAAGAAACAAGAAAAACATCAAACAGACAACCTAACTTTATGCCTAGAACAACTGAAAAAGAAGAACAAAACCCCCCAAAATTAGTAAAAGGAAAAAATCATAAAGATTTGAGCAGAAATAAATGAAAAAGAAATGAAAGAAAGAATTGTGAAGATGAATAAAACTAAAAGCTGGTTCTTTGAGAAGATAACCAAAATTGACAAGCCTTTAGCCAGACTCATCAAAAAAGAGAGAAGAATCAAATCAACAAAATTAGAAATGAAAAAGGAGTTTACAACAGATGAGGCAGAAACACAAAGGGTTAGAAGAGACTATTATGAACACCTATATGGCAATAAAATGGATAACCTGGAAGAAATGGACAGATTCTTAGAAAAGTTCAACTTCCAAGACTGAACCAGGAAGAAATAGAAATTATGAACAACCCAATGAGAAGACATTGAAATTGAAGCTGTGATCAAAAATCTCCCCAAAAACAAAAGCCCAGGATCAGATGGCTTCACAGGAGAATTCTATCAAACATTTAGAAAAGAGCTAATGCCTATCCTTTTAAATCTCTTTCAAAAAATTGTGGAGGAAGGAACACTTTCAAACTCATTCTACGAGGCCACCATGACCCTGATACAAAAACTAGACAAAGACAACACACAAAAAGAAAACCACAGACCAATATCACTGATGAACATAGATGCAAAACTCCTCAGCAAAATTTTAGCAAACAGAATTCAGCAACACATCACAAAGCTTGCACACCATGATGAAGTTGGGTTTATTTCAGGGATGCAAGGATTCTTCAATATATACAAATCAATCAATGTGATACACCAATTAACAAATTGAAAGATAAAAACCGTGTGATAATCACAAAAGATGCAGGAAAAACCTTTGACAAAATTCAGCACCATTTATGATTAAAATTCTCAAAAATATGGGCATAGAAGGAACCTATGTCAACATAGTAAAGGCCATATATGTTAAGCCTACAGCATACTTTATTCTCAGTGATGAAAAACTGAAAGCATTCTCCCTAAGATCAGGAACAAGACAAGGGTGTCCACTTTCACCACTATTATTCAACATCATTCTGGAATTCCTAGTTACAGCAATCAGAGAAGAAAAAGAAATAAAAGGAATCCAGATTGGAAAAGAAGAAGTCAAGCTCTCACTGTTTGCAGATGAGATGATACTATATATATAAAACCATAGAGATAGTATCAGAAAATTACTAGAGCTAATCAGTGAATTTAACAAAGTTGCAGGATACAAAATCAACACACAGAAATCACTTGCATTTCTATATACTAACAATAAAAAGTCAGAAAGAGAAATTAAGGAATCAATCCCATTCACCATTGCCACAAAAAGAATTAAATATCTAGGAATAAACTTACTTAAGCAGAAAAAAGAACTGTACACAGAAAATTATAAGACACTATTGAAAGAAGTCAAAGATAACATAAACAGATGGATAGATATTCCATGCTCCTGGGTAGGAAGAATCAATATTGTGAAAATGAGCATACTACCAACACAATCTACAGATTCAGTGAGATCCCTATCAAATTACCAATGACATTTTTCACACAACTAGAACAAAAAATTTCAGAGTTCATATGGAAACACAAAAGAACCCGAATAGCCAAAGCAGTCTTGAGAAAGAAGAATGGAGCTGGAGGAATCAACCTTCCTGGCTTCAGATTATACTACAAAGCTACAGTCATCAAGACTTGCTCAAACTCATGTCCATTGAGTCGGTGATGCCATCCATTCATCTCATCCTCAGTCGTCCCCTTCTCCTCCTGCCCCCAATCCCTCCCAGCATCAGGGTCTTTTCAAATGAGTCAGCTCTTCACATCAGGTGGCCAAAGTATTGGAGTTTCAGTTTCAACATCAGTCCTTCCAATGAACACCAAGGACTGATCTCCTTTAGGATGGGCTGGTTGGATCTCCTTGCAGTCTAAGGGACTCTCAAGAGTCTTCTCCAACACCACAGTTCAAAAGCAGCAATTCTTCAGCATTCAGCTTTCTTGATAGTCCAACTCTCACATCCATACATGACTACTGGAAAAACCATAGTCTTGACTAGATGGACCTTTGTTGACAAAGTAATGTCTCTGCTTTTTAATATGCCATCTAGGTTGGTCATAACTTTCCTTCCAAGGAGTAAGCGTCTTTTAATTTCATGGCTGCAATCACCATCTGCAGTAATTTTAAGCTAAGCTAAGCTAGCTAAGTCACTGTAGTCGTGTCCGACTCTGTGCGACCCCATAGACGGCAGCCCACCAGGCTCCCCCGTCCTTAGGATTCTCCAGGCAAGAACACTGGAGTGGGTTGCCATTTCCTTCTCCAATGCATGAAAGTGAAAAGTGAAAGTGAAGTCGCTCAGTCGTGTCTGACACCTAGCGACCCCATGGACTGCAGCCCACCAGGCTCCTCCGTCCATGGGATTCTTCAGGCAAGAGTACTGGAGTGGGGTGCCATTGCCTTCTCCAGCAGTGTTTTGGAGCTCCCCAAAACAAAGTCAGCCACTGTTTCCACTTTTTCCCGGTCTATTTGCCATGAAGTGATGGGACTGGATGCCATGATCTTAGTTTTCTGAATGTTGAGCTTTAAGTCAACTTTTTCACTCTCCTCTTTCACTTTCATCAAGAGGCTCTTTAGTTCTTCCCTTTCTGCCATAAGGGTGGTGTCATCTCCGTATATGAGGTTATTGATGTTTCTCCTGGCAGTATAATTAAGATTCACCAAGTCTCTATTTAAATATGCACCCTGTGATAACGCACATGCTGTGCTGAAGGAGACATATTTGAGGAGGTGCATTCCAGAACTGTTGACCATGACAGTAGAAAAAATATGTATATTAAAGAAGGGAAATAAAGGTTTACACAATATCCAGCAGCTGTGAACATAAATAGGCTTCCCTGGTGGCTCAGATGGCAACGACTTGGTCTGCAATGTGAAAGGTTTGATCCTTCGGTTGGGAAGATCCCCTGGAGAAGGAAAGGGCAAAAATTAATCTGAACATAATTGTTCATTTATGTTCATAAATGAAATGAACATAAATGTGTCAGATATTCATGTGCCAAAGAGGATACATCCTCAAACAGAGTGCCCAGTGAAGAAAAAGCATGTTGCCAAGTGATGAGTAGTTACCATTTTACTTGTGGGTGGGAAAGAGGGACAGTTGATCACTGAAATGTAATTCTGGGAACGTAGGTGACGTGCTTGCTGGAGAAATGTAGGGATGGGCTGGGTGCTATATAACGCCTATTGTGATAGATGATTTGCATTGAGAATCATCTGCTTTACATGTGGTTTGTCTACAGAAACACCGAGACACTGACAGCGTCTGTGCTTTGTCTTCCAGGCTGAGGCTAACCCAGGTGGGAGCGGATTCCTCGCGTGCCCCTCTATCCACTGTAGTCTAACCAATCACACCTCTGAAACTTCCCTTCTGGAGCCCAACAGTGGCTTCCTCATCGCCTCCTGATGGTCCCCTCTCAGTCTTTACAGTGAATTTTCTGAAAGACTCGTCTCTTGCTGAGTCCTCTTTCTTGGAATCCTATCTTCAGCTGTCCTCCACACCTCTGACCTTCTCTCTCAAACTCACTTCCTGTGGCCACCCTTAGCGTTAGTCCCTCAGTCATGTCCGACTCTTTGCCACCCCATGGACTGTGGCCCCCAAGGCTTCCGCGTTCATGGGGTTCTCCAGGCAAGAACACTGGAGTGGGTTGCCATGCCCTTCTCCGGGGGATCTTCCCCATCCAAGGATGGAACCTGGGTCTCCTGCATTGCAGGTGGGTTCTTTACCATCAGTGCCATCAGGGAAGCCACCAGGTTTCTTCATTGCCTGGGGATGGACGTCAGGTGCTCTCTGTGTTCTGCCTGGTGCTCACCCACCCCAGCAGCAGCTTCCGACGAGGATCCCTGGCCCACTTCTCTCAGCTCCGTGCCATTCTCTCCCCTCCCTCCCACTCCGTTCTCCATCCTCTCCACAGCTCCCATCTCCAGAACCATTCCTGCAGCCCTTCCTTTCATTAGTTTTGGATTGACATTTAGCATTCTAATGGATTATTATAGCTTAATGAAGGACTGATTAATTCCTTGAAAGTGAAAAGAAAGTGAAATCGCTCAGTCGTGTCTGACTCTTTGCGACCTCATGGACTGTAGCCTACCAGGCTCCTCTGTCCATGGGATTTTCCAGGCAAGAGTACTGGAGTGGGTTGCCCTTTTAGTTAAAATTTTATTGTATAGCTTCTCGCCTTATCAGAAAAATGACACTGCCTCCTGCCTCAGCTTTTATGGGTCTTTGCTAATGTTTCACTAGGATGAGTGTATCTTTGGAACAGAAAGAGAGCCTTTTCTTTGTGCATCAGCTAGGAACCACTGACTGCTGGCCTCTCAGATTTGGATGAAGGCTCTTGATTCCATTTGCATGTAGGGATGGTCACATGATGTGTTTAATCATCGTATTTTTATGGCTTCCTAGTGATTCATTGTTCAGAGAAAGGGTTCTCAGCTATTTTCTAGGATTTGGCCCTGGGCTTAGTGAAGGGTGTGGACCACGGTGGTAGAAGCAGGGACTAAGCGACAAGGGAGGTTTGCAAGGATCCTTTACAGTAGGTGACAAATGACTTCCTGAATCTCATCCCATCAGAGACCATGACAGCACTGTACATTTCCCTCTTCATGGCTTCCAGAAGCAGCCTCTGTGTTCCTAGAAATGATGCTGGCTTTAGCACATATCTCACCAGGACCTCCAGGGACAGCTGTCAGCACCACCTTCAGTTCCTCAGTGATCCAAGCAGGATAGCATCAACTCCATAGACTCCGGTAAGTATCTAGTATTGCACAAGAGATGCCTGGCTCTAACTCGTTGCAGTGATGTCCTCCCTGTGTGTGACGGTCACTTGGCAGAATATCCGAATTATCTGTACTTCCTGTCAAAGATGTATTGCTCAAATCAAAGAATTTCCTTGAATTTTGATTTGTAATATTATTTCATTTGTATGTATGTGATTGTTTGAAAATATTTTTTAAAATTGCTGACATACTTGAGTTTTGCACTAGCTAATTAAGGTCATCCAGCAGTTTAGGCAGGGGAGTGTGAGGGGCTCCTTTCTGCTCTCAAGCAGCATGTCGGATTCCTAGGACGTGCGCCGTGGTATACCTGAAACTGAGGCTTAAAACCACTGGCACTCATTCTCCCTCTCTTCTGAACGCCTGGGGCCTAAAATCAATGTGTTCTCAGCACACACTTCCTCTGAAGGCTCCAGAGGAGAAAGCTTTGCCTCTTGCAGGCTCGATGGTCCCTAGAGTTCCTGGGCTTGAGCGTCTGTCTTTACGTGACTCTTCTCTGAATGTCTCTTCTCTTCTTCTGAGGATCCTAGTCATTGTGTTAGGGTCCACCCTGAGTCAGTATGATCTTGTGTTAAGTAGTTATGTCTGTGACTTACTTCCAAATAAGGTCACAACCTATGATTAGGCATGAATTTTCTTATGTGGAAGGGGGGTGTTTTCGTCAATCCAGTACGATCAGCCATCCTATAAGCCAAACTAAAAAGTTTTATGAGTTTGGAGAGAAGTCATGGAAGTAATTTTGGTGTGTATTATTCAATTAATGCATAAAATGTATTTTTAACAGTCTGGTCAAAAACATTTTTTCCTGTGATAGATAGACTCTTCATTTGGTGGTGGTGGTGGTTTAGTCACTAAGTTCTGACTCTTGTGACCCCATGGACTGTAGCCTGCCAGGCTCTTCTGTCCATGGGATTTTCCAGGTAAGAATACTGGAGTGGGCTGCCATTTCCTTCTCCAACTCTTCATTTAGTTTATCTCTAGAAACGTTTGCTGCTGCTGCTGCTTAGCCACATCAGTCGTGTCCGACTCCGTGCGACCCCACAGATGGCAGCCCACCAGGCTCCTCTATCCCCGGGATTCTGATTCTTAAAAGAATGAAATCATGCCATTAGCAGCAACATGAATGGACCTAGAGATGATCGCACTGGGTGAAGTAAGTCAGACAAAGGAGGAGAAATACTGTATAACACCTCATGTGCAGAACCTAGAAGAGACAACACAAATAAACTTGGTTATAAAACAGAAACAGACTCAGGGACTTGGAGAAGGAACTTAGGGCCCAGGCGGGAGGGCTTGGGAAGGGACAGTCAGTGCGCTGGGGAGAGAGGTGCACACTACCACATCTAAAACGGATAAACAGCTGACTGGTGCTTGGAGCACAGAACCTCTGCTCACTGTCACCTGCAGCCTGGATGGGAGGGGAGCTCGGGGGAGAATGGAAACGTGTGTGTGTGTGGCTGAGTCTCTTCACTGCTCCCCTGAATCTATCACAACGTTGTTTATTGGTTATACCACAATACAAAATAAAAAGTTTTAAAAAGTGTTATTTTAATTTAAAAACTGCTATTAACAAAGTTCAGTATTCTATGTTAGATGTGGAACAAGTAAGTGTTTAAGAGTCTACATCTTTATCTTAAATGAAAAAGCACAGAGAAATTATGCTTTGAAAGTGTTAGCTGCTCAGTCGTGTCTGACTCTTGCAACCCCGTGGACTGTAGGCCGCCAGGCTCCTCTGTCCATGGCATTTCTCAGGCAGGAAGACTGGAGTGGGTACCATTCCCTTCTCCAGGGGCTCTTCTCCATCCAGGGATCGATCCTGAGGCTCCCGCATTGCGGGCGGATTCTTCACCGTCTGACCTCCAGGGAAGCCCTAACTAAGCTCTGATTCATCTCACTAACAGATGATATTGGAGTAAAATGCTTTCATGTTTAGTAATCGTTTATCTTTTTTTGGTGTTTTTTGTTTTCATTTCCCATGATCATGTTGCTCTAAGTGTTTCAAAGGTCTCTTTTGTATTGAGATGTAAGTAAATTTACTCTTTAAAAGATTGTCACATAGAGAAATGACATAACATGCACTCTTCCTGTTCAGCTGCTTTTTTGCACAGTGTAGTGTGTAGGAATTTTATCTATGTCACTGTAGGAATCAGAGATTTCTGTTCTTTTGTTTCTATAAAAGTTCCGGGAAAAAAAAAAAAAAAAAAAAGCAAGCTCCGATAAAAGTTTGAGGCTTTGCCAGCTTTTCAGCCATTATGACGGAGAAGGCGATGGCACCCCACTCCAGTACTCTTGCCTGGAAAATCCATGGATGGAGGAGCCTGGTAGGCTGCAGTCCATGGGGTCGCTAAGAGTCGGACACGACTCAGCGACTTCACTTTCACTTTTCACTTTCATGCATTGGAAAAGGAAGTGGCAACCCACTCCAGTGTTCTTGCCTGGAGAATCCCAGGGACGGGGGAGCCTGGTGGGCTGCCGTCTCTGGGGTCGCACAGAGTCGGACTCGACTGAAGAGACTCAGCAGCAGCAGCAGCAGCAGCAGCAGCCGTTATGAATAAAATTTCAATGAACATTTGTATGCTAGTCCTTTTGTGATGGTGGTATTCACATCTCCTGGGTAAAATCAAGTCATGGAATTACTAGATTGTCTGGTCAGTATACATTTGACTTTACAAGAAAGTACCAATATGAGTATCTTGCACACTTGAGAAAGACTTTCTCTAGAAGGACATTGCTCAACCATGGAGATTTTTAAGTTTTCTGGAGGAACATCACCCAGATAGCAGTGTTAGGACACCGTAGCCTCCTGTCCCCCAAAGAGATCAAGAAGGAGACAACTCTTCTTGAACAAAAACAGCTCACAAAGAAGAAATGGTAATGATGTGATGTGGCAGAGGTATCAGTGTGAGCTGGGATGGTGATCACTTTGCAGAAAATCAGTGGGTCAGATCCACACGTTGTCCACCTTCTTGCTCAGTGTTATGGGTCAGTTATATCTTAATAAAGATGGAAAAATTAAAATTATAAGACTGTTTTCCAAAGTGGTTGCAGTTTTTGTATCTCTACCAGATGTATAGGAGAGTTCTGACTGATCCACGTTCTCTCCACATGGGGTTTGAACAGCCTTTTTAGCTTTGGCCAACCCAATGGGGACCAGGTGGTATCCTGGGGAGAGGTATTTTGTATGAACATGAGATTCTTTATTAAACTTCTATTATCTGTATTTTTATTTTTTAAACCACATAAATATTTTCACTATGTTCCATTCAAAAATAACGTTATTGATGTATGACTGATGTAGAAAGTGCTGGACATGTTTAACGTATACAACTTTGTGAGTTTTGAGATGAGAATGCATCTGTGAAACCATCACCCCAATCTGTGTAGTAAACGTGTCTGTCACCTCCAAAAGATTCCTCCTGGCCTAAGGAGAGCTATGTTTTAGGAAATAGATACTGCTAATACTTGACATTTAAGTATTTGTGTATTTCAGGGTCACGTGCAGGCCTGCCCTTCTTCTCACTGTATACTCCCCCAGTCTGATCCCATTCTTGCCTTCAGCTATGATTACCACAGCTCTCTCAGTAACTCTGTTATCTGTCTATTCCTGGTATTGTCTTCCTAATCTAATTAGAGATTCAGTTCGTATTCCATCTCTGAGTTCTGGACTCTTATATTTAAGTTCTTAACACGGGTTATAAAGCCTTTCACACTCTGGTAACAGTCCACCTCTTCAACCTCATCATGCTCTACTATTTTGAATTTTTATATATGACCATATCTTTCTAAATTACCTTTTCTATGTGTGGTGGTTCACTTAGACTTTGTTGATAAGAAAAAAAAGGAAAAGCAATGAACGACATGAATAAATCATTGTTTTATTGATAATGTATTTCACAAAATCAAAAACTTTAGACATGTAAGTGTCCCACATACCACCTAAATTCAAAGAAATGTGAGTGCCTAGGTGAAGAGTATATATGATTTACAGTATATATTTTTTAGTATATGTAACTTTTAAATAAGAGCTATGATATTTGAAGCTTAGTAGAGATAGAGTATAGAAATAATCTTTTCTTATTAATTTATTTTAAGTGGAGGCTAATTAGTTTACAATATTGTGGTGGTTTTTGCCATACATTGACATTAATCAGCTAATCTTTTAAAATATATTGAACATTTTGTGCAGAGAGGAGTTATCACGGAGAGTTAGAGTCCGTTTACATGTTTGTAGAAGGACAGCGATAGACAGACGTCATATTCATATTCCACCAGTACATGCTCAGTGGTGACTGTGAGATGGAAAGGAAAACGCATCCAAGGGAACCTGTTGCACCAGCATTCTAGCTCCGGGAACAGCTCTCTGAATGTCCCCGAGTGTGGCCGCTGCCCAAGGACGTCTAAGGGGAAGAGACTCGGCCACAGAAGAGGATGCTGTTGGTCTTGATGTGCTTGATGAGGAACAGGAAAGGGTGATCGCAGCGGAAACTCTCTCGAAACGGTGCTGATAAGACACGAACACCCACACCGGTAGCAGCCGCGGCCTCCGTGCCCTCCTCGGTCACCTCCACAAAGGACTTGTGGAAGACCTTTGACACCACCAGATCGCGTCCCCCGGTCATGCCCGAGAAGTCGGCCACCCCATCACGGAAGGCGTCCACCATCCCCAGGGCTTGCAGTGTGGGCACGAGGTCATAGCTCTCTTCCACTTTAAACCGAGGCAGGTATAAGTCCACTTCTCTCTTCCTCATATTCTGTGGGCTCGTCCACGCTATTAACTTCTCAGCAGTGAGCTGGTCTTCAAGCTGTAACAGTGGAAAAGGAACAACTGTCAGGATTCTCATGGTCATGGAGCCCACCTAACCTTGGATTGAAATGTCTGGGAAACCTTTATTTTAACAGTAAACATGAATACAGGAGATTCAGTTTATTAGATTTTCTCTGAGGAGGAAACAATAACAGTCCTGAATATATATCATATGATCAAATAAATGTTTTTATACATTTATAACTTTGCTCTTTCTATGTATGTATGTACACTATATACGCGTATACAGAAATGTCTATACACATGTGTGGATGTGTGTTATATAAACATGCACACAGAAATGAAACAACATGTGTTTCATGTGAAGGTCATGTCTGACACTTTGTGACCCCATGGTCTGTATCCCTCCAGGCTCCTCTGTCCATGGGATTTCCCAGGCAGAAATACTGGAGTGGGTTGTCATTTCTTCCTCGAGGGGACCTTCCTGACCCAGGGATTGAACCCGTGTCTCCTGTGGCTCGCACACTGTAGGCAGATTCTTTACCATTGAGCCACTGGCACCTACTCCAGTACTCTTGCCTGGAAAATCCCATGGATGGAGGAGCCTGGTAGGCTGCAGTCCATGGGGTCGCTAAGAGTCGGACATGACTGAAGTGACTTAGCAGTAGCAGTAGCAGTAGCAGATGTTATTATTTTTTTTTGTTCTATGCTGCCAGCCAGTACTACCAATCTATGAGCAGCCCACACAAGCACTGAATCACTGGAAATGTGAGCAATGGCATGGAGCACTGTGAATACCAGGTTTTACCTCCTGCAGACCGTCCACTTCATTGGGCAGCAGCACCAACATGCTTAGCTCTTCGCCTTTGTACGGGATTTCCAGGATCTTGGCTTGCACGTCCTCCAGTGACACGAACTTGAAACTATTGGTTTGTTTCATCATCCGCACAGGTTTGCTTGTATCCTGCAGTAAATTCATGTGCAAAAGAATGCCAGGTGAGCAGTAGGCCAGAAAAAAAGATAGTATTATTGAGACACCAAACTCAGCCTCCTAAGAGATGATCTGGGAAATTTGTGTCTTAGAGATAAGAGTTTCTTCAAGGAATCCCAAGTAAATAAAGTTTTAAAAAAGGACAAGAAAATAAGCCTTGACAAATTCTATCTTCTATACGAGTTATATATTAATTACTATGCGTTTACATTTCACAGTGCATGTAGCTACACTTGGTTATACACGTAAATTACAGACAATACCTTGTTCAGCCAAAATTTTTCCTCTGCAGTATGTTCTTCCTTAAATTTCTGGTTCCACTGCCCTTTGAAGTAGACGGCGTTCACCAGAACCAGAGCAGTAGAGCTGTCGAGAGAGTCTTTGGGAAATAGGTCCTTGATTTTTCCTGCAAAGACAGAAAATCAAAGGTCTGTCATGAAAGGCACGAGTGGTTGATCTGTCAGATGCGTTGAAGTTACAAGTGATGATTAAATATTGACACGTCAGCCCGTGAGGGACTCCACGCCCAGCGGTTCACCAGGTGAGGCTTTGCTCACAGCCCGAGCCTGATGGAGTCGCCCTCATGCAGACGCCCCTGCTCCTGACTGGGAAGGTGTTCAGTCTGTGTGTGTGGGGACATCAGTCATTTCACAAGGAATCCTGATGAACTGATTTCTGATATTTAAGATGCCATGATATTTCTATGATACTTAAGATGCCATGCTGTGCTAAGCCTCTTCAGTCTGTGAGCCCACGGACTGCAGCCCACCAGGCTCCTCTGTCCATGGGACTCTCTAGGCAAGAATACTGGAGTGGGATGCCGTGCCCTCCTTCAGGGGCTCTTCCTGACCCAAGAATTCTGGGTCATCAATTCTGACAATACCTTGTTCATCAGAACTGATGAACAGGTCATCAATTCTGAAGAACTGATTTCAGCTGACCTTTACTGGTCAGTTTTCTTCTTCCCTTTCCTCCCTTCCTGTTCCCTCAATAGCTTTGTCTCTTGTTTCCATTCCCTGTCTTCTTCATTCTGCACATTGAGTTGCTGTAGGTTAAGCCTATGTTTCGGAAGGGAGGTAGGATATGGTTCATGGGATGGAGACGTCCAGCCCCTCCCTGGGTGGGAGGACACTGTGACAATCCAGTGGGAGGGGGACGTGGGCCAGGACCCTTCTCCTGCAGGTGGTCATTTCTGCAAGAAGGATGGTGTAACGGAGAGCGGCTTGTTTCCCAGTTAAGAAAGCAAAAGTGGACTCTTCATATTTTCTCTTAGGGATTATAACCCGGAAGTTACGCCTTTAATTTAGAAACAACTTATGAATCAACCTGAAGTCTGAGCAGAGACTTGGGATCCACAAGACACTGTAATCCAGACCCAGCTGTGCCTGCAGGGGGCTGGCCCTGGGAGCACCCCCACCAGTTTCTCTCCGCATGACGTGGACCATCCACCCCCTGCAGGGCCTCCCCCTGTTCCTAAAGCCCGGTCAGGGTCCAGCACCATGTTCACACACAGTGGGGACTCAGCCGGGATTTGTAATGAGTGACTCTCTCATAACCTACCATTGGTTTGGCTCTCCACCCAGGAATTAATCATCTTTCGACTTTCCTCTGCAGCATTTTTAAAATCAGCAGATTCCACACTGGCTAGGTAAAATTTCTGAACATTATCCATGTATTCCTATGACACGAGCAGGAAGGAAGCAGGAATGAAAAGTAATTTATCAGTAACTATGTAGGTATTCCCAAATTAAATGTGTTAAATCCTGATCAAGCAGAGTTCACAAGCCAATCCCTAGCCCCCCTCACTGGTGTGCTATCAACCTCTGGACACTCCAGCGGGTGCGGTTGTGGTCGGGGAGCCTGGCGCCCCTGGGAGTAATGCCCCCATGTGGGTCCCCAGGCTCCTCTGCACCCCCCCGCCCCCATTAGGAGATGTGGCCCGAGGACCCGGGATGCAGACCAAAGGCGTGACAGACCAGGAAACTTACCTGGAGAAACCGAAACTCCTTTTCTCCGTAGAGCCTGTTGGCGACACTCAGATCATAGGCATCAGTGGATTTCTTTAATTCCATCAGAAGCTTTTGAAAGTGATGATGAACATTTCCTGGCCTTTCAACCTTCAAATGTCGAAAAGTGAGCTCATTGGAATCTCTGTCAATGTGAACTCTACACCCCCAGGGGTCTGTTGGATCCCTGTCTGGAGAGGGGTATCCCCAGGGATGATGGTTGTGGTTATTTCCCCTAATTGGCGCGTGTTACTGGAATTAGCTTTCCTAATCTTTACATTAAATCTTCCAGGTAACTCTCTCTTCCTGCTCTAACACACTCCAACCTTTTCTCTGTTGAACTAGAGATGCATCAGCATTCCATTATTGCACTGTCTCTCAGTCGTCTCCAGCGGTTAGGGTAAAGGTCTCAGCTAAACATAAGCTCCTGGAGGCCTGGAGCCATAGAGAATTTCTAAGTCACCAGCTGTGTGAGAACATGAACTCTGATGTCGTCCTATGTTGTGATTCGATGCCCTGTTATATCCTTTGGGGGATTACCTTCGAAGACCTGTTGACTGTGATCTGTGGCTCTTCACTGTGATGGCCACACTTCCCAGTGCGGGAACAGTGGGTGCCAGATAGCCTGGGAACAGCTGTACCTCAGCATCTCTAAGTCTTCAGTGCCATTCGCATGAAGACAGGAGAGCTCAGAGAGCTTAGAAACTTCTCCAAGGAGATACAGATAACTTTTTCAAAGTCTCAGTTCAGAATCTCTCACTTTCTGGCTAAGAGTTTTAGACTATTTAGATAAACCGTAGCTCTCATTCATTTTCCAAAATACTCCATAATACACTTGATCGTATGCTTATTGCTCTTAATCTAAGAGCTAATTAAGTCTATGCAATTATAGGAACATATTGTGATTAATATACTCATTTATTCTATATAATAATATATAACCTTTATGAGAGTTTCCAGAGTTTACCAGAGTTTACCAGCGTTTACCAGAGTTTCCTGGCCCTGCTGTCCTATTTGAATGTATTTGGGTGCGATGCAGCAACCCTTTTATTGCCCCTGGCTAATTGGGATGGAGTCACTGTGGCTGAGAGCCATCGTATTTTTGCCATGTTCCTCATTCCTGAAGAGCAGATCACTATTTGAAGCTCCTTCAGGTTTCAGAGTCCCTGATGTTAAGCATATGCTTCTCTCCTTTCAGAAAAACAAAGATATGAAGTAAATAAGTGAAGGGAAGGGAAGGGAAGTGAAGTTGCTCAGTCATGTCTGACTCTTTGTGATCCCACGGACTGTAGCCTACCAGGCTCCTCCGTCCATGGGATTTTCCCGGCAAGAGTACCGGAGTGAGTTTCCATTTCCTTCTCCAGGGCATCTTCCTGACCCAGGGATCGAACCCAGGTTTCCCTCATTGCAGGCAGATGCTGTGCCGTCTGAGCTACCAGGGAAGTAAATAAGCATGTAATGTGAAATGAGAGGGCTTTCCAGGTGGTGCCAGTGGTAAAGAACCTGTCTGCTGATGCAGGAGACATGAGAGATGCTGGCTCAGTCCCTGGGGTGGGAAGATCCCCTGGAGGCGGGTACGGCAACCCACTGCAGTATTTTTGCCTGGAGAATCCCACGGACAGAGGAACCTGGAGGGTTACAGTTCATGGGGTCACAATGAGTAGGACATAACCGAAATGATTTCCCACGCGCACACACGGGAACTGAGAAACAACTCTCTCCAGTTTGCCTAGCATGACCTCTAAAAATGGACTTTTCCCAGTCTATCTGAAATCCCCAGTTTAAGCTACGACCCTCTTGGACATATGACCCTCTCTACATCCAATGCTCTCTGACTCACGGGATTTCTTGTCGCTGTTCCTCTTGGCTTCTCTGTGATTTCATTGAAGTGAAGGACCTGGAGAAGACGGAGTGGGACAAGGAGTCTGTAACGATCTATACACATCAGAGTAAGTAAAAAAGAAAGAACGGAAGGACAAAAGAATACCCACAAACAAAACTATATACCAAATAACCGCCCCTCACGAGACAAACTCAAGAGGAAACAAAAAGCACACAGAAATGTTCAGTGAAAGCTTCATCCTTAAAAAACACAGTCTGTGTGTGGAAAACACAAAGCTGCTTGAGCGCTGTCCACTTTAAAGAACCGTGTCTCGTTTCTCATTCATCATTGAGGAAACATGTAAAGAGGTCTCCCGTAGATTTTAGTCAGGGCCTCACTTCCAGTGAAGTCTTCCATTAAAGCCTCACCTTTGGTTGTTGGGCAACTGGAGGGCTTCATCCCAGCCCCCAGAGGAAGTCCAGGCACAGGAAGCAGGTGGGGAGCCCTGCGGGAGAGTGCGTGCCCCTCTCTGTGCCCACCCAGTCGTGGGGCTGCTTGAGCTTCCCGTGGGACACAGGGACAGCAAACCTGTGGTCATCTGCACAGCAGCCAGCAGACAACCCATGCAAACCTGTGCGGGAAAGGCAGCTGCCACCTGCCTTCTGCATTTGTGATGCGGTGTTTTCTTGGGCCCCTAAGTAAGTCATGGCTAAGGCTGACGAGATACTTAAAGGGGAATAGAAGATATTTTCCTTCTTTGATTGTCTGATCTGATGGAACAGATCAATTCCAAGGTGGATGATTGCTTCACCGAGGGAACTCATGGTGGCTGGATGTGGTCTGGGATTCCTGGAAGAGCATCAGACGCATTTTATCATCACTCTAGGGAAGGAAGGTAGTCTGTAATACTGTAATAATTTTTTTAAATGCTGTATATGTGGGGTGGGTGATTCTGGCAATCAACATTTCTCCTCTTCTTACTTTTGAAGCCTTTTAAAATGAACAGTATGCATTTCATAATTAGAGGACTATTGAAATTAGTTTTTAAAGAACATTTGTGAAAAAGTAATAGAATATCTTTATCTTTTCCTCCTTAGTGATTACATTAAGACTGGGTAAAAAATGATTCATAACAGACACCAGGCAAAGACTGTTGTGGTAACATTCAGCCATCTCCTGTTAGGCACCTTCCTCTATAGTAGGATCTTACTTGAAGGATTTGTGGGTCTTGGACATCCTACCCCTGATCACATGTGCTTCCAAAGAAGCAAGGTTTTTTGGGAAATAAATAAATAATCTAAGAACTAAATCAGGAGAAAAAAAAGGTGTTTTACTTTTGCTCTGGGAGAATAAGTGAAGTACCACCATACCAAAGAAATATTAATAGAAGCAGCGTAAAAAAAGACCATGAAAGTGAAAGTGAAGTCTCTCAGTTGTGTCTGACTCTTTGTGACCCCATGGACAGAGTCCATGGGATTTTCCAGGCAAGAATACTGGAGTGGGTTGCCATTTCTTCCTCCCGGAGATCTCCCCTACCAGGGATTGAAGCTGGGTCTCCCCCATTGTAGGCTGATGCTTTACCATCTGAGCCACCAGGGAAGTCATAAAAAAAGAACATAATCCTTTTTATTGTCAGAAAGGATTCATGGAGTTACACAGAGCTTCTGGAAGCACTTACCTGTGTTCCTGGAGGAGGTGGGCAGGCGGTCTGCAAGCCTGTGTGCCGGGAGCGCTCAGCCCTGGATATATCCCTCTCTATCCGCCTCCAGTGCCTCAAAGCAGCTGGTATTTCAAGTAGATCAACTTTTGATTTCTTTACCAGGTACTGTCACATTTATAAGCACAAAGTCTTTGTGAGTGAAGATTAAATGATTGTCCAGTTCCTGTACTTCTTTCTCATCCCAGAAGAAACTGAGAACTGTGATCACTAGCTCCTGTCAACCACCTGTAGGCGTCTAAACCAACGACAATACAGCTAAGCCCCGACTTCTTACATGCCCTGATCCATTATTTCCAAACAGATACAAGCCATAAAAATCTGTCTTCTCTTACATGTTGAATTGCCCTTAAGACCACTTCTAACAAAAATGATTAAATAGCTTACATTTTCTATTTTATGTTCTGAGAGCTGGTCCAACCTGACGATGTCCTTGAGATTTATTCACATAACTAGAAAAATATTTCAAACTTTCAGTTTAAGAGATACTGGCAAAGTGTCTCAGCCATGTGTGGAGAATAGGTATCAGTTGCCTTCCCCAAAAAGCGGGACCTGGGCTGCGGTCCTCCCTGTGACCCATCCTCCTGACAGCCCCCCAGCTGGTCCCCGAGTTCTAATATCAAAGGAAAGCTCTTTTTCCTGAGAGAGTTGCCTGCTCTCAGGAGGAACAAGATGTAAATAAACAGGGGTCATTTGGGGGGCAGTTTTCTCATTCTTAAACAAAGATGTATCAGAAAAATAAATTGAGGTCCATTATGAAGAGATGGGAATACCAGACCACCTGACCTGCCTCTTGTGAAACCTATATGCAGGTCAGGAAGCAACAGTTAGAACTGGACATGGAACAACAGACTGGTTCCAAATAGGAAAAGGAGTACGTCAAGGCTGTATATTGTCACCCTGCTTATTTAACTTCTATGCAGAGTGCATCATGAGAAACGCTGGGCTGGAAGAAGCATAAGCTGGAATCAAGATTGTCGGGAGAAATATCAATAACCTCAGATATGCAGATGACAGCACCCTTATGGCAGAAAGTGAAGAGGAACTCAAAAGCCTCTTGATGAAAGTGAAAGAGGAGAGTGAAAAAGTTGGCTTAAAGCTCGACATTCAGAAAAGTAAGACCATGGCATCCGGTCCCATCACTTCATGGGAATTGGATGGAGAATCAGTGGAAATTGTGTTAGACTTTATTTTTTGGGGCTCTAAAATCACTGCAGATGGTGACTGCAGCCATGAAATTAAAAGATGCTTACTCCTTGGAAGGAAAGTTATGACCAACCTAGATAGCATATTCAAAAGCAGAGACATTACTTTGCCAACAAAGGTCTGTCTAGTCAAGGCTATGGTTTTTCCTGTGGTCGTGAATGGATGTGAGAGTTGGACTGTGAAGAAGGCTGAGCGCTGAAGAATTGATGCTGTTGAACTGTGGTGTTGGAGAAGACTCCTGAGAGTCCCTTGGACTGCAAGGAAATCCAACCAGTCCATTCTGAAGGAGATCAGCCCTGGGATTTCTTTGGAGGGAATGATGCTAATGCTGAACCTCCAATACTTTGGCCACCTCATGCGAAGAGTTGACTCATTCGAAAAGACTCTGATGCTGGGAGGGATTGGGGTCAGGAGGAGAAGGGGACAACGGAGGATGAGATGGCTGGATGGCATCACTGAGTTGATGGACATGAGTCTGAGTGAACTCCGGGAGTTGGTGATGGACAGGGAGGCCTGGCGTGCTGCGATTCAGGGGGTCTGGGAGACTCGGACATGACTGAGCGACTGAACTGAATTGAACTGAACTGAACAGAGGTTTTGTTGTTGTTGTTCAGTTGCTAAGTCGTGTCCAACTCTTTGCACTCCATGGACAAGCTCCTCTGTCCTCCACTACCTCCCAGAGTTTGTCCAAATTCCTATTCATTGAGTCCGTGATGCTGTATAACCATCCCATCCATGCTGCCCCCTTTCCTTTTTCCTTTCAATTTTCCCAGCCTCCAGGTCTTTCCCAGTGAATTTATAACAGATTCAAAGGCAAAACGGATGTGGTAACATCCAGCCATCTCCCATCAGGTACCTCCGTGCCTTACTTGAAGGATCTGTGGATGCTGGACAGCCTACCCCTGATACACGTGCCCCCGAGGGAACGTGGGTTTTCTTTTAGAAATAAGTAAATTACCTGTGGACTAAATCAGGAGAAAAAGTTCTTCTGTGGCAGAATACGTAAAATACCATCATACCAAATGAAATATTTAACACACGCACGATAAAACATCACATTCATTATTATTTTCAGAAAGGACTCCTGAGTTAGCGCAGAGCTGCTGGAAGCACTTACCTGTGTTCCTGGAGGAAGCAGAGGTGGGCAGGCAGCCTGCAAGCCTGTGTGCCGGGCGTGCTCAGCCCTGAATATATATACCTCTACCTGCCGCCACCCGTGCCTCAAGGCAGCTGGTATTTCAAGATCAACTTCTGATTTCTTCACCAGTTACCTTCAACTTCATGAGGAAGAAGTCTTTATGAGTCAAGACAAGATTATTGACCAACTCCTGTAAGTCCTTTCCTTCTGCAGAAGAGATTGTGCCCTACCATCCATGCTCATGGGAAACGCATGTACATGCCTTTCTGACACCTGTGACAGTACACTTATGTGGCAGCTTCTTCACGTGCCCTGAGGAACGAGGCCCAGCCAGAAATAACTCTTAAAAATCTTTCTTCTCTTGTTAATACATGTTGACTCGTGTTTAAGACCACTTCTAATACAAACAATCGAAAGCTGACATTTTTTAAGTTCTGAAAAGGCTGTTTCTTTAAAAATATCTTGTATACCCGGGAAAATAGCTCAGTGTCTCAGCTGAAGAGAGATTGGCAAACTGTGTCAGCTGTAGGTGGAGACCAGGCGTGATCTGCCTCCCCTCGAGGCTGGACCCTGGCGCGGTCCTCCCGGTGACCCCATTGTCCTCGTGGTTAATCCCAGCTGTGCCCTGATTGCTAAGGTCAGAGGGCAGCTCATTTTCCGCAAACTCACTTGCTCTCAGTGAGAAGAACAACGGATACAAACAGGACCCATTTTAAGGGCAGTTTTCTAATGTTTTTGTACGAAGATTTCTCAGAAAAGTAAATAGCTTGAGCTCCAGAACTACAACATTTCTCCATCATCCTGATCTGCAGCACACCCACTTCCGATTCATGACCAGAACAACAGAGTCAAATGTCTGTAAGAAAAAAAGAAAAAAATGTGTTCTTTGAATGGCATGGCTGAGTCTCATCACTGGAGTCTCATCTCTTCAAGCATCTGGTGTTCTTGTAATAGAATAATATTAAACACTGCTGACTATTTCCTGAGGGGGTTTTGTATTCACCCATTTTCCTCTTTAGTACCATATTTAGGTTGGTCTACATCTGATAGATAGAGTGCCTGATGAACTATGGAATGAGGTTCATGACATTGTACGGGAGACAGGGATTAAGACCATTCCCATAGAAAAGAAATGCAAAAAAGCAAAATGGCTGTCTGGGCAGGCCTTACAAATAGCTGTGAAAAGAAGAGAAGCGAAAAGCAAAGGAGAAAAGGAGAGATATAAACATCTGAATGCAGAGCTCCAAAGCATAGCAAGAAGAGATAAGAAAGCCTTCTTCAGCGATCAGTGCAAAGAAATAGAGGAAAACAACAGAATGGGAAAGACTAGGGATCTCTTCAAGAAAATCAGCGATACCAAAGGAACATTTCATACAAAGATGAGCTCGATAAAGGACAGAAATGGTATGGACCTAACAGAAGCAGAAGATATTAAGAAGAGATGGCAAGAATACACAGAAAAACTGTACAAAAAAGATCTTCAACCCAGATAATCACGATGGTGTGATCACTGACCTAGAGCCAGACATCCTGGAATGTGAAGTCAAGTGGGCCTTAGAAAGCATCACTACGAACAAAGCTAGTGGAGGTGATGGAATTCCAGTTGAACTATTCCAAATCCTGAAAGATGATGCTGTGAAAGTGCTGCACTCAATATGCCAACAAATTTGGGAAACTCAGCAGTGGCCACAGGACTGGAAAAGGTCAGTTTTCACTCCAATCCCAAAGAAAGGCAATGTCAAAGAATGCTCAAACTACCGCACAATTGCACTCATCTCACATGCTAGTAAAGTAATGCTCAAAATTCTCCAAGCCAGGCTTCAGCAATATGTGAACCGTGAACTTCCTGATGTTCAAGCTGATTTTAGAAAAGGCAGAGGAACCAGAGATCAAATTGCCAACATCTGCTGGATCATAGAAAAAGCAAGAGAGTTCCAGAAAAACATCTATTTCTGCTTTATTGACTATGCCAAAGCCTTTGACTGTGTGGATCACAATAAACTGTGGAAAATTCTGAAAGAGATGGGAATACCAGACCACCTGATCTGCCTCTTGAGAAATTTGTATGCAGGTCAGGAAGCAACAGTTATAACTGGATATGGAACAACAGACTGGTTCCAAATAGGAAAAGGAGTACATCGAGGCTGTATATTGTCACCCTGCTTATTTAACTTATATGCAGAGTACATCATGAGAAACGCTGGGCTGGAAGAAGCACAAGCTGGAATCAAGATTTCCGGGAGAAATATCAATAACCTCAGATATGCAGATGACACCACGCTTATGGCAGAAAGTAAAGAGGAACTCAAAAGCCTCTTGATGAAAGTGAAAGTGGAGAGTGAAAAAGTTGGCTTAAAGCTCAACATTAAGAAAGCGAAGATCATGGCATCCGGTTCCACCACTTCATGGGAAATAGATGGGGAAACAGTGGAAACAGTGTCAGACTTTATTTTTTGGGGCTCCAAAATCACTACAGATGGTGACTGCAGCCATGAAATTAAAAGATGCTTACTCCTTGGAAGGAAAGTTATGACCAACCTAGATAGCATATTCAAAAACAGAGACATTAGTTTGCCAACAAAGGTTCGTCTACTCGAGGCTATGGTTTTTCCTGTGGTCATGTATGGATGTGAGAGTTGGATTGTGAAGAAGGCTGAGTGCCGAAGAATTGATGCTTTTGAACTGTGGTGTTGGAGAAGACTCTTGAGAGTCCCTTGGACTGCAAGGAGATCCAACCAGTCCATTCTGAAGGAGATCAGCCCTGGGATTTCTTTGGAAGGAATGATGCTAAAGCTGAAACTCCAGTACTTTGGCCACCTCATGTGAAGAGTTGACTCACTGGAAAAGACTCTGATGCTCGGAAGGATTGGGGGCAGCAGGAGAAGGGGACGACAGAGGATGAGATGGCTGGATGGCATCACTGACTCGATGGACGTGAGTCTGAGTGAACTCCGGGAGTTGGTGATGGACAGGGAGGCCTGGCGTGCTGCAGTTCATGGGGTTGCAAAGAGTCGGACACGATTGAGCGACTGTCTGAGATTGTTTTCCCCATTTCACAGATAACAGAAATGAGCCACAGAGTGGCTGAACAGAAGCCCAGGTGGTGAAATGTCCAGGTGAGCGCTCCAGGCAGGTAGCTGGTTCCAGGAGCCTGTGCGTGTATCCACTCCCCACAGGGAGGTGTAGACAGACTCCGGGTCTTTACTGACAAATCTCCTTGTGTTTAGATGAAAAGAAGCTGCGTCTTCTGCCTTCTCAGTAGAGATCATGTTCTCCCACAAAATATAAAGGGGTGGGAATGGGTCCCTAATTTCTCCTCCAAGGACACCACAGTCATTAGGGAGGAAGGCAGGGTTTCAGATACTCTTTTAGGGTTGTGTAAAATGGCAGTTTCAGTGTGGACATATGTTTTAATTTCTTAGGCATATACTTAAGAATGAAATCTGTGGGTCAACGGTAAGTTTACACTTGACCCGTTTAATTGGTTGAATTTCACTCTCTGATTGATTTAGAAGAACTACCAGACTGCCTTCCCCAGCAGCTGCACCATTTTACTTCCAGCAGGTTAGGAGAAAGCACGTGTGTGTGGGCTCCAATCCTCTCCTCACCCCGGCACTCAGTACTGCCCTTGGTCCAAGTGTGCAGTCCCAGCACAGCACCCACTCACAGGAAGCCTCACCCACCTCAGAGTCCCAGAAGCACAGGGATGGAGACACGAGCTGGAGGAAGGGGAGACCTGTGTGCCTAAACCGGAAAGGTGATTCCTGAGCTCAGCCCTGCTGCTCTTAGGGCTCCTCCTGGTTATGTGTCCTGACCCCCGAATGACACTGGAGGTCAAAGACCCCAGAGCTGAGACTGGGTGGGCTGAGCGAGGATGGAGTCTGCTGGAGTCTGATGGGAAGCTGAGTGTAAAGAAGAAGGAAATAGCAGGAGAAAAGATCCAGGATGGAAAACAACAAACATGAGGAATAAGAGCTCCCAGTCAAGGCTGCGTCACGGGCGCTGTCAGAGAGCAGGGAAGCCCCCGGGCCAGAGCAGGGTGAACGTCTTTGGGTTCAAAGAGAAAGGGCTCTGAGCCCAGAGACAGAAGTAAGGAGCCCCGGCTGGGCCTGGAGGAAGCCCAGGGGACAGAGCAGGAGTCGAGGACTCAAGAGAACCACTGACTGAGCTGATTCCTCCTGTGAGTAAGTTACCGAGGTTGGTGGTACAGAGGCTGGCTTTGAGGAAAAGCAACTAACTGATGAAGATCAAGATTTTGTTCTGGAGGAGGAAATGGCAACCCACTCCAGTATTCTTGCCTGGGAAATCCCAGGGACAGAGGAGTCTGTCGGGCAACAGTCAGTCCATAGGGTGGCAAAGAGTGGGACACGACTGAGCATGTATGCAAAGCAAAGGATTTTGCTTAAATTTAGAGGGAACTTTGGTTAGTTCAAATAAGAATCCATATCACATCCTGGTCCCCCTCCTTTTCAAAAGTGCTCCTGGCATGTATTAGACAAGGTGAAGACACCACGATGTCACACAGTGTCACAGGACACTCAGCACTTCTCAGACGATTCTGCAAGTCAGTACTTGCCACCCGTCTTTGGGTATTTTCTAAATATACCAACATCATTGGCATCATGAATCCCAGAATCCAATAAAACTGAAGAGGAAATGACATGTCCAGGAACCATCCCACATATTTCTAATACCTGTGTAGGTTGCTTCAAAATAGCTCCTCTGATCTCCTCCTGTTTTCTTCCTTCCTTGTGAAGGGCGTGAAGGTTCACCTGCTTTGCTGAGGTGCACATCCTAGGGGGCATTTTATCTCTTCCTTCTTATTACGCATGTGGTCATACCCATCTGCAGGTAAACTGGTTACTTGAGAAAACCCTTCAAGCTTTCAATAACAGGATATCTGCCAATTACTGTTTTATTTATTTATTTTTTTAAATTTTGTTTTATTTAACTTTACAATATTGTATTGGTTTTGCCATATATCAAAATGAATCTGCCACAGGTATACAAGTGTTCCCCATCCTGACCCTCCTCCCTCCCCATACCATCCCTCTGGGTAGTCCCAGTGCACCAGCCCCAAGCATCCAGTATCGTGCATCGAACCTGGACTGGCGACTTGTTTCATATATGATCAATTACTGTTTTAATATTCCCATATAGATACAGATCCGCACAATGTAAATAGCATCTGAACAGGATGAATCAGATTTACCTTAATGTCCCTTAGTTGGGGAATGGTCTTGTCTGTAGGTGTGTCATGGCAGACTGAGACAGTTCATTCTCACCACCCGTCTCCCCATTCCCATGCCTCCAGTTCCACTCGGGACCGTCATCCTACTCTTTGCTTAGCACCATCCAACCCTCTCTCACATCTCCTGTCTCTAGAACCATTTCTACAGCCCTTCCTTTCAGCAGTTTTTGATTGACATTTAACATTCCAATTGATTTCGTGTGTGTTTGCTACGTCACTTCAGTCGTTTCCCACTCTTTGTGACCCTCTGGGCTGTAGCCCACCAGGCTCCTCTGTCCATGCAGGGTCTCCAGGCAAGAATACTGGAGTGGGTTGCCATGCCCTCCTCCAGGGGATCTTCCCAATCCAGGGATTGAACCTGGGTCTCTTATGTCTCCCGTGTTGGCAATCTGGTTCTTTACCACCAGTGCCAACTGGGAAGCCCCTTGAATTGATTAAAATTATATATTAAGGAAGGACTGAGTAAGTCCTTAGTCAAAATTTTATTCTATAACTTCTTATCATATCAGAAAGATTGCACTGCCTCCAGGATTCGCTTTTATGGGTCTCTTAATTTTTTGGTAGAATGCAGGAAGAGAGAGACTGTTCTTTGTGCATGAACTAGGAATCACTGACTCTTGGTCTCTTACATTTGAATGAAGGCTTCTTGATTCCATGTGAATGTAGGGGTGATCACATAATGTGTTTGATTATCTATTTTTATAATTTCTTAATGATTCACTCTCCATTCATTGAGTTCTTAATTATGTTCCATGACTTAGTACTGAGCTTAGTGAAGGGTCTCTACCACAGTGCTAGAAGCAGGGACTTAATGACAAGGGAGGTTTGCCAAGGCTCCTTTACATTTGGTGGCCACTGACTTCCTAAGCCTCATCCTCTGAGACAAACTCTGAGACCATGATAGCACCATCCTTCCCCACCCCATGACTTCTGCAACCAGCCTCTGTGTTCCCGGACGTGACTCTGGCTTTAGCACATATCTCACCAGGACTGCCAGGGACAGCTGTCATCAGCACCTTCAGTTTCTCAGTGATCCAAGCAAGAAAACATCAACTCCATAGACCCCAGTAAATGTCTATCATTGCTCAAGGATGCTTGGCTCTAACTCGTTCCAGGGATTTCCTCCCTGCATCTGATGACCACCTGACAGAACATCCTAATTACCTGTACTTCCAGTGAAAGATTTCTGGCTGTTTTAAGAAATAAAAAACGGGGAGATGCCGGGAGCCGGCATATTGTATATTGAGTGCAGCACTTTCCACAGCATCATCTTTCAGGATCTGGAATAGCTCAACTGGAATTCTATCACTGCCGGTAGCCATGTGAGGAGCTCCGCCCCTGGCAAAGGTCATGAGGAAGGAGGCTTGGCATACGCAAAGGCGGGATCAAGCCTCAGGAGTCTCCCTGGAAATTCTTGAGCAATCTACCCCCAAAACCAGAGTCTGCCTACTTTCTGCTTTGTGCTTTCACCTGTCCCCCACTACCTCTCTCTGAAAAAAGAGTTAGCTTACAGCTCCAGTTAATAATTCCTGGGTGTGACAGTGTTTCAACCTACAAACTCCCTTGGAAGTCCTCTAGCCTGCCTGAATAGGTTTTTCTGGCCACATGTAATTGCTCAGAGCCTCCAAACTGTGAGAGGCGTGAGATGTTCTAAACTGTCTAAATACAGATTCCTTTGAGCAGTCAAAAGATTGATTAGAAATTGTATTGGTGAAGGGATTTTCACTTGTTGGGCCAATATTTGCTGCTAAGTCTCCATATCCCTTACCTGCTGTGTCCCTGGCAGTGTATTGATTAATATAATTGGTGTAAGTAGTAGCTTTAATGTTTGTAACCTGGGACCCTTGAGTTAATTCTTTTTCTTGTTATAGCCCACCACTCCTTTGCTCTGTAGGAATGCAACTTTATCTAATGCTTTTTGGAGGCTGGCACCTGACTTTAGAATAATCACCTTTAGAGGAAAAGGCCTCTGGGCCAGAAGATGATGCAAATCACCTAAACTTTTGCATATGATAAGTTTGCAGGAAGAAAGCCTGGCTTACTGCATGACTCTACCCCTTCCCCCATTATCGTCTATGCATAACTTAAGGTATAAAAACTACTTTGGAAAATAAAGTGCGGGCCTTGTTCACCGAAACTTGGTCTCACCATGTCGTTCTTTCTCTTACCTTCTGGCTGAATTATTCAGCCTCTTTTCTCCACTGAATTTCCTCACTGAGCGATCCTTATTCTATTACTCTTTATATCCTTAATTAACGTTTAATTAAGCAGTTGTTTCCTGATCCTCGCCAATGCCGTCCCCGCTTCGAATTCCCTGGATCCACCGGGGCTGGACCCCGGCAAGATTTGCTCCTGAAATTCAGGGCATTGCATTGAATGTTGATGTAGAGTGTTGTTTTGATGGGGCTCATGTCCTTCTTTGAATGTATTTTTGATTGCTGAAATGGTTGACTTTTTGCTCTAGTAAACTACCGTAACTTAACAGTTTAGGCACGGGAGCGTGAGAGGGCACTTCTCTGCTCTCCAGGCACTGTGTTAGGTTCCTAGGACCTCTGTCGTGAGCGGCCCACACTGAGGTTTCAAACCACCGTATTCATTCTCTCCCACTTCTGGAGGCTTGAGGTCTAAAATCAGTGTGTTCTCAGGACCACACTTCCTCGCGAGGCTCTCGGGGAGAATTCTCTTTACCTTTTCTACTCCCTGGTGGTTCCTCGAGTTTCCGGGCCTGTGCCTCTGTCTCGACATGACCGTCTTCCCTGTGTCTCTTCTCTTCATATAAGGGTCCAGTCATTGGATGAGGACCCAGCTTGATTCAGTACGATCTTATGTTAACTAGCTATGTCTATGATCTATTTACACATAAGGTCACACTCTGTGATTAGAAATAAATTGGGGGGGTGTGGGGGGCAGAGGAAGTTCTGTTCAGTGCAGTACCACCAGCGATCCTATCAGCCAAACTAAACACTCGTAAGAGTCTGGAGAGAAGCCATGGCAGTATTTCTCCATGACCACGAGACATTTATCTGTATCCATGCGATCCTGAGCAAGCCTGCGCAGCGCGGACACTGAGAGCTCAGGACACGAGGCCCTGGAGCAGCGGGGCCGGCGGCGGCGTTGGAGCGGACGCGGCGCCGGGGGGCGGCGCGCAGGAGGCGGTCAGGGCCTCGCAGGGCCGGCCTGCGGGTGTGGGCGGCTCTGTCGTGGCTCCGGCGGTGCTTCTCCTCCCCAGAACCCAGAAGGGTGAGGAGAGATGCGCTCTGGCTTGTTCCTGGTTTCAGGGCCACTTCTCGTGGCAGCAGTTCAGAGCCCCAGGAGGTGAAGTCCTCGTTTCAAGGGTGGAGATGGGAGGGCAGCGCGGGAAACTGGCTGCCCCGGCAGGGGCTTTTCCTGAGGCCTTCCTGGAGGCTTAGCTCCAAAGCCGAGGTGTATTTAATGGTGGAGCCCTGCTGACCCAGCTCCCTTGTTTAGATGCTGTGCGTGTTTGGTGAGAGAGAGAGGCAGAGAGAGAGAACGTGTAGGGAGGCAGGGAGAGGAAAAGAGGGGGAGAGAGAGAGAGGTGGAAGGGAGGGCGGTGCAGAGGGAGGCAGAGAGACTGAGCCCCGGCGGCGGACCGGGGTCCTGGACCGTCACAGCTGAGGTTCCAGCCCCTGCGTGAGGCTGGAAGGCCCCCAACACACCCCTTGGAGCCAGCTTCCAGGTGCCTATGGAGGCATTATTACTGTCCGAAGCTGCAACATCTCAAGGGCCTGTGTTCTGTCTCCAGTCTTAGCTAGCTGAGAATCTCCTGCGTTCACAGGGGCAGGTTTCCCAACCTGCCCACATGTCACAAAAGAACAGTGAGCTTGTCGCCTCCCTCAGATCTTCCTGATGAGACACGCCTGGGAGCAACCAAGACAAATCTCCTTTACTGATGGATCAAGACTGCACAGGCCCACTCACAGGGCTTCTGCTTCCCTGGCTCATAGAGATTCCTGTACGCTGTGAAGAGTGCAGCATCCGAAGGGCAGTAGTTCAGCTCAGAACAACCTGTTCTGAAGATAAGATAAGGCAAGGTGATGGAAGGAGTAATGACAACTTTTCACTAACAACATAACTTCTCAAATCTTTCACTGTTTTCAGATTGGGATCTTTTGGAGACCCAACCAGAGGAGCCTCTGGAAATCTACTCAAACTAAATGTGATATTTCTACCTATGAGTTTACACTGGACACATTTTTATGTTATTCCTGATACTTATTCAAACACAAGGAAATACCAAAACTCTGGAGTGTTTAATGGTTATATAGTTTTAAGATACGTTGGGTTAAACCCATGAATGAAACTTATAAAATTTCTTGCCAATACAGTGTGTAGTAATCAATTAATATACAACCTTTGTGTTATTAATCCGATCAAAATTTCTTCTCTTATGAAGGTGATTCCTCATTTGTTTCATCTCTGGAAATGTTTAGTGATTCAACCTGCCAATAGCAAACTTAAGACTCTACGTTAGCCACACAACCAATGAGTGTTTAGCGGTATACATCTTCGTCTTAAGTGAAATAGCACAGGGAAATTATGCTCTGATCCATCTCATTCAATAAAATACTCGCTTTCATATTTAATAATTGGCTATCACTTTTTGTATTTTTTACTATTATTTCCTATGATCGTATTGTTATAAGTGTTTTAAGGTCTCTTGTATTGAGATGTAACTACATTCGTTGTCGATTAGTCGTTCGGTTTATCTGACTCTTTGCGACCCCATGGACTGACTGTAGCCCACCAGGCTTCTCTGTCCGTGGGATTCTCCCGGCAAGAACACTGGAGAGGGGAGCCATTCCCTTCTCCAGGGGACCTTTCCAACCCAGGGATCAAATCCATGTCTCCTGCATTGTCAGGCGGGTTCTTTACCACTGAGCCACCGGGGATGCCCAGCTACATTTATCCATAGTTTAAAATTGTCATCTGAGGGGATTACATAACACGCACTCATTCTTTTCAGTTTCTTATTTGCACAGCACAGCAGGTAGGAGTTTAATCCATGTTGTCAGTAGTTTTTTCCTTTTTATCTCTAAGTACTATTCTTGGGTTTGTACTTTCCTCCACCTGTTTTGTTCACCTGTTAGACACTTGAGGTTTTGCCAGCTTTCTGGCCATTACGAATAAGGCTTCAGTGAACATTTGTGTCTTAGTCCTTTTGTGGTGGATGTATTCATATCTCTTGGGTAAAATCAGGATGTGGAATTACTGGTCTGGTAATAGTCTGGTCAACTTTTAACCCTGTAAGAAAGTAGTGATATGTGCCACTTTGTGTACTTGAGAAAGACTTTCTATAGAAGTGCATTGCTCAGCCAAGGAGATATGTGGTTTTCTGGAGACATCACCCGGATGGCAGCATAGGAGACCCCAGCTTCCCCTCCCCCTTAGAGATCAACAGTGTGACAGCTGTTCTTGAACAACACACCTCCCGAAAAAGAAATGGCAATACTGTGATGAGAGAGTGTGAATGATGTATGAATGATGAATGGTGTATAAAGAGCTGTACGTATTTAATGTATGAACGTCAGGAGTTTTGAGGTGAGTATATATCTGTGAAACCATCATGCCAATCTATGTAATAAACATATCACCTCCAAATGATTCCTCTTGCCCTGAGAAAAGTTATGTTTTGGGGAATAAAATAAAAAATGATTTGGAGGTGTAATATCACCTCCAAATGATTCCTCTTCCCTGAGAGAGCAGTGTTAGTGCAAGCTGTGCTGGTGGTCACTTTGTAGAAAATGAGTGTATCAGATTTGTATGTAGAAAATGAGTGTACTGCATGTTCACCTTCAACTTACTCAGTGCTATGGGCCAATAATATTTTAATAAAGATGGAAAAAATAAAATTGCATGACTATTTTCCTGAGTGGTTGCAGCTTTTGTATCCTTACCAGTGGTGTGGGAGAGTTCCGGTTGATCCACGTTTTCTCCACACAGGGTTTGACCAGTCTTTTAATTTTAGCTTTGTGCAATCCCATGGGCACAAGTTGGTGTCCTGTGGTGTCTGGTGTTGTGTTGTTTAGTCACTACCTCATGTCCAGCTCTTTTTTGAACCCAGGTGTCCTGCTTGGCAGTCAGATTCCTTATCACTGCACCACCAGGGAAGCCTGTCCTGTGGTGTATATGCATTATATTCTTTATTAAGCATCTATTTTCTTTATGTTTAAAGTCACACATTGATTTGTATTACTTTGTGTTCAAAAATAACTTTCTTCATGTATGAATGATGTATAAAGAGCTGTATGTATTTAATGTATGAACGTCATGAGTTTTGAGGTGAGTATATATCTGTTAAACCATCATGCCAATCTATGTTATAAACATATCAGCTCCAAATGATTCCTCTTGCCCTGAGAAAAGTTATGTTTTGGGGAATAAAATTTGTCAGTTCTTTGCTTTATGGGTTGGTGGACTTCAGGGTCACTTGTCAGCCCTTCTTCTCACTGGATGCTCTCCCAGTCTTATCCCATCTCTGCCTTCAGCCACAATTACCATATTTCTCTCGGTAGCTCTAACATATATATCATCTGTCTTACCTACTTAGAGACTCAGTTCACATCTCAAGTCTGAGTTCTAGATGCTTATATCTAGGCTCTTACATGGGTTACAGAGCCTTCCATGTTCTGACAGCAGTCTGCCTTTTTAACCTCATCATGCTGCACTATTTTGATTTCTATGTAGGATAATATCTTTCTATATGATCTTTTCCACGTGTGGGGGGTCACTTACACTTTGTTGAAAAAAAAAGGATGAGCAACAAATGACATGAACAAGCCATGGTTTTATTGATAATGCACTTCAGAAAATTAAAAAATTTAGACATGTAAGGGTCCCACATACCACCTGAACTCAAATAAATGTGAATGTCTAGGTTTGAAAAGTAAAAATAACTTTTGAAATAGGAGCTATGATATTTCAAACTTAGTAGAAGATAGAGTATGGAAATAACTTTTTAAAATATAGTGAACACTTTGTCCAAGGAGGCGTTTTCATGGGGAATAGAGTAGGTTACATGTGTTTATAGAAAGAGAGAGACAGACAAACAACATTTTATCCAATACGTTATGAGTGGTGACTATACGTTTGGAAAAGAAAACGCATCCAAGGGAACCTGTTGCACCAGCATTCAAGCTCCGGGAACAGCTCTCTGAACGTCCCCGAGTGTGGCCGCTGCCCAAGGACATCTAAGGGGAAGAGACTCGGCCACAGAAGAGGATGCTGTTGGTCTTGATGTGCTTGATGAGGAACAGGAAAGGGTGATCGCAGCGGAAACGCTCACGAAACGGTAATGATGTGCGTGTAAAAACCACACCGGTAGCAGCCGCGGCCTCTGTGCCCTCCTCAGTCACCTCCACGAAGGACTTGTGGATGACCTTTGACACTGCCAGATCACGGCTCCCGTTCATGCCCGAGAAGTTGGCGACCCCACCACAGAAGGCATCCACCATCCCCAGGGCTTGCAGTGTGGGCACAAGGTCGTAGCTCTCTTCCACTTTAAACCGAGGCAGGTATAAATCCACTTCTCTATTCCCCATATTCTGTGGGCTCGTCCACTCTATTAACTTCTCAGCAGTGAGCTGGTCTTCAACCTGTAGCAATGGAAAAGGAACAACTGTCAGGATTCTCATGGTCATGGAGCCCACCTAACCTTGGATTGAAATGTCTGGAAAACCTTTATTTTAACAGTAAACATGAATACAGGAGATTCAGTTTATTAGGTTTTATCCTAGGAGGCAAAAGTAACAGAGTCCTTGATATATATTATATAATCAAATAAGTCTTCTTAAGAGATGGGAATACCAGACTACCGGACCTGCCTCTTGAGAAACCTCTATGCAGGTCAGGAGGCAACAGTTAGAACTGGACATGGAACAACAGACTGGTTCTAAATAGGTAAAGGAGTACGTCAAGGCTGTATATTGTCACCCTGCTTATTTAACTTATATGCAGAGTACCTCATGAGAAACACTGGGCTGGAAGGAGCACAAGCTGGAATCAAGATTGCTGGGAGAAATATCAGTAACCTTAGATATGCAGATGACACAACCCTTATGGCAGAAAGTGGAGAGGAACTCAAAAGCCTCTTGATGAAAGTGAAAGAGGAGAGTGCAAAAGCTGGTTAAAGCTCAACATTCAGAAAAGTAAGATCATGGCATCCGGCCCCATCACTTCATGGGAAATAGATGGGGAAACAGTGGAAACAGTGGAAACAGTGTCAGACTTTATTTTTTGGGGCTCCAAAATCATTGCAGATGGTGACTGCAGCCATGAAATTAAAAGACGCTTACTCCTTGGAAGGAAAGTTATGACCAACCTCGACAGCATATTATAAAGCAGAGACATTGCTTTGTCAGCAAACGCCCATCTAGTCAAGGGTATGGTTTTTCCAGTGGTCATGTATGGATGTGAGAGTTGAACTATCAAGAATGCTGAGTGCCAAAGAGTTGATGCTTTTGAACTGTGGTGTTGGAGAAGACTCTTGAGAGTCCCTTGGACTGCAAGGAGATCCAACCAGTCCATCCTAAAGCAGATCAGTCCTGTGTATTCATTGGAAAGACTGATGTTGAAGCTGAAACTCCAATACTTTGGCCACCTGATGCGAAGAGCTGACTCATTTGAAAAGACCCTGATGCTGGGAAAGCTTGAGGGCATGAGGAGAAAGGGACGACAGAGGATGAGATGGTTGGATGACATCACCGACTCAATGGACATGAGCTTGGGTAAACTCCGGGAGTTGGTCATGGACAGGGAAGCTTGGCATGCTGTGGTTCATGGGATCGCACAGAGTCGGACATGACTGTGTGACTGAACTGAACTGATATACTTATGACTTTGCCATTTTTATGTATATGCATGCTTGCGTGCTTAGTTGCTCAGTCGTGTCCAAATCTTTGAGACCCCATGGACTATTGCTTACCAGGCTCCTCTGTCCTTGGGATTCTCCAAGCAAGAATACAGGCGTGGGTTGCCATTTCCTTCTCCAGAGTATCTTCCCAACACGGGGATCGAACCCGTGTCTTGTCCATTGCAGGTGGATTCTTTACTGTCTGAGCTACCAGGGAAGCCCTTTATTTTTGTACACATAATACATCCGTATGTATAAATACACAAGGGCTTCCCTGGTAGCTCAGCTGGTAAAGAATCCACCTGCCATGCAGAGGACCCTGGTTCCATTCCTGGGTCAGGAAGATCCCCTGGAGAAGGGATAAGCTACGTACTCCAGTATTCTTGCTCAGAGGATCCCATGGACAGAGGAGACTGGTGGGCTACAGCCAGTGGGGTTGCGAGGAGTCGGACAAGGCTCAGCGACTAAGCACAGCACAGCAACGCACATAAAGATGCAAATGTATATGATGCACATGTATATGCAACACAGGATGGTTAAATAAAATTAACTGTAGAAGATGAGCTGTCCACTGCTTATGCTGTTTACCGATGGCATGCTCGCTTTCAGTAGACTTCTCTTGTTAATGTTCTTTTGTCCAAAATTTTTTACATAGTGCATTTACAGCTTACATCCTAATTGTATTGTTTTTTCTTGCTTGATCTATTTGTAAAATTTTTCAATAAATATTTCTCTAATCAAGTTTACGTTGCTACATAATACTGTCATTAAGCTGATACAGTAGATATCTATATTTATTTAAGTAATATCTTTTAAGCATTCACTGCATGTCAGTTCCAAACCTAAGGTAAGGTAATACAAATACATACCATTGTTTCTTATTTAAAAATTTTCAGTATTTTGAGTTACTTATGTCCAACAGCTTTTCTGTTCTTTCAACGTGTTGCTATAGGATAAAATCTTAGGAGAGATATTCCCAATGTCACTGATAATGGGGAATTTGGAGCAGGAGACAAGTATTCTGAGGACTTGTCACACTGACTGCGATATTACTTTCCCTATGAAGTTTTGATTTCCAGTGTTACCATGTATGTATTTTGAGTGTGGCAAATTTACTGCGTCTTCTGCATCATTATCAGCTGTTATAGTATCTATAGATGGCCTTTCATGGGATGTCCTTTTATGACAGGGTCTTATTGGTGTTTTTATATATTAGTTTATGATAGCAATGCTAAGAAGAAAATTGTATAATTCCCCCTCCTCCCACTTTTGAACTTCTAGAAATGAGACTGTGAATGAGTTTTGAGTACTTAGAAACTAAATACTTCCAAATTAAAAACTGGGATTCAAGATAAATCCATTTGCTCACAGTCTAAAAAACCTCTGTAAATTAGTGGGCTATAGGAAACTTTGCTATCCTGGGGGCTCAGCAAGTAAAGAATCTGCCTGCAAAGGAAACACAGGAGACCCGAGTTTGATCCCTGGGTTTGGAAGTTCCCCTGGAGGAGGAAATGGCAACTGGCTCCATTATTCTTGCCTGGAGAATCCCTTGGACAAGGAGCCTGGTGGGCTATAGTCTATGGGGTCACAAAGAGTTGGACACAATGGAGCATTGGCATGAGTATGATGGGAACTCTGTTGCTTTAATTTTCTCATTTTGTTTGTGAGTAAACTTGCAGATATTTCCATGTGTCAATTACATATGTGTTAATTTCTTCATCTTCAAATGAGTGGCCTGGATTACACCAGAGATTCTTACAGTCGTAAGATATTCATGCTTGTACCTAGGTATATTGTTTTGTCAACTGACATTCCATAGTCTCACCAGAATATTATTCTGACCTGTGGTGTGCAGATTTTTGTACACTCTTCATATTATACTGTGATACTTAGCATATTGACTCGACATTTTTGTTATGTGCTTGAGCTCTGCTAATCACTATCATCATGCTATGAGCAGCCACACAAGCACTGCATCACTAGGAATTTCGGCAATAGCATGGAGACTGTGAATACCAGGTTTTACCTCCTGCAGACCGTCTACTTCATCGGGCAGCAGCACCATCATGCTTAGCTCTCCGCCTTTGTACGGGATTTCCAGGATCTTGGCTTGCACATCCTCCAGTGACACAAAATTGAAATGATTGGTTTGTTTCATCATCTGCACAGGTTTGCTTGTACCCTGCAATAAATTCATGTGGCAAAAAGTGCTAAATGGGCATAAGTTATAAAGAAAGATAATCTTGTTCAGATACCAAACACATCCTCCTTCTAAGTGATGATCTGGAAATTTTGTGAATTAGAGACAAGAATTCCTTCAGGGGATCCCAACTAAATAAAGTAAAAAAAAAAAAAAAAAAGGCGTGATGAATTCTGTCTTCTACCTGCAGTTATATACTAATCAATACGTATTTACACCTCTCAGCGCATATGTAGTTACATTATGTTATATGCATAACTTATAGACAATACCTTGTTCAACCAAAATTTTTCCTCCACAGTATTTTCTTTCTTAAATTCCTCTTGCCACTGCCCTTTGAAATAGACAGCATTCACCAGAACCAGAACAGAGCTATTAAGAGAGTTTTGGGGAAACAGATTCTTGATTCTTCCTGCAAAGACAAATGACAATTATGACAGGGACAAGTGGTTTGTCTGTAAGTTACAAGTGATGATTAAATAGTCATACAAATCACCCCGTGAGGGACTCCATGCCCAGCGGTTCACCAGGTGAGGCTTTGCTCACGACCCCAGCCTGATGGAGTTGCCCTCATGGAAGACGCCCCTGCTCCTGACTGGGAAGGTGTTCATTCTGTGTGTGTGGGGACATCAGTCATCTCACAAGGAACCCTGATGAGCTGATTTCAGTTGGTTTTACTGGTCAGCTTTCTTCCTTCCCTTCCCTCCCTTCCTGTTCCCTCAGAGCTTTGTCTCTTGTCTACTCAACCCTTCCTTCTATTCTGTTCTTCCTCACTTTATTCTTCTATTGCTATTTTCAAATTTGAACTTAGCAATCCGAGGAAACGGGCCTGAAAGTTCTTTAGGACAAATGATATGAACATTAAAGTCTAGAACGCGTGCCCAGACACCATTCCCTGGGGTGTATTTGTCTTCATTCTCAATTTTGAGCTGCTTAGGTTAGATCTGTATTTCGGAAGGGAGTTAGGATACAGTTCATGGGATGGAGACATTGTCCAGCCCCCTCCCTGGGTGGGGAGGACACCTGTGACAATCCTGTTGGGGGGGGACGTGGGCCAGGCACCTCCTGCTGCAGGTGGTCATTTTGGCAAGAGAAGTGGTTTAAAGGAGAGCAGCTTGTTTCCCAGTTAAGAAAGCAAAAGGGAACTCTTTTCATATTTTCTCTTATGGATCATAATCCAGAAGTTAAGCCTCTATTTTAAAGGAAAATTTATGACTCAACCTAATGTTTGAGCGGAGACTTGGGATCCACAAGACACTGTCTTCCAGACCCAGCTGTGCCTGCAGGGCCTGGTCCTGGGAGCACCCCGGCCGTTTCTCTCCGCATGACGTGGACCGTCCACCCCCTGCAGGGCCTCCCCCTGTTCCTAAAGCCCGGTCAGGGTCCAGCACCGTGTTCACACACAGTGGGGACTCAGCCGGGATTTGTAATGAGTGACTCTCTCATAACCTACCATTGGTTTGGCTCTCCACCCAGGAATTAATCATCTTTCGACTTTCCTCTGCAGCGCTGATAAAATCGGCAGATTCTACACTGGCCAGGTAGTATTTCTGAACATTATCCATGTATTCCTATGATATGAGCAAGAAGAAAGGGAGAATGAAGAGTAATTTATCAGTAATTATGTAGATATTCCCAAATTAAATTAAATGTGTTAAATCCTGATCAAGCAGAGTTCACAAGCCAATCCCTCGCCCCCCCTCACCGGTGTGCTATCAGCCTCTGGACACTCCAGCGGGTGCGGTTGTGGTCGGGGAGCCTGGCGCCCCTGGGAGTAATGCCCCTGTGTGGGTCCCCAGGCTCCTCTGCACCCTCCTCCCATTAGGAGATGGGGCCCGAGGACCAGGGATGCAGACCAAAGGCGTGACAGACCAGGAAACTCACCTGGAGAAACCGAAACTCCTTTTCTCCGTAGAGCCTGTTGGCGACACTCAGCTCATAGGCATCAGTGGATTTCTTTAATTCCGTCAGAAGCTTTTGAAAGTGATGATGAACATTTCCTGGCTTTTCAACCTTCAAACACCAAAAAGTGAGCTCACTAGATTCTCTAACAATGTAAATACTGCACCCACGTAAGTCTGTTTGATCAGTGCCTAGATTTTGGTATTTCTGTGGATGACTGTTGTTCTTCCCTCGTATTTGGGGTATTTTACTGGAAATACGCTTCATAAGCTCACATTCGGTCTTTCAGGTAATCCTTTCTCCCTTCCCTAGTAGACTGCGACCTTTCCTCTTTAATGGAAATATGCTTCATAAGCTCACATTCAGGCTTTCAGGTAATTCTTTCTCCCTTCCCTAGTAGACTGCGACCTTTCCTCTTTGAACTGTGTGTGCAGCACCATTGCACTCTCGGGTGTGTCCTCACTATCTTAAACGTGTGTGTGTGTGTGTGTGTGTGTTAGTCACCCAGTCACTTCTGACATTTTGTGACCCCATGGACTGCAGCTTGCCAAGCTCTTCTGTCCATGGGATTTCCCAGACAAGAATACTGGAGTGGGTAGCCATTCCCTTCTCCAGAAGATCTTTCCGACCCAGGATCGACCCAGGTCTCTCGCATTGTGGGCAGATTCTTTACCATCTGAGCCACCGGTTAGTCCCTTGAATGTTTAGGGATCAGTTAGACTTGAGCTCCTTGAGGCCTAATGCATCGTATTGCATCTCTAAGAGTCATCAACTGTGTGAGAACATGCAATTTGTATACTGTCCTGGATTATGACATGAAGTCCTGTTATACTCCTTGGTGAGATTATCTTCTAACACTGGTGACTGTGCTCTATGGCTGTTCACTGTGATCACACATACTGCTCACACTTCCCGGTGTAGGAAGAGTGTGTGCCTGGGACACTGCGAGCAGCTGTACAGCAGCATCTCTAAGTCTTTAGCTCAGTTCACGTGAAAACAAGAGCGTTCAGAGAACTAAGCGACTTCTCCAAGGAGACAGAGCCAGGTTTTCAGCACTGCTTGTCTCAGTCCCTGGTGGGGGAACTAAGATCGTGCAGACGGCATGGTCAGCACACGAAAGGAGCCCTTCAACATGAAGCTCCTTAGACCCTCTGCTCTGAAACACATGCTTCTCTTCAGAAAACAGACGTCTGAGATCAGCATGTGACGTGGTATCAGAGACAACTCTGCTCATCTGTCTTGCCTGGTGCCCTGTGCCTGTGTGCTCTGGCGTGTCTGACTCTTGCGACCCCATGGACTGTGCCCACCAGGCTCCTCTGTCCATGGGGCTTCCCAGGCAAGTACACTGGAGAGGGTTGACATTTCCTTCTCCAGGGGACCTTCCTGACCCAAACTCATGTCTCCTTCACTGGCAGGTGGGTTCTTTGCCCGCTGAGCCAACAGGAGAGCATTTTTGCCTAGGATGTGCTCTAAAAATGGACTTTTCCCAGTCTATCTGAAATTCCCAGTTTAACCAATAACCCTCTTGGATATATGACCTCCTTCTAGATCCAGTGCTGTGTGACTCACGGGATCTTTTGTGGCTCCTCCTTTTGTGTTGGCTGCGATTTCACTGAAGTGAAGGACCTGGAGGAGACAGGGAGTAGGACAAGGAGACTTTAGAAACCTATGTACATCAGGGTAAATAAAAAAGAAATAAAGAAGGAAGGAAAGGACAAATCCAGACAAGCAAAACAAATTGCTAAACAACAACAAGAAAACCAAAAAAACAAGGGAAAACCCAAAATCAAAGAGACGTTCAATACGAGCATTTGCTCTGTAGGAAACACAAACTGTGTGTGCAAAGCACAGAACTCGCTTATAAGGAGCCACTGCAAGGATCCTGGCTAGTCTGTAACCGTTGTTGAGGAAATGTGTTAAAAAACACTAAAAACATGGATTTTAGTCAGGGCCTCACTTCTACTGCACTCTTCCATTAAAGTCTCACCTCTGGTTGTTGGGCAGTTGTAGGGGTTCATCCCAGCCCCCAGAGGAAGTCCAGGCACAGGAGGCAGGTGGGGAGCCCTGCCCCCATAACTCTGCACCCACCCAGTCGTGGGGCTGCTTGAGCTTCCCGTGGGACCCGGGGACAGCCAGACCTGTGGTCATCTGCACAGCAGCCGGCAGACACCCCATGCAAACCTGTGTGGGAAAGGCAGCTGCCACCCACCTTCTGCATCTGTGATGCGGTGTTTCCTCGGGCCCCTAAGTAAGTCATGGCTAAGGCTGACGAGATACTGAAAGGGGAATAGAAGATGTTTTCCTTCTCTGATTTTCTGATCTGGTGGAACAGATCAATTGCAAGGTGGATGATTGCTTCACTGAGGGAACTCATGGTAGCCGGATGTGGTCTGGAAGTCCTGGAAGAGCATCAGATGCATTTTATAATCACTCTAGTGAAGGGAAGTTTGTTAGTCTGTAATAAAATTTTCTTAAAAGAAACGTCTTGTGCGTGGTTGTGGGATTCTGCCAGCTATGTGTGTGCACGTGCTCAGTCACTCAGTCGTGTCCACTCTGCAACCCCACGGACTGTAGCCTGGGAGGCTCCTCTGTGGGTGGGGTTTTCCAGGCAAGAATACTGGAGTGGGCTGCCGTTTCCTTCCCCAGGGGCTCTTCCCGACCAGGGACCAAATTCATGTCCCTTGCGTTGGCAGCTGCATTCGTTACCACTGCGCCATCTGGAGCTATAGCTTCTTTCCTTTTACTTTTAAAGTTGTTTTCAATGTATATACTTCATACTTGGAAGACTATAAAAAAAACTTTTTTAAAAACTAATAGAATATCTTTATCTTTTCTTCTTAACTGCCATACTAAGACTGGGTACAGAAGACCTTATAACAGATACCAAAACAAAGATTGATGTGATAATGTCCAGCCAACTACCATGAGGCACCTCTCTGCCATTTTTTCATTTAAAAAAACTAACTGGGTCTTTGTTGCAGTGAGCAGGCTTTCTCTTGATTTTTGGAGAACGGGGGCTCTTCTCCAGGTGAGATGCCCGGTTTCGGCCTGCGGCGTGTCTCCTGTCGTGGAGCGCAGCTCCAGAGTTCTGGCTCCTTCGCTGCGGTGCCTGAGCTTAGTTGCCCTGGCATGTGGGGTATTCCCGGAGCGGGGATGGAACCCGGGTCCCCTGCATTGGCAGGCGGATTCCCATCCACTGGACCACCAGGGAAGCCCTGCATTTTTCTTGAAGGATTTGTGGGTGCTGCACCTCCTACCCCTCATCACACTTCCTCCTAAGGAAGCGTTTGTGTTTTGGAAATTAATAAATTACCTCAAGATTAAAGCAGATGAAAAGTTGTTTTACTTTTGCCCTGGCTAAATAATAAAATACAGACAAAATGAAACAGATAAATGATGTACAATTGTATAGATAAATAACACATCATTGTTGTTATTTTCAGAAAGGATTCATGTAGCTCAGCAGAAGTGATGGAAGCACTTACCTGTTTTCCTGGAGTGAGCAGAGGTGGGCAGGCAGTCTGTAAGCCTGTGCTGTGGGTGCTCAGCTCCTCAATATATGCCTCTCTCGATTCCTCCCCTTCTTCACAGAAGCTGGTATTTCAAGTAAATCAACGTTTGGTTTCTTCACCAGGCTATCCATCACTTTCACGAGCATGAAGTCTCTATGAGTAAAGAAGACAAAGTTATTGTTCTTTTCCTGTATGTCCTTTTCTTCTGTGGAAGAAATTGTGACCTGCAAGCATTAGCTCATATGAAATGCATGTACATGTCTTTCTAAGACCAGGGAGAATAAAGTTAAGTTCCAACTTCTTCATGTGCCCTAAGCTACTATTCCCAATGAGAGCCCTTAAAAAGTCTTTCTTCTCTTACATGTTGAATTGTCTTCAAGGCCACTTCTAGTACAATTCTAGTAATTCATAAAAAAGTACAATTAGAAAATTACATTTTCTAAGCTATATTCGGAAAGAGTTTGTCCAGCCTGACCATTTCCTTAACAATTATTCTGTATCACCAGGAAAATGTTTCAGACTCTCAGCTTAAGAGAGGCTGGCGAAGTGTTTTAGCAGCAGTAGGTGGAGAACGGGTGCATACGTGCTAAGTCACTTCAGTTGTCTGACTCTCTGCGGTGCCAGGGACTGTAGCCCACCAGGCTTCTCTGTCCATAGGATTCTCCAGGCAAGAGTTCTGGGGTGGGCTGCCACGTCGTCCTCCCAGGGACCTTCCTGACCCAGGGATCGAACCCAGCCTTCTTCTACCTGCCCTGGCAGGCGGGTTCTTCACTCTAGTCCACCTGGGAGAAGGAGAACAGGTGTCCCCCGCCCTCCCCTAAAGGCAGGGCCACGGCCTCGATCTCCACCCCGCCCCACCACCTGCCTGGCAGCCCGTCCCGAGGGTCCTCGCGTTCGAAGGCCAGAGGGCAGCTTGTCTCCCTGCAGTCACCTGCTCTCAATGAGGAGAAAAATGGACAAATAGGGGCCAGCTAGGGGGCAGTTTTTGGATTTTTACACAAAGACGGATCAGAAAAATGAATTGTTTGAGCTCCAGAATCACGACATTTCTCAGTCAGCTTGCACTGTAGCAAACCAGCTTCCGATCCACGGTCAGGACAATGGAATCAAATGCCGGTTTAAAAAAGAGAGATAAAAATTGTTCTTTGAACAACACTATGGTTCGATCTTGTCACTGGCGCTGTATTCTCCTCAAGGGTGTTGCATTCTCATAACAGAATAATATTAAAAACTGCTGACTTTTACTGTTGGTGCTGTTCAGTGGCTCAGCCATGTCCGACTCTTTGCGACCCTATGGACTGCAGCACATCAGGCTTCTTTGTCCTTCACTAACTCCCAGAGTTTGCTCAAATTCATGTCCATGGAGTTGACGATGCTATCTAACCATCTCATCCTCTGCCATTCTCTTCTCCTTTTGCCCTCAATCTTTCCCAGCATCCGGGTCTTTTCCAGTGAGTCAGCTCTTCGTATCAGATGGCCAAAGTATTGGAGCTTCAGCTTCAGCATCAGTCCTTTCAATGAATATTCAGGGTTGATTTCCTTTAGGATTGACTGTCCCTTGCTGTCCAAGGGGCTCTCAAGAGTCTTCTTCAGTGCCATATTTTGAAAGCATCGATTCTTCGGCGCTCAGCTTTCGTTACGTCCAGCTCTCACACCCATGCATGACTACTGGAAAACCATGGCTCTGACTGGATGGACTTTTATCACTACTTGGCAAAGTCGTTTCTCTGCTTTTTAATACACTGTCTAGGTTTGTCATAGCTTTCTTTCAGGAAGCAAGCGTCTTTTAATTTCATGGCTGCAGTCACCGTCTGCAGTGATTTTGGAGCCCAAGAAAATATGATTTTTATTGAGGGAGTATGTATTGACCCATGTAGCGCCTTTTTCAGGATGGTGCCTCCGTGTTCCCCATTTCACAAGTGACAGAAGCAAGCGCAGAGCAGCAGAAGAGAAGCCCAGGTGTGTAAGGTGGCGAGTTTCTCAGGTGCCTTCTCCAGGCAAGCAGCTGGTTCAAGCAGGCTGCGTGTGTGCTCACTCGCACAGGGAAGTATGTATACAGACTCTGGGATTTTACTGACCTATCTCCTTGTGTTAAGATGAAAAGAACCTGTTTTTCTGCCCTCTCAAGGGATATCACGTCATCCCACAAAATCTGAAGAGGGGGGAATGCATCTCCATGTTCTTGTCCGTGGGACCCACAGTCACTGGGAGGGAAGGCCGGGCTCCACCCAGAGACCCCAGGCGCAGTGAGTGGGGAATGGGCTTGGAGCGGTTTCCTCTGGAGAAGAGGCTTTCGGAGAATGATCAAATTGTGCTCACTCAGCATTTCCCCAGATTGCTCTATCCAGCTGGGATTTAGCAGAAATGAGTCACTGTGGGAAGGGAATAAAGGTGGACAAAAGAACGTGTTTTTCTCCAGAGTACACTGTTCCCTGAGGCATGGCTGTCAGTGGAAGGGTTGCATTTCCATGGCATTTGGTCCAATATTTCCCCTTTGAAAGGATGTGGAGTGTTTGTACTGTGGACCGACTTTCCAACCGAGTCACAACTCACATACAGTCAGCCCTCCAAACCCAAGGGTTTTGCACCTATGGACTCAATCAAGCAGATTGAAAATATTTGGAAAAAATTCCAAAAAGTTCCAAAAAACAGTCCTTGAATTTGCCCCACACCAGGAACTACTTTCCACTGTATTTACTACTCTTCAAATAGCCTTTACACTGTATTAGGTATTATAAGAAATCAAGAGGTGATTTTCAGTATAAAGGAGAATGTATGTAGGTTATATGTCATTTCATAGAAGGTATTTGAGTATTTCTGTATCCTTGAGGTATCCTTGAATCAATCCCCTGTAGATCTCAGGAAATGTCTGCAGTGTAGATTTCATCATTTAAAACTGTAAAAGTCATTGGCTTTTGGCCCACAGATAGGGTTATGCAACCATGACCATGATCTGTTCCAGAATAATTTCATTACTCCCCAAGAAGCTCCCTACACAATTCTTCCTTCCCCTCCTTGGAAGCCACTGATCTGCTTCTTGTCTCCATGGATTTGTTTATTTTGAGTATTTCGTATAAATGGAATTGCCCAGTATGTGGCTTTTTAAAATCAGGCTTCTTTCACTCAGCATAGTATTCTCAAGGTTCATCCACACTGTTGAATAAACTTTCTCGTCTGAGAATACACTTTCAAGATTTGTCATGCAGCTTATGGCTTTGAGGAAAAGGCACTCACTGGTAAAGACTAGGAGTTTCACTAAACTTGCAGAGATCTCAGGCTAGTTCGAATAGAAACTGTATCATTCTCCCCACCCCAACCCCTCCTCCTGTCTTTGAAAAGTGCTCCTGGCATTTCATAGGCAAGGTTATGACACCCTGCTGTTACAAAAGTGTTACAGAAGACTCAGCAATTCTCAGAGGATTTTGCAAGCCTGTAATTTCTAGTTTATGTCTTTGGGAATCAAGGAACCCAATAAAACTCAAGAGGCAATCACGCCTCCAAGAACTGTTGGTGTAATACCATTGTTGGTTGGTTAAGAAGCAGCTCCTCTGTCTCCCTAAACCTTTACCTCCCTGTGAAGGGCGTGAAGGTTTGTCAGTGTTACTGAGTTGCACATCCTGGGGAGCATGTTATGTCTCCTTCTTACCAAGTATGTGGTCGTGCCTGTCGTAGTGAAACTGGTTAGGAGGGAAGACCATTCAAACATCCATCAGTAGGATACCTGCCAATTGCAATTTCCCTACAGATACTGATACAAATGTGCACACATTGAATGACATCATAATAGGGTTAATAAGCTTTGCTTTAATTTTCTCAGAGGAGAACCAATTGCAGTAAGATATAAAAAGATATTAGCTGGGGAATTAGTCTCCTATGTAGGCTTATCAAGTAAGACAAAGACGCTAGCCTTCCACTCATTCCCACATTTCCATTCCCACCCTAGACAGTCATCCTAATTTATGCTTTCAATCAAATCCAAAGCTGCTCCCTGTTGATCTCTTATAATTCCCTTCCTGGTTCACCCTGGCATTCCTGTTTTGCCACCCAGAGAAATCATTGCAGGCACTCCCTTTTAGTACGACTGTCCCTCTTTCTCCTTTCTTTATGTGAAGTATGAATTTTCCCATGATCTTGATCTTTTCTTGCTCTTTTCCCAAGGGCAACTCCTTACCCGCCTCTTCACACCGTAACTCCAGGAAACATGGCCTTCCCTTTCTTTTATTCCTAGTGCCATTGTTCTTTCTCTGTCCCTGTGCCCTATTTTAAGTTTCTGGCCCTCCAGGTATTTCAGGATGTGCCTACCTGCCGTCTTGTATGTTACTCCTTAATAGTCACTGAGTGATCTGTGGCCTCCGCGCCCTTTGGGCTCCACTTTATCCCAGCTCCTTCCAGTGCTGGGCAACTGCAAAATTTTCATTTTGTTGCAACAGTTGAGTTGATTCTTGTTTCATTTCACATCTCTATTCTAAATGAATTTCCTCCAAAAGCTTTTCTTGACCCTTAAAAATTGGATCCATGATGTTTAATACCTATTTGAATATTTTCTTTAATAAAACAATATTAATTGTTGTTAATGCTTGTCACTAGAGTACCAATATAGATGGAACCTTCTGGAGGGATAAAAAATTGATTACATGGGATATGGGTATGCTCAGGACTTTCTTTTGCTTCTCCAGTTTTTTTTATTAACATATATTTTATTGACGTATATTTGCCTTGTGATGTTTCAGGGGCACAGCAAGGTGATTCAGTTGTACATGCACACATGCTGCTCTTCAGGTTATTTTCCATCCTGGGGTATTACAAGATATCAACTATAGTTCCCGGTGCTATACAGTAAACCTTTGGTGACTGTTGCATATTGATTTTTTTAAAATTAGAAATCTAGCTTTCTATTCATACTAAATCAAACAAAAGGAATCAAAAATGTCGTAAATCTTTTAGTTAGGCAAAAGTTCATAATTTTCTAAAATATGCATTTTATACATACTATTTATATATACATATGCAAAAGCTTGGGGTTTCCCTAGAGGCTCCGTGGCAAAGAATCTGCCTGCAATGCAGGAGATGCAGGTTCAATCCCTGGGTTGGGAAGTTCCCCTGGAGAAGGGAATGACAACCCAGTCCAGTATTCTTGCCTGAAGAATCCCATGGACAGAGGAGCTTGGTGGGCTACAGTCCACGGGGTCACAAAGCGTTGGACAGAACTAAGCGACTGAGCATGCATGCATGCATACAAAAGCTTTTCAACTATGCTTGATAGAAGTTTGAGAAATCACATTAAAAAAAAAAGAAGAGATGGAGAAATTAGAAAACATAAACTAAATGAAATGGGAGCCCTGAATATGAAATAGAAAAAATGAAACATGCCAAATAAAAGTAAAAGACCATTATGTAGTCCAGTAGTTTTTAAACATGGCTGCTCATATCAGGAGCTTTGGAGAAAAAAAGCATTACCAGGCATTTGTATTTTTCAAAAAATTCCAAGATAATTCCAATATGCATCTGGATTTAAAAAGTGATTACAAGTTTTTATATTAAATGGTAGTTTTGGTGCTTTATAATTTTATTATTTTTCTGTTGCTCAATCATGATATAATGGTATTAATGAGTAACAGTTACATAATCACAGTAGTAAAAGATGTTTATCAGTTTTCACAATCAATAGCCAGGCAAAAAATAAAAGATAATTATAATCACAAGTCTTAGTGGGAACATGGTTAACCCAACAATATGAAATGGCCTGGGGGGCGTCAAGCAGGTGGCGCGTTTAAGCAGAAGTGCTGCGTGCACATGCTTTCGTCAGCTCAGCCAGCCTGCCTTTTAGTTGGTGCATTTAATCCTTTATCATTTAAGGTATCTATAGATATATATGATCCTAGTACCATTTTCTTAATTGTCCTGGGTTTATTTTCTGTAGGTCTTTTCCTTGTCTTGTGTTCCCTGCCCAGAGAAGTTCCTTTAGCTTTTCCTGCTTGTCTGGAAAGCTTTTGATTTCACCATTAAATCTGAATGAGAGTCTTGCTGGGTAGAGTATTCCCGGTTGTAGTTTCTTCCCTTTCATCGCTTATGTGCATCCTGTCGTTCCGTTCTGACTTCTGGGTCTCTGTTGAGAAGTCAGTGATAATCTGATTTCATCCTTCTGTGCATCCTGTCATTCCGTTCTGACTTCTGGGTCTCTGTTGAGAAGTCAGTGATAATCTGATTGGAGTTTCCTTGTATGTTATTTGTCATGTTTCCCTTGTTGCTTTAATATTTTATTTTTATTTTTAGTTTTTGTCAGTTCTTAAAAATTAAGGATTGGTGTGATGTGGAAGAAGAGAATGACTGATAAATTGCTGATGAAAATGTTTGCTAATATAAGTAACTTATTAATACTTGGTGGCATGTGGTTGAAATTCAGCAGTTCTCTGTTTAACCGTATACCTTGTATTTTCTCACATGCTGCGCTCAAAGAGCCATATGTTGTGGGTTAATTGCAGTACTGTCAACAGTAGCAAGAAGTAGTGACAAGAAAATGCCAAACCAACTGGAATGCTCTACTGGATGATATACTTTTAAGTCTCCTTGGATAAAATGTATGAAATGTTTTTTCAGATATGGTGTGCATCATTCAATCAATATATAAAATCTAATTCATCAGATCTCATCATGATTATTTCTCCTGTGAAAGGACCCTCATTTCACTTTATCTCTAAAGTGTTAAAGGCTCCACTGGCTGGTTGTCAAGAAAGTCTGAGATTCTATGCGAGATGCAGAACCAAAGAATTAATTATTGACTAAATAATTAATAGTTGACTAAAAATGTCAATTAGTAGTTGACATTTTTACCTTAAGTTAAAATATGGATAATTTTGCTCTGTCTCTCATTAAGAATGAGAATGCTGTTCCAATAAAAAATTAGCTTTTGTTTTAGTAATCATTTATCAAATTTTTAATGTATTCTTTTTTCAGTTGTATGGTAATGGTAAGTGTAGTGACAGTTCAATCCAAAAGAGACCTATGAAATTTAGAGAAATATGATAATAGAAAACAAGAATCTTTCATAGTTTAAATTTATAAATACTTTCATTTGAAAGCAAAGATGACAGAGTTATCAATAAAAGACTTTGAAGTATAAAAGTAGGGTAAAATTTTTTGGAGAAAGTGGAGGAAGAAGTACAGTCTCCTGGTAAGGACGAACACTGTAACAGAAAGCTACGGGCCTTGTCATGTGTTTTGAAAATGGATGATAGTGAGCATCTTAGGGTTGATTCCACTGGATGCATTTTAAAATGTGATGTGATAGTTTTATTATAAATGCCAACACTACAATATAGAGTAGGTCATGAATTATCCTTTATAACTATTTACAGTACGGACAGATTTTAGATGGCATCTAAAAACTACGGGAGAGGGGGAACAGAAGTTCTGAGCTGTTCTTGAACAACAGGTTTGGGCGTCACTGTTGCAGGCGCGGTTCAGGCCACCCTGTTGCTGTGTGTGCCCAAGTGCGGCCTCTTTCTGGCCAGACCACTAGCGACACCGTGTGGCAGTAACCGCAACAGCAACTCGGCAGTACAAGACTTCCTGGGACAACACAGACTTCTGGTATTTTCTCTTTAAAGCAGGTGTAAGGTTGATGACAAAGAATGCCCAAACTACCGCACAATTGCACTCCTCTCATATGCTAGTAAAGTAATGCTCAAAATTGTCCAAGCCAGGCTTCAGCAATACGTGAACCGTGAACTTCCTGATGTTCAAGCTGGTTTTAGAAAAGAAAGAGGAACCAGAGATCAAATTGCCAACATCCGCTGGATCACAGAAAAAGCAAGAGAGTTCCAGAAAAACATCTATTTCTGCTTTATTGACTATGCCAAAGCCTTTGACTGTGTGGATCACAATAAACTGTGGTAAATTCTGAAAGAGATGGGAAGAACAGACCACCTGACCTGCCTCTTGAGAAACCTGTATACAGGTCAGGAAGCAACAGTTAGAACTGGACATGGAACAACAGACTGGTTCCAAATAGGAAAAGGAGTTTGTCAAGGCTGTATATTGTCACCCTGTTTATTTAACTTATATGCAGAGTACATCATGAGAAACGCTGGGCTGGAAGAAACACAAGCTGGAATCAAGATTGCCGGGAGAAATATCAATAACCTCAGATATGCAGATGACAGCACCCTTATGGCAGAAAGTGAAGAGGAACTAAAAAGCCTCTTGATGAAAGTGAAAGAGGAGAGTGAAAAAGTTGGCTTAAAGCTCAACATTCAGAAAACGAAGATCATGGCATCTCGTCCCATCACTTCATGGGAAATAGATGGGGAAACAGTGGAAACAGTGTCAAACTTTATTTTTTGGGGCTCCAAAATCACTGTAGATGGTGATTGCAGCCATGAAATTAAAAGACGCTTACTCCTTGGAAGGAAAGTTATGACCAACCTAGATAGCAATTGAAAAGCAGAGACATTACTTTGCCAACAAAGGTCCGTCCAGTCAAGGCTATGGTTTTTCCAGTGGTCATGTATGGATGTGAGAGTTGGACTGTGAAGAAGGCTGAGTGCCGAAGAATTGATGCTTTTGAACTGTAGTGTTGGAGAAGACTCTTGAGAGTCCCTTGGACTGCAAGGAGATCCAACCAGTCCATTCTGAAGGAGATCAGCCCTGGGATTTCTTTGGAAGGACTGATGCTAAAGCTGAAGCTCCAATACTTTGGCCACCTGATGCGAAGAGTTGACTCATTGGAAAAGACTCTGATGCTGGGAGGGATTGGGGGCAGGAGGAGAAGGCGATGACAGAGGATGAGATGGCTGGATGGCATCACTGACTCGATGGACGTGAATCTGAGTGAACTCCGGGAGTTGGTGATGGACAGGGAGGCCTGGTGTGCTGCGATTCATGGGGTCGCAAGGAGTTGGACACCTCTGAGCGACTGAACTGAACTGAACTGAAGGTTGATGATCCTCCTGTATATCTCAACTTGGGATCACCCTGGGCTACTTAAAGTTATTAGGAGAGGGAGAATCCAGGGAGAGAGAATGATGTTTTAACTGACAGGATGGTGGATGGATTATACTTCATCTGATCATGTAAAGGATGTGGTCTTCTTCTGTGTTCACTAAAATTCATTGTTTCTCCCCCAAAAGAAAAGTCCTGTGCTAAATGGCTTTCACTGAATTCTACCAGATATTCGAAAACAGCACCAATCCTTCTCAAACACTTCAAACAAATCAAAGAGGAGACAGTACTTCCTAACTCATCCCAGAGAGTAAGCATTACCCTGATACTAAAGCTAAATAGACACTAAAAAAGAAAGCTGCATACCAGTATCTCCCATAAATACTAATACAAAAGTCCTTATAAAATAATAGCAAACTGAATTCAGCAGCATATTAGAAGAACTGTGTATCGTAACCAAGCATGATTCATTTCTAGAATGCAAGGAAACATCAACACTGAAATAATCAGCGTCTACAGCACATTAGGCTTCCCCGGTGGCTCCGTAGTGAAAAATCAGCCTGTCAATCAGGAGACCCAGGTTCGATCCCTGGGTCAGGAAAATCCCCTGGAGGAGAAAATGGCAACCCACTTCAGGATTCTTGCCTGGGAAATCCCATGGACAGAGGAGCCTGGTGGGCTTCAGCCCATGGGGTCACAAAGAGTCAGACACGACTTAGCAACCCAACTACCACCACCAACAGCAGAGAAGCAAAGAATGAAGAGGAAAAACCTCTATGAGATCATCTCAATTTATGTGGAAAATCATCAGAAAAATTCAGTACATTTTCTTGATAAAAGCATTTAGCACATTAGCAATGGAAGGATATTTCCTCAACATGATAAAAGATATTTACGAAATACCCACAGCTTGCTTCACACTGCAGAGTGAAAACTTAAAGCGGCTGCCTTAAGTGAAGACTTAAAGCGGCTGCCTTAAGAACAGGCGCTTTCTTTTCCCTCTTCTACTCACATAGTTTTGGAATTTCTAGCTAGGGTAGTCAGGGAAGAAAAAGAAATAAAAGGCATTCTGGAAAGAAAGAAGTATTATTAATAAAATGCTCTCTAGACACAAATGGCATGATCTTATATGTAGAACACCCTAAGTTCAGTTCAGTTCAGTCGCTCAGTCATGTCCGACTCTTTGCGATCCCATGAATCGCAGCACGCCAGGCCTCCCTGTCCATCACCAACTCCCGGAGTTCACTCAGACTCACGTCCATCGAGTCAGTGATGCCATCCAGCCATCTCATTCTCTGTCGTCCCCTTCTCCTCTTGCCCCAATCCCTCCCAGCATCAGAGTCTTTTCCAATGAGTCAACTCTTCACATCAGGTGGCCAAAGTACTGGAGTTTCAGCTTTAGCATCATTCCTTCCAAAGAAATCCCAGGGCTGATCTCCTTCAGAATGGACTGGTTGGATCTCCTTGCAGTCCAAGGGACTCTCAAGAGTTTTCTCCAACACTACAGTTCAAAAGCATCAATTCTTCGGTGCTCAGCTTTCTTCACAGTCCAACTCTCACATCCATACATGACCACTGGAAAAACCATAGCCTTGACTAGACAGACCTTTGTTGGCAAAGTAATGTCTCTGCTTTTCAATATGCTATCTAGGTTGGTCATAACTTTCCTTCCAAGGAGTAGGCGTCTTTTAATTTCATGGCTGCAGTCACCATCTGCACTGATTTTGGAGCCCCCAAAAATAAAGTCTGACACTGTTTCTACTGTTTCCCATCTATTTCCCATGAAGTGATGGGACGAGATGCCATGATCTTCGTTTTCTGAATGTTTGAGCTTTAAGCCAACTTTTTCACTCTCCTCTTTCACTTTCATCAAGAGGCTTTTTAGTTCCTCTTCACTTTCTGCCATAAGGGTGGTGTCATCTGCATATCTGAGGTTATGAATATTTCTCCTGGCAATCTTGATTCCAGCTTGTGTTTCTTCCAGCCCAGCGTTTCTCATGATGTACTCTGCATAGAAGTTAAATAAGCAGGGTGACAATAAACAGCCTTGACGTACTCCTTTTCCAATTTGGAACCAGTCTGTTGTTCCATGTAGAGGCCACAAAAAATCTTCTAGCTCTAACAAATAATTTAATAATTGCAGGAAGTTTCTGCAATATGAAATCAACACACAAAAATGGTTTGTATTTGCATGCTGTAAAGGAGAAAAATCTGAAAAGGAGATTAAGAAAACATATCCATTTATAATAGCATCAAATTTTTGTGGGTTGTGGTTCCAATGAAAATTTTATTGTCAGAGCATTTGCCGTGCTGTTTTGTCTGTGTGATGCTTGATAAAGCTGTGGATCCCGCCGGTCGTGACTAGTCATGACTGGTGTCGCTGCAGAGGGTGAAGGGAGTTTTCTGAGGCAGGGTCTCTTGGTTCCACTAGATGGAAGAAAGAAATTCAGAAATTTCTGAATTTCTGAAGCGTCTCTAACCAACGGGGATGGAGGTTACTTCACAGGACTGGTCCCATGTTACGGTGGATCCTCCTTGCTGATGCTGCCTGGTTCGGCAGTATCTCTTTTAAAATTATTTTTTTATTTGGCTGCACTGGGTCTTAGTTGTGGAATATGAACTGTTAGCTGTGGCATGCGGGATCCAGTTCCCTGACCACATATTGAACCCCGGCCCCTGCACTGGGAGAGCGGAGCCTTAGCCACTGCACCCCCAGGGAAGTTGTCTGGGAGGCTTTTAGAGTGTGCCTTTGGTGCTTCTTCCCCAGAAGGAGAGGCTGTAAGTTTTGGAATATGTTGATATATTTCATTGAGAAAGGCAGAAGAACATCCCCCAGGATTTCGTACAGGACTTACTTGGTTGGCACAGGCAACAGCTAAAAGAAAGGACGATTCAGATATCAATAAGGTAAAGAGTTCTAATGGTCCAGGTGGAGACTGACCACAAGCCGGACTAGTGAGACCTTAACCAAACACACAAGATCTAAGCTTCCCTGGTTTGTCTTGTGTAAGAGGAGCAGTTTGTCCTCAGTGAACTTTGACGTGTCGTCCAGCGCTCATATGTACAAGCTGAAATCCATCCTGTTCACACTTCGTTAAATTAGAATGATGAGCCAAGTTTCCTCCATAAATTTCTCCCAACTGTTGAGGCAGTTGGATTCAGGGATGACTGGACATAGAAAGCCGTTCTAGTATCTCTGCTGGCATTACAAGCAAACCTCAATCATTTGTATATTAATTATTTATTGGTTCTTTTGATTCAGCATCACTAATTAAACAAGTATGTTCTGTATGCTCCCTCAGTACCAGTTTTGTCTGAGGTCCCGTACAAGATAAAATGTAAAAAGGAGAGACAGATTCTCCCACCCATGTTACTCAACCACTTATTTGGAAATTTCTTCCAATAAGCACACATTCAATGATGTGAATAAGTAACTTTCGGACGAAGACATAGCCTGTGGTTAGACTTAACGTTCCAGAGGGTGACACTGATTTTCTGTGAGGCCATCTAGGGAGTCTGGGAGCATTGTTTAAGCACAGTAAGTCTCGGAACCTCAGCACTCTGCACTGTTTGGTTCCCATGAACAAGCTCCAGCGATTCTGCAAGCTTTTGTTCTCGAATAAGTTGCGCAAACACGAACAAGCGTGGTCGCCTTGTCACTGTTCATTGTGCTGTGTAACTGGAAGAAGAAACCCTAGTTTTCCTCTTCTCTGAGGAGCAACCAGGTAGGCAACAGAGCAGTCTTCCAACGTTGCTGCCTAGGATGGTTACGGAATCTCGGGGCTCAACACTACGTAGACCTTCTTGCCTGGTTCACAGCATTAATAATAGCTGGTACCAAAATCTCAGCGAAGCAAATAATCATAGAAGCATACAATAAATTACAGACTATGCGTAAAGGGCTAAAAATCTACAAGCAGATTAAACATTCAGCAAAATGGCAGCCGTCCAAGTTTTCAGTAGGGCTGCTGTGTTAGAGCCTCCGCACGGAGTCAGCTTCAGGCCTGAGACGGGTGAGGTCAGCACAGAGAAGGAACTCCAGAAAACTGCTCCACCTGCCTGACTTAACACCCGGGAAGATGAGGCCAAGAACATTTTCTAAGGTGGCCCAGGAAATGGGACTAGTTGCGTGACCTCAGTCAGCGGGCCACGAGGGCCACGGTCTCTTCTTCCACAACCCCATCCACTCCCTCCCCACCAGCCTGCAGTGTCTCTGTTTCTTTCTTCTGTTCCTCTGGCTCCCTTCCCATCTCTGGGCTTCCCTGATGGCTCAGAGGTAAAGCATCCGCCTGCAATGCAGGAGACCTAGGAGACATGGGTTCGATACCTGGGTTGGGAAGATCCCCTGGAGGAGGAAATGCAACCTGCTCCAGTATTCTTGCCTTGGAAATCCCAAAGACAGAGGAGCCTGGTGGACTACAGTCCATGGGGTCGCAAAGAGGAGGACAGGACTGAGCACACACACCCACATCTTTTCCCTATCCCTTATCTCTCTGCTTCTATCCCCCTACGTTGACTTCCAGCTCCTTCCCCTCTTCTTTTATTGCCTAGTATAAAGCTCCAATACTTTGGCCACCTCTGGCAAAGAGCTGACTCACTGGAAAAGACCCTGATGCTGGGAAAGACTGAGGGCAGCAGGAAAAGGGGAAACAGAGGATGAGATGGTTGGATGGCATCACTGACTCAATGGACATGAGTTTGAGCAAACTCTGGGACATTGTGAAGGACAGGGAAGCTTGGCATGCTGTCCTCCATGGGATCTTAAAGAGCTGGACATGGCTGAGCGACTGAACAACAACTATCGAAATTTTTAGTATCAGTCAGTTCAGTTCAGTTGCTCAGTCATGTCCGACTCTTTGTGACCCCATGAATGGGGTCTGCATGCCAGGGCATGAATGGGCAGCATGCCAGGCCTCCCTGTCCATCACCAACTCCCGGAGTTTACCCAAACTCATGTCCTTTGAGTCGGTGATACCATCCAGCCATCTCATCCTCTGTCGTCCCCTTCTCCTTCTGCCCCCAATCCCTCCGAGCATCAGAGTCTTTTCAAATGAGTCAACTCTGCATGAGGTGGCCACAGTACTGGAGTTTCAGCTTCAGCATCAGTCCTTCCAATGAACACCCAGAACTGATCTCCTTTAGGATGGACTGGTTGGATCTCCTTGTAGTCCAAGGGACTCTCAAGAGTCTTCTCCAACACTACAGTTCAAAAGCATCAATTCTTTGGTGCTCAGCCTTCTTCACAGTCCAACTCTCACATCCATACATGACCAGTGGAAAAACCATAGCCTTAACTAGACAGACCTTTGTTGGCAAAGTAATGTCTCTGCTTTTGAATATGCTATCTAGGTTGGTCATAACTTTCCTTCCAAGGAGTAGGCGTCTTTTAATTTCATGGCTGCAATCACCATCTGCACTGATTTTGGAGCCCCCCAAAAATAAAGTCTGACACTGTTTCCACTGTTTCCCTATCTATTTGGCATGAAGTGATGGGGCCGGATGCCATGATCTTAGTTTTCTGAATGTTGAGCTTTAAGCCAACTTTTTCACTCTCCTCTTTCACTTTCATCAAGAGGCTTTTTAGTTCTTCTTCACTTTCTGCCATAAGGGTGGTGTCATCTGCATATCTGAGGTTATTGAATATTTCTCCTGGCAATCTTGATTCCAGCTTGTGTTTCTTCCAGCCCAGCGCTTCTCATGATGTATTCTGCATGTAAGTTAAATAAGCAGGGTGACAATAAACAGCCTTGACGTACTCCTTTTCCTATTTGGAACCAGTCTGTTGTTCCATGTCCAGTTCTAACTGTTGCTTCCTGACCTGCATACAGGTTTCTCAAGAGGCAGGTCAGGTGGTCTGTTCTTCCCATCTCTTTCAGAATTTTCCACAGTTTATTGTGATCCACACAGTCAAAGGCTTTGGTATAGTCAACAAAGCAGAAATAGATGTTTTTCTGGAACTCTCTTGCTTTTTTGGATGTTGGCAATTTGATCTCTGGGTCCTCTGCCTTTTCTAAAACCCATACTTATGCTTACTAAATCTAGTGTTCTGTTTTGAATCTTTTTTAATTTTACAAGTGGGTGTGTTAAATATTCTATATTTATCTCTCTTAAAAAAGAGTGCGTGCATGTGCCAACTTGCTTCAGTTGTGTCTAACTCTTTGGGACCCTCCAGGCAAGAATAATGGAGTGGGTTGCCATTTCCTGCTCCAGGGGATCTTCCTGACCCAGGGATTGAACCCACATCTCCGGTGTCTCCTGCATTGATTGGTGGATTCTTTACCAATAAAGCCACCTGGGAAGCCCCCCAAAAGAGTCCATTAATTAAACTGCATAGTGACTCTGCATTTACCCTGTGATTTGCACACCAACTTCCACCCCTCACAACCCCTGAAAACGACTTCTCTTCCTGTCCCAGATGCTCCTTTTGGATCTTAGCCCCGGAAAAATTTCTTTTCTTTTAAACTCTCCAAATAAGACTCTACTGTAAACACAAGCCTCAGATAATAAGCGCAGGTAACATCACTATTTCCTGCTGTCAGTGACACTCAGTGCACAGGTTGGAAACCCCAAACCAGCAGCGTGCCTGCTGTGCGGTAGCTCCCACCTGTCTGGCTGTATATTTCCTGGGTAAGCCCCTCTTTGAGAAGCTGAGCTGAACTCTGTCTCCCCATGCAGTAACACAAACCCTGTGGACTGCAGTCTCTAAGGAACGTGGAAACCCAGAGGTTGGTGCCAGGCTGGGGTGGAGGTGATTTGCTGAAAGGTTGAGAAACACAGGAAGCAGATCAACCCGGGTAAGTCAAACTGGCAAAAATTCAGGGCCCCGGGCTGTCAGAGGAGGGTATGCTGTGGTTCCACAGAGGTGTAGATATCTGCAGTTTCAGCACAACATCAGTGCTCCATCCCAGGTGGCTCAAGAGGTAAAGAATCCGGCTACCAATGCAGGAGATGCAGGAAACACAGGAGACACGGGTTCCATCCCTGGGTCGGGAAGATCCCCTGGGGGAGGAAATGGCAACCTCCTTCAGTATTCTTGCCTGGAGAATCTTATGGACAGAAGAGCCTGGTGGGCTACAGTCCATGGGGTCCCAAAGAGTCGGACATGACTGATTGACTACACACGCAGATGTTCCATCTCATTTCAGACGCAGTGTTCTACTCCAGTGAGAGACAACTGATTGAAAGACACAGATGCAAACAGAAGCTGTGGGGCCTGTAGGTGGAAAGAGAGTTGTTCTTTAGGACAAAGGATAACTCATAGCAGAGATTAGGCAAGTGGGGGGAAACCCTTTATCTCTACAGTTGAAGAAGAGGGTGCATTGAAAATTTGAAGTGCAGTTGCAAACTCAGCATTTCTGATAGTTAAGAAGCAGTAAGGGTGCCTCTGTTACTGTTCACTTATGTTTGTAACAAGAACGTCAGGACCTACCTGGAGCAAGGGCAGAGGGACAGCAGCAAAACCTGGAAGTCTCAAGAAGATCAATGTGGTCCAGAAAAGATCCCTGAAAACGCAGGGGATCTGGGGGGAGAGGGGCTCCTCCCCGCAGCCTCCCAGAACAGTGCTGGTGCACACTCGTTGCTGTCTCGTCACTAAGTTGTGTCCAACTCTTGTGGGACCCCGTGGACTGCAGCCCACCAGGCTCCTCTGTCCATAGGATCCCATAAATATTAGTTGAATAGTCAAGTAAGGTTTTTGACAAATTTCTAAGGAAGAAGAGTTAGAAAGGAAGGCTGGGAACCACATCTCTCCTCCTCCTTTGTTGTATATGTTTGCCAGTTGAACATGTTCATTTCACAGAAGGAAACCAGCTAATCCTTGACTCTGCTCGTAAAGCTACAGGTGAAAGAATTTTATGGCAATAATCGAACTGGGTGCATCTCCCCTAAGGACAGCAGTCAAGATCCTGGCAGAAGGGCCAGAACCTGAGAGCACCGTGCCCTCACAGGGTCTGGTGTTTCATGAATCGATTATATAATGCCTGCCGGCTGCACAGATCCAGCGCGATGGGGAAGAGAAGCAGGAGAGAGCATCTGCTTTCCTCTGGTAGGTTTTGATTTGTTTGGTCCTTTTACTTCTCTGTTGCCAAGTAGCAAATGATGCAGGGCTTCCCATGTGGCTCAGTGGTAAAGAACCTGCTTGCTGATGCAAGAGATGCAGAAGATGTAGGTTCTATCCCTGGATCAGGAAGATCCCCTGGAGGAGGAAATGGCAACCCACTCTTGGCAACCCCATTCTTGCTTGGAGAATTCCATGGACAGAAGAGCCTGGCGGGCACAGTCCATGGGGCTGCAACGAGTCAGACACGACTGAGCGACTAACACACACACAGCAGATGATGACAGAATTGAGTGCCTTAAAAGAACCATTTTATTCATCTGTGATTGTGGCTCAGGGAGGCAAACAGGGCCCTGTGGAGGTGGCTGGGCCGTGCTCCCTGAGGCGCCTGCTGAGGCCTAAGAGCAGCTAACTCAGTCTAAACCGGCTCCCGTTTGCCCATTTCCCTTCCTGGTGTGGTTTCATCCCTCCAGAGGCTCTCAGCTCCACAGCAGCTCTTCGGCTTCTCGGTTCTGTGCCCACACTCACCCTTCCCCGATTGTCCCGCCGAAGCCACTGGAGGGGTCCCGGCCCATGTAGCTGCTCTCCTGACCTCCTTCCTCTGGAAAGGGAGGCAGGGAGGAAGGTTCTGACACACACCACTCCCTGTCTTTCCCCATCTGAATAGGCTGCAGTTGCAGACATAAGACCTCGTCAGCTCTGCTTCCTCCAGCATCGTCTTACACCACAACTCCGCCCGAAGCGAGGGCTCTTCTCTGATGTTCTCTGCCACGTGTTGCATCCTAGACTCCGCACTTAGAACACTGTTCAAGCAACTTTGCTAAGATCACTTGGGCCTCCCTGGTTGCCTCCAGGTTCTTCCTTGAGCTATGTAAAAAGTTCAGCTGGTAGGCACAGGGAGCTTTATTCAGTATTTTATAAAAACCTATCATTGTGTGTATTCAGTCATGTCTGACTCTTTGCGACCCCGTGGGCTGTAACCCGCCAGGCTCCTCTCTCGGTGGAATTTTTCAGGCAAGAATACTGGAGTGAGTTGCCATTTCCTTCTCATAATAACCTGTAATGAAAAAGAATCTGAAGAAAGAATATATATATATATATATATATGTACATGTATAAAACCTGAGTCACTTCACTGTAGCCCTCAAACTACCACAACATAGTAAATCAACTAAATTTCAACAAGAAAAATAGATCAGAGCAAGATGAAAAGGTGGAGAATCAGCCTTAACGTTGGATATGACGATTCCAAATGACAGAAACTCCGCACTGGAAGGGGCTCCCATCAGAAAGCACTTTCTCTGAGCAGAGAAAGATGGGGCAGGTTTGGGACTCTTTAATTCTGTGCAGATGGTTGTGTACAAATATTTTTCAGAGGATCTCATGGGGACAGTGGAGAGTAGGGGCATAATTTCAAGCCTAACTTTTCTTGTTCTATGTCTGTAGAGGGTGTAATTTTGACTGAGAGAGGGCGTGTTGCGCACCGAAGATGAAGAGAAAAGCTCCATGAAGAGCGTTCCCACGTTGTATGCGGTGCAGCTCAGCTCTCCTGTTCCACTCCGGGCAGTGGCGTCAGTGTCAACCTGGAAGTCACCGGCCCGGGAGCCTGGGGGAAGTGGCCTTCACTCAAGGTGCTGATCCTGGTGACTGTACGTCCCAAACATTGTTTTTTTGTCTCCAGTTTTCATCCGTCATCTCCAGTCTCTCTTACACAGCACTGGATCACACCTCCTAACTCACCTTAGGTGGGGTGGCTTGCAGCTCCTAGCAAGCTTTTAAATGAAAACCACAGAATAACTCTTGCTCGAGCTCATTCTTGTATTCTTTTTATGGGACAGGAATTACCTGCCAGCAGATTGCTTCTGCAAGAGAGCTCAGGAGATCTCAGGATGAACGTGCCTCAGGTCAGGCAGCTTTGTTCACGGCTGGAGAGCCTTCCCTGGAGTAGCTCTGTGCATGCTCGTGACTCCAGCTACCCTTCCCATGCTGAATATGGCACCATGGGCTTGAATGGGTTCAAGTTATTCTTTTGAGAAAGACAGCTTATCTTCTTGAACAGAAGTTAGGCTCGACAATGCTTCCCCATTAGCAAAGCGGAGGGAGGTTGACGGGCGTGCTTCTCCAGCATCGGGAGCCACACCTCGGGCTGGTGGCCATCCTGAGAGCTCTGGGGTCTTTCAGAAGGATTTCCCCCTTAGAGCCGTCCTGAGAGCCTCCCAGCGCAGCCCTGGAGCTTCTCAGAAGGATTTCCCCCTTAGAGCCGTCCTTTCCGCCCTGCGGGTGGAGTTGAATCGCTAAGAGAACACAGGGAAAGGGAGGGGCAGAACGTAAAGGCTTATATTTCCTCTTCAGAGACGCAGCTTGCGTATTCCGGCCCAACTGTCCACTTCACCACCAAAAAACAACAGAAGTAAAGAGAAATAGCTTTGTGCTTTATCATTTCAGCTGTGCTTCTTGTCAAAGGCGAACAGATAAAGGCAATAAACGATGGCATTTGAACAGAGTTGCCATGAACCAAAATGAGGGGGAAACTTACTCTTTAATGAGGGTGGTTTTTTGTTCATACGTACCTTAACTGGTCTGAATGTCACTGATAGTGTGCATTTTTAAGTCTCTGAGGCAGGCAAAACTGATTTCAGATTTCCAATTTGTTTAGCGAAACAGAACTCTGTGGATATTTTTTATAAACTCCCTAATAACTTTTATTCAGAGCACAGCTGGTCACACGTGGCTGTCAGCTCCATGTGATGAAGCACTTCTTAGTTCCTCAGAGGATCTTAGCTTCACTGGAAATGCCTTAGTAAAAACTTTCTGTGTGGGGAAGAATTCTTTTAGTTTTCTGGGTCTAAATTTCTTCTTAGGGCTTTAACATTAGTCTCTTAAGGTAACAGTGCATTCTGTAAACAAGTGTAAAATCTCATGGTTTATGTTTGATGGGGTGGCCATTCTAAAGTTCCTACTACTTCTAGGATCAACAAGCACATTGTGAAATTTACAAAGTTTGAAGGACAGAGCCTGAGAGGCAAAGATTAGCCCTGATTTAGGGAAGGAGAGGAGGCACTAGAAAAGCTGTTGCGTGAAACTGTTAAGAGTTTAGCCGGGCTCTGCGCCAGGTTTGAAGCACTTGCTGTCTTAGCCACCCTGGGAGATGTGCGTCCCCCAGAGGGACAAACCCCAACCCCGAGTCTTCTCACAGTCTCTTAGTTATCAATATCCCCTTCTAAGGGGCTTCCCTGGTGGCTCAGTGGTAAAGAATCCGTCTGCCAATGCAGGAAACTCAGGTTCCATTCCTGGGTCTGGAAGATCCCCTGGAGGAGGAAATGGCAGCCCACTCCAGTGTTCTTGTTTGGGAGAATCCTGTGGACAGAGGAGCCTGGTGGGCCACAGTCATGAGGTCACAGAGTCGGACCTGAGTTGGCGAGTCAACAGCAATAATGCTCCCCTTTTAAGGCACGTTCTCTCCTCCTGTTTCCTGAACAAAAGTCACCCTTTCTCAACTTAGAAGGGCTGCAGCCTTGCACACCCTTTTATTTTTCTGTCTTTTCTTTTTCTCCATGACAGCTTCCAGATGACACATCTCTACTGCTTGGGAGGATTTTTTTTTTTATCCTAAAAGCAGATAGAGAGGTGTACTAAAAGAAAATGTCTGCAATTCTTTGTCTTTGAGGTTTAATTTGAAGTCCTTCTACCACTAAGGACACTTCCAACTTGCCCTCGCTGCCTGGGTGGCGTCTTCCCTGTGTGTGTGTGTGTGTCTCAGTCGTGTATGACTCTTTGTGACTCCATGGACTGTAGCTTATACCTTTGGTGGGATCCGTGTGCCCTGAAGCTTCTGTGTTCCATGGGTTCCTCTATCCTGAAACTGACTGGATAATATTAATGAGACCAGAAATTGTAAAATGTATGGAGTGTCCCTATTGTTAATACATATTGATTCCTGGGTGACTGTGCAAGACACTGATAATTTCCAGGTAAATTTTCCCTGCTCTCAATAAATGTTAAGTCTAGTGATGAAGACTAGCCTATGCAATGAACAAGAATCTGCAAGCTCATCTATGAGTACCTGTGTACACACGGTCACCAGGTGTAGAGGAAATTGTTCAGTTAAGGTGACTGCATAAAACCAGTTGAATGTAAGATTAACACAGAGACTCTGTTGTGAAAGAACTATTCGAACAGCTAGAAAGGTGGAATTTTGGAAAATAAATGGAGGAAGTAGAATTCTCAAGTGCTGGGTTAACAATAGTTAAAACTCAGTCTTGTAAATAAACAAATACCATGGCTCATTAATTAATTTTAATTAAATATTCCTAATAATTTTTAGAGCACAGAACCAAGAAGCAAAACTTGAGCCTGAAGTTTTCCTTCTTGGTTCTGTGCTCTAAATGTTTGAAAAATGATAAAATCTAACTGGGAAGTAAGGTAAATAATACTGTTTCATTAACTATCCGATTAAGCCTATTAATGCTTTACATCTTGGACAAATTTCATAATTTTTCTGGTAGAATGCTATCATTATAAAATAGGGATAATAATCATCCTATTTTATAATAATCATAGTGCAATAAAAATAAGATCATCTCATCTCAAGCAAAAGTTCACATGGGGGCCTCCCAGATGGCTGTAGTGGTAAGGAACCCGCCTGCCAATGCAGGATACGTAAGAGACGAAGGTTCGATTCCTGGGTCAGGAAGATCCCCTGGAAGAGGGCATGGCAACCCACTCCAGTATTCTTGCCTGGAGAATCCTCATGGACAGAGGAACCTGGCAGACTACAGTCCATGGGGTCGCAAAGAGTCAGACACAACTGAAGCGACCTAGCATGCATGTGCACAAACACACACACACACAGAAACATGAATAGTGTATGACAGCATGTGGACAAAGCGTAGGCTTCAGAAGAGGTGGACCCATATTTACATGGTGGTAGTGTGTGAATTCCCAAGTCCTTGCTGTCTCATCTGCAACCCCAGGGTAACATGACCCATTCTGCAAGACAGAGTCTGAGTAACGTGTCTGTGGTGACTGACGCATGCCTGAGCCCTGTGATCCAGCCGTTTCCTTTACAAAGAAGTTCCCGCCCAGGTGGTAAGGGAGTGTGCAGGAGGCGATGCCCCCAGCAGTGTTTGCGATGGTGTAGACTAGGAGGCCATTGGGTGCCTGTCCCTGAGGAGTGGATACACCAAATGCGGTGAAAACATAAAAGCACAATTACCCAGAAGTAACAGGTTATATTTTCAGAGTAACATGGATGAATCTTTTAAAAAAATATTCATTTATCTGGCTGCACAGGTCTTAGTTCCAGCACATGGGATCTTTCATTTGCTACAGGCAAGCTCTTAGTTGAGGCATAAGGGGTCTAGTTCCCTGACCATATTTCAAACTTGCCTGCTGACTGCACTGGGAGCTTGGAGTCTTAGCCACTGGAATACCAAGGAAATCCCCACAGATGAATCTAAAAAAAAAATAACACTGAGTAAAATATCAACATAAGCTCATTTATGAAAATAAAAAAATGCATATATAAAGAAATCAATATTATACATGAATGCGTAAATAGAAGAACATGCTTTTAAACAAATTTTGTCTTCTATAGGAATGGAGGAGAAAGGGGATCTGTTGGGTTGAAGGTAATAAGCCAAGGAGAGTATGACTTCTGTAGTCCAATGATGGCTCATACTAAGAGCGGAGAGATGTGATTACCTCAATTTTTTATGCTTATGAATAAAAAAGCAGACACAAACACACGAAACGTTTAACGAAAGGAAGGTGCCTGTACACGATAAGGGCTTCCCTGGGGGCTCAGTGGTAAAGAAATGGCCTACCAATGTAGGAGGTGCAGGTCCAACCCCTGGTCCAGGAAAGTTCCCTGGAGCAGAAAATGGTAACCCACTCCAGTATTCTTGCCTGGGAAACCCCATGGAGGGAGGAGCCTGGTGGGCTGCAGTCCATGGAGTTACAAATGGTCGGACACAACTTAGCAACTGAACAACAGCAAAAGCAGCACAGTAAGTACTGATAGTGTATTCCAAACTCTTCCTAGGTGTTCCAGTAACTGTTGGGCTACAGCAACTATGCTATGTAGGCAGGTTGTTTAATAATGAAAATAAGACAAAGATTTAAGAAGCATAAACTCATATTTGCTTATAAATCAGAAATTGCATTCCAGAACCTGGCGTTAGCCAGAATGCCTTATGAAGCGTGTCTGGCTTGGACATGCTTCATTATGGAATGTGCTTTCGTTATTGAAATGCTATTAAAATAACTAAGCAAAAAGCTTCCAGAGATACTGTTATTATCAGGCATGTTACAGAGAGCTGTACTGAAATTAACTTGTGGAACAGCATCTTGTTAAAGGCACATACCAGTATTTTCATTAGGTAAGATCAGCCAAACCTTTGAGTTACAGCTTTAAAAAACTGGGAAGAGCAGAGAAGGGTGTGGTCCAGGCTCGGTGTAACATAACTGCCAGACTCCATGAAACCAAGCTGGGTGGTCTGATGATTGGAACACGCAGCTTCTATTCCTTAGTGATTATTTTAGGACAAAGAGTTTCGATGACAGGGATGTGTGGCCATCTTTTTAACCACATAAATGTCATGGGCCATTATTTTGAAAGTCCATGAGTGACACACTTGCCTTCAGCTTCTCTCTGCCTGATTAATGCTAAGCCGTGCGCTCTCCTCCCCGTCCCACTTCTGAGGCTTTGGCCCTTGGCTCTGTTTGGCTCCCAGTGTGTGAAGTGCTGTGTTAGTGAGAAGCTCTATACGATGCCTAAATCAGCAACCAGAGAATGCGCTTCCAGAGAGCTCAGTTCAGGTGGGCATGGGTGGGAAACAGGGTAAGTTAGTAACTAAAATAAATACACACAGGTGCAGATGCAGCTCGGCCACCTGTCTCAATAGACTAGAGAAGATAAACCTAGACTAGGATTCTAAAAGAGGGGACAGCTATAATCCAGAATAGGGGTCCCCAACCTCCAGACCTAATGCCTGGTGATCTGAGGTGGAGCTGATATAATAATAATCAAAATAAAGTGCACAATAAATGTGCTTGAATCATCCTGAAACCGCCCCCCACCCTGGTCTGTGGAAAAATTGTCCTCCATGAAACCAGTCCCTGGCATTAGACAGAATGCCAGCTGCCAAAAAGGTTGGGAACCACTGATCTAGAAGATGAGACAAAGGAGAATGATATCGCTCCAGCTCCCTGGGGGCTAATGAGAAAAGCTGCAGAAAAGCATGCACGTAAGGCCAGTGGTCTAACTGGTCCAGGTGGACAAGGGTGTGTAAAGCAATTCCTAAAGAGAGTTGAGATGCCTCTAGCTGCAAGAAACAGAAGACTCAACTAAGATGTTTGAACAAAGTTATTGTCTCACAGGACAAAAAAAGTCCCAAGGTAGGGCAGATCCAGGTGGGTTAGTGCATCTGCTCAAAGGTGAGTCATCAGAGACTTGGATTCTTTCCATCATGCTCTCTACACCCTGGCCTGGTTACAAAATAGCTGCAGCATCAGCGGCCACATGAAGGCAAAACAGCCCTAAAACAAAGAAGAGGATTGGTTTCCTTCTGAGAGTCTCTTTTATCAGAAGGAATTTTCCAGAAGTCTTGCAGCAAAGTCTGCTGTCTTACTGGCAAGGTTTGCCACTCCTTCCGATTTTTAAGATTTTATTCATTTACTTCTGCCCCCCCAACTTTATTGAGGGATGATTGACAAGAATAACTGTATATATTTAACATATAGTGATGGGTCTTCCCTGGTGGTGCCAGCGGTGAAGAGCCTGCCTGCCAGTGCAGGAGAGGCAAGAGATGTGAGTTCAATCCCTGGGTCAGGAAGATGCCCTGGAGAAGGGAATGGCAACCTACTCAGTATTCTTGCCTGGAGAGTCCATGGACAGAGGAGCCTGGTGGGCTACAGTCCATAGCATTGCAAAGAGTCAGGCAGGACTGAAGTGACTTAGCACACACGCATGCACGCGTGCACCTCACAGAGTTAAACCTTTCTTTGGTGTATGATGAACAAGCTTAAGATCTATTCTCAGTAACTTTTGAGCACACAGTATAATGTTATTCACCATTGTCACCATGCTGTACATTAGATATTATGCTTATAAGCAAAAGTTTTTACCAGTTAGGGATTCCCTGGTGGCTCAGATGGTAAAGAATCTGCCTGCAATACAGGAGATGTGGGTTTGATCCCTGGATAGGGAAGATGCCCTGGAGAAGGAAATGGCAACTCACTCCAGTACTGTTGCCTGGAGAATCCCATGGATGGAGGAGCTAGTCCTTGGGGTCGCAAAGAGTTGGACACGACTGAGCGACTTACACCTCCAGGTTTGTTTTTTCACTGATGTGGGATACAGAAGCCTCAGTTGGCTTAAACCAATCACGGCTTATTCTTGACGAGTGGGAAGCCTTTTCTGAAGAACATTCTACATGAAAACTGCACCTTGAAATCCATCTCTCAGCACAGAATAGGGGAACGGAAGGGAAGGACCGAACAGCAGGCAATTAACATTTTTTAAAAATGTGCTATGTGGGGAGAATTTGAAGGTGTCCGAAAGAGGGGAGACATGCTTGCTGGAGTGATTGTGGGTGAGAGTTTCATTGGTGGCTGTTAGAGCAGCTTGGGAAAGGGAGGGCAGGAGACCCCTGAGAAGAGAATCGAAGTCAGGAGACCGAGAGTGAGAGCTCCCAAAGCTGACATGAGCTCCGAGCAGGCAGCCTGGAGCCGTGACTCCGTGAGCCCTCGGGTTCCCTCTGATCTCTCCTCAGTGGGGTGTGCAAGGCCTCCGGGCCATTTCTGCCATTCTCCGGCCCTACCAGCCACCACCTTTGGCTTCCTTTGTTGCAAATTTCTCTTTCAGGATTTTGAGTCCCTGCTTGTGTTTTGCCTTCTGTCAGTAATGATCTTCCTTTATATGTGTACCTGGGTGACTTGTTTCATTCTTCAAGGGGGAGTAGGACATCACCTCCTCCAGGAAGTCTTCCTGTGACTCTTGGGTTAGTTCTGTCCCCCCTGAGCTTCCTCAGTATTCTGTGTACATCTGTGTATCATAGATATTTAGTGAATTTGTCAGGACTGGTGCTGGAATAAAGCATAAAAAGCAAACTCCTTGCTTTAATGGAGATTGTACTCTAGCGAGAAGGTCAGGCAATAGATACATATATATATAGTACATATATGTGTTTTATTTATATAAACAAACATAAACATTGCTTATATTTACATAAAGTCATGTATATATAATGCATAAAACACACACATTTATAATATATGTGGTAAATATATTAAAACATGCAGTACAAGGCTGAGACGGGAGTGCTTCCCTGGTGACTCAGTGGTAAAGAATCTACCTGCAATGCAGGACATGCTGGTTAGATCCTTGGTTTGGGAAGATCCCCTGGAGAAGAAAATGGCAACCCACTACAGTATTGCTGCCTGGAGAACCCCATGGACAGAAGAGCCTGGCGGGCTGCAGTTCATGGAGTTGCAAAGAGTCAGATGTGACTGAGCAACTAAACTAGAGCAATATGGAAGGCAAAGATTTGTATCCCCATGTGTTACTGTGTCCAGAGGTTGAGAATGTGAGAAAAATCCTTAAAAAGAGACTGAGGTGGCCTCAAGGGCGTTGGTCGAGGAGCTGGTGATGCGGCAAGAGAGAAGGATGGCCAGGAAGTTAAAGGAAGGAAGTGTTTGCTGGCAGTGGAGGGCCCTAGAAAGTGACACGTTCCTGAGGGCAGGAGTGATGCTCGATTGTTTCTGCACTTGACGGTGCTCAGTAGATGTTTGTGGGGTCCAGTAAAAACATTCTTCCTTCCTGATGTGTCGCTGTCCTTAGAGAACACTCGTTTCCAGCATCTTTTCCTTCCTCTCAATTTTTCCTCCTCCTTTCCTCCATTTTTCCTGATGTCATGCGGGGCTGAGGGCTTTGGCCACCTTCAGAGGGCATGACCTATTTGCTAGGATCCCCTTACTTTTGTGGAGGAGACAAGAAATAAGGTTCACCAAGGAGATGAAATGTGCAGAGAACATTATCCGAGTTTGCCCCACTGTCTCTCATCTTGCTTGTGCAGGGTGACAGGATGGAGACTGTGAAGACGGGAGCTGGCTGGGAAGGATCTAAGGATCTCTTTTGGCTGGGCTGTGTAGCTCAAGGACTTTGTACACATTCCAGGATGAGGAGAGTCCCTAAAGTGTGGAAAATAAGAGCCAAGGGATCTAGTTTCTTCTGTGCTTTTGCTCCAGAAAAATTAGCTGTCACTTTTAAATGTACACAAATGATAGCGAGAGAGCTTTGAAATACTGGTTGAAGAGAACAGTAAATCTTCTCTTCATGAGAATAAAGAACTACTGTGAAGGCCCTCCCCCACCTAGCGTTTATTAGCTCCTTAGACAGTGTGACAGCAGGCTGTAACTCCTCATGAAGCAGTGGGCTCAGACGCTTCCATTTACGGAAGGTCATAACTGAATGCTCAATATTATCTTTGCCTCCAGGTAAGTCTGAGATATTTTTTTTCCCTTCCATTCTCAGGTAGGGCTTTGCTGAAAATGGATTCCCTCAGCACAGCAAACGTTGAATTTTGTCTGGATGTGTTCAAGGAGCTGAACTATAACCACGCAGGAGACAATGTCTTCTTCTCCCCGCTGAGTCTTCTTTATGCTCTTAGTATGATCCTCCTGGGAGCCAGAGGGACCAGCGCAGAGCCGATGGAGAAGGTACTGGGCACAGCAGGAGTCCCAGGTGGCCTGGGGTCTTCCTCAGAATGACTTACACTCTATACCCAGAAAACGCTGCCATCCTGTGAAAGAACCACACGTGGGCAAAGCACATTTCTTATGACTAATAGCTTAGATAATGCTATACATTATAATGCAAATAACACAATGCATGCCATGCTCAATCTCTTTCTTGCCATCAGCGCTTTCACACATAAATGACTGAAATTTACTTTCATAGTTTATCTTTACAGTGGTTTAAACATGCCAGAGAACACATATATGGTATGATTCTTGCCCTCTACAGTTTCAATTTACAATAAAATGAGTCTCTATCAGAAACTAACATAGTATTGTAGAATAATTATATCCCAAATGAAAAAATAAAGGAGTTAAAAAAAATGACCAAATTCAGTAAAAAAAAAAAAAAAAAAGACTGTGTAAAAGTTATCCAGTTTTTTACAGTGCTCATTTATGCATTTGAAGTTCATACCAGCCCTGTGTGTTAGGGGTAGGAATTGTTATCCCCATTTTACAGATGGGGAAACAGAGACTAACCTGAGACGAGAGAAGAACGGGTGACATAGGCTGATATGCAGTGGTTTCCCACCATACATACGTACACATACATTCACACATGTGTATACATATGTATGTATATACGGCTTCCCAGGTGGCACTAACGGTAAAGATCGCCTGCCAAGGCAGGAGATGCAAGAGATGCAGATTCAATCTCTGGGAGAGAAGATCCCCTGGAGGAGGAAATGGTACCCCACTCCAGTATTCTTGCCTGGAAAATTCCATGGACAGAGGAGCTTTTTTTTTTTGCTATGAAAAGTCTAGAAGGATATCACTTAATAACTCCCAGGGTATTTGCACATCTTATTATTGTTTGTCCTTTATTCCATATTTTGATGCACTTTTAGGATTTTATTGCATTTAAATAAATAATTTAGCGGGAAACCATGCAGCATTTGCACAGCCCCGGAGGAGCTGTCAGTGCCTGCCTGGAGACAGTGGCAGAGGGGCTGAAGAGTCTGTGAGCCGGAGCTCAGGGCCTGGTGCCAGACAGGCAATGCGGGTCGGGGCCAAGTGGATTAACCTCATGAACTCAATTTCCCTAACAGAAAATGAGGATAATAGTATCTACTTTAAAAGTTGTCGGGAGGATTAAGTAAGATATGCAAAGGCTTAGTTCAGGATTTGGATATAACATCATTAAACATTAGTTCTTACTAGGTCTTTATCTCAAGTGGAAAACCTTGTAGCTGTCAGCCTCTGTAGACTGTGTGTTCCTTTTGATGCCAGTCTATCTCATTTGTTTTCTAGGTGCTTCACTTTAATCATATTGTAGAACCATCAGGACCAGCGTTCAAGGCCTTGGCTAAGATATGATAATATCTCTGCTGAGCTGTCAAATGCTCTTTGATAAAGAGCGCCAAGAAATAATATAGTCCAGGCATTGAGTGGCAGAGCACTTTATTGATTCATAAGCACGCGAGTGATGAATCCTCGGTTTCCTCCTTTAATCCTCCTGAGGGTGACTGGCCAATAGGATTAATGCAATGGTAGTGACAACCACAGTAAAGCCCCCAGATTTTATCATCTGATTTTTGTCATCCTCATTCAGCTTTCTGTTCTCTTATGAACTGTGCCCCACGGTGAGTCTGCCAGGCTCTTCTATGTAGGGTCAGGTCTTCAGTCCAATGAGGGGACTGAGAAAGAACCTGATGCTTTACCTTTTAAATCTATAGCAGGAAAACAGGGCCTGATGCCACCCAACCTACGTGCTCCAGGACTGTGGTCTCTGTTCTTTCTAATAGAAGGATGCCTTTTGACATCAAAACTAGATAGAACTGCCACATGGAAACATATGTATGCTTGATTGTGATTGAGGAAAGACACACATGCCTAGAGCCACAGAGTACTTGCTTCATGGAACCCTTATTGTTAGGAGATTGGAGCCCATAGTTCGGGAACATTCACTTTGGGCAATAGAGGCATAAACCCTGCTGCTGCTGCTGCTAAGTCGCTTCAGTCGTGTCCGACTCTGTGCGACCCCATAGATGGCAGCCCACCAGGCTCCCCCGTCCCTACAGTTCCCATGAACTCAGGTGCATCAAATTGAAGAGGAGGAGACGGGAGAGGGGAGGAGGGGGTGAGATGTATGGAGAGAGTAACATGGAAACTTACATGACCGTATGCAAAATAGATAGCCAACGGGAATTTGCTGTATGTCCCAGGGAACTCAAACAGGGACTCTGCACCAACCTCGAGGGTGGGATGGGGAGGGAAGCAGAGGGAGGTTCAGGAGGGAGGGGATATATGTGTACTTGTGGCGGATTCATGCTGAGGTCTGACAGAAAACAGCAAAAGTCAGCAAAGCAACTATCCTTCAATTAAAAAAAAAAAAACATGCTTAAGTGAATTGCTTCTGTGATGGACAGATGGGTGTGTCAGGTCAGTTCAATAAAGAGCTCAGTATTTGATTAAATGATCACATAGAAAATGGAGACATTGAAAGGAGCATGAGAGATAGAGAAGGAAAGTGATTCTTTAGGCGCAAAGGCAACAATCACACTTGGATCATCGCTCTGAAAATCCCCACTAGGATCTCTTCATTAAAATGTCTGGTTTTGGGTTAAACCACGAGAGCTGACAAGTCCTTGTGTGTTTGCGGTAGTTTACAATTCTGCACATGGTCTGTAGCCAAAGTCCCAGAGTGCCGAGATTATTGTGGGAGAGGAAACCTGGAGAAGGAGAAGGCTTTCCATTGCCAACTCTTGCTTTGTTCATACTCACTGCCCTTCTATTCAGAGGCAAACGTCCTGCTCTCTGGTTATTGCTTTCACATTATTTATACTCTCTAATGGCAAGAAATCAAGCAATTTAATACTCCCTTCTTTATTTACTGGTGCTTCAGTGCAACCAAGCTGGAAGGATTCACTCAGACTTAGGAGTCTTTTTCTCCCAGATCAATAGGCCAGACTCTAACTATACCCTCAGCATCGCCAACAGACTCTACGGGACAAATGCGATGGCACTCCATGAGGTAAGTCCCTCTGGAACAGTTGTCAACAGCTTTCTTGGCATCCTCTGAATTTCACATTATAAAATAAAACGAAGGATAAGAAGCATCACATGATATTCATCTTCAAGAGATTACATTTGAGCGGAAATAGAGTCTCAGTGAAATGGTTTTTACCAAACTCCTATTTAAGGTTGTGAAATGTCACATAACTTCCTGCAAATCGCCAGTGTTGCCCAAGAGTAAGGTCATGGATGAAACACAAAACAAATTTGGTAATAATTATCCCTTATGAGCCAGAAAGAAAACAAAACATATTTCTCATCTCTCTTTTAAAGGTCCTTAATGGCAGAATATTGAGAGTTAATGGAAAGTACACTGGGCTGGGAGCCAAGAGAGCTGTTCCCATTGAGGCATGACTTTGGACAAATATCTTTCACCTGTAAAATGAGAGGATTAGCCTACGTTCTTTCTAGTTCCCAAATTCTAACGCGAATGATGCCATTTTCCAGTGGCATTTACATATACAGTTTTACTGAGTGTTTATTATGTGCCAGTCATTCTACTCAATCTCACGTATTCCTCACACAGTCCTGTAAGATGTAGCTATAAAATTGTTATCAGTTCTACAATCATGAAGCAGATTCTATAAAGGCCACAGACATAAAGTGACAAAGCCTAGATTTGACCTCTATCTAAACTCATCTTCTTGTATATTAAATACTACATTATTCTGCAATGATTGAGGTGAAATCCTAGATTCAGTGACACAGCTTTGGTTTGACCAGTGTGACTTAGATGTCAATCAACCCTGAATATTCACTGGAAGGACTGAAGCTGAAACTCCAATACTTTGGCCACCTGATGAGAAGAGCCGACTCATTGGAAAAGACCCTGATGCTGGGAAAGAGTGAAGGCAGGAGGGGAAGACAGAGGATGAGATTGTTGGATGGCGTCACTGACTCAATGGACATGAGTTTGGGTAAATTCTGGGAGATGGTGAAGGACAGGGAGGCCTGCTGCTGCAGTCCATGGGGGTCACAAAGAGCTGGACATGACTGAGCAACTGGGCAATGACAACTTAAATGTTAGCTGGGTGAAGCGAAATGCAGCCTTGAATTTCTAATGTTCTTCCCTAGCCTGGTGGTGCAGGCTACGTCTTATACTCAACAAGATTTGGATTGTCAGAGTTTTTCCAACTTAGTGTGGCCCATCTTGGTATCATAATTTCAGAGGTATTTCCTTCTATAGCCCTAGAAGTGTAAAGAGAATGTTTATGGACAGGACCTGAAGTAAGGGGATTAACAACTATAGGCCCCTCTCTCATTCTTTTGTCTCCTTCAAAGCTGTCATGATCTGGGTGTAATTGTAAATAGATGTTGACTTGAGACAATGATGATTACATCTGACATGAGAAGCTGACTTGAGAAACTCCCCATTAGTTTCATTAGGTTGTCTCGGTCTCTGTCAGAAGATACCGATATCCCAGGATTCTGTCTGGAGAAACTCCCACCGCATGGGCTGTGAGCAGTCACGTAAGCATGTTCCAGCCGCAGCTGGACGCAGCTCAGGGCAAGAACTGGGTCTAGGGCCAGACTTTACTCTCAGTTAAGCTTTCCCTGGATTCAGGCACAAAAGAATCCAGTTAAGCAGTAACTTTCCTTACACTATTTTTTTGGTGTTATGCAACTATCCTTTCTTTTACAGCAATACTTACACTGTTCTGAGAAATTGTATCAAGCCAGGCTGCAAACTGTTGATTTTGAATGGTCTGCAGAAGAAACAAGGAAAACCATCAATGCTTGGGTTGGAAGTAAAACTGCTGGTGAGGATAAGTCAACCACGTGTCTCCAAACTTTATTCGAGCTGTACTGATAAACTTGCTGAGTTAACGTTAAGGAGGAAGCTAGATGTACTTGTTTAGATTAGTGTCCGGCCTCAGTTTGGGGCTCTGTGCCTAGAATAATGCCTGGCACATGAAAGTTTTGTAAAAATTTTGAGCGTAGATTGATTAGTGTTGTCTGTCATTACAGATCCACATGCTGTGTATTTGTTTAGACTGTTATCGTTATTTTGTCATTAATTTGTGTATTTATTTATCCATTCATTTGTGTGTGTATATATATATATATACACATATGTATATATATAATCAAATGATGTTCATCATTGTTATTACGTGCTAGGTATTATGTTTGGCCCAAAAGTTCAATAAAAATGAAAGCTCTCATCAAGCTTAGAGTCTGATATTTCATATACCCCTGTTTCATATTGTATGATAGATTATATTCCAAAAAAATGCTATAAATTGCAACACTCCAAAATGCTCCAAGAAGGCTTGGTGTTGCATCTTGATCAATATATTTACAGCAAGAAATTCTTGGTATAGTTTTATAAATCCTGATTTTTCAGATACATTTTTATTTCAAATGTTGGCATATATGCTTGTGATACACGAAGGTTAGCATACTGAAAGGACCAGTGTGTCTTTGGAATATGTAACATATTTGCAATTGGTAAGGTACTGGTAACTATAAAGCCTGATAGATATGAAAAGTAAGCCACAGGAGATGATTCCCTGGTGGCTCAGATGGTAAAGAATCTGCCTGCAATGCAGGGGACTCAAGTTTGATCCCTGGGTCAGAAAGATCCCCTGGAGAAGGAAATGGCAACCCACTACATATTCTTGCCTGAAAAATCCCGTGGACAGAGGAGCCTGGCGGGCTACAGTGCAGGGGGTCACAAAGATTGGGGCGCGACTGAGCAACTGACACACTATGGGAGATGATTATAGAATTTTTTAAAAAGCAGTTATATGTATAAGAAAGCATAGGATATGGCTAGTTACAAGACAGGTTGATTCATACCTAACATACTTGGTATTCCTTGAATGCCAGCTTCTGATTAGATATAACAAAGCTTTCAATATTCTTTGAAATAAACTTCATTTGACAAGAACATGCTTTATGGCCACAGATGAGGGAATTCTTCTGGGATCTCAAATCTATAATTAGCCTTAACAAAGGCTCCAAATTTCTTGTAACTCTTCAACTCTCTACTATCAATAAGTTCAAATCCAAATATATTATTTATTCTTTTTTTTGTTGTTGTCGTTACAAGGAAAAGTCACTAACCTCTTTGGAAAAGGCACGATTGAGCCCTCCTGTGTCATGGTCTTGGTGAATGCCATATAATTCAAAGGACAATGGCAGAATAAATTTCAGGAACGAGAAACATTTAAAACCCCTTTTCAGTTAAGTAAGGTGAGTATTTTATTTTCAGGTGGATGATCAATTTCGGAGAATGCCATATCCATTAAAGACAATTTAGAAAGTTTCAGTGAAAATACTGGTTCTAGGCTCTGTGTTTCCATGGATTTTGTTTCTGTTGCTCCCGTGAAGTGATGGTAACCTTTCTCAATGGGGTGATCAGGAACAGAAGAAAGTTCGTCCTTTTCTTACTGTTCTTCTGGGGGTCTACATTCTTCCCAGACATGCTTTCTCTAGTAAATATTTTCTCTAGAAACACAGCAAAGTTAGTTGTACTATTTTTCTCCCAGAAAGTCTCTAATCAGATCCAAAAAAAGGAGATGACCCTATAATCTCATTTTCCCACGTAAATCACTTTATCTAGAGACCTTGCCTTTGTTTTGGGGAAACATATATGTTATCATTTTTATTAGTATGTATATTATCTGAACACAAACATTTTAAAATTAAAAAAACGTATAACCTTTGCAAAGTAGTGTCATTCAGGGTGTATTCTGTCATTTCGGTTTTACCCACGCCTTTCTGGTGCTAATGCGGTTACCCTTGTTATTCTGAAAGGAAAATCAGTATGTGTACCTGTACACACACGCATGTAACCGTACCATCTAATTACAACTTTTTGTTTTAAACATAGGGTAAAAGTGTGACTGTGGAGATGATGCACCAGACTGGGAAGTTTAAACTGGCCCTCATCGAGGAACCACAGATGCAGGTTTTGGAGCTGCCCTATGTCAACAGCACACTCGGTAGATCATTCTGCTTCCAGTGGGCACGGCTGACATAGACCAGGTGAGAATGTGTGGTGAAGATGCGGGCGTGTGTGCACGCACACGATGTGTGTTTATGAAGACGCGGTGTGTGTGCACGCACACGATGTGTGTTTAATGCTAATGTGCGGTGAAGACGTGGGTGTGTGTGCACCCACACGATGTGTGTTTAATGCTAATGTGCAGTGAAGACGCGGGTGTGTGTGCACCCACACGATGTATGTTTAATGCTAATGTGCAGTGAAGACGCGGGTGTGTGTGCACGCACACGATGTGTGTTTATGAAGACGCGGTGTGTGTGTGCACGCACATGATGTGTGTTTATGAAGACGCATGTGTGTGTGTGCACGCACATGATGTGAGTTTATGAAGACGCGGTGTGTGTGCGCACGCACATGATGTGAGTTTATGAAGACGCGGTGTGTGTGCACACGCACATGATGTGTGTTTATGAAGACGCGGTGTGTGTGCGCACGCACACGATGTGTGTTTATGAAGACGCGGTGTGTGTGCACACGCACACGATGTGTGTTTATGAAGACGCGGTGTGTGTGCGCACGCACACGATGTGTGTTTATGAAGACGCGGTGTGTGTGTGCACGCACACGATGTGTGTTTATGAAGACGCAGTGTGTGTGCACACGCACATGATGTGTGTTTATGAAGACACAGTGTGTGTGCACACGCACAAGATGTGTGTTTAATGCTAATGTACTGTGAAGACACGGTGTGTGTGCGCACGCACACGATGTGTGTTTATGAAGACGTGGGCGTGTGTGTGCATGCACACGATGTGTGTTTATGAAGACGCGGTGTGTGTGTGCACGCACACGATGTGTGTTTATGAAGACGCAGTGTGTGTGCACACGCACATGATGTGTGTTTATGAAGACACAGTGTGTGTGCACACGCACAAGATGTGTGTTTAATGCTAATGTACGGTGAAGACACGGTGTGTGTGCGCACGCACACGATGTGTGTTTATGAAGACGTGGGCGTGTGTGTGCATGCACACGATGTGTGTTTATGAAGACGCGGTGTGTGTGCGCACGCACACGATGTGTGTTTATGAAGACGCGGTGTGTGTGCGCACGCACACGATGTGTGTTTATGAAGACGTGGTGTGTGCGCGCACGCACACGATGTGTGTTTATGAAGACGTGGTGTGTGCGCGCACGCACACAATGTGTGTTTATGAAGACGCGGTGTGTGTGCACGCACACGATGTGTGTTTATGAAGACGCGGTGTGTGTGCGCACGCACACGATGTGTGTTTATGAAGACGTGGGCGTGTGTGTGCATGCACACGATGTGTGTTTATGAAGACGCGGTGTGTGTGCGCACGCACACGATGTGTGTTTATGAAGACGCGGTGTGTGTGCATGCACACGATGTGTGTTTAATGCTAATGTGAGGTGAAGATGTGGGTGTGTGTGCACACGCACACGATGAGTGTTTAATGCTAATGTGCAGTGAAGACACAGTGTGTGTGCACACACACACGATGTGTGTTTATGAAGGCGCGGTGTGTGTGTGCACACACACGATGTGTGTTTATGAAGGCGCGGTGTGTGTGCACGCACACGATGTGTGTTTCGTGACCATAGTGTTGCCCTCACTGATTCTTTCAGGTTCAACAGTTCTGCCAGGTGCTGTGAGAGCAAAGGACAGACATCCCGAAGTCCCTGACTTCAGGATGATGTATTTAGGGAGAACAATCTATTCTTCCTTTAAAAAAGGGGCATCTGGAGGCAGAAGTGCCTGTGGTACCAGTTCACACACACATGCAGATGCACACACACACACACACTCACACACTGGTCATTGGACGTTTGGGAAACCCCTTTCTATAGCGGACTTCCCTTGTGGCTCAGACAGTAAAGAATCTGCCTGCAGTGTGGGAGACCTGGGTTTGATCCCTAGGTTGGGAAAGTAGGGAAGTCTTCTGGACATCCCTGGGCTGGGGTGTGTGCTCTGGAGCTCTAGGAAGAGCATCACAGTCCAGGCTGTAAGAACACGTGTGGCAGAGGTGTGGCCACTGCAGGGGGAGCTCAGTTCTCTGGAGGTCTGTGGGCTTCAGTGAAAGATACCTGGAGGCATTGAGCACTTGGAAGCAGTTTAGAAGTGGTCTTTTTTACCTTTGGGCTGTGCCGTGAAGTATGTGGGTTTTTATTCTCCAACTAGGATCAGACCCGTGCCCCCTGAATTGGAAGGGTGGAGTTTTAAACACTGGACTGCCAGGGACATCCCAGAAGTGGTTTTTATTAAATTGTGATTCATGTATTTAATTATTCATTCATTCATACACCAAACATTGAGTGTCCACAGCATGCTGAAAACTCTGCTGTGTTCTGGAAACACAGACGAATCTGTGGTTACAACACAGAGTTGAATGTGTAAGGAGCGCTGTGACAGACCCTGCAGAAAAGGAAGAACAGAGTCCAAATTTGAGTGAGGAAATCAGGAAGGCATCCTAGTAGAGCAATCTCGATGCCAGCCTCACTGGATAAGTAGGAGATGAAGAGGAACAAAGGCAGTGCCTGTTGCTCCAGCCAGAGAAAGGGACACGTGCCAATGCCTTGGAAGTATGAGGCAGCGAGGGGGGTCTGACAGGAAGTCGTGGTGACGTGGATCAGGGCAGAGAAGCACAGAGGGCAAGGAGGCTTAGGAATCAAACCACCTTCATTTTATGTCTGAGTTTATACTGTCAGGATGGGGAAAAATGTGACAAAAATGTTTTCAACTCTTGTAATAGATTGATGGGGTTTGCCATACTGGTTTGGAGCTGCAGGGAGGTCTGAACAGAGAGTTTCAAATCACCAAGGGTAGAATTTGAAGGGCTTCAGAAACTCTTGAAACTGGATGTAGGGTGAGAGGTCTGAGTTTTGAGACTGCTTGGGGGGAAATCGGAGCATAGACCCAGGAACTGAATTGCTGGGTGAAGGCAGAGGACATCCAGGGTTCAGAAGCTTCTGGCACAATGAGGGCAGGACATGCGATTAGAGCGGCAAAACCAGCTCATAAAGGAGACGTGACTCATGTTTCAGATGTGCGTGCCCAGAAGAGATGGTTGAATTCATCCAGGAAATGGGGCACAAGGACTTCACGGCAATACAGGGAGTTTAAGAGATGCCTCCCTGCTGAGGAAATGAGGCAAAAGAGTGTAGGATACACATCGACAAGTTTAATCATGAAGCATCAGTGAGAAGTAGACAGGAGAAGAGGGGAGGTGTGGCTGCACATGAGGTTTTTGTTTTTTCAGACAGGACTTGAGTACATTTTAAAGGTAGAGAAGAAATTGATGTTGAATTGTTGACGCCAAGAATCAGAAAGCAAATAGCATTGAACATTCAGGGTGTGTGTTCAGCTCCTGTGGTCTCCACCCGTGTTTTGTCTCTTAGGTAGAAAAGCAGCTGAACTCAAAGACCTTTCAGGAATGGACCAGCCCGCCCAACATGGTGGAGAGGGACGTGGAAGTGCATCTCCTGAGATTCAAACTGGAGATCAAGTACGAGCTCAATTCCCTGTTAGAGTCCCTCGGGATGACAGACATCTTCAGCCAGGTCAAAGCAGATCTTTCTGGAATATCACCAGTCAAGGGCCTCTTTGTATCAAAGATCATCCACAAGTCCTACGTGGAGGTCAACGAGGAGGGCACGGAGGCAGCTGCGGCCACTGGCGACATCCTGGTAGTAAAAAGACTTCCCATCCGAGCTCAGTTCGTGGTGAACCACCCCTTCCTGTTCTTCATCAAGCACTTTCACACCAACACAATTCTCCTCTGTGGCAAGCTGGCCTCTCCCTGAGCAGAGTGGGTGGAGCAAGGCTCAGGGTCACAGGGGAGGGCAGTGACCAACCGCGACTAAAAGTGGGTCCCACCTCACCCTGCTCCGTGCCTCAGTTTGCGCCTCTGAGAAATGGGTCTGGGACATCTCCTAGCTTATCTCATGAGTTGGTGAAGCCTCAGATGATGGTCATCATGGAAGAAGCTATAGCTACAGACAAGCCTCTGTCTCTCATCTTTGGGGCCTCGTTTAAGTGTTGTCTGGGTGATATGATCCAGTCAGTGGGAAACAGTTTAGAAGATTAGATTTTCTTGACTTGTTTGTATCAGTGAGCTCTTGGTTAAGTGGCCGCTTTACCTTTGGAAGAACAATGTAAAGGCTTCAACTTTGGCTGGATCTTAAAATCTGTTATTTTCCTTGTATATGTAAATATAACATCATGAATTCTGTATTGACTATAATAAATACATGAAATGCCTTAAATTCTTGGAGGATTTTTAGTACTCTGCAGCAACTCAATACATATGAGAAAAGACTGGATAAGTGGAAGTCCGATTCAGTGCACATTTTAGTAGAATCTTTGGCTAAATCTTTTTAGGCTCTAAATTGAATCAGATTTTTCTTTCCCTCCCTCCCTCCCTCCCTCCATCCATCCTTCTCTCTCTTTCTCAATAGTGTTTAGTTGTTTACTCACTAAGTTGTGTCCAACTCTTTTGCTACTCATGGACTGTAGCCCTCCAGGCTCCTCTGCCCATGGGATTTTCCAGGCAAGAATACTGGAGTGGGTATTTCCTTCTCCAGGAAAGGTATTGCCATTTTCTTCTCTAGGGGTTCTTCTCAACCCAGGGATAGAACCGGTATCTTATGCATTGGCAGGTGGATTCTTTACTGCTAAGCCACCAGGAAGCCCTCAATATTCACAATAATGCAATGAGAAAAATTCACAACAGAAAAAAACAGACATCAATCAGAATATTTTATTAGAAAAATTTCTTAAGGACTTCCCTAGTAGTCCAGTGGTTATGATTCAGAGCTTCCACTCAAGGGGCATGGGGTTTGATCCCTGGTCAGGAAACTAAGATGCTACATGCTATTCAGTTCAGTTCAGTCAGTTCAGTTGCTCAGTCATGTCCGCCTCTTTGCAACCCCATGAATCGCAGCACGCCAGGCCTCCCCGTCCATCACCAACTCCCGGAGTTCATGCAGACTCACATCCATTGAGTCAGTGATGCCATCCACCATCTCATCCTCTGTCGTCCCCTTCTCCTCCTGCCCCCAATCCCTCCCAGCATCAGTCTTTTCCAATGAGTCAACTCTTCGCATCAGGTGGCCAAAGTACTGGAGTGTCAGCTTCAGCATCATTCCTTCCAAAGAAATCCCAGGGCTGATCTCCTTTAGAATGGACTGGTTGGATCTCCTTGCAGTCCAAGGGACTCTCAAGAGTCTTCTCCAACACCATAGCTCAAAGGCATCAATTCTTCGGTGCTCAGCTTTCTTCACAGTCCAACTCTCACATCCTTTTTTAAAAAGAAATCCTCCTTAATTTCTATTTGTGGTAACATGAAGTGATGATCAGATAATAGTGTTCATAATACATTCACTGCCTTCTCAGTGTCATCTTGACGAATGCTTCCTTCCAGAACTCTCTCAGAGGGCTGAACACAAGAGTCCCTCAAATCCCCCTTCTCTTACACTGTCTTAGAACAGTCAGTTCCAAGACCACCATTGATTCCCTCCTGCAGTGATGGGCCACCATCTTACTATTGCCAGTGCTGGCGGACAAGGATGGATTTTCAACTTCCCTAATGATGCTAAGTTAAATACACAGGGTGACAATATACAGCCTTGACATACTCCTTTTCCTATTTGGAACCAGTCTGTTGTTCCATGTCCAGTTCTAACTGTTGCTTCCTGATCTGCATACAAATTTCTCAAGAGGCAGATCAGGTGGTCTGGTATTCCCATCTCTTTCAGAATTTTCCACAGTTTATTGTGATCCATACAGTCAAAGGCTTTGGCATAGTCAATAAAGCAGAAATAGATGTTTTTCTGGAACTCCCTTGCTTTTTCCATGATCCACACAAGCTGGAATCAAGATTGCCGGGAGAAATATCAATAACCTCAGACATACAGATGACACCACCCTTATGGCAGAAAGTGAAAAGGAACTCAAAAGCCTCTTGATGAAGGTGAAAGTGGAGAGTGAAAAAATTGACTTAAAGCTCAACATTCAGAAAACGAAGATCATGGCATCTGGTCCCATCACTTCATGGGAAATAGATGGGAAACAGTGGAAACAGTGTCAGACTTTATTTTTGGGGGCTCCAAAATCGCTGCAGATGGTGACTGCAGCCATGAAATTAAAAGACGCTTACTCCTTGGAAGGAAAGTTATGACCAATCTAGATAGCATATTCAAGAGCAGAGACATTACTTTGCCAACAAAGGTCCATCTAGTCAAGGCTATGGTTTTTCCTGTGGTCATGTATGGATGTGAGAGTTGGACTGTGAAGAAGGCTGAGCACCGAAGAATTGATGCTTTTGAACTGTGGTGTTGGAGAAGACTCTTGAGAGTCCCTTGGACTGCAAGGAGATCCAACCAGTCCATTCCGAAGGAGATCAGCCCTGGGATTTCTTTGGAAGGAATGATGCTGAAGCTGAAACTCCAGTACTTTGGCCACCTCATGCAAAGAGTTGACTCATTGGAAAAGACTCTGATGCTGGGAGGGATTGGGGGCAAGAGGAGAAGGGGACGACAGAGGATGAGATGGCTGGATGGCATCACTGACTCAATGGACGTGAGTCTGCATGAACTCCGGGAGTTGGTGATGGACAGGGAGGCCTGGCGTGCTGCGATTCATGGGGTCGGAAAGAGTCGGACATGACTGAGCGACTGATCTGATCTGATCTGATCTGAATGATGCTAAAGCTGAAACTCCAGTACTTTGGCCACCTGATGTGAAGAGTTGACTCACTGGAAAAGACTCTGATGCTGGGAGGGATTGGGGGCAGGAGGAAAAGGGGATGACAGAGGATGAGATGGCTGGATGGCATCACCAACTCGATGGATGTGAGTCTGAGTGAACTCCAGGAGTTGGTGATGGACGGGGAGGCCTGGCGTGCTGCAATTCATGGGGTCGCAAGGAGTCGGACACGACTGAGCCACTGAACTGAACTGAACTGAATTGGGACCCTGAAGGATGCATGCATGCTTAGTCATGTCTGACTCTTTCTGACACCCTATACAGTAGCCACCATGCTCCTCTGTCCATGGGATTTTTAGACAAGAATACTGGAGTGGATTGACAGTTCCTTCTCCAGGTAACTTCCAGACCCAGGGATTGAACCTGGTTTCCTGTGCTGCGGGCAATCTCCTGAATTATAGGGGGATTCTTTAGTGACTGAGCCACCAGGGAAGCCCTTATTCTTTAATAATAAAATATAAAGTAGCAAGCAAACAATGATTTCCAGAGAGTATAAAACTGAAGAACACCTCCTAAAATACCATGTGACGTTGCCCCACGGCACTGAGTGGCTGCACGTGCTCTTCTAACGATCCTTTACCGAGTGCATCTGTCACACGGCACAAAGCCAGGAAACCACCTTGGCCTAGCTCATGGATAACCCAGCATCTGTCACACGGCATAAAGCCAGGAAGCCACCTTGGCCTAACTCACGGATAACCCAGCAAGTTCAACTGCAGAACTATGAGAACCACAGTGCAACTATGATGGGTGTGAAAAAATGAGTTGTTTCTTGGCATCTACTTTTCACCTTAAACATCTAGGAAAGACCACAGAGGCAGTCTGTCTGGTGGATGCTGGGTCCTTCTCCATGGCCCCCGGTGTGTGCTGTACAGGAGCTCAGCAGAGCCGTGGGACCAGGCATGGGGCTGGGGGGGTGACCATGGCTGACAAGCCGTAGGACCTCCCTCCCTGACAGAGGCTCAGAGTGAGTGTCCAGTCACAGCCTCCATTCCAGAACCTCAGAGTCCCCCGAAGGGGTGGGAATTGAGCTGATGGTCACCATTACAGAGAGGGCTGCAAGAGCACCAATGGGCCCTGGGCAGAGACACAGGACTTGGAGAGACAGTGACTAAACCAGCTGCTGGGCGTGGAGGAGGGGGTCACGCTCCTGAGGCTTTGCTGTGTGAAGCCAGGAGCTCCTCGAGCACCCAGTGCTGGGTATGGAGAACATAGCTGTTTTCACTCTCTCACAGAGCTATTTTTCTTAAACTTGAGTATAGTTGCTTTATAATGTGTTCGTTTCTGCTGCACAGCAAAGTGAATCAGCCATCGTTGTTTTTCAGTCACCAACTCGTGTCCACCTCCTTGTGACCCCATGGACTGCAGCACGCCATGCCTCCCTGTCCATCACCAACTCCCAGAGCTTGTTCAAACTCATGTCTATTGAGTCGGTGATGCCATCCAACCATCTCATCCTCTGTCATCCCCTTCTCCTCCTGCCTTCAATCTTTCCCAGCATCAAGCTACATATACATATATCCCCTCTTCCTTGGGTTTCTTTCCCATTTAGGTTGCTACAGAGCAGTGAGTAGAGTTCTCTGAGCTATTCGGTAGGTTCTCATTAGTTACCTATTCCTGCCTTGTATCAATAATGTATTTGTGTCAACCACAATCTCCTCTTCACCCCACCCCTCTTCCTTCCTTTGGTGTCCACACGTTTGTTCTCTCTGATTGTGTCTCTGTTTCTGCTTTGCAAATAAATTTACCTATACCATTTTTCTAGATTCCACATATATGCATTGATACATATTTGTTTTCAAAGAGTTAATGTTATACGTCAATATATCCCAGTAAAAAATGGGCAAAGGACTTAAATATGCATTTCTCCAAAGAAGGCATGCACATGGCCAACAGGTACGCAAACAGGTGTGCAGCCTTGCTGATCATCAGGGACATGAATCGAAATCATAGCATCGCCTCACACCTGTTAGCATGGCTGTCATCAAAAAGAGACAAAGTTCAAGAGGCAAAAGTTTAAATAAAAGGGAGCTCTTGGTCACCATGGGCGGGAAGTTGATTCACCCATTATTGACAATAGTAGAGAAGTTCCTCAAAAACATTGAAAGTAGAACTACCATATGATCAGCAATCCCACTTCTGGTTATACATCCAAAGGAAATGAAATTGATATCTGCACTCCTGTGTTCACTGCAGCATCTATTACAACAGCCAAGACACGGAAGCAACCTGTGTCCACCACTTCAAGCTATGAAACCATTCTGCGTGATACCGAACTGGAGGACACCGTCATTATACTCTTGGCCAAGTGTAGAGGATGCGAAATACAGAGAGAACACGAGGTAAGCTATGGAATTTAGTTAATGATAATGTAGTTAAGTAATCAAATTAATTACTAACGTTAACTAAAATAATGCAGGCTTACGATTTGTAACCCGTGTGTTGCTAATGGTGGGTTAGCAGCTGAGGACACTGGGGGGAGGGAGGAGAGCATGTGAAAGCTCTGTGTCCTCTCTGCTCAATTTTTCTGAAAATCTGAAATGATTCCAAAACACTACTATTAATCAAAATCTAAAGACTATGAGTTTAAAAATAAAGGAAGTGGGGAACAAAGTAGGAAGGGGTATATCCTTTACCTGGCTTTCAAAAAACCCAGAAAGTCTCTACATTTCGTCAAGTGTTCTCTGATGGTATTTTGTTTTCATTTCTCTTGACTTTATTCCTTCTGATACTTGGAAGTTCTTCTGAGTTTATCAATGGTCTTTTGTTCCCCCTCTTGTTGCAAGAACACTGAGCCTCCAGACTGGTGTTTGGGACACATGACTCAGACAAAACAGCTGCTTGCCTAATGCATTCACATCCACACCTCTCAGCCCTGGGAAGCCTGGTACCCACCACGCGCTGTAGATAGCATCACACTAGGTTCTGAGTCACGGTGCATCAGTGGTCAACTTGTACAGGCATCTCTGCTCAGGGTGTCTCCTCCAGGTTAAATTGCTGCAAATTTAAAAGGCAAAGTGAGAGAGAAACAGAACAAAACAAAACAGTATTTGGGTCAGTGGTGAGTGAGAGGTTTGTTTGTGTATTTACGATAAATCCAGTTTTTCCTCTTTACCTTTGACTTGTCACTTTTTTCTCAGGAAATTTCAAGAGCTGAATGGAATGGCAGAACCAAAGTCTTCTTACTGGAGAAATCCCCCGTCCGAGTCCCGTGTGTGAGGACTCTGTCTCCTTCTCCACACGCTGTCCCCTGTGGAGCCTGGGTGATGGGACGGCCTTGGTCCCGGTGTGGCTGGCTCCATCGTGGCTCACTTCTGCTGTCTCATGATGTCCTCTGCATAGAAGTTAAATAAGCAGGGTGACAATATACAGCCTTGACGAACTCCTTTTCCTATTTGGAACCAGTCTGTTGTTCCATGTCCAGTTCTAACTGTTGCTTCCTGACCTGCATACATACCTCTCAAGAGGCAGATCAGGTGGTCTGGTATTCCCATCTCTTTCAGAATTTTCCACAGTTTATTGTGATCCATTCAGTCAAAGGCTTTGGCATAGTCAATAAAGCAGAAATAGATGTTTTTCTGGAACTCTCTTGCTTTTTCGATGATCCAGTGGATGTTGGCAATTTGATCTCTGGTTCCTCTGCCTTTTCTAAAACCAGCTTGAACATCAGGAAGTTCACGGTTCACATATTGCTGAAGCCTGGCTTGGAGAACTTTGAGCATCACTTTACTAGCGTGTGAGATGAGAGCAATTGTGCGGTAGTTTGAGCATTCTTTGGCATCGCCTTTCTTTGGGATTGGAATGAAAACTGACTTTTTCCAGTCCTGTGGCCACTGCTGAGTTTTCCAAATTTGCTGGCATATTGAGTGCAGCACTTTCACAGCATCATCTTTCAGGATTTGAAATAGTTCAACTGGAATTCCATCACCTCCACTAGCATTGTTCATAGTGATGCTTTTTATATTACCTATTGCCAAAAGTGGAAACAAATAGTAACAATATTTATTGAGAAATAGATCAGGGATTTACACACCAAGTTTTGAAGTTTAAAAGTAGAAAGATGCTGTTTTCCAACCCACAAGGATGTTGTATAATGAGAACGTACTTTATGGGATGCAAAGTAAAGACCAGGAAGATTTTTCACATATCTTACTACCTGGTTCCGTTTCAAGTTATGAACTCTACTCAAGTTATGAATCATCACTCTATGTGGGTGTGTGGAATGTTTCAGCAAATGGGTTGAGAAAACCTTTTCCTGCCTATCATCCCGTGACTGGCCATTTACGCCCAGGGGACCCTGAGCACCAGCTTATGAGTGGTCAGGTCCAAGTTATCTGATGGGTCTGAACCTCTCTGAGAAGTACTTCCCGCTCCCTCTGGCACTCAGTCACCCTGTCTTCCGGCTGTTCACACAGCACCCCCTCGTGGCGCTTTCCATGCTGCCTGGTAATTGCTCGTGGATTGTCTCCCTTGTCAGACTCTGGGCACTGAGTGCGGGGCTATGTTCTCCTACATAGTATTTCTACAGCTCGAGAGGGGACAGTGTCTAGTGAACCTTCAGGGAAAACTTGTTGGATCAATGAGTAGATGAATGAAACCACTGACCGGAGGGGGAAAATGCCCCTACATGAAGGATTTGAATGGGCAGATTTGTTTATTTAATACTCTCCTTTGGCTTCATTGGCACAATGTCCATGAAATTTTCCTCTGAAATAAGATTGAGATGTGTTTCTCCTATGTCTGGCAATATGGTTCTTGTACCCTGATTCAGAGCTCACCCACCCAAGACAGTCATCCCCCTGTGGCCGAGTCTGATTCACAGATTGCTGTGTGCATCGGCGTGTGTCAGGTGTTGGGAGGTATGAGGGCCTTGCTTATTGGGATGAAGGCATCGAGACATGCTTGTTGGGATGAAAGGAAATGGGAAGACATCATATGTACAAGGATCTGCACTTCAGGCACATTCATGAAGACTGTAGGTGCTGAGGAGCCGATTTGCATAGCTTCCCTGGCATGGTTTTCATTGTGTATCTTGGCATCTCAACTAGTTCGTGTGGTGGTTGGTGCCTGCATGCAAACAAGTAGCCCTGTTCTCTAGCAGATCATGTATCAACAGAAAGTATTTTCTTTTGTAATGGCATTGTGATTTCTAATTTTCTATGGATTTGATGGATTAATCCATGGAGTATAAATCCTTTAATCAATAACTCAGTTAAAATTTAACTGAGTTGGTGGATTTCAGCTAACTCAATACAAGGTAAGCCACTTCTCAAGATACCCACCAACAAAAGGACAGCATTTAGTCCCCTTTTATCTCTGTAATGCGATTTATTGGAGAAACATTTTTAGTAGCTATTCTGCCAGGATAGGAATTATTGTAGTGACATAAAAGACACACTCGTTGCCTTCATGGAGCCTAGAATGTAAAAGAGAGAAGACATTTAACAAATACACAAATATGTAGTTATAAATTCTTATAAATGCTAAAAGAAAGACCTCTGAGTACAGGGGGGAGGGCCTGATTTAGATTAGGTCTTGAGGAAATCTCTTTGAAAAACTGCCTTAATTCCTGGTGGTGGAAATTTGCAAAGAATCTTTCAGCAGGAAAAATCTGGCTCTAAAATAATTGAAAGATCAGTATATGGGAGTTTAGGGGGTGTATTAGGTTCCTAGGGCTTCCCAGGTGGCACTCGTGGTAAAGAACCCACCTGCCGATGCAGGAGACAGAAGAGACATGGGTTCGACCCCTGGGTTAAGAAGGTCCCCTGGAGATGGGAATGGCAACCCACTTCCATATTCTTGCCTAAAGAATTCTTGCTCCATGGACAGGAGCCTAGTGGGCTATGGTCCATAGGGTTGCAGAGACTCAGGCATGACTGAAGCAACTTAACATGCAGGGCTACTGCAACAAGTCACCACAAACTCGGTGGCTTAAAGCAGCACACAGGTATCCTCTGACAATCCTGAGTGTCAGAATTCTAAAATCAAAGAGTCAGTGGACCAGTGGTCATTCTGGAAATGCCATGGGGAATCCTGCTGCCTCTTCCAGGCTCTAGTGGCTCTGGGCTGCCTCGCCTTGTGGGTGCATTGTTCCATTCCCATCTCCATCTTCACTTACCTTCTCTGGGTCTGCAATCTCACTCTCATTCGTCTCATAAGACCACCAGTCATTGAATTTAGAGCCTATCTGGGTGATTTAGGATTATTTCATTTTGAAAACCTTAATTAAGTCTACAAAGACTTGATTTTCAAATAATGTCATGGTCACAGCTACTGGGGGTTGAATTAGATATATCATTTGGGAGGATATAATTCAACCCCTACTAGAGAGTGGTGAAGAGCCGGTGGGCAGGTGGCATGGCCGGACCATGGAAGGCCTTTTGGGCAACATCAGGCCGACACAAAGTCTCTGAAGGGGTTTCAGCAGGCGGGTAACATGATCCACCTTATGTCTAAGGACAGTCACTCTGGGTGATAGTAGAAAACAGGTTGCATAAGATCAGGATGAAAGAGGCAAGAGCCAGGAGCCAACTGCTGCAAGGCTCAGGCGAGAGCCAATGGTGATTTGGACTGAGGGGGTCCATGGAGAGACGATGAAAGGTGGAGAGGCCTGAGCTATACTTTGGAGGGGAATCAGTAGCACCTGGCAATGGATTGCGTGACTATGAGGCAGATGGGGTGTCAAAGATCAATCTCAGGTTTCATTCTAACTGGGACATTGGAAGGCCCACTTGCTGAGATGCAGAAAGTTGGAGAGGAAAGCAGGTTTGGGAGATAGATGATGAGGGCAGATTTTAAGGTGAAGTTGGGAATGCCTCTGAGATGTCAAGTAGGCCCTGGAATATAAAGTCAAAAGAGATCTGGAAATGCAAATATGGGAGTCCTCAGTGGTAGGTGGTCTTGGACTTGATGAGAAAGGGTAGGGTCTCTGGAAGTAAAAGTGGAAAGAGAAAAGGGATCAAAATTAGAGCACAGAGTGAACAGGAAGAGCCAGTGAAGGAGCCTGAGAGGGTGTGGTCCAGGCTCCATTTGACTCTCATCCATCTCAGAAGACAATGTGGGTGGAGCCCCGGCACGTATTAGATGGAGAGTGAGAGGGCCTTGTTTTTGAATACATTTGACTTGTTATTACTTGTTCTGTGGTTTGAGCATTTGTTCTCTTTAAAGCTCTATGAACACTATTACTTTTAAAAATTGGTTTTTCAAATAAGGGCTTTCTTAATCTTTGCCTATTTGAGTACAAATATTTAGGAGAAGAGTCATTTAATATGATGACTTAATTCACTGTGTTCAGTGACACATTCTAGATTCATTTTTCTTTATCAATCATTACAATATGATTGTATTTGAGCATGAGTTTTATACATACAACAGTATAACATGTAAAATTAAACACTGAATTACTCTCATGCCCGTAATGAAAGCAGAATTGTGAATTAAAAGGTTGATGAGATGTATATGAGGTTAGGCCATATCCCTATTTTTAGATTACATCACAAAACAAGAAAGGGGGGGACCCACCTTCTGTAGTCTACATTAAACGCATCCCATCACTCTGGGCTTTCGGTGAATTGTGATTACAGACTCGCTTTATAGTTGCTTGTGGGAAAGAATCAAAGAATGGATGAAAATCGTACTCAAGAAAGAGATTGAAAGCCCTAACTAATATCACAAGAAACTTTACTTTTCATTATCAAAATACTGACACAATTTTTCTGAATTGCTACAGGGAGTTGTTGAAGATTCTGTCTCCTCCATGCAAACTTGAGTTTCAAATTTCCTTGCTACTAATTTTTTTAACAAGCATAAATAATATTCTAACAAGTGGAAACAATGAAAACATCATCCAGAAAGTAAATTGCTGATTAGAATAAAGTGTTCTATAGGGTTTCTGTTATTACTTAAATATTAAAAAATTCAACCTAAAATGATTTTATGTTTGAGTTGGTCTAATTTTTGATAATTTAAATATTCATAAACAAAGCGTTTACATTTATGATCAGGTCTAAAATAGGTTTGTTTTATTTTATTTTTTAAAATTTATTTTATTGAGGTACAGTTGATTTACAATTAATTCCCACTGTACAGAAAAGTGATTCAGTTATATGTACATGTATACATACATGTATATTACATGTTCTTCTCACATTATCTTCCATTATGGTTCAAAATAACCCTGGTGAGTGACAGCCAGAAGCTAAATCTGATAACACTCAGATTCGTTGGATGCATGGCCGAAAGGGCGATCGCTGGCCCAAGACTTAAGCATTTCACGTTCAGGTGCTCTGGGAATAGAAAGCATTTGTGGAGAGCACTTAAATAATGGGAAGTCAGAGAAGGAGGTTAGAGGCGGACGACCCACAATGTAGGTGAACGGCAACTTTCAGTGATATCTTTGGTTTGTGGCAGAAATTAGTGGCTATTGGACCAAGAATACTGTAGCTACTTCCCTTTGTAAAAGATCATGTTCCTTATGCACGCATTGTTATTTTTCTAAATTAAAGACTATATTTGGTGGCAAATCCTAACATCTCACCATGCCACACTTTAAGAATTCCATGACTTGGGAATGTATTCCAGGTCAAGGAACCCAGAAAAGAACAAGTTTGACCTGTGTTTCTAAATGGGTCACTTTATAGAGCTGCATTACAAGACAACTACAATTGTGTAGTGTCTCCCAAGTTATGAAAACAGAAACTCCGCATGCCATCTGTGTGGTGTGGACTCACCTGACGGCAGGTCCTAGAGTAAAATCTAACACAATCATGGTACAAGAGGAGACCTCTTAGACTCAGACTCTTGTAACAATGTCTGTCTGTCTGTCTGTATGTGTGCACTCAGTCACAGCTGACCCTTTGCAATCCCATGGACCATAGCCCACCAGGCTCCTCTGTCCACATTAGGTAGCTGGAGAATCAAAACTTTCTGAGATTGGCAGCCATGACATCAAAGCTATGCGGGGGACAAAACCCACTTCCTTGTAGATTTAGCATGAAGATAAAGCATGTGTGAAAACAGTGTATGCTCCACCAGACACTGAGAGGTCCCTCTGTTTATAAAATTGCTCCCTAGTTATGTAAGATGTTGAAATTTTGGAGTAAAGAATGACTTTGGGTTAGGCAGGCCACTTTCTTTTATTTCTCATCTTTGTGTTGTGTAAGGTGGACATTTTTATTCACTTTGTATCAGCTTTTAAAAAGAGGAAACAGCTAGCAGTTCATTTAGGGAGAAGAACAGGGGAATAGTCTTTAGATAAAGCCTTCATAGAAAATGTTAGTTTTCTGTGAAGTTGCAAAAAGTTGCAGTTCACCTAGATTATGGGTCATCCGCCTCTAACCTCCTTCTCTAACTTTCTATTATGATAATAGTAGAGAAAATGCAGACCTATTTGGGTCAAATGATGATTTGGTAGTCCCCTCAAAGTGCCTATTTAGAATCATTATTTTAATTGAGACAAGGAATCTACCAGAGGCTATTTATGCATGGGTGTCTCTGAGTACAGTGGGTGAATGAAGGAATCTCTTCCTTGGAATCAATGGAAGAGTCTCTGTTTTTCATCTGTTCCCAAGGAGAGCATAAGGCAAAGAAACTGTTTAGATGACAAGCTCTGGAAGATATAGTGGGTGTAGTAAGTGTCTCTGTTGGCTGTCTATCAATAAAGTAAGTAAGAGTTGGGGAAGGGACATTCTTCCCATTTCTTCATGGGACCAAACGCAGGTGTTGACTTCCTGCTTGCTATCTATGAAGGGATCAGGAAATGGTATTCTTTTAAAATATTTATTTATGTATTTGACTATGCTGGGTCTTAGTTGTGGTGTGTAGGCTCTGGTTCTTTGACCAAGGATGGAACCCTGGCCCCCTGCCTTAGCAGTGTGCAGCTGAAGCCACTGGACTAGCTTAGAAATCTGCAGAAGTGGTGTTCTTAATGAGGAAGCAGTGCTCTCCCAGTGAGCAGCAGCAGCAGCGACAAAGGTGAGGGGTCCTCAGGCTGCCACTGATGGGGGACCAGAGCAGAGGAAAACATGGAAGGCCATGTGACGGGTGCAGCTGACGGGCAACCTTGTTTCCCTGGCAACGCTCAAAGAGTACAGCAGGCTTAAGTCCTAGGTACATCTGTGCGCATAAGCTGGCAAGGCCTCTGCATATTTGGGTCACCATTGTATCGCAAGGGACAAGAGTTCATGTGACCTGCCAGCTCCCACTGCTGAGTTTCCTTCCTGGACTGATGCCACTTTGGGATTGGTTAATTCTGAATAAACTATTGCCAACACAGTTGTGGGAGGCTTGTCTGTGTTCAAGTGAAGAAGAAAACAATGGCGAGAAAAATTTTAAATGTGGCTGACTCTTAGTAATTCTAGGAGGGTTATCCTGTCTGCATATCACTCAGATCTTTTGCCTTTTACCTACTAGCCATTTTATCTCCTGAAAGTACTTTATTCCTACTTTATATTTCTTTATAACAGAAATGATGAGGAATTAAAAATATTTCAGCTTGCTCTAGTTAATTATTACAGTCATCAGAATACAGAAGACACAATCCATTTCTAAGCTTGCATTTTCCATATTCACAACAAGCATCAGAAAATTGCAAATGTTAAATCAAAATGATGTTTCAGGGATTATTTGTGACTTTAGTTTCCTCTGCTATTATGTTACTTATGAATCATCATGGAAATGAGCACTGGCTATGTATAAACTGGCAGGACAGAGGCAGAACTCATACAGTTGACAAGCACCACACAGTGATGGTGGCTTATGATTCGAATGGCTTTTACAACAGAGGACTCGGCCACTTGGGTAACCACTGGCTTTACATTGGAAAATATTCAGCCAGAAGAACCAGGTTTGCAACTGGCACTTGTGGTAAACAGCCCGCCTGCAAATGCAGGAGACATAAAAGACGTGGGTTCAGTCTCCGGGTTGAGAAGATCCCCTGGAGGAGGGCATGCAACCCACTCAGTGTCCTTGCCTGGAGAATCCCATGGACAGAGGAGCCTGGCGGGCTGCAGTCTGTTGGCCACACAGAGCTGGGCATGACTGGCGTGATGGCACGCACACGCACTGTGCACGCCGGTGCGGGGGACACAGCTCTGCAGTGCGACGCTGACCTGGGCGCTGCCCGCATTCTCACGGCCCAGGTGTCAGCGACCAGCCAGTCCTAACCCACCTTTCCCCATACCTGGCCACTTTTCAAAGGGAAAACCCCTCGAAGGAGCTCTAGCCTGTACTCCAGCAGGGAGGAACTGGGTGTTCCAGACATAACTTTCCATTACCAGATCAGAAGGGTGGAGCAGAGGCTGGCAGGTGCCAAGAATGAACTAACGCCCCAAGTTTCAGCTCTTAGCTAAAGCTGCTTCACTCAGGTAAGCATCTATAGAAGCCAGGTGAGATGACTAAGCCAACGGATACACTTCTGGAAAATTCCAGGAAGAGAAAACTGGGAATAAGAGCAGATGGGAAAGGAGTTGAGAACAGCACAAAGAGCAGCCCGCTGAAACAGCTTAGATGAGCGTCTGAGCTTAAAGAACGACAAAAATACTGTATTAAATTCTATCTGATTCCGTGCACCTTCCTAAGCGCATGGGGAAAAGTCAATAGTCTAGACTCTGAACGATATAGGAATACTTTCTTTGTGAGCGAGAAAGGAGACCAGATTCTCATCACTGCTTTTGTGTACCAGGATGGCAGTGTGAATTGTGTTATGGTTTTGCATATTCAAACAGGCCTCTCCTGTCTCTGCGGTTATAAGCAAGGGGTGAACTCCTGACTGAGTCTGGAGAAAGGTGGAGAAAACAGCCGGTGGTCACGTGCAGCAGCCTGAAATCTCTCCAGTTGCATCTTTGGAAAATTGGCCTTCAGGGGAGTCAGCCTGTATTACCTTCGGTAAACCTTGTTAGGTTTGGGAAGCACTGGGGTCCCTGGTCTCTGCCGAGTGCATTGCGTCAGTCCTCCGGGTCTTACTAGCATATTCTTGACCTCGGGGCCACACTATTCAACCTTGGCTCAGGTCCCAGCCTATCTTCCACCAAAGCTTGCTCTTAGGAATAGATCAACTATCAGTTATAGACAATGAGCTGTGATCCTATCTCTGAGGCATTTTCCTTCTTTATATTCTGATTTGTTTTTAAAAATTTTGAATGATAACTTGGATCCATAAAAGTGCATTCAGTATATGCAAACAGAACCTGATCAGAATATCTGAAGTCTCCCTCCCTTATTCCTTTAGCAAAAAACAAAACAACAACAACAACAAACACCCCTCTTCTCTCCCCACTGGAGGCACCATCTCTTCAGGACAGCCTGCCCGCCGGTGTAAGCCAGCGCCCTTAAGAGCCCAGTTTTGCTTTTGCTGCTGTTCAGTCGTTAAGTCCCGTCTGGCTCTTTGTGACCCATGGACTACATACAGCGCGCCAGGCTGCCCTGTCCTTCACCATCTCCCGGAGCTCGCTCAAACTCATGTCCATTGAGTCAATGATGCCATCCAACCATCTCATCCTCTGTCGCCCCCTTCTCCTCCTGCCTTCAATTTTCCCCAGTATCAGAGTCTTTTCCAGTGAGTCAATCCTTCGCATTAGGTGGACAAAGTATTGGAGTTTCAACTTCAGCCTCAGCCCTTCCAATGAATATTCAGGACTGATTTCCTTTAGGATGGACTGCTTTGGTCTTCTTGTAGTCCAAGGGAATCCTGTGAGTCTTCTCCAGCACCACAGTTCAAAGGCATCAATTCTTTGGTGCTCAGCCTTCTTTTCGGTCCAACTCTCACGTCCATACATGGCTACTAGGTTGGACCATTTCATCAGGGAACTCCTGTGTGTGCCTTCTTTTCTTCCTGACTTACTTGGTTCCCTAGGCATTACTTCTAACTGTGGGGTGGGACTTCAGGTCCCCTGCATGGTGATTTTGGGCATCAGTGAGCAGATGAAGATGAGTTTTGGGTGTTCAGAATATGTTCTGGGTGTCTTACGATAGTTTGGATTGAGTGACCGTGACCTGTTGTGAGCAGAGCTTTGGGTGAACTAGATACACCTTGGTCTCGGGAGAAGCTCTGGGAAACCCTTCGTCTGAAAGGAGAGGATGCATTCTAGTGGATGCCACACCAGGACTGAGGGGAATCCTTGGAGGCAGGACTTTCAGTGCTAAAACCAGGAAAATCCCAGGTAAGCGAGGACCAGTGGGTAACCTGGGTCCTTGCCTCCACAGATCCACCTCCAGTTGGGTTCTCTGTCTACTGTGTTAGTTCTGGAATTTTTACTCACAGCTGCTCATTATTCCTAAAGGCTCTCCACACTCCTCCTGTGACAAAAATCCCTGTGAAGAAGCCATTGTATTATCTGCCTTAGGAAGGGAGATAATACACTAGAGAGATGAACTTCCTGATTTTGGAGGGTAAAATCCTACTTGAAAACTGCTGAAGTGATCTGACTTCTTACATTATATGGTATTAACATATACAATAAAATGTAACAAAGGCAAAGTGAGGGTGGAGGGCAGGTAGGGGAGAATTAAAACTGTGTGTGTGTGTTAGTCACTCAGTCACTTCCGACTCCTTGAGACCCCATGGACTGTAGCCCACCAGTCTCCTCTGTCCATGGATTTCTCCAGGCAAGAATGCTGGAGTGGGTTGCCATTTCCTTCTTTAGAGGATCTTCCTGACCCAGGGATTGAACCCAGGTCTCCTGCATTGCAGGCAAATTCTTTACCATCTGAGCTAGAGGGAAGTCCCTGAAATTAAAATTAGTGAGGACTTACCCTGCATTGAATATTGTGCTGGTGATTATATGAATACATAGGAGACACAGGAGACACGGATTTGATCCCTGGGTCAAGAAGATCCCCTGGAGAAGGAAATGAAAACCCACTCCAGTATTCTTGCCTGGAGAATCTCACTGAGAGAAACCCGGTGGGCTATAGTCCATGGGGTATAGAGTCAGACATGATTAAGCATAGCACAAGTAGGCAGGCATATATACATACACATACATATATATGTATGTAAAACCTAAGCATGTAATATATTACATACATATTTTAAATAAAAATGTGAATATAATATAATTGATATGAACTCTTATTTTATGGATGAGAAAATGGGGGCTCAGAGAAATTAAGTTACTTGCTCAAAGTCACACAGCACAGTGAGTTGCCAAGTTGAGATTTAATCCAGAGCCATTATTTTATCCTTCATTTATTTTGAGTTTATTATGATCTAGGTGGTGAGGGAGTCAAAAGCAGACCACACAGCTTGTCATGCAAAGCAGCAGGCTCCTCCACTCTCCCCCTCCCACTCTACTCTCACTCAACGGGAACAATTCTCCCCACTGCTTTTTAAAGAAAAGAAGCCACTGTACTGAAGCATGATTGATTGTTGGGTTGGTTTCATGGGTGGATACTTATCTCCAACCTCAGTCGCTTTTGGTGTTGCTTCTTGTATCTTTCTAGACATCCAAATAACAAGCTAAGGTGACTTTTTTGTTTTGCTTTTAGAGACTGTCTGTGGCCTTCCTTTCACAGAAGGACAATGGACTCCTTGGACGTCCAGTTCCCCATCCCGTCCCCTTCCACCTCCTCCTAATACCCCTAAGGTATCGATACACCCGCAATCTCCTTCAGCTCAGTACTCAGTATTGAAATCACTGCTGTTGTTTAGTCACTAAGTCATGTCTGACTCCTTGAGACCCTGTGGACCATGGCCCACCAGGCTCCTCTGTCCATGGGATTTCCCAGGTAAGAATATTGGAGCGGGTTGCCCTTTCCTTCTCCAGGGGATCTTCCTTAAGCAGGGATTGAACTTGTGTCTCCTGCACTGACAGGCAGATTCTTTACCGCTGAGCCACCAAGGAAGTCCATTGAAATCATTACAACTAAGAGAACATTATTCACAGCCCAGCTATAAAGTGTAGTATGGTATGCATTTCCCTGTGCAACCTTGTTCTCTCTGGAGTTAATCATTTTACTTTTTCTTATTTTTTGTTTTAATGTGTTCATCAGTAACATATTCCTCTTACAATGGAGGTAGATACTCTCCATCTTGTTCAATATGTTCAAACACATCTGTCCCTCTGAGAGGATATTCATCTTAGGAGACTTCAAATGGTCAGGATATTCCACTTTAGAATGAAAACATACACTGAAGATGAGGCTGGGAGGGTAAGAATGTATAAATAATGTGTAACACAAGGTCTGAGACACTGTGGAGACTTCCCTGGAACTCCAGGGGTGAAGACTTCGCCTTCCAATACGGGGGCTGTGGCTTCATTCCCTGGTCGGGGAGGTAAGACGTCACAGGTCTGGTGGCCAAAAAACCAAAACATATACCAGAAGCAATATTGTAACAAATTCAATAAAGACTTTAAAAACGAAAAATGGTTCATAGCAAAAAACAAAAACACAAACAAAAAAACCAACAAAAACCACTATGTAGAGTAAAACCCTCTTCGTTCTGAAAGAGTCCACTCACCTACTTCCCCTGAGCACAGCAAACCCTCGGGTCCCGGCCAGAGCAACGTCTCTGTCGCACTCTCTCTGCCCTCCAGTAACTTGCTTTCTTCTCTTCTCTGGACTGCCTGCTGCTCCTCCACGACAGCTCTACTCACTGGAACACAGCTCCTCAAAGGTGAGGAGCTGAACAAACACAGCACGAATCAGTGAGTGCATATGGCAAGTATGCCATTCCATGCCCAAAAATACCATTCGAACCACCATATACCATATGAAAGGACTGTGTGGGGCTCACATCAAATTAAATAAATTTCATGCTAGGCTTGGATTCATTAGAAAATATCTGTTTTGACTGTTTTGAATCCAGTCTGTAGCTAATACTCTGCACACTTCTTTGAATTTGCACTATAAAGTGCCTGAACATAACTCCATTTTAATTACATTATTTAAAATTATCATGATCATTACAAAAGGAAGTAGGGAGTGTCTGAGTCAGAGGCTTTATATTTCAGAGTAATGCAAGACTCTTTCAGACTCATCCAACCAGTGGCTAACTTCCTCTATGAAGAGAGTAAGGTAAATATTTCCAAAGCTCAGAACTTAAAGTCTGGCCAGACAGCTTACAAGAGAGAGAGAGAGACAGAGAGAGACACACAGAGAGACAGAGAGAGAGACACAGAGAGACAGAGAGACAGAGAGAGAGACACACACACACACAGAGACACAGAGACACAGAGACAGAGAGCAGTGCGGGTGGGGAGAGAGGGCAGTGAATGTGACTCTGCCGAGAACCTGTCCCTCAGTGTGGCCCTGGGTCCGCCCTCCTTCCAGCTTCTCTGTCTTGGGGCTCGTCTGCAGCCGCTTACCCTGGGGTACCGAGGATAGGGGCGCCTGCCACTCAGAGGGCATCCAAGACCACCCAACACATCACGTCCCATCTTGGAGAAGAGAAACAGGATAAGGGAATTATGGACAAGTCTAAAATTCTATATTTCTGATGTTCTTATTTAAGGCATTATATGTTGGCGTATACACATTCTTGACATTAGAATTGAATTCTGGTTTAATTGTGTATCTCAACTTATTTGATTAGGAATTTATCAAAATTTTAAAGTATGTTTTTGAAAAAAATGGAAAGATTTGAATGTATTACATTTGACTTACATGATAAGAGTAAAAATTAAGTCTGTTCAACTGTAGTTTCAATTTTTTCCTCTATGTGTACTTTAGTTCAGTAAAAACAGGAGGCTTTTTTCCCCTCAGTAATGTACCATGAAACATGGTTACTTTTTCTTGTGCAGACAGAATTATCCTAAGAAGAAATAATATTTTGATCAAACAATAAGGCACACAATTTATCAATTTGGTATAATAAGCTTAGATTCATGAAATATTTTCAATATAATTTCATGTTTTACTGAAAGTGTTTGTCCCTGGTTTTTCTCATGCTTTAAAATTTATTTTTCTTACTTTTTAATTAGACTTTGAAAAAGCTTTACTGAGAACATATCTATTCTTTTTGGTCTGACACAAAAAGTATGTTAACAAAGAAAGCAAGGAATAAAAAAATTTTCAAGTTGAAATGTACCATAAGTAAGTAAATAGGCTTCAGTCTTCCCTGGACTTTGACATCCTTAAGTTTGCTCTTTAGGATTTAAAGACCTTCATAAGTATTTGATTCATGTTAACTTGAAAATTATAAATTAATTCCATATCTATATATTAGTTTTGTAAGTATTTTTGCAGTTTTAGTGAAATAAAAGATTAATTTAAAGTTAAGTTTCTGTATGATTTAAAAAGAATTTTCCTTCGTTGCTGCACCTGGATAGTGGCATAGTGGGGAGCACCATGCTGATACCTTCTTCTGTAGCTTGATGTAATTAATTTTCCTCTTCAGTTTAGTTATTTAACTGGGACCCAAATCACTGGGCATTTGTTGATGACTTGTTTACATTTAATTATATTTTTTTGTGTTTAATTTTTTAAAAAAGTTACTGGAAAAAGAAATTATAGGAGAAAGAAAATCAGTTTTGGTAGCATGTTAATTTTCCAATATTAATTATATGTCATCTGATGGAAATTTAGGGTGAAAAACAAGTAATTCAGCCATATATATTGGTACTTATTTGCCAGTGGGATTCAGTCTTTGTATCAGATGAGGGGAATGAAACTTACTTTCATTTCTGGAAACTACAAAGCACTTGCATAGAGAAAAAGAAAGAAACAAAAGCAATGATGTGCAGTGGAACATACTTCTTGGCATTTATTTGCATAGAGTATGAACATGTCTGTACGAGTACATTTAACTGTATATTACCTAGAGCAGTTTATCATTTTAAAAGCTATTGCTTGAGAATGACTAGATCTAAGAAGCTCTTGGCTGATGTTTCTCTGTAACGATTATTTATCTAGTATGGTTTCTCTGCCACAGAATTTACCTAAGCCCTAAAAATATGTACTTAATTGTTTGAATGAACACATTCTTGTGTAGTTTCTCTTCTCTTCAATATGACAACAGTTTTGTGAAGTCAAGAGGATGACTAAAAAATTAGAAAATAAAATTTTGTGGTTAGTGCTTTTTTAGAAACTGATTTAAAGAATAATTTTTAAAAACATGAAACGTCCCTTTCCCACCTAGGGGTAAAATAGTAAAAGTTGCATTTATAAAACAACAAGAGCAGTTGGGACCTGATTGAGGAAAAATATACTGAAGAGTGTGTTTTTGTATTTTGGATTATGAAATTACCAAATAGCTTTCAGACCCCCACTGGACCACTCAGGTAGGTCCCTGAAGAGGATTTGTATCAATATGTTAATGTGCCCACAATGCTTTATTAAATGTAGTTTCCTCTGTAAATATTTGGAAAGAATTATTATGGTTTTGCTTTTGAAGTTACTTTCCTAAGAGTGATTACTTTCATTTAAATACTATGATTTTTTGGCAATCAACATGAAGTCTTGAAAATTATTTGAAGAGAGAGAATGTAACACACAATTTTTCTTCCTGAAATATAGTCCCTTGAATAGACTGTCTAATGTAAAATTTGTTTTACTGTAATAACACTTCTGGGGCTTCCATGGTGGCTCAGCGGCAAAGAATACACCTGCCAAGGCAGGAGACGTGGGTTCCCACCCTGGGTTGGGAATGTCTCCCCAAGAAGGAAATGGCAGACCACTCCAGTGTTCTTGCCTGGGAAATCCCATGGATAGAGGAGCCTGGCAGGCTACTGTCCAGGGGGTCGCAGAGTAACTAAGCAACGACAGCAACGACAGCATTCCTGCTATATTTCAGCTTAGAAATCTGGGAGATTTGAGAAATAGTAGGCCCTAGAAATGTGTTTGCTTGGGACTCAAAACAGAATTATCAAAGATCCCTGAAGCTGGAAGTTCCACTTCCAGGAACAGTGAGACTATGCCTGGTTGTGAATATGAGAGCACAGGCAGAAATATAGAAACGTCGTGCTAAAAAAGATCAATGTTGTTTTAAAAAGGTATCATAATATTGTTGCCAGAAGAGAGTCTTAGAGCTTTGATAGCAAGAATACTGGGCCAAAAGAACTTTTTCTTTTTATTGTGAGTTATTTGATAGTTACATCCAAGGTTGAAGAAATGAAGCCTTGAACTTAAAAAAACGAATGAATATAAAAATCATATGTAGACCACCATGTGTAAAACAGACAGCTAGTGGGAAGCTCCTGTACAGCACGGGAGCTCAGCTTGGTGTTCGGTGATAACCTGGAGGGGTGGAACAGGGTCGGTGGGAAGGAGACTCAGGAGGGAGGGGATATATGTATACCGACAGCTGATTCAGGGCTTCCCGGGTAGTGCTGGTGGTAAAGAACTCTCCTGCCAATGAAGGAGACATAAGAGATGCAGGTTTGATCCCTGGGTCAGGAAGATCCCCTGGAGGAGGGCATGGCAACCCACTCCAGTATTCTTGCCTGGAGAATCCCATGGACAGAGCCTGGCGGGCTACAGTCCATGGGGTTGCAAAGAGTCAGACATGACTGAAATGACTTAGCATGCACATTATTGTACAGCAGAAACTAACACATCATTGTAAGGTAATTATACTCTAATTAAAAAAAGAAACCCCGTAATATCCACAGAAAATGTACTCGGAGCTCTCTCTTTTCTCCTTCTCTAGGCTGAACTCCGTTTCACCATGGCCTCCCTCGCTGCAGCAGACGCGGACTTTTGCTTCAACCTGTTCAGAGAGATGGACAGCAGTCAAGGGGGTGAAAACGTGTTCTTTTCCTCTCTGAGCCTCTTCACTGCCCTGGCCCTGGTTCGTTTGGGTGCGAGGGGTGACTGTGCTTCTCAGATTGATAAGGTCAGTCTTGATTGCATCACCAACCACGACTTTTGTAATTGATCATCAGGGCAAACAGTTTTTCCCAAGAGAATATTGCACTGCAATGGTCTCATGTAAAGGAAGACCTCTCAGTGGACCCCGTCCAGGGGAGGAAAGAATGCAGCTTGCAACCCCTGCTCTTTAAGCTGGAACCTTTCCAGAACTGCAGCTTTGATACTGTGCCTTAGTGTGGGTTTCAAAGTGTGTTTCCCATGCCAGCTTCACCTGGAGATCTCAGGAGGAATGTGGAATCTTCGGATTCGGACCTACTGAACCAGAAACTAGGGGATGGGGCCTCGCTTGAGCTCTGATGGACGTTCCAGGCGCACATGAAAGGAGAGAGCCTCAGCCTGAGTGATGGCAGCTCAGTGGCAAAGACCCTGCTGCCAATGCAGGAGATGCAAGAGACCCGGTTCAATCCCTGGGTCGGGAAGATCCTCTGGAGAAGGGAATGGCAACCCACTCCAGTGTTCTTGCCTGGAAAATCCCATGGAAAGAGGATCCTGGTAGGCTACAGTCCATGGGGTCACAAGGAGTCAGACAGGGCTGAGCATGCACGCACACCTGAGTAATATGGATGAGAAGGAAGAGCTAGAAAGAAACGCCAGTGAAGTCCTAGCTTAGGCACGGTGACCTGCCCCAAATGACATAATAGTGCAGCCTGGATGATCACAGCCCACCAGGATGCTTGTCACATTGTCGCCAGCATCACCTTCCCCACCACATTTAGAAACAGCTTATTAACTCACTCCTGCCCACTACCCTGAGCGAGACTGCCGGGAGGCAAAAAGCTCATGGTTTCTCTCCCTTCTCTCAGGAATTTGCCATTGAAATTCAGTGGCTCAGCAGCAGGTGAGATACCAGGGCCCAGGTGCATGTTGAAACTTCGATGCCCAACCTTCTGCCCACCGGCCCCTCCCATTATTTTAGTTCATAAACCAGTGCAAGAGGGACAGGATCCCTGCTGTGACCTCTCACACTTAAGTGCAAGAGAGACAGGATCCCTGCTGTGACCTCTCACACTTAAGTACGTGTTGAGGGCTATTTGTGCAGTCAGGCAAGCTGGAAAGACTTGTTTCGCTCTCTGGACTGCTCCACCAGTAACTGATGCTAGGGAATAACAACAGACTCTAAGAATGCTGCTGTCCCAGAGCTGGAGTGGTTCCTAACTGGTGCGCTGAGCACCTCATGCTAACGCAATGATAACAACAGCCAGCTGGGAACTCCATCAGGGTCAGGCTCCGGGATAAGCTCTTCGCGTATCTTATTTGATGCTCACAGTAACCCTGGAGTTGGCATCATTTCCCCGGTTTTATGCAGGGGTTGTCACATCATCTCTGTGCTAGTAAACTCAGGAAGGTCTTATTCTAAAGCAGAGTTTCTCAACCTCGGCTCTACTGACCTTCTGGGTCAGAGAATTCTTTGTTGTGAGGGGCTGTTCTGTGCTTTGCAGGAGGTTTTGCAGCACCCCCGGCCCTTTCCTTTTGGATGTCATCCGCACACCTCTCCCCCATCGTGAAAATAAAATGTGTCCCTGCTGCTGCTGCTGCTGCTAAGTCACTTCAGTCGTGTCCGACTCTGTGCGACCCCATAGACGGCAGCCCACCAGGCTCCCCCGTCCCTGGGATTCTCCAGGCAAGAACACTGGAGGGGGTTGCCATTTCCTTCTCCAATGCAGGAAAGTGAAAAGTGAAAGGGAAGTCGCTCAGTCCCTCTTAGCGACCCCATGGACTGCAGCCCACCAGGCTCCTCCGCCCATGGGATTTTCCAGGCAAGAGTACTGGAGTGGGTGCCATAAAAAGTGTCCCTAGGCACCACCAAATATCCCCAAGAGGAGGAGCCCTAAAGTCAGCAAACTGAAATGTAGCTCAAAGTACATTACCATAAAGCTTCACTTATCTTGAAGTCAATATTTTAATAAATACAGGTATTGGCTTTGGAAAAATCAATCTAACAACTAATAAAAAAGATTTCCATTCATTATTTAAAAAACATAATGTTTCAGAAGCAAGTGAGTCTGTTTCTGGTACATCCACATATTCTCAAATAGCCGATCTATCCAATGGTGACCTTGGGGAATTTTTTTTAAAGACAGCTACAGGAAATTTAAAAAGTTAGTCTGACAGAAATTTTGGTCAAAAAGAAGAGAAGATTCCTTTCTCTTTGCTAAGCTTCAGTTAATTAAGTTAATTACTAGGTTGTTTTTATGAGGTAGTGAGTCAAAGGTTTAGAACTCAGAGGAGCAGACACCATTCAAAACGTTTTTCCACAAAGCCATATATATTTTACTAAAGATAGCATTACATAACAATCAATATGACTTTCAGAATTTTCTCAGCCTTCTCTTGGTTAAATCTTTCTCAAAGATGATAGAAATGGACCCTCCAACTTCCAGGGCTTATTTTAGAAAGGAAATATGCAACGGGGCCGCCCAAGTTCAAGTTCAGTGAACAAAAGCTGGCTAGAGCTTCTTTCCATCTCGTACTGAGGTGACTGACTATACAGACTTTCTTTGCAACTTTTCCTTTTACAGTTCTGGGGGTGCTGAGAGGTAAGCTTTTACCACGAGTGTCACAAATCAGTCAGAACTGGAAAAACAACTCTTGGTGACCCCATGCGCTGCAGCCCACCAGTACCTCTGTACCTGGGGATTCTCCAGGCAAGAACACTGGAGTGGTCGCCTTTCCCTTCTCCAGGGGATCTTCTCAACCCAGAGATCGAACCCAGGTCTCCTGCACTGCAGGCAGATTCGTTACCATCTGAGCCACCAGGGAAGCCCTATAATAACATAATCCAAGTAATAAAACTCATTCTTTTGTTTCCTCCTCTGGTAATTACAAAATAAACTCCATGGGAAGGAGGGTCCTTGTTGAACCTTCCTTTCTTAGTGACAAATTAGCAATTTCTTTTGAGATTTTTTTGTTTGACGTGGACCTTTTGTGAAGTCTTTACTGAGTGTGTTACAATATTGCTTCTATTTTATGTGTTTTGGCCACACACGAGGCATGTGGGGTTGTAGTTTCCTGACCAGGGGTGGAATCTGCAGCTCCCACATTGGAAGGGGGTGCCTTAACCACTGGACATTCAGGGAAGTCTCTTAAATTGGTAATTTCAGTGTTCTGTCAATGAATCACAGTCACAGTGAAACTGACCACAAAACTATGAGGCAGAATTACGAACCCTGGAATATTCTAGTCAACTGGATCAGCTGGGAAGAGGTAACCACAATATCCTTGAAGGCCCTGAAGGATGAGAAAGGGTGTTGATGCTCTTCCTGCCCCACAACTGCCTAGAACTAGGGGAAAAATGACACCCAGGCTTCCAGGCATAGTCCTTGATGTCTACAAAGACCCCAGTTGTGAATAGAACTAATGTGTATATCAAATTTGCCTTGTAGACTTTGCCTTCTCTCTCATTCCATCTCATAGTATCATCCTAGATTGAGGATGTAGAAATTGAGGTTAGGTTCCAATTCTTTGTGGCATTTTAAGACTAACAATGATAGTAGTAGCCTTTATAAGTTTTCATATCCCTTTCTGAACAGTTCCATTCTCCCCAAGCCAATATGATGGTGCTATAATTAGGGGTCTGAGGCTTTGAAGTAGAAATCCCTCACAGAGGCCCTGATAGCAACATTGGTTTAGTTAAATTCCCATACGTGTCTCTTTACCCTGCATCAGAACAGACCTTCCAACCTTCTCCCTACTCCAACTCCTCACACACAAACAAAGCCCGAAAGGTCCCTCTAGGCAAAGCTACATCTTTCTACAGAAAATTCAACCAATGAGATTCTGAGAGTCACAAACTGAGACAATAGAACAAATCCACCATTGCCTGGCAGTTATTTAGATCTTTCAGACGATTGGTCGGGGGAATATAAGATAAATGCTGCTCCGCGCACTGCCCACCCGTGCCGAGGAGGCAGGATGCACTCAGTCTGTCCCAGACAGCTGCACGAGTGATTGTCACACGCATGGCACATTTTATTACTTCCTATTAATGGAGTTGTTTTGCATTTCAGATCCCAGAGACAGAGGGCCTGGAAAAAGGCAGATAAAGTGTAGTAAGAAATCAAGATGGGCATAGGAACAATTATTAGAATAATGGGGTTATTGAGAGCCATGCTGAAAAAGGAAACCCCAAACTGCTTAATTTCAAGTAATTTTTTTTGTTTGTTTAGTCACTCAGTCATGTCCAACTCTTTGTCACTCCATGTATTGTAGCCTGCCAGGCTCTTCTGTCCATGGGATTTCCCAAGCAAGAATATTGGAGTGGGTTGCCATTTCCTTCTCCAAGGGATTTTCCAACTCAGGGATCAAACCCATGGCAGGAAGATTCTTTACCACTGAGCCACCAGGGAAGCCTCTCAAATAATTGCAGGATCAAAAATTATATCTAGCAAATCCCAATTTTGCTTCCTATTTAATATTTGCTAGATACTCAATAACTAGTTTTCCTTTTTATGTTTTTATAATGTCTTAAAAATTATTTATTAATTGGTGGCACCAGGCTTTAGTTGTGGCACTCGGGATCTAGTTCCTTGACCAGGAATCAAGCCTGGACCCCTGGCACTGGAGGTAGAGAGTCTTAGCCACTGGACCACCAGGGAAGCCTCTTGCTTTTGTGTCTTGGTGTATATGTAGTTAACCCCAATCTTGCCTCCTGTTTCATTAAACAAAGTTTTCTTTTTTTTATGAGACTATTTTTGATTCTGGTTCAGGTTTAATCAGTGAGTGATTATTAAATTGATCCCCAAGAATGAGCAAACCAAAATTATTAGACATATTTCACTTTGTAGCCATTGATTTATGAATTCTCCCAGTTTGTGATACTTTCCCCAATGAATAGTCTTGTTCTAAACACATCAATAGGACAGTTGCACAGTTCATTGCCGCCCTATGTGCTAACAAACAAACTCACAAACACAGCCACCAGCAGTGACATCTCCACTTTATTTTTTATTAGTTCTCTTCCTGTTTGCCACTACTTGCTGACTGCTTTCCTTGTTGCCTGTTTACAGGTGCTTCACTTTAATACCTTCTCAAGACATGGAAACTCTTCTGATACTCAGGTAAAGACAATATGTTCTTCTAGAGAAAGAGACTGTAAGACTCAATTTAGAAAAATCCCCATCTCACTAATATATTTCTATTTTCTCTCCCCTTTAAAGCAAAGGATCATGTCTGTTTCAGATTTCTGTATTGTGGGTATTCCAGATACAATTTTTGATAATTTATTTGTAAATTATCAAGTAAGCCAATATTTTACTTACATGTTAGCTAAAATTTGGCAAGATAGCATGGAACTAAATGTTTGCGTTTTATGCTTTGATATTCACAGTCAACTTACATTGGTAAAATGAATTATTTAGTACATGCATTAGACAAATTCATTATCTTCTGTTAATAGTTTTATTTTAAGGTTATTTATTTATTTCACTAACTCCTTTAATTAACTTTGATCACAGACACTATTTTGAGAAAAAGGGTGAAAATTTTACATGTATGTGACACTGTTTCCTGCTTTAATAAGCATCATTGCTTTTAAATTCTTTTATGATAATATTATACGTGTTTTATTTCATGTGTAAAAAGAGTAGACATATCTTTGCAGCCCAAGAATAATTTTTTATAAATCTTTTTAACAGCAGCCAGGACTCCAATCTCAACTGAAAAGAGTTCTGTCTGATATAAACACATCCCACAAGGATTATGACCTCAGCATTGCCAATGGACTTTTTGCAGAAAAAGTATTTGATATTCGGAAGGTAAGTGCAGGCTCCTATGTTAGATGGTTATTTCTGTTATGAACCTGAGTCTTGCCCAATTTATCATATGAATAAAGGCTTGCGCCTTTCCATGGGGCCATACCAAGGTGATATATTGTTTTCCTGTCACTATTAATTAGGTTCCCAGATGCCTTCTCAATATTATCACTTTATTTCCAAAGTACAGCTTTTCTTCACCTGAGTGAACACATATTCAGGGTCACTAGATTGACATGCTCCAAGACAGAGAAAGCTTGTCCACTGGCAGTGATGTGGAGTTAGAATTGGGGTGGGAGGAGCAGACAGTGCATTTAGGGTTGTCTATGGGCAGCAGAGAAAAAGCCTATTCACTTTTCCTTTGAGTTTTCTGTCTTCTAGGACAGTTCTTCATCCCCAGTGCCTTCACCTCCCTTTTTTTTTTTCTCAGCTATGCCCTTCCATCTCTCCTGCCAGCAGTTACTTATCTTTTCAATAAGATCACTTATAAAAGGGGGCTTCCCCAATGGCTCAGCTTGGAAGGAATCCACTTGCAATGCAGGAGACACAGGAGACATGAGTTCAATCTCTGGGTCAGGAAGATCCCCGGAGTAGGGAATGGCTACCCACTGCAATTTTCTTACCTAATCCTATGGACAGTGGAGTCTGGTGGGTACAGACATGGTGTTGCAAAGAGTTGGGCATGACTGAGCACGTGGCACACACTTATAAAAGAGTTCTTGGTAAGAGACATAGTAAGGCTGGCCAGTGGTAGAATTGCAGCTAAGACTCAACACAGGAGGTGAATAACTTGAGGCCAGTAGACTGATTTCCCTCATCATGGAATTCTCCTCATTCAAAGACCAGCAAGTCCTAGAATGCACTCTTGCATGCTGGTATGCCTGACCCATCATTGCTATGACAACCAGAAGCTGGTAGTATTGTTTAAGCAGACACAGTGGCCGCGATTCTCTGGGGGAAGTCTGTTCTCCCTTTTAATTCTCCACGTCTCACACAACTATAAAACTCCACTCCGTGACGTCTCTGGGCTGGTCTCCGCTGGCATCTTTTCCAGCTCTCTGTGTTCCGCCCAGTCATTAATGCTTTGTCTGTCTGTCACCCACTCAGATTCTTTGCCCTTTCCAGCACCACTCCCGAATTGTTTGGCAACATGTCAATTATGAAGCATTAGGTCACTTTGCTTTTAATCCTCCCAAAGGTATCCTACACAAGTTTTACAGGGGCCACCATCAGTTCAGCCACGGTTTGAGTCTCAATTCCACAGATGCTGTTATCTTCCTGAGGGACCCTCAGCCGTAGCCTGGATGTTGATGACTCTATCATGGTGCTATTTATAGCATCTTGTTTTTTGTGTTCCTTTTTCTGACTCTCCTTGCAATGCACCCAGAAGCACAGTAAAGGTGAGGTCTAATCAAGATCTTCGAAAACAAGACAGCTGTTTTTTTTTTTTCTCTCCCAAACATTTATAAGTATAATAAGTTATTCTAAAAACTACTTTTGATTTAAATGTACCTATCATCAAATTTCAATCAGATAGATCAGTACAAAGATAGATAATCTCCAAGCTGCTTACATTTCTTCTTATAACACTTTTAACTCACATTTGAGTATGGGTTCAAATAAGAGGATACATATTCCACTAGAATTGATAAAGATAATAATATGTAAATAGTCTCTGTGTATGGTATTATATGAAAGTATGGTATTATAGGAGACTCAACCACTATCTCTGACCCCATGTTCCCTCTCCTCCCCCAATCCTTGCTAAATGTGCCTTGGTTAGGACCGCTGTACATGTTATTCCATACCTGATTCTGCCACTGTTTTGAATAAACTCAGTGTCCCTATGGAAGATTCTGCTTCCACAGTTTCCTGACCTTCTCTCTACACCACTATAGATACCTGAGCCACACCCTGCAACTCATCAACGACCTGAAGTCTACAGCTCCGGTTTTCCAGTGTGGTCACAGCACCGCGTGCGTCTCATTCTTTCATCACTGCTCCACCTGTTCTTCAGCTGCACTGAGCTATTCATTCTCTTGATCTCTCGACTTTCTCTCAGCGTATCAGCTCTCTCCTTGCCTAGCTTTATTCCTACACTGAACTGCTCTCAGCCATTCCTTCCCCATTCTCTTCCCCCAACAAAGCCCTGAGTTGGGAGCAGTGCCGTGACTTCACTCACAGTTGTGCCTGGGCTACAGGGGAATGCTTGCGGGAAGCCTGGAGGTGTGCAGTTACCACCACGGCGTGGCGGTCTCCCTGCCGTCCCGGTCAGACGTTCTTCGTGGGTCCAACAGCCAGCTTTGGTGTTTCATTCCTGACGGCAGTTTCTGAAAACTCTCCTACTTCTCTCAGATTCCCAACAGCCCCTTACTACCACCATCACTTTCAACTGAAGGTCTTGTCTTCTTGACAAAGAAAATAGAGGCGGGATTCATATCCCAACCCATTTGCTGATCTTTCCCCCTCTTTCCATCAATTTCAGAGGGAACAGTTTTCCTAAACGGTCAATTCCTCCACTGCTTTCTTGCCTCCTACTTCTTCCTTGGTGTTATCTTTCCAACAATATTCTTTATTGGGCTTTTACTAACCTACTTTCTTCTTTCTCATAGCATATAAATGTATGTACAAGGTACCTTTTTTCTAAAGTTTTTTTTTTTTTTTTAAAGCTGCTTAATGATTCTCCTTCCCATCTTATTGTTTCTCAGACTGAAAATGTAAGCTTGAAAAATCCAGCTTAATGAAAGAGTAATATGTATTCTCGGAGTCCATTTACCCCCCTTTTACTCCTCAATCCACTGCAATCCGGCTTCTATGTTAAATGCTCCCCTGAAATCCTTTTTTATGAAGTTGACTGCTGCCTTCCATGTAGACACCTAAGCTATGAACAGTTTGCAGTTTTTATCTTATCTGCCTCTTCATAGTATTCAACATGAATGATGTTCCCTGAAACCTTCCCCTCTCATTGTTTTTATGGTATTGATTTCTCCTGGTTTTCTATTCAGTCTCTTTGTTTCATCTCAGTCTCTTTTGTTTATATTCGTTCCTCCAGGCATCCCTAAAACACTAGTGTTCTTTAAACTTTCTGTCCTCAGCCATCTTCCATTTTCAGTTAACTTTCTTACCCAAGGAGAGATCACGTGTTCAAAACGTGTGTAGTTCTTTAGCCTTGTTCTCCCTGCCTCTGTATGCTCTGTGGCTGTACCTGCCCCCTGCCAGTCCTCAGGCGGGCACCTCCAGACTCTCATGTACCACCCTTCCTGTCCTCTGACTTCTCTTTCTTCTGTGTTCTCTCTCAGTGAATTTTCCACCAAGTATTTGGGTCAAATTTGTCTTCTCCTTTTCCCTAAGCTTCACAGTCCATTAGTGAAGAAGACTTATTAGGTCTTCCTTCTACTCTTCAAAAGAAAAGCTATATTGAAATAATCTGAAACTTACAGAAAAGTTGCAAGTATTATAGAGAAGAAAAAATTTTTTTCCTGAACCACTGGAAATCCCTAATCATATTTGAAGTCTTTGGTGTAATCCTACAAACAGTGAGATTCTCCTACATAACCACAGTGCAACCATCATAACCAGGAAATTCACACTGTTAGATCATTACCAGCTAATCTTTAGATCCTTTTACATCTAATCAATCATCATTACATCATCCCATAGCAAAATAACTTACTTCAGAATCGTGCATTGTGTTTTGTTGGTATGTATCTTTAGTATCTTTCAATTTGGAACAGTTCCCTAGCCTTTTTTTTTGACTTTAAGGATCTTGACACTTTCAATGATTATTCATAATGTCCAGTTTTAGACTAGTTATATTTTAGAATGTCCTTCAGTGTGATTTGTTTGATGTTTCTTCGTAATTAGAGTCATATTTTTTTCCAGCTGTATTGAGACATAATTAACATATAACACTGTGTAAATCTAAGGTGTACAAAATGTCAATTTGATACTCTTATATGTCATAAAAGTCTTCCCTGGTGCTCAGACGGTAAAGAAACTGCCTGCAATGTGGAAGACCGGGATTTGATCCCTGGGTCAGGAAGATCCTCTGGAGAAAGGAATGGCAACCCACTCCAGTATTCTTGCCTGGAGAATCCCATGGATAGAGGAGCCTGAAGGGCTACAGTCCATGGGGTTGCAAAGAGTTGGACATGACTGAGCAGCTACACACATATGTTGCAAAATGGTGATCACCCTTTCTTTAGATCACTCCTCCATCTGATTTGATAGAAAACATCACGGGTATTGCTTTATTTTCATCATATTATCCTTATTGGCCCCCGGCAGGATTTTGATTAATCCTGTTGCTGACAGTGTTATCTTTGATCACTTGATTAAGGTGGTATCTGCTAGGTTTCTTGAACAGTTTTTCAGTAGGAAGAGAATGACACAAACAAGGGGCAAGAGGTAGGAGGCCCCTGAAGTATTCATGGTGGAAAGAGTGGTGAAGTTAAGGGGTGGCATCAGCCACAAGCCCTGCTGATCTCCCCCAGTGCATTTCAGTGTGCTTGCTCCGCAATTTGACTTCAAGTTCCCCAGTCCTCCCTCCCAGCCTATTTCTTCACCTTTGATGCAGGACGTAGTCCTTGAGTAAGGTAGTGGAAATGAGGGGACAATTTCAAATATATATCTCTTATGGTGCTTAGTTGGTGGTGATTTGTAAGTACAAAAACTGTGTTTATTACTTATAGAGCTGTATATCATTTATATTTACAGGACTATATTGAGTGTGCTAAGAAATTATATAATGCCAAAGTGGAAAGAGTTGACTTTACAAATGATGTGGAAGATACCAGATATAAAATTAACAAATGGATTGAAGATGAGACCCTTGGTGAGTGCAATGCCCTGTTTATCTGCAAGATTGTCAGTTATATGTGAATATCGAGAACTCCCAATTTTAAAGTTGGGAGTCTTTTGTACATATGAGAAACTGCTCCTGCTTACCAGAAGTAATGATTGCTGTTATTTAAAATTGCTCTAGTTGTTGTCCAGGGAATTCCTAGTTGGCACAATGGTAAAGAATTCACCTGCCAATGCAGGAGACACAGGCTAGATCCCTGGGCTGGGAAGATCCCCTGGAGGAGGAGATGGCAACTCACTCCAGCATTCTTGCCAGGAAAATCCCATGAACAGCGGAGCCTGGTGGGCTACAGTCCATGGGTCACAAAGAGTCGGACACGACTGAGCATACACACACATAGTTTTTATGACGCTCTGTCAAAAAAATAAATTTAATTTTAAATTCTCTTCATTTTCAGAATTGTATATCTGGCAATGGTGGTTCCTTCCACAAAAAAGCATATTTCTTTATTGACAAGTCTCTTTCCAACTGAAAATGAAGTTCCAGCTAATGGTCTGGTTTAGTACAAAACAAATAAAGAAATCTATTTATTGTTTCCTTAGTCAATGATTTCAAAGCTTGTCATTTCTTTACCTAAGAAATGGCCTTGATTTATACTCTGAACAATATATACATATTTGCTGTTTGTTTCTGTTTCAAAAATATGAGACGCGTAACTTGCTCCTTTAAGTGCAAACATTCAAAGGCATATAATTATTCCAGGAAACAAGAATACAGTGGCTCAGTTTTGCTTTTGCTCACTCATCATCATCACTTCACTAGAGTTAATTTGACCATTAGCCACCATGTATTTCAAATATACTCTTCATAAATCAAAAACTATGCAACTACTTTTCTAATGCTGTTCAGTCGCTCAGTTGTGTCCGGCTCTTTGCCACCCTAAAGCACGCCAGGCCTCCCTGTCCTTCACCATCTCCTGGAGTTTGCTCAAATTCATGTCCTTTGGGTTGGTGATGCCATCCCACCATCTCATCCTCTGTCGTCCCCTTTCCTCCTGCCTTCCATTTAGTGTTAAAGTATTTTGGTGTATCAGATTACTAGTACCTTTCTTTATTTGGAGCAGTAATTTATTTCCCTTTTTTCCTTTCTCATGCAAATCTATGTATAATTATTCTCACTGTGATGAGGGCATGGACTCAATACTTATTTGGAGGAACACTTCAAAATGATGCCAATATTCCAATAAACCTACCCTGGTCTTATTAGGTTTTATTCCTCCTCCTCCCTGCTCCCTCCACCCCCTCTTCAATCCTATGCACACTGCCAGAGTCATCCTTTAGAAAGGCAAATCTGATCCATCATGACCATGTCCTTTTTTGTGTTTTAGTGAATCCTGAACAATGCTTTTCCATCGCCTTCAAGATAATAAAAAATTCTTATCAGACTGTCCAGGCTCAATTATCTGGCTCCTGCCACCAGCCTTTCCAATCTTACTCTTCCTATTGAATCAGAATAAGTTAGGATTTCCCCAAATACAGTCAGCTCTTTGAAGCTTTCAAGTTTTGAATAAAGAGTCCCAACTTTATGGAAATTCTCCCTGGCCCTCACCTTGCCCTCAGCTCAAGCAGGTGGCCTGGCCATAGACACTGTGTTCCCACCCCACGCTGAGCACAGGGCTGTGACCCCAGGATGCTGCAACTGCATTAAGGTGGTGCCCCCACTGCACTGGACTTGTTAATATAGGTTCACAGGGTCAACACACAGCGAAGCCAAACAAACTGAACCATCAGTTTGGAGCAGAGAAGGTTCACTGCAGGACCAGCCAGTGGTCTATGTGGTGGACCCAAAAGCCCCGAGCTCCCGGAAGAGTTTCAGCAAAGCATTTTTAAAAGCCAGGGGAGGCGGGGAGTTGCAGAGTGGTGATCAGCTCATGAAGAATTTTCTGGCTGTTGCTGAGGCACCAGGGTGGTGTCGCAGAGGTTCATATTCTCAGGCCTTAGGCTCCAAGAGGCCTGAGGCTATGGGCTCCTGTGTTAGGCACTTAACATCCTCCGGGGAGGTTTTTACATCCGCAAGACAACTCAGGAAATGTGGGCATGCTAAGTCCCTTCAGTTGTGTCTGACTCTTTATGATCCCATGGATGGTAGTCCACCAGGATCCTCTATCCATGGAATTCTCCAGGCAAGAATACTGGAGTGGGTTGCCATTTCCTCCTCCAGGGGATCTTCCCGACCCAGAGACTGAACCTGGCTCTCCTGCATTGCTGGCAGATTCTTCACCATCTGAGCCACCGGGGAAACCCATTATATTCCTGAGTCTCCTGCTTCTCTTATATTGGCAGGCAAATTCTTTACCACTAGTGCCACCAGCAAATGTGTATCAAATACTATTATCCAGGCACTTCAGGAGAAGGCAGTGGCACCCCACTCCAGTACTCTTGCCTGGAAAATCCCATGGATGGAGGAGCCTGGTGGGCTGCAGTCCACGGGGTCGCTAAGAGTCGGACACGACTGAGCGACTTCACTTTCACTTTTCACTTTCATGCATTGGAGAAGGAAATGGCAACTCACTCCAGTGTTCTTGCCTGGAGAATCCCAGGGATGGGGGAGCCTGGTGGGCTGCCATTTATGGGGTCGCACAGAGTCAGACACGACTGAAACGACTTAGCAGCAGCAGTAGCAGCAGGCACTTCAGAGAGGAGCTAAAGAAGAGGTTATGGGGGAAGATCTGCCCAGGGAAGACCCCATAGGATCCTGTTCAGTATCTAGAATAGTGCAAGGCATTTAGCAAAAATTTCATGAACATGGAATGTAGAAATTAGCCCATTCAATGAAATGGCCTTAAACTATACTTGGAATGCTATGGCCTCAAATAAATGAAGGCAGTTTGGTGTCTATGAGTAGGGAAGGTCTCTGAGCATTGTCTTCTTGGGTCAGAATCCTGTTTTATGTGACTTTGTACAAATTACTTTTCTATGCCCTAGATTTCTCAACAGGCAACAGAAATAATAATAGTGCCTTTCCTACAGGGATTTTGTGAGAATTAAACCAAATATTGCACATAAAGCATTGCACATGGAAAGTGCTGGACAAAGTAATTGATCACAGATTATTACTAATATCATGATCATTTTAATTATGTGATAAGAAAAATATTCATCTTGTCTTTAGCTTTTTAAAATTTACATTTTTTTCCTCAATTTTTCAAAAGGCAAAATCAGGGATGTCTTTCATGAAGGTACCATAAGCTCATCTGCTGTGATGGTGCTGGTGAATGCCGTGTACTTCAAAGGCAAGTGGGAGTCAGCCTTCACCAAGAACCAGACCCAAAGTTGCCATTTCAGATCTCCCAAGGTATGGAATTCTGTTTAATTTAGGAAGATTTTTGCCAATAATAGGCCTTTACAGGGCTTCCCTAGTGACTCAGACAGTAAAGAAACCACCTGTATGTAGGAGACCTAGGTTCAATCCCTGGGTTGGGAAGATCCCCTGGAGAAGGGCACAGCAACCCACTCCAGTATTCTTGCCTGGACAATCCCACAGACAGAGGAGCCTGGCGGGCTACAGTCCATGGAGTCACAAAGAGTCAGACATGACTGAGAGACTAATACTTTCACTTTCACACAGTAATCTTCGTATAGTAGAAACATCAAAGACTTTGTAGTCAGTCATGCCACGTTAGGGTTCTTACCTTGCTTCATAGGAATTGCCTTGTCTTAGCACATGAACCTTAAAACCATAGTCTTTCTCACAAGTAAAACCAAGTGATTCCATTAGTTCACCTAGAACATTGCTTTCAATACTTTGGTCACCTGATGCGAAGAGCTGACTCATTGGAAAAGACCCTGATGCTGGGAAAGATTGAGGGCAGGAGAAGAGGATTACAGAGGATGAGATGGTTAGATATCATCACCAACTCAATGGACATAAATCTGAGCAAACTCTGGAGATAAAGAAGGACAGGGAAGCCTGGAGTGTGGCATTTCATGATGTACAAAGAGTCAGACACGACTTTGTGACTGAACAACAACAACAAATTCCTTTCAACCCTCAGTTTTTCATGTTGAAGCATAGAAATTCAGATTTAACGTTTAAACATAGTTTTATTTTTAAGTGGAAAATGCTATTGAAATGTTCTTTCTGCATCTTTCCACATCAGAAGTTTTAGACACAGGAGTGCTGAGAGCTCCTGGAAATCAAAGATGATTGATAAGTGAGGAGATGCGCAGTAAGAGGTTGTCTAGCAGGCCGTGTCTGTGGGGAGAGGAGCGCTTTGGGTGGAAGGAGAAGAAACTTGAGCACAGAGTAGATCAGATTCCAGAAGGACTTGGAGTTTGGTGGCCTTTAGCACCCGCATGGAGGGTGGCCAGCCCTGCTGTGTGTCCCTAACTGCAGGGTCCTAAGGAGAGCCCAACTCGGGAGCAAGTCTATAATGTAGGTGCCTCTATGAGAACACAGAGAGGGGCATAGAAGTATTTTGAAAATCCTAAGTGAAAAAACTGAAACCTATTAACTCCTAATAAACCATAACTCTGTCTGATAGAGATGTTAGCTGTGTAATTGCAAAATGAAGCATATTAGACAGTCCCAGAATTGTAATGGGGCTTCCCAGGTGGGGCTAGTGGTAAAGAATCCACCTGCCAATGCAGGAGATGCAGGAGACTCAGGTTTGATACCTGGGTAGGGAAGATCCCCTGGAGGAGAGCATGGCAATCCACACCAGTATTCTTGCCTGGAAAATTCCATGGACAGAGGAGCCTGGTGGATGGGGTTGCAAAGAGTTGGATGTGACCGAGTGCACACACACAGAATTTTAATCACTGGGGCTGACAGTGTTAATGGTATTTGGAAATGAGCTTTTATTCCCCATTCTTTCCTTCAACTCCTCTGGTAGACTGCATTTGTTAACTCATTTCCATGAATGAAAATGAAGCATGACTCTTTCCTGCAATGTCTGTGGGGTTTTGTTTGTTTGTATTTTGCTCCTAAATAATGGCTTATTTAAATAAATATGAGTATGTGCAAATAAAATATCTGTAAGTATTAACATAAAGTATAATAACATTGTTTAAAATAATCTTCGTGACTATATCCCTTATAATAGAGCTCTAATATATAGCTTATAATATAATACGCTGTAGAATCTATATCACTTGACAGCTTTGGTTCCATCCAAAATTGGTGAAATCACCCTTTTGTTAAGAAGTCTGGTTTCCATCTTTCTCCAGCATAACTCAGCTGTGGGAATCTTCCCTGCCCTAGCTTGGAAATGAGACTTTGCCGCTCAGCCCCCATGGCTCCAGACTCGGTGAGAAGGCACCAGCCTGTCTCACTAGGAATGCGCCTTTTTCCTTTACTGTATCATGGGTGCTCTTTCTGGGGTTTGGATTCTTTGTCAAAAAGGACAACCTTTCTGGAGGAAGAAGAGCCCATAATTGAAGCGTAAAATTTATCTGTCCTCCTCTGTAGGATATTCTTTCGTAAAGGGAGATTTTATAGAAATACTGAAAAACTTGCAGGATCACAATATCTTTTAGGAAAAGACAGTTTATTATATCTCTATTATGTTTCTAAATCTAGAAGTGATATCCTAAAGATAAGAGATACTGTGTTTCCCTCAAGTTAATTTGTCAAATATTTCACAGGAATTAAAAAAAAAAGCTTTACAACACCCTATTATTAAACTGTAATTTTTATAACACTTGCCTGGATAATACTTCAGATAAGAAAAAAATCTATAGCAGTCACTTGAAATTATAATGCTATTTAATAATTATTCATGACATGATATAGACATTTTCAGATAAAACGCTAAATGCAAGGCAATGCTCCAAGTGTTAGCTACAGTAAGGCACACAATCTCGACAACAATCCTATGCAATAGAGGCTGTGTCTACCTCCATTACAGAGATGAGGTGTAGAGACATAGAGCAGTGAAGTAACTTTCCCAGGGTCACACAGTTGGTGAGTTTAAAACTCAGGTAGTTACTCTCAGAGTCTGGTTTCACTCGAGATGTGGGCCGGTAGGACCGCCACTGGCAGCAAGCTGGGGAAAACCCACTGGAAAGAAAAGCCCGCAGCAGTGTTCCACTGCATTTGGTCGATACATGAAATAAGGAGGGCTTTAACTGTTTTTTTTAATGACTTGACTTTCAGTGTCCTGGGAAAGCAGTGGCCATGATGCATCAAGAACGGAAGTTCAATTTGTCTGTCATTAAAGATCCATCCATGCAGGTTCTTGAGCTCAGATATCATGGTGGTATAAGCATGTACATAATGCTGCCGGATAATGACCTGTCCCAGGTAAGTTACCACTGTTGATCTCATTGCTGGGGAATAGGAAGATGTCTAGGACCCTTGATTGTGTTCTCATCCATCAGCTTCAAGATTTCAGGTTGTCAGAATTAGTCACTCACCCATTTGTTCATTTATTAGTCCAAGATTTGTAAATAATGCTCATAAGAAAACTTTTCCCATTATAAATCTGGAATAATCTATGATCAATTCTCAGTGTTAAGGAGTTGGTGAGTTCAATTTGTGAGTCACTTTGGGGCAGCGTGTTGGAAAGATATATGTGGTCCCTCACTCTGTCACTAGGGGCTTCCCAGCTGGCTCAGTGGTAAAGAATCCACCTGTCAAGCAGGAGACATGGGTTCGATCTCTGGGTCCGGAAGGTCCCCTGGAGAAGGAAATGGCTACCCACTCCAGTGTTCTTGCCTGGAGAATTTCATGGACAGAGGAGCCTGGTGGGGTACAGTCCATGGGTTTGCAAAGTCGGACACGACAGGGCACACACACACGCGTGCACTATGTCACTGAGGGTCCAGGCTGTGCATCTTGGGCACATTGTCTTGAGTTGCAGTTGTCACACGTGTGGAGTAGCAGGGTCATTTGTATCCAAATCTTCCAGTGTGGGCGCCGCGCTGGGGGATGCTGATCACACCAGCCCCGAGGCTACAGCTCGGGTCTCCTTGCTGTCGGCTACCTGGGGTCCCATTGGTTTACTTCTACAAGTTGCGCAAATGTTATTTTCCATGTCTTTCATGAGGCAGAAATGGTCAGGAAACACTGATTCAAATGACTGCTGAGTTCCTTTCTCCCTCTGATGATCTCTGATTCCCAAATTCCTTCACTTGCTCACTGTTCCACTTTGTCTATATATGTTAATATGTGGGCAGAGAACAGAAGTGCCCTGAAATATCAATATAAATAAACCACACCTTGTCATAGCAGAGCAAATTAAACATATGATTCATTCAAGAGTACTTGAACCATTTGTTTTAATCATTTCCCATTTCCAGACTCCCCTGGCACCCTTCCACATACTTACAAGCAAATATCCAGGAGAGAATTGTTATGGAAAACCATATACCTCTGAGGCTATTGTTTCATCTGTTTCTTAACCATATGGTTCTAAATTGCCTTTTAACTATTTCTACAGATTGAAAACAAACTGACTTTTCAGAATCTAATGGACTGGACCAATCCAAGAAAAATGAAGGCTCAGTATGTCGAAGTGTTTCTACCTCAGTTCAAGATAGAGAAGAATTATGAAATCAAGCACTATTTAGAAGCCCTAGGGCTGACAGATATCTTTGATGAATCCAGAGCTGATCTCTCTGGTATAGCTGCAGGAGGCCGTCTGTATGTATCAAAGCTGATGCACAAGTCTTACATAGAGGTCACTGAGGAGGGCACAGAGGCCACCGCCGCCACAGGAAGCAACATTGTGGAAAAGCAGCTGCCCGAGCCCAGTGTGTTCCGAGCTGATCATCCATTCCTGTTTATAATCAAGAAGGGTGACAGCATCTTGTTCAGTGGCAAAGTCTCTTGCCCTTGAAACTACAACTGGTTTTTTATTAGAATAGAAACAACACATCAAGGAACCACCACAAGGAAATAAATTTAAGTTTAATTGGAAGCATGTGATGACTCTTTTCAGTTTACTTCCTTCTAACATTGATCAGCAGAAGGTTTGGGTGATTTGATTTGACCTGGTTGATTGTCCTGATCTTGCTCTTAGCATTTCTACCACCATCAGGCCCGCCTCTTTCTAATTTCATCGTCTTTCTATCCACATTGATTTCTGCCAGTCTTCACCATAGCCACTTGCACAAAGATCTGGGTATACTATCTGGGAACTGTGGGATGCTCTACCTGTAATGTTAGAGTAGTAACGTAGAAGCAGCCCTAGGGATATTTTTTGAGACTATAGTTATCACAAGTATTCTAGTTTCATTGCAAATATCTAGGAAGTAGATCCAGCTGCTGGAAATAAGTGTCAAGGATAACTTTTCCTTGCTGAGCTAAGAAGACATCAGAATTTACTTTTAATATATCTGATTTGAAATTGGTATCTAATCTAGATGCTAAAAATTATGGACTTGGCATTGGGAACCAACAAAATAGTTGGTCAATAATTTTGACTTGATATCTTTCAGCCTTTCCTTGATAGAGATTTGATGTGTACATAGTTTTTCAAATATTAGTGTCTTTTAACTTTTTCCAGTTGTTGTTTACAGCATATTATTTCATATGCTGTATAGTTTTTTTTTCTCTATTTATCAGAATAAAGAAACACAAAATAATTATACCGTGTGATTGTTTTCCCTGGACGAATTGTGGGACTACCGGCACTGTTCTCTAGGCCAAGCAAGCAATTAAAAGAAAGAATGCTTTTTTAATATAAAACTGATTTGGTTAATGTTGCTGTTTTATTACACGTAAAAGTTACTTTTACAGATACTTACATAAGCAGATCATCTAATTTAAAATTAAATATTAGGATTTAAATTCATAAGGTTACACAATTTGCATATATTAACCCATAGTAATTTTATTGTTGAAAAACCTGACCACATTCATGTTCTTTGTGGAGATCTCCACTCAGGCCGACTCACAAAACACATCATGTCCACACATACTCATTTCCACCTCCATCCGTGGCTCCTTGAGAGCATTCTGTGTTCTGCTAAACACACACCAAAGGGATGATGTCTGAGGTGAGGGGAAGAGCATCCTTGGAGTTTCTATTTCTAAAGGAGCAGAAAGAAGCTTTTTCTCACAACTCTTAATAGAAAGGAGGAGAAATATCCTCATCACCTTCATTATCATCATAATCATAGCTTATTTACTTTACTTTTTTAAGACTTTTTTTGATGTGAACTATCTTTAAAGTCTTTATTGAATTTGTTACAATATTACTTCTGTTGTTTATGTTCTGGTTTTTTGGCCTTGAGGCATTTGGGATCTTAGTTTCCCAATCAGGGATCGAACAATCACCCCCCTACGCTGGAGGATAAAGTCTTAACCACTGGACCACCAGGGAAGTCCCCCACCACTTATCACTTACAAAATGATCTCAGACCTCATCTCGATTCTCCTTACAAACCTGTAAGGTTGAAATTATTATTTATCATTGTTATTCTCATTTCATAAGGAAAATAAGTTTCATAGACATTAAGCAACTGCCAGAGATGATTTGTGCTCTGTCAAGACATGCCTTGGACTTCAGTGCAAACCTCACTGTGCCTTGGCTACGCTGAGTCTTCTCATCTCACATTCTAGCACCTCACATGGCTCACCCCTTCTCTAGCATGCTTACCAATTGACGCCAAGTGTCTCTGATGACTTCAGGCTTTTCTGGAAGATGACACCCCTTATAAATTTGGGCAAATTCATAATTACATACTACATGTTCTCATGTTTGGGTCATCTAGACTTTCAGGTGGAGAAGGCAATGGCACCCCACTCCAGTACTCTTGCCTGGAAAATCCTATGGACAGAGGAGCCTGGTAGGCTACGGTCCATGGGGTCATAAAGAGTCAATCACGACTGAGCGACTTCACTTTCACTTTTCACTTTCATGCATTGGAGAAGGAAATAGCAACCCACTCCAGTGCTCTTGCCTGGAGAATCCCAGGGACGGGGGAGCCTCGTGGGCTGCCGTCTATGGGGTCGCACAGAGTCGGACATGACTGATGTGACTTAGCAGCAGCAGCAGCAGCAGCAGCAGCAGCAGCAGCAGCAGCAGACTTTCAGTTGATTTCATATGGGTAGGTATTATTTCTCTTAATAATAAACTTTCTGACAATTTGCATTGTAATAGAAGAATAACATAAACTCTTCTAAGAATACACTCCCCTAAGTACAAGCTCTCTAAGAGAAAAGACAGTAATCTTCTGCTCCCTTTCTAATTTCTCTCCAGTGCATGCTTTACTGACTGACAGATTCTACTCAACAGAGAAAAACATTATGTGTCTTTAATCATCTGGGTATCTCTTGATGCTAATATTTAGTTTCTGCCCCAGTAGACAACCTGGACTATGTGAAGACCCATGACTAGAAAAACATGGGTCTAACAATAAGACTGACCCTCACTGTAGATGCCAACAGCACTTTTGAGAAGAGAAAGCCTCAGGGAACTTACCTGACAAAGCAGGTAACCTGTGACTTTCAGAACTTAGTGGTGCCATGAGACCTTGCTTCGATCCTCTCTGTCTTCTGCTTGTTCCTTGCCTGGGGCTTTGTGAACCGAGACAAGAACAGCGTTGTACTGGACACAGCATACTTAAGTGAAGCTAGAGTGACTAATCTTTCAAAATATGGAGATTTATTCTTGGCTTGTAATTGTTTAATATATATATTGTTGAAGTATAGTTGACTTACAGCGTTTCCAGCACACAACAGTGATTCAGTTATACATATACACATATATTATTTCTGAAATTATTTCCATTATAGGTTATTATAAGATATTGATTGTAGTTTCCTGTACTGTACAGTAAACCTTTGCTGCTTGTTGAATATCTATTTTTTTTATTAGAAATCTAACATTTTATTCATACTAAGTCAAAATGGAATCAAAATGTCATAAATTTTTTGGTTAGCCAAATGTTTAGGCCATGTTTGAAAACAATTAAACTATATGATGATCTTTTATCTAGCTTGTTCCACTTTTTCTATTTCATATTCAGTGTTTCCATTTCATTTAGTTTATGTTTTCCAATTACTCCATCTCTCTTTTTTTTTTTTTTGAATGTTCTTTCACAAACTTTTATCAAGTGTAGTAAAAAGCTTACATATACATATATATAAATAATATGCATGCTGGACTTAGTCACTCAGTCATGTCCGACTCTTTGTGACCCCATGGACTGTAGCCTGCAGGACCCTCTGTCCATGGGATTCTCCCAGGCAAGAATACTGGAGTGGGTTGCCATGCCCTCCTCAAGGGCATCTTTCCAACTCAGGGATCAAACCCAGGTCTCTCACATTGCAGGTGGATTCTTTACCATATGAGCCACCAGGGAAGCCCCAAATAATATGTATAACATATATATTTTAGAAAACCTTTGAATTTTTGCCTAATTTGGCTTGTAATTTAAGCAAAGCAATACATGCTCATATATTCTCAGTGCATTGGGAGGGAGAGAAAAGGATGCAGAATGCAGAGGAAAGCATGGAGGAAAGAAAAGATGGACCAAAATGCTTTTCAAATATTTAAAAAATAATCCACCTTTAAAGGTATTTCTTTAAAAGAAAAAAAGAAAAAAAATAAAAAAAAATAAAGGTATTTCTTTGCAAGTGCACCTCTTCAGACTAGACTTGTCAATGCTGCTAAGAGTTTGATTCTTAGACTGGAAAAAGCTGTCACAATGCTCACAAGTTGTAGGCACTGTGATAAGTCTGATGAATCTAATAATATCCTATAATAGTAGAAAAAATCTGAAAAAGAATCCATATTTAATTGAATCATTTTGCTGGACACCTGAAACATTGTAAATCAGCTATATTTCAATTAAAAGAGAACAATTTTAGAGACTTCCCTGGTGGTCTAGTGGCTAAGAATCCATGCTTCCACTGCAGAGGGCAAAGGTTCTATCGCCTGTTGGGTAATTGAGATCCTGTGTGCCACATCAGTTCAGTCGCCCAGTCGTGTCTGACTCTTCGACCCCACGGACTGCAGCACGCCAGGCTTCCTGTCCATCACCAACTCCCGAAGCCTGCTCAAACTCATGTCCATTGAGTTGGTGATGCCATCCAACCATGTCATCCTCTGTTGTCCCCTTTTTCTCCTGCCTTTAATCTTTCCCAGCATCAGGTTCTTTTCTAATGAGTCAGTTCTTTGCATCAGGTGGCCAAAGAATTGGAGCTTCAGTTTCAAAATCAGTCCTTCCAATGAACATTCGGGACTGATTTCCTTTAGGATTGACTGGTTGGATCTCTTTACAGTCCAAGGGACTCTCAAGAGTCTTCTCTAACACTGCAGTTCAAAAGCATCAATTCTTTAGTGATCAGGTTTCTTTATGGTCCAACTCTTACATCCATACGTGACTACTGGAAAAACCATAGCTTTGACTAAACGGATCTTTGTTGGTAAAGTAACGTCTCTGCTTTTTAATATGTTGTCTAGGTTGGTCATAGCTTTTCTTCCAAGGAGCAAGTGTCTTTTAATTACATGGCTGCAGTCACTGTCTGCATTGATTTTGGAGCCCAAGAAAATAAAGTCTGTCATGGTTTCCATTATTTCTCCATCTATTTGCCATGAAGTGCTGGAACCAGGTGCCATGATCTTTGTTTTTTGAATGTTGAGTTTTAAGCATGCCACATGGGGTGGCCACAAAACGGACAATTTTAGTAAAGAAATGAAAATGAATGTTTATGAGAATCTAATAAATATCAGGTCATTAAAAAATCCCTGCCATATATACCTAAATGAGGACATTCTGGGTGGGAACCATTCATTGCAGCACAAAGCAAATGCAAGAGACAAGGACCATTAGACGGATGCAAGTTCTGTGAAATTCAGGCTCTAGGGGTGACCACATACTATGATATATTCCTTTAAACATCTAGAACAATAGACGGGACACACACCTTCACTCCTAGCTATTAATCAGAGCCTTTATAGGTCAGGGACTTTATGGGCAAGAAAAACCAGCAAGTGTTCTTTGGTTAAGAGACTGTTTACAGGAAATAATAGCACATAAACTATGGAACAATGCTCCAGACATTTATTCGCAAACAATTTCCCGGTTCTATGAATAGTTAGCTAGTGAATTATTAACTGCTTCCCCCCCCCCCCCCGCCACAAAATGACCATTCTTTGTATCTCTGGGGGAACAGCATCTATACAGATTAATCAGTCTCTGTGAAGTTCTTTTCTCATTGTGAAACACCCCTCCCTGCTTTTTGTTCTTGAATCCAAGCTCTCCCCAGGACTGTATATGAGAGATATAAAGTTCTCTAAATTGGTGGAAGTGTGATTCAAGGTATGTTTCCTTGAGGCTCTATAGAAGATTTGCACCATTTTGAAGTCCGTTTCTCTCACATGTGTGGGTACTTAGATGTACAGTTGTGTCTGACTCTTTTTGACGCTATGGACTATAGCCCTCCAGGCTCCTCTGTCCATGGGATTCTCCAGGCAAGAAGACTGGAGTGGGTTGCCATTTCCTTTTCCAGGGGATCTTTTCAACACTGGGATTAAACCTACACAAATCAAGAGTCATTTAATGGAAATACAAAAGATCTAAATTCTAGCTCTTTTCTTTTTTAAAAATGGCTTTGGATCTTTTTCTTTTATTAATTAGCCTCTTCTTCCTGTGCATATATTTATAGTTTGGACACTGTTTTTAAAACTAAAAGCATCTGTCTTTATGTATATGTGTGTGTGTGTTGTGTGTGTGCAATTTGATAAAAAGTTGCTAGTACACAAGCCTGGATTTCACTTCAATTGTACCCAGTTAATCCCAGGGATGGGGAAGCCTGGTGGGCTGCTGTCTCTGGGGTTGCACAGAGTCGGACACGACTGAAGCGACTTAGCAGCAGCAGCAGCAGAGTTAGCTAATAGTTTGTTGGAAGGATTCTTTATAAATAAAATTTTTTAAAAGTCTATTTTTAGAAGAAATACTTTAAGGCACAGTAGTTTTCTGTAACTCTGAGTTGTTTTCATTTCATTTGGTTTGTTCCGTTTTTAGATCCCTTCTATGACTGAGATCAACTTATTAGTCTTTCACTGCAATTTCACTTAATATAATACTTCCTACATCCACCCACGTTGCTGCAAATGGCCAAGACTTCATTCTTTACAGCTTAGAATATCCCATTGCTTATAAGTAACACATTTTCTCTATCCACTCATTTATCCATGGACATTTAGGTTGCTGTGATATCTTGGTTGTTGTAAATAATGCTGCAGTGAACACTGGTGTGCGTATATCTCTTTGAATTAGAGTAAATACCCAGAAATTAAATTACTGGACCATATGGAGGTTCTGCTTTCAATGCTTTGTTTGTGAAATTCTTTGTTCAGTATTGAAGATATATCCTGGGTCACAGGATAAAAATTAGTTCTTAGTAGGGACTGAAAATCTCTGAAGACATGCTCTCTAAGACCCCTTCCTCAATAACATTCTAAGGTACTGTACTGGTCTCTCTCTGAGTTGGAGCTGCAGCTGATCTGTCACTCCGTGTGGGAATCCTCCCTTTGTTTATCATGAGGTAGGTTTGAAATTCTTATTCAATGAGGATTACTCTGTTCCTGGCCGCCTCCATGCCAGACAGAAGAGCATTTCATTCACTATGTCTCATTGTAGGAGTCAGAAAAGAAACCTGATGCCAGTGCTCAAGACAAAATTCCTTCTGTCTAGCTTTTAAACACCAATACATTGTTGTCATAGCCAGAGAGAGTGTGTAATATAGACATACACTTTATAGCTAATTTTAAAAAGCTACTTAATTTATTACATAAAATCCATGCCATTAAATGTTTCATTTTTTCCTATGCATTTCTTGGGTCACTCTGTTGACGCAAGGTTGCAGTCTATTTTACAATGCATACATCAGCTGGCTCACTCTCTACCCTTTTGTATAAATACTTGAAGTCAGTTCACAATGCAAGGAAAATGACTTGTGAAACGAAATTCTGAGAACACAGGAGGAGCAAACTGTGAGTGCTGAGTGCAGTGTAAGTCTCTGTGTTGCAGACACAGCTCTGAGCTCACCAAGCAGAACTGTAACCAACCTGAAGACGAGGTAAAAATGCAAATACTAAATTGTCTCTTCTTTGCCATGATTTTCGTAATTGGTGATGATTTCTCACAAAGTATAGGGGAAGATTTAGTTGTAATCCTCATGGACAGAGGATCTTGGTGGGCTATAGTCCATAGGGTTGCAAACAGTCAGAAGTGACTAAGCAACTGGTATATATATATATATATATATATATATATATATATATATATACACACATATATATATGCACACACACATATATATATATTTAAATATAAGGTCATTCTTGGCTGTCCAGTGCTTAAGACTCTGAACTTCCACTCCTGGGTGTGGGTTCAATCCCTGGTCGGGGAACTAAGATCTTGCATGCCACATGGCACCATCAAATTATATATTTATTATATATGTAAGAAATAGTAATAATATGTGAATACACACACACACGTGTGTGTGTGTGTGTGCTCAGTTGCTTCAGTTATGTCCAGCTCTTTGCAACCCCATGGACTGTAGCCCACTAGGCTCCTCACTCCATGGAATTCTCCAGGCAAGAATACTGGAGTGGGCTGCTATGCCCTCCTCCAGGGTTTTTCCTCACCCAGGGATTGAACCAACATCTCCTGCGTCTCTTGCATTGCAGGTGGCTTCTTTACCACTGAGTGACCAGGGAAGTCCATATGTATGTATAATATGCTCCATTATGTGTTGATGGTGCCATCAACCTGCTGAAGGGAGATAAGCACTTTGAGATGTTTTTCTAGTGGTGAAGTGGGTTTCGAATGGTGTGCCCCTACCGTCTCACTCAGTCAGTCCCTTTTGTGTACTTTTGACTCAAGTGAGGTTATGTATCCGTTGGGACCAACATTATAACCTTGTCCTCTTTGTCATTACTTTAACTGAATGGACTAACCATGGTAACAGTGGTAACAGTAACGACCATAGCCACTGCCATATTTGTCCGTGTAATATATGCAGTCCCAGGCGCTTTACAAACAGTGCATGATTTAATCCTCACACTAATCCTATAAGGAAACTCTTGTTTAACCACTTTTGCAGAAGAAAAGATAGAAACCAGGAGAACTTAAGTAACTTGCCCGGGGACATAAAGCTAGAACATGGCAGAGTTGGAAATGTATTTGACTCCAAAATCTGTATTCTTTTTGTTTCCATGAAGACCCTATTTGAGGATCTAGGGTTCACAAACTAGAAATAATTCTTACTCTCATTAGAGATAAACTGAAATAGCAATATTTTGACCTACATTTCTGTCATTGTCGACCTGTGCTTTTGTATTCTAGACCCCAGGTAAAGGAATGGACTCACTCAGTGTGGCAAATGCCCAGTTCTGCTTTGATGTCTTTAAAGAGATAAGCTGTGACCACACGATTGAGAATGTGCTCCTTTCTCCCTTGAGTCTTCTGTCCGCCCTGGCTGTGGTGCTCTTCGGGGCCAGAGGAAACAGTGCATCCCAGATGGAGAAGGTAAGTCATAGACACACTTTCAGCCACGTCTACAGACAGTCAAAGACAATTTCAAACCCTGACTTGTTATGGAGATTTCACAGATGCAGCTTCCTGGGTGGCTCAGATGGTAAAGAATCTGCCTGCAATCCAGGAGACCCGGGTTCAATCCTTGGGTTGGGAAGATCCCCTGGAGAAGGGAATGGCTATCCACTCTAGTACTCTCGCCTGGAGAATCCCATGGACAGGGGAGCCTGGTGGCCTATAGTCCATGGAGTTTCAAAGAGTCAGACATGACTAACCCACACGTAGATGCCCAATTCTGTAAACACAAGAGACTGTTCACCTTCACTTGAGAAGACCTCATATTGGCTCTATCAAAAAGACAAACAGATTTCCCATAGCTCTGTTCTAAGAGGTGGGGGATGAGTGGGCGCAGCAGAGGGTGAACAGGGAGGTAAATGGTCGAGGGCGACCTGGTCCCCGGGAGTCGGGACTCCCCACCCCCACCCCAACCCCTTCGCTTGCTTGTGTCCCCAGGGCCTTCCTGCTGTGGGACACACAAAGAGCATTTTGCAAGGATTTATAGACTATGCAATTATCTTCCCAAGGAGATCACCAGTGCTTTAACTCAACCAATAATTGTGGGTGACTAGAAAAACTATTTCTTTAGTAGACATCTGTCAACATACCTTAATCATCTCTCTGCTTATTACAGAGGGAATGACTGACTCGTGGAACAAAGCTTCTCTCCAGTCAGGTTTAAATTGGAAATGAATTTGGAAGGCTGGAGTCAAATCCTGAATTTAATAATACATTTAAACTCAAGAAAAAGTAAATGTAAATGCTCTTATGTTCAGTTTTATTCTATTTCCATGCAATTGGTGAAGAGGTCTCCAGTGTCTTACCCAGAATGTATGCTCAAAAATTCATGTTTGTGGAGAGGGAGGACTAGCTGAGAATGAGGATGATCTGGGAATCTTTACAAACCATCCTGGGATGAGAACGTGCAGACCTCTCCTCCCCTCTCCTCTCTTCGTGCACCCCTCCCCTCTCCCTCCCTTCAAAGTGAGAGCTTGCCAGCAGGTGACTCTGTCTACACCTGTGCAAGCCTGAGGTTTTGCAAGCAGAAAGATGGTGGGGTCATTGTGTTAAGGGCCCAAGTTAGGCAGAGATAGAGTCTGGAGTAGAAATACTTCTTTGTCTTTTCTGAGTTAAAAGGGAATCAAATAATTCAAAAAGCTCCCGTGCTGATTTCCATACAAATGGAGAAAAATTCCTCATATTTTCATCCTGTTAACGATTATTTTACAACACTCAAAGACTGAGTCCAGTGCTCAGAATTCTAGGTTCAACCATCATGCTCTCTTTTGATTAGAGTGAGGACCACCACTGAAGCACCATCAGATGCACTATGCATGCCAAGTCCCTAGACTATGGAACAAAATGCCTTATGATATAGGAGAGCGTGCTTGGGGTCGGTCGTGTCTGACTTTTTGTGCCCTCATGGACTGTAGCCCATAAGGCCCCTTTGTGCATAGAATTTTCCAGGCAAGAATACTGGAATGGGTGGCCAATTCCTACTCCAGGAAAGAAAGTGGAAATGTTAGTCACTCAGTCATGTCTGACTCTGTGCATCCCCATGGACTGTAGCTTTCTAGGTTCCCCTGTCCATGGAATTCTCCAGGCAAAAATAATGGAGAGTTGCCATTCCCTTCTCCAGGAGATCTTCCAGATCCAGAGATTGAACTTGGCTCAGGCAGATTATTTACAGTCTGAACCACCAAGGAAGGATTCCTACTCTAGGGGATCTTCCCAACCCAGGGTTTGAACCCACATCTCTTGTGTCTCCTGCGTTCACAAGCAGACTCTTTACCACTGTACCACCTGGGAAGCTCTATGATTTGAAGATCACCAGGCAATCTCAGAACTGGAAGAAACCATAAATTTCCCACTCTCCACTCTATGATTTAGTCTACACAGGGACCTAACAGGCAAGAGATTGTGCAAAGTCCTCTGATGAGGCAGAGTTTAATGTGAATTAGCTTTTTAACAAAAGAATCAGACAACTCTACATTTTAGAAAGTTCTTTCTAGCCTTGAGTTAAAATTTGCCTTTCTTATAAGCATAGCTCCCTTATCACTTTTCTGTTCTTAAAAGATACACACACATGCAAATCATGTCCTCTTCCATGTGTGTTAAGAAAGTTATAATATCTGCTGCTATCTACTGCTTCTTACCCCATTTTTATTCTAGGGCTCTCTTGCTCTTGATTGTGCTCAGTTGTGTTCAACTCTTTGTGACTCTGTGGACTGTAGCCTGACAGGCTCTAGGGAATCACACAAAACAAGTTAAATGTACTCACCCTTTAAATATTTGAAGAGATTGCAATGTTTTATCTCAGTTGTTCTCTGATGAAGGCCTTCCTTAGAAAAGTATAATTATACCTCTTTTAAGCCAACAGGACTATAGCAAACATTAATTCTTAGTGGAGAAAGTGATATAAGCTGTGAAATCTCAAGGGGATACTGTGAGTGTCAAATCAGATAATGTTTATAAAAATCATTTAAAAATAATTACCTATTATGTGAATTCATCCATTATCTTGTCTGCTCGGTGAGTAACCAATGCTATTAATTGTCCACAAATAAATTAGATCCATTTCTTTATCCATACAACTATTTGTTCTTCATTCAACAAATACTTGTTGGGTTCGTACTATGTTTCACAACTGGGAAGGTAGGGATGAACAAATTAAGTGACAATAGAAATTATTAAGCCTGAACGGATTTTGAAACACTCTTCTAAACGTTCAGGTTTCATTCTGTCTCAAAGTTTGCCTTCTGCCCACAAAGATGAGTACTAGTCAGTGCCTGCTTGTCTTTAACACTTCAATGGTTAGACTTCTGCTTAAGAGCACATGAAGAGTTTTCTTTTAAAAACTCATCTGTCCTCTTTGACATCTTTTTTTTTTTTTAAAAAGGCTTCTGCGGTGGCTCAGACAGTAAAGAATCTGCCATGTTTGAACGCTGGATGGCTACCCACTCCAGTGTTCTTCCCTGGGAAATCCCATGGACAGAAGAGCTTGGTGGGCTACAGTACATGGCATAGCAAAGAGTTGGACACGACTGCAAGCATACACTCCTGTGTCATAAGACGTATTGCTTCATAATCTAGGGACTTCTTTAAAAAAAAAAACAAATAAGAGACTTCCGTTTTTTAAAAAAATGAGGAGCAAAACTAATATGCAGATGAGAAGAAAGATGGTCTGAATCATAGAAAGTTCGTAAAAATGTAAGAGCTTAACATTTATAGCAAGAAAGTGATTTCTATATGGGGGGAGGGGCTTCCCAGGTGATGCTAGTGGTAAAGAATTTGCCTGCCAATGCAGGAGATGCAAGAGACACAGGTTCAATAGCAAAGAGTTGGACGTGACTGAGCACACACATTCATACACACGCAGACACACTCACACACCCCTGGTCTTAAGGAGAGGTATTTGCTTATGCTTTGACACAGATTCTTTGTTTCCTATTGTAGGTGCTGCACTTGAATGAGTTAACAAGAACTGCAAAGTCTTCGAACACAAGGGTAGATATAATTCTTACTTTCCCTTTTACTTCTCTTATAGCAGTCTCTTTTCAGTCCATGAGGACTAAAGGCTTCAGGCAATAAAACAGAGTATTTATTCCAGACATGCTTTGAGCCTTTCACTTTCATATTGACACAGTCAACCTTCTAGGTTTGCTGTTTTAAAATAATCATGCTGAAATTTTGAAATAAGAGATGAGAAAATGAGAACTGTCAAAAATTTGAGGTAGAGCCCCAGCCTTTAAAGAAAAGCAGCAGAAGAGAGATTATTCTCAAAGAGTTTTCAGGATGGAACCCCCAAGTCTACTCAGGCAACAGAAGTGCTTCAAACAGCGCCTGCCCAGGGTCAGTGCTCACTAGGTATAAATATATCATCTGGGGGGAAATGGTGGCTCAGATGGTAAAGAATCTGCCTGCCAAGCAGAAGATCTGGGCTCGATCCCTGGGTTGGGAAGATCCCCTGGAGAAGGGAATGGCAACCCACTCCAATATTCTTGCCTGGAGAATGCCATGGACAGAGGAGCCCGGCAGGCCACATTCCATGGGGTCACAAAAAGCCAGACATGACTGAACAACTAACACTCTCACTTTAGCTAAAGATGGTGGTGGTGGTTTAGTCGCTAAGTCGTGTCTGACTCTTGAGACCCCATGGACTATAGCCCACCAGGCTCCTGTGTCCATGGGATTCTCCAGGCAAAGAATACTGGAGTGGGTTGCCATTTCCTTCTCTATAGCTTGTCTTTATAAGTTTTAGTGTTCAATGTTTTTCCATATTGCTAATTTTTAGGGGAAATTTGTAATGTATCCCTTCTGTAGCATTTTAGGTGTGACTTTCTCACTAGTACCTATGGTGGGGCTACTAAGACCAAACTTTATTGCTCAGAATTCTCCTTTATTACAAAATACAGAAAAACATTTTTCCTGACAGAAACTATATTAAATACGTCAGTACTGATATATGTGCTCTGGGCCGTCTTGTGGAGGAGACAGGGCAAGCTCTGACCAGGGAAGAGGCCTAGCAGGGCCCTCACGCTGGTAAGATGATTGTGATGCACTGTTACCAGATCATCAGGCCACTCTGCTTGGTGAAAGGCAAACATTTCCATACATCCTAGTGGTAGAATTACTCTTCGAATCTGTTTTTATTCTGCTACAACATGTCCTGGACTTCCCTGGTGGCTCAGATGGTAAAGCATCTGCTTACAATGTGGGAGACCCAGGTTCAATCCCTGGGTGGGGAAGATCCTCTGGAGAAGGAAATGGCAACCCACTCCAGTACTCTTGCTGGAAAATCCCATGGACGGAGGAGTGTGGTAGGCTACAGTGCATGGGGTCGCAGAGTTGGACACAACTGGGCGACTTCACTTTTTCACTTTCACAGCTGCCCTAATGCAAACCCAAGAGCCTCTTGTGTAGCCTCAGTTGATACTTACGTGTGTGAGAACAGGGTCCCTGTTTTCAAGTGTTTGTAAACTTCCATTTAGTGTGAAGATACAGCAGTCCATTCACTCATTCAAGCAATCCTCTCTGAAATCAGCAAGTCCAGCCATAGTCAAGTCCACATGGCAAGTGGACTGTTTGCAGAAAAAGCCCATCCCTTCCTCCCGGTGAGTTAAAATAAGACATTTTTCCATAAGTAGGGTAGAAGTCTTTCCTTTCTGTCTTCATTTAATTCATTCTAGTATTGTTTGTGCTATCACAATGGTGAGAAAGTAGAAAAGATATTACATGTATATAATGATACAAGATATATATTTATTAATAATAAAAGAAATAATGTATATTATATATATTATGAAGAAGGAAATGTTAACTCGCTCCAGTTTTCTTGCCTGGAAAATCCCATGGACAGACGAGCCTGGCAGTCTACAGTCCATGGGGTCACAAAGAGTTGGACACGAGTCCAAGCAACTGAGCTTGCATACATGTATATTCTATCTTTTCTTATATTTAGACAGATAGCGTGTGATATATTTTATATATACGTTTCATTTCACATAGAAAAAGTGCAAAAGGGCTTTAATTTTCAGATGCAAGTTTGTCGCACGTTCAACTGTGTTTCATACGGACCCAGGTGAAGCATAAAGAACACAATTTTATATAATTTATGATTAAAAACAACACTGACAAAATTTTTGTATCAATAATAAAAGAGGAATTAATATTTTTAACTCCAAGTTGAGGACTCTAATTATGCTAAATTTGATTATCCTAATTATGCAGTTATAAGTATAAAGTATAATCTCAGAGGCTTAAGAGGATTGTTCTTATCATGAAATAACATCCTGCAGTGATTTGTTCATTTCATTTAAACATTGAAAGCATGAAAATTGTATATATTTTTACTAGGTTGGACCTAGACCTGCATTATAATATTTAATATATTTTCCCCCCTTCATATAATTCCTACCAAGTATGATCTAAATGTTTTAAAATCTCAATTTATATGCTATGTCTTTTCTTTTTCTATGCTCATTTTATAGACATATGTAGACTGTATTAAACAATTATATAAACTAAGACCTGAAAATCTGGATTTCAAAAATCACTTAGAAGAAGCCAGAATACAGATTAATGAACAGATTGAAAATAAGACAAAAGGTAGGAGATCTACGCCGTCTTCTTTCTCTTCTTTTTCTTTCAGGTGTGATCACATTCAGTGACATGCTCAGATCTTAAAACATTTATTCAGGCAGTTTTGACAAATGTATATCATGACACAGAGCATTTCCTTTACCCTGAAAATTTCTTCCACATCCGTTCCCGAGCACCCAGTGATTTTCTTCTACATCACAGGTTAATCTTACCTAAAGCTCCAATAAGTGATTATTACAGGATGTGCTGTTTTGTGTTTTTTCATTCATGTATTTGGATACATCAGTGGCTCATGCCTTTTTATTGCTGAGAAATATTCCACTGTATGAATATACCAGTTTGTTTATCCTTTTTCTTCTTGTTGGATATCTGGGTTATATCTAGTTTTGAGCTATTATAAATAGTGTTACTATGAACACTTTTGTAAAAAGCTTTTGCATTCATTTTTTTTTTCATTTCTTTTGAGTAAATACTTGGCATAAATTCTAAGTCTTAGACCATATGGATGGATGTTTAACTTCTTAGTTCAGTTCAGTAGCTCAGTTGCGTCCGACTCTTTGCCACCTCATGAATTGCAGCACACCAGGCCTCACTGTCCATCACCAACTCCTGGAGTTCACCCAAAGTCATGTCCATCGAGTCAATGATGCCATCCAGCCATCTCATCCTCTGTCGTCCCCTTCTCCTCCTGCCCCCAATCCCTCCCAGCATCAGAGTCTTTTCCGATGAGTCAACTCTTCGCATGAGGTGGCCAAAGTATTGGAGTTTCAGCTTTAGCATCAGTCCTTCCAATGAACACCCAGGACTGATCTCCTGTAGAATGGAATGGTTGGATCTCCTTGCAGTCCAAGGGACTCCCAAGAGTCTTCTCCAACACCACAGTTCAAAAGCATCAATTCTTCAGTGCCCAGTTTTCTTCACAGTCCAACTCTCATATCCATACATGACCACTGGAAAAACCATAGCCTTGACTAGACGGACCTTTGTTGGCAAAGTAATGTCTCTACTTTTGAACATGCTGTCGAGGTTGGTCATAACTTTCCTTCCAAGGAGTAAGCGTCTTTTAATTTCATTAACTTCTTAAGCAACTGCCAAATAGATTTCTCAAGTGGCTGAACTGTTTACATTCTCACCAGGACTGTATGAAAATTCCAGTTACTCCAAATCCTCTCTGATTTTTGGTGTTGTAAATACTTTTCATTTAACTCTTTCAGTAGATTTAACTACTTTTCATTTACTAACTTAGATTTACTAACTTTTCATTTAACTCTCATTGTGGTCTTTATTTGCATTTCTCTGGTGACTATAAATATTGAGCTTCTTTTTCAGTGACTGTTGGTCTTTAATATATCTTAATTTATGAAGCTCTGTTCAATTTATTTGTTCATTTTTGATTGGATTATTTACTTTTTATTATTGAGTTGCAAGAATTCTTTACATATTCTGGGTACAAATATTTTGTTAGACGCCTGTGCTGCTAATATTTTCTCTTAGTCTCTGTACTTATTTTGTTCACTGTATTTTTGATGAGCAGAAGTTTCTAACTTTAAATGAAGTCCAGTTTATCAATGGTTTGTGCTTTCTGTGTATTTTCTAAGGAATTTTTGCTTACCTAATTAGAGTTACCAAGGGAACATGTCATGCAAAGATGGACTCGATAAAGGACAGAAATGGTATGGACCTAACAGAAGCAGAAGATATTAAGAAGAGGTGGCAAGAATACACAGAAGAACTGTACAAAAAAGATCTTCACGACCAAGATAATCATGATGGTATGATCACTCACCTAGAGCCAGACATCCTGGAGTATGAAGTCAAGTGGGCCTTAGAAAGCATCACTACGAACAAAGCTAGTGGAGGTGATGGAATTTCAGTTGAGCTATTTCAAATCCTGAAAGATGATGCTGTGAAAGTGCTGCACTCAGTATGCCAGGAAATTTGGAAAACTCAGCAGTGGCCACAGGACTGGAAAAGGTCAGTTTTCATTCCAATCCCAAAGAAAGGCAATGCCAAAGAATGCTCATACACTGCACAATTGCACTCATCTCACACGCTAGTAAAGTAATGCTCAAAATTCTCCAAGCCAGGCTTCAGAGGTATGCAAACTGTGAACTTTCAGATGTTCAAGCTGGCTTTAGAAAAGGCAGAGGAAGCAGAGATCAAATTGCCAACATCCACTGGATCATGGAAAAAGCAAGAGAGTTACAGAAAAACATCTATTTCTGCTTTATTGACTATGCCAAAGCCTTTGACTGTGTGGAACACAATAAACTGTGGAAAATTCTCAAAGAGATGGGAATACCAGACCACCTGACCTGCCTCTTGAGAAATTTGTATGCAGGTCAGGAAGCAACAGTTAGAACTGGACATGGAACAACAGACTGGTTCCAGTAGGAAAAGGAGTTCGTCAAGGCTGTATATTGTCACCCTGCTTATTTAACTTCTATGCAGAGTACATCATGAGAAACTCTGGACTGGAAGAAACACAAGCTGGAATCAAGATTGCCTGGAGAAATATCAATAATCTCAAATATGCAGATGACACCACCCTTATGGCAGAAAGTGAAGAGGAGCTAAAGAGCCTCTTGATGAAAGTGAAAGAGCAGAGTGGAAAAGTTGTCTTAAAGCTCAACATTCAGAAAACAAAGATCATGGCATCCGGTCCCATCACTTCATGGGAAATAGATGGGAAACAGTAGAAACAGTGTCAGACTTTATTTTTGGGGGCTCCAAAATCGCTGCAGATGGTGACTGCAGCCATGAAATTAAAAGAGGCTTACTCCTTGGAAGAAAAGTTATGACCAACCTAGATAGCATATTGAAAAGCAGAGACATTGCTCTGTCAGCAAAGGTCCGTCTAGTCAAGGCTATAGTTTTTCCAGTGGTCACGTATGGATGCGAGAGTTGGACTGTGAAGAAAACTGAGCACTGAAGAATTGATGCTTTTGAACTGTGGTGTTGGAGGAGACTCTTGAGAGTCCCTTGGACTGCAAAGAGATCCAACTAGTCCATTCTAAAGGAGATCAGCCCTGGGTGTTCTTTGGAAGGAATGATGTTAAAGCTGAAACTCCAGTACTTTGGCCACCTCATGCAAAGAGTTGACTCATCAGAAAAGACTCTGAAGCTGGGAGGGATTGGGGGCAGGAGGAGAAGGGGACAACAGAGGATGAGATGGCTGGATGGCATCACCGACTCGATGGACATGAGTTTGGGTAAACTCCAGGAGTTGGTGATGGACAGGGAGGCCTGGCGTGCTGCAATTCATGGGGTCCCAAAGAGTTGGACACAACTGAGTGACTGAACTGAAGGTCACAAAGATATTCTCTGTTTTCTTTTACTGGATTTATTCCTTCAGTGCTTACATTTAGGTTTATGATCCACCTGACCTGGATGGGTGGCACTAGATGCCTTCAGGGTCCTTCACAGCTATTTTTTTCCTAGATCAGCTTTTGTTTTTTTCTGCTCTTTAATACAAATGAAATCATATTTTAGTGATTTTAATGTAGGATGAGAAAGAGGGGGAATGGTTCTTCCTTCCATGTGGATAACTGGTTATTCTAGTACCAGGTGTTAAATATCTCAAGACTTTTTCCATTTCATAAAATGAAAGTTCCTAACATCTTATCAATTTTACTCTTGAGAAGTGCTGCTGCTGCTGCTGCTAAGTCACTTCAGTCGTGTCCAACTCTGTGCGACCCCATAGATGGCAGCCCACCAGGCTCCCCCATCCCTGGGATTCTCCAGGCAAGAACACTTGGAGGGGGTTGCCATTTCCTTCTCCAATGCATGAAGGTGAAAAGTGAAAGTGAAGTCGCTCAGTAGTGTACGACCCTCAGCAACCCCATGGACTGCAGCCTTCCAGGCTCCTCCATCCATGGGATTTTCCAGGCAAGAGTACTGGAGTGGGGTGCCACTGCCTTCTCCGCTTGAGAAGTGAGGAGGCATAAAAGGTCAAGTCTTTCTCCTGCAACTTTCCCAGTTATTTCTTTTGTTTGATTATAGTAGAAAATCATTGGATAATAGAATTGATCTGTAAAACCACTGACTCAGATAGTCATTGCTTTTAACATAGGATGGTATCAGGAGGAATGTCACAGCAAAGTCAAATGTAAATGGTTAATGTATTGGTATTTATAAACCATCTCTTCACTGGGCAATTTAATGTTATATAAATTAATCATGCTTGTTCATTTCCACGAAATGGCAACCCACTCCAGTGTTCTTGCCTGGAGAATCCCAGGGACGGGGGAGCCTGGTGGGCTGCCGTCTATGGGGTCGCACAGAGTCGGACATGACTGAAGCGACTTAGCAGCAGCAGCAGCAAGCTATACACTCACTTTACTTTCTTTCGCATTCTACATTAGTTAATTAATTTAATTTTTGCAAAACCAAATTTTCCTTAAAGCACAAATGCACTACATTTTGCAAACAGGTCCATGACACATGACATGACAGTGAGATCAGATAGCCATTCACGTCCATGACCCTCCCAGGGAGTGGCCCCAGGCCCCTGGACACAGTGACTGGGCTCATTTTAGGGGTGACAAGTCAGGCTGAAGTTTAGTGCCTTAAATAATGGCTTCACTTGAGTACCACAGAACTGTGACTATTTAGATATTTGCTCAAAAGTCTTCTTGGCTCTCCTGAAGATATTGAGTGGCGATTACTAATACAAATATAAATTCAAAGATGGGACAAAATGCAAAGCAAAACCAATGAAACCAATTTCCATTGCATGGTCAGTCATGTATAATCTCACTGTTTCTCCTCCCAAAGGTGAAGTTAAGGAGCTCTTGTTCCCCAGTAGCCTCACATCCTCCGACCAGTTGGTGCTGATTAATGCCATCTCCTTCAGAGGGGCCTGGAAGTACGCATTTCAAAAAGACCAAACTATGGCCATGGCTTTCAGATTGGATGAGGTAGACTCTTGACTTAATTTGCTTTTTCTCTTAAAGTTGGTGCCCGGCAATTTTGCCTTAAAATATGTTAAATAATTTCTGGCCTTAGGCAGGTTAATTTCCAAGTGACTATCCCAAGTACCTACCAGATAAAGTCCAGATTTATTAATAGATAAATGAAAGTTTTGTTTTATTTTGCTCTATTTAGCATGACAGTTGCATAATTGAAAAACTGGAATAAAACATAGACCTTGGACAGGTTTAAGGCAAGTCTGGGCTTTGGGCTAAGATTAAACCATTGCTAAGCAATTCATTTACTGCACACTGGAAATGAAATCAGGTAGTCGATAATAACTGCAATAGATGCTTACAATGTAGGTCAATGGTACAGTGGGTGTGAACTTGAGAGGCTAAGCAAAACTGGAGAACAATATTCATAATCAGAATAAATGGTTCCTGGGATTTCCTGGTGGTCCAGTGGCTAAGACTTCATGTTCACAATGCAGGGGCCCAAGTTCCATCCCTGGTCAGGGAACTAGATCCCGCACGGCACAACTGAAAATAATGTGTGCTGCAAGTAAAACCTGGCACAGCCAAATAAGTAAACAAATATTTTAAAAATAAATAGATAAATAAAAAGTTTCTAGGTAGGCTGTCCTGCTATCCGCAATCTCCCCAACTTCTTTCCTTCTTAATATATTTAAAAAATTTTAAAGTTTTTATTTTTTGGCCATGCTGTGCAGCATGTGGGATCTTAGTTCCTTGATCAGGGACTGAACACTTGCCCCTTGCATCGGAAGCGTTGGCTCCTAACCACTGGATCACCAGGAAAGTCCCACCAACTTCTCTCCTTTGTGTCCTCAGCATATCCTAAATGTCAGGCTGCGACCAAAATAATACTTGTTATTTAACAAGAAATAATGGGTCTGTATATTATAAATGAGTTCCTAAACTGTCAGTTGTATATACTCTATCAAATATATTTCCAAAAATGCTTGCCATTATTGGTCAATTAAACATTTGTCATCAGATCAGATCAGATCAGTCGCTCAGTCGTGTCTGACTCTTTGCGACCCCATGAATTGCAGCACGCCCGGCCTCCCTGTCCATCACCAACTCCCGGAGTTCACTTAGACTCACGTCCATCGAGTCAGTGATGCCATCCAGCCATCTCATCCTCTGTCGTCCCCTTCTCCTCCTGCCCCCAATCCCTCCCAGCATCAGAGTCTTTTCCAATGAGTCAACTCTTCGCATGAGGTGGCCAAAGTACTGGAGTTTCAGCTTCAGCATCATTCCTTCCAAAGAAATCCCAGGGCTGATCTCCTTCGGAATGGACTGGTTGGATCTCCTTGCAGTCCAAGGGACTCTCAAGAGTCTTCTCCAACACCACAGTTCAAAAGCATCAATTCTTCGGTGCTCAGCCTTCTTCACAGTCCAACTCTCACATCCATACATGACCACAGGAAAAACCATAGCCTTGACTAGACGAACTTTTGTTGGCAAAGTAATGTCTCTGCTTTTGAATATGCTATCTAGGTTGGTCATAACTTTCAGCCAACTATAAAATTACAGAGGATTTATATTTCTGGATAAGTATATTAGAATACTTATTACATGAATACTTTTTCATGTAAAAGAAATAGTGAATGATTTTAAGGAAAACATAATTCTCTAACCAAACATATTAGTCACAGCTGGAATTATCCAGTATTATCTTTCTGAAGAATATTGTCATCAGATATTGAGGTCATTGGACATATAGTGAAACTATATTGCTATTACAAGTTGTGGGTTTTTTTTTTTTTTTTAATGAAAATACCAGGGCCACATTCCTGGAGATTCTGATTTGCAAGAAGTGCTTGAGTAGTTGTATTTTTAAGTAACCCGTGTGCTGCTGCTGCTGCTAAGTCGTGTAGGTCCTTCCAAAGATTACCCAAGTTTGGGGACCATAGTATAAGGAAGATGGAAAGGAGATTTTAATAGGGATCACAGAGAGCTACTTAAAAGGGCAAACATATCCCAAACCAAGCAGACTTTCTAGAGGAAACAAGTCAGAATCTGACAAGTTAATGTCAAAATCTTTATTTTCACAGGAAAATCTGGTCCATTTGGTTTACATGATGCAGCTATCTTTATGTTATGACTAGCCTTTCAAAGAGAAAAACATAAAATAAGGTTATGGTCATAACTAAATTTCTTTAACTGACCTCAATATGTGGAATTCACTTAGCCCATTGTTATGTGCTTTGCTATTAATATTTTGTAGCTATTTTGTAATTTGCAACCCAATGCTGTAAATTGGTCCAGATTAGTCAGTACTTGAGCTGGAAAGACACTAAATTATGTTCTTAAAGGACCTGTTTGACTTTTAAAAAATGGTTATCCTGATAAGATCTTATGATGCTTATTTCTCAACTCTTTGATGTAAATTAACTGCTTCTGGGCATCAAAAATATACACTTGACTAAAAATAATATATTGAAAGGCATAAACACTTTGCACTTCAGTAGCTACTTAATTTAGGCTACCACTCCCCTTTCAGTAAGTACAACAGTGATCAATCATGGATATTTCTGTGGCAAGATGGATAGATTTTGGTTTGGTCACTCCTTGTGGGAAACTTTGGAGGATAAGATGTAAATTCCTCATGCTTTAAATGGAAACACAGAAAGGAGCTGGCTTTTTCATCTCACTGTTGTTACTTTTATAGTCTCAGAGCACATCTGTCCAGATGATGCGTCTGCAAGGGCACTTGAAACTGGGCTCCATCACAGAGCCTCCAGGGCAGGTTCTGGAGCTGCCCGATGTGGAGGATCGCCTGAGTATGGTCATCATCCTACCCAGCAAGGATGCCAGTCTGGGACAGGTAAACCACTCAGTCTTTGCAGCCACAGACACCAGAAAAGGGTCTGTGCTTGAAAATTACACATGCAGGAAGCTGGAGATTCCAAATAACTGCTTATACTTAATGCAGTGCTGCATGCTTAGTCATGTTCTACTCTCTGTGATCCCATGGACTCTAGCTCACCAGGCTCCTCTGTCCGTGGGATTCTCCAGGCTAGAATATTGGAGTGGGTTGCCACGACCTCCTCCAGGGGACCTTCCCAACCTGGGGATTGAATATGCATCTCTTGCGTCTCCTGCATTGGCAGGTGGATTCTTTACCGCTGTGCTACCCCGGAAGCCCCCATACTATGCTTGATCTAAGCCAAAAGGCTAAGAAGTGGCTATGTGCACCTAAAAAGCAAAATAATCCCCAATAAAGCACCCCCACACTAGGGTATGTTACTTCTAATGGTTTTAGGTTAAGTTTTGAAAGCACAGGCACATGCGTCCTCGTCCATCTTCATGAGTTGCTACTTTACATGTAGTTTTTATGTGTTATGTATCAGCACCTCTTTCGGACCAAGGGAATTGAGGGATGAATGAGAAAAGGGACGGTGGTTTAGGGAGTAGGTTGACTGTATTAAAATATTTAGTTGTCACATGAAAGAAGAAATGGACTAATTTTTTTGTAGTTCCCAGAGTGAGAATTAAAACTGATAGGTACCAATTACAGGGAAGCAGATTTATGGTCAAAATGGGAGAGGTCTTTCTTGCAAGCTGAGCTGTGCAGCCACCAAACCAGGCTGTTTATAAAGAAGTGGGCGGTCGATGTCAGGACTTCTCAAGCGGATGCTGGTGGGTGTCTCAGATGCTCCTTGAAGGGCCTCCTCTACGATCTTTTTCACATTTGAGATTAATTGATTCTAATGATCCAGAAATGTTAGTTTGATACAAATTCAGTCCCTATGGATGTCTGACTAATGAGAATTCTGGTTGGAGTTGAGGTAGAAATTCACATTGGTCGGCCTAGAATTGGGCTTTCCAGGTGGCTCAGTGGTAAAGAATCCACCTGCCAAAGCAGGAGATTGCAGGTTCCATCACTGGGTCAGGAAGATCCCCTGGAGGAGGAAATGGCAACCAATTCTAGTATTCTTGCCTGGGAAATCCCATGGATAGAGGAGCCTGGAGGGCTACAGTCCAGGGGGTCACAAAAGGTCAGACATGACTGAGCAACTAACAGCAACAAAAACAACAGCCCAGAATTACAACTTATATCCTCAGAATCTGAAGATCTCAGGTTCCAAAGACGCCTTTTAATGTGGCCAAAAGGAAGGGTAGGCACACATATAAATTTTATTGTTATAATACACAAATAGCGCAGCTTAGAGAGGGACCATGAGAGAAACAAAAGTAAATGTTCCCTGTGATAAGTTATTGCTTTTCCAAGTAACTCTCGGATGGTGTGCCCAGGCATAGATCCCAGGGCTGCATGCCTCTTATTCAGTTATTGATCGTGGTTGCACTTTCCCCACTTATTCTTACAGATTCTGCTTTCCAAACAATGAGAAGTAGCTTCATCTATTTACAGCCTCACATCTAGTCCTTAGGATATTTCACATTTTGGTGTAATTTTATTTTCTAAAAAAAAAGATGTTCATATTTTTCTTCTTTCTTTCTTTCCCATAGGTTATCAGAGAGATCACTCCTGAGAAACTCAATAACTGGATAAGCTCAGGCAACATGAAAGACACAGCTGTGGTCCTGTACTTGCCGCAGCTCAGGCTCAAGGGGTTCCCTGAAGACCTGGCGCCCGTACTGGCGGCTCTGGGAATGGGGGATGTCTTTGACCGCTCGAGGGCTAACTTGTCTGGCATAATTGCAGGAGGAGGCCTTGGGGTCTCCAAGATAATACACAAGGCCATGCTGGAGGTTAATGAGAGTGCTTCAGAGTTCACCCTAACCAACCAAACAATCAAAGTGGAAAATCCTGAAATATTCAAGGTGGATCATCCTTTTCTCTTCTTTATCTTACACAAGGAAACTAAGATGATTCTTTTCTATGGCAGAGTCTCCAACCCTTAAGGAAGGGATGGGATTTATAGTCAGCTTTCTGATTCTTGGAATTAGCTTGCAGAGAACTCTCAGTATAGGTACAACTAAAAGGGATACACCATACTTTTTAGCAATGTTTTGCCTTCAACTATCTCATGTAGAACATCCAACCCAGCCCTTTTTGGTTTGGTTGACTTTGACTAAACAAGTTAGAGCACACTGTTAATTATACTTATTAAAAATTATAATCCATACCATTTCTTTTTCCTTTTAAAAAAATAACAGCTTTGTTGAGATATAATGCACACACTGTAAAAGCCTCCATTTATTTATATCTATTTACTTATTTTAACTGAAGCATGGTTGACTTACAATATTATATTGGTTTCAGGAGTGCAATATAGTAATTCAATATTTTTATAGGTTATACTCCATATAGAGTCTTTATAAAATATTGATTGTATTTCCTGTGCTGTACAATGTGTATTTGCATTTTTTTTATACCTAGTAGTGTTCTTGCCTGGAGAAGCCCAGGGACGGGGGAGCATGGTGGGCTGCCATCTATGGGGTCGCACAGAGTCGGACACGACTGAAGTGACTTAGCAGCAGCAGCAGCAGCACCTTGTGGCTCAGCTGGTAAAAAAATCCACTTGCCATGAGGAATTCAGGGAGACCTGTGTTTGGTCCCTGGGTTGGGAAGATCCCCTGGAGAAGGGAAAGACTACCCACTCCAGTGTTCTGGCCTGGGGAATTCCATGGACTGTAGAGTCCATGGGATCGCAAACAGTTTGATACGACTGAGAGGCTTTCACTTTCACATTGGATTTAAAAGGTTGAAGCTTTCATCAAGCTACTGGACTCTGCTCCCTGCTTTGAAAAATAAACCACTTTTATTTTATTTTATTTTTTTTGGCCATGTGATCTCAGTTCCCTGACCAGGGATCAAACACACACTCTCTGCACCTCTGCACTGGGAGTATGGGGTCTCACCCACTGGACTGCCGGGGGGTCCAGTGTTGTCCTGTGTTTGATCATACTTTCCAAATACCTATTATGCAGGAGCACAAAGTGGGCATGGCCACTGATGGACACGATATCAGCCATTCAGTTCAGTCGCTCATCGTGTGAGACTATTTGCGACCCCATGGACTGCAGCACGCCAGGCCTCCCTGCCCATCACCAACTCCCAGAGTTCACTCAAACTCATGTCCATCGAGTCGGTGATGCCATCCAACCATCTCATCCTCTGTCGTCCCCCTCTCCTCCTGCTCTCAATCTTTCCCAGCTTCAGGGTCTTTTCCAATGAGTCAGTTCTTCACATTAGATGGCCAAGGTATTGGAGTTTCAGCTTCAGCATCAGTCCTTCCAATGAACGCTCAGGACTGATCTCCTTTAGGATGGACTGGTTGAATCTCCTTGCAGTCCAAGGGATTCTCAAGAGTCTTCTCCAACACCACAGTTCAAAAGCATCAATTCTTCAGTGCTCAGCTTTTTTTATAGTCCAACTCTCACATCCATACATGACTACTGGAAAAACCATAGCTTTGACTAGATGGACCTTTGTTGGCAAAGTAATGTCTCTGCTTTTTAATATGCTGTCTAGATTGGTCATAACTTTTCTTCCAAGGAACAAGCATCTTTTAATTTCATGGCTATAGGCACCATCTGCAGTGATTTTGGAGCCCAAACAAATAAAGTCTGTCATTGTTTCCATTGTTTCCTCACGTATTTGCCATGAAGTGATGGGACCAGATGCCATGATCTGAATGTTGAGTTTTAAGCCAACTTTTTCACTCTCCTCTTTTACCTTCATCAAGAGGCTCTTTAGTTCTTCTTCACTTTTTTCCATAAGTGTGGTGTCATTTGTATATCTGAGGTTATTGATATTTCTCCCAGCAGTCTTGATTCCAGCTTGTTCTTCATTCAGCCCAGCGTTTCTCATGATGTACTCTGCATATAAGTTAAATAAGCAGGGTGACAATACACAGCCTTGACATACTCCTTTCCTGATTTGGAACCAGTCTGTTGTTCCATGTCCAGTTCTAGCTGTTGCTTCTTGACCTGCACACAGATATCCTTGGAGGCAGGTCAGATGGTCTGGTATTCCCATCTCTTTGAGAATTTTCCACAGTTTATTGTGATCCACACAGTCAAAGGCTTTGGCATAGTCAATAAAGCAGAAATAGATGTGTTTATGGAACTCTCCTGCTTTTTCGATGATCCAGCGAATGTTGGCAATTTGATCTCTGGTTCCTCTTTCTTTTCTAAAACCAGCTTAAACATCAGGAAGTTCATGGTTCACATATTGCTGAAGCCTGGCTTGGAGAATTTTGAGCATTACTTTACTAGCGTGTGAGATGAGTGCAATTGTGTGGTAGTTTGAGCATTCTTTAGCATCGCCTTTCTTTGGGATTGGAATGAAAACTGACCTCTTCCAGTCCTGTGGCCACTGCTGAGTTTTCCACATTTGCTGGCATGGTGAGGGCAGCGCTTTCACAAACTGTGTTACCAAACCAAAACATGCATCTGTAGAATGGTGGACAGGAGTAAGAAACTTAGGTGAATCATCTGTGGCAGAAAGGACACCCAAGGCAGTGTCCTCTATGTTAAAAATACATTGTCTGTATACTGGAGTCTGTCAATAGCATATGGAGTTAAAGAAAAATAATTTGACAACGAAAGGTGAAGTTTTGCTTTTTCTCCTCCTGCCATTGACTGGTGCAAAATTTTCCTTTATTTTTTTTTAGACAAGTTTCAAAACCATACAATGAATGTATGCACTTTCTTCATCCACATTCATCAATGTCAACATTTTGAGATATATGCTATCTGTCTATCTATGTTTCCTGAACTATTTAAATATAAGTTGCAAACACCATGGCACATTTATCTAAATCCTTTAATATTCATGAGAATAAGGACATTTCCCCTCAAACCACAACACCATATTCACACTAAGAAAATTAACTTTAATTATATGTATCATATAATGTATGGTAACATTTTGATTTTCTCAAGGTGTTCACCCTGCATTTGGTGGTGTCTCATTAATCTTTTTAATATGGATCTGTCCCTGAATTTTTGTATTTTTTGTGTGTGACTTTGACTTTTTCTGAAGGGTCTAGAGCAATGGTCTTGTTTAAAGTCCCGCATTTTGGTTTTTAAAATTTTTCCTCACAGTAGATTCAGGTTAAACGTTTGGGCGTTTTGGCAAGATTATTACATGGGCGACGTGCCCATGTGCAACACTGGCGGCACAGGACACCCAGTTGTCCACTTGTGGAGCTGAGTGAAACCTGACAACCTCATGAAAATGCGACAGGCCTCTCTGCAGTAATTTATGCATAACCCACGGGGTGATAGTCCGAGACAGTGAGCATACTCTTCTCCGGCATCGAGTGGTTTTAATACTTGTTGAAGATGCTTTCTGGAAACAACTCCATTTAAGATTAAAAATCATAAAACCATATCCTAAAATTCTATCCTGAGACTTCACTGACGATCTAGTTGTTAAGACTCTGCACATCCACTGCAGAGGGCGTGGGTTCGCTCATTGTTTGGGGACCTAAGATCCTGTATGTTGAGAGGCAGGGACAAAAAATATTCTACCCTTCCTCCTGGTTTACGTAGCCAGCATTCTTCTAAATATAGTATTTTTTTTTCTCTTCAATTTGTACCTTAAAAAAAAAATCAACTTAAGATATTCCATTTGTTAGCTTTTTCTCATTTATCATGTAAAAATTTCCCCAAATCTGGCCACCGAAAGCCCCCACAAGTCAGGTCCCATGTCCTTTTGACAGAGTCAGCAAGATAGCCTACAGAAGGAAATGGCAACCCACTCCAGTATCCTTGTCTGGGAAATCCCATGGATGGAGGAATCTGATGGGCTACAGTCCATGGGGTTGCAAAACAGTAGAACATGACTTGGCAACTAAACAACAACAGCAACATCGTGCTCTGAGGCCCAAAAAGATATCCTAGGCTTATCGTCGTGTTCCTGGAATCAGCCAATTCTTTGAGAATCTCTAGTTTCTGTTCATAGAGAATGATATTTAGAAAACAAAATTTGGGTACCCGGAGTGTTCCTGGCTTTATGGATGCCTTCATTTATAAGACTTTTCAGTAAGCAGAGATAGAAAATCAGTATGATAGGCTATATAATATAGTAGATATGATATATTCATGTATTTGCACTGATTCACAACTGAAATCAGCTCCAAAATCACTGCAGATGGTGACTGCAGCCATGAAATTAAAAGATGTTTGCTCCTTGGAAGAAAAGCTATGACCAATCCAGACAGCATATTAAAAAGCAGAGACATTACTTTGCCAACAAAGGTCCGTCTAGTCAAAGCTATGGTTTTTCCAGTGGTCGTGTATGGATGTGAGAATTGGACTATAAAAAAGGATGAGCACCGAAGAATTGATGGTTTTGAACTGTGGTGTTGGAGGAGACTCTTGAGAGTCCCTTGGACTGCAAGCAGATCCAACCAGTTCATCCTAAAGGAGATCAGCCTTGAATATTCATTGGAAGGACTGATGCTGATGCTGAAGCTCCAATACTTTGGCCACCTGATGTGAAGAACTGACTGATTTGAAAGGACTCTAGTGCTGGGAAAGATTGAAGGTGGGAGAACAGGACGACAGAAGATGACATGGTTGGATGGCATCACCGACTCGATGGACATGAGTTTGGGTGAACTCCGAGAGTTGGTGATGGACAGGGAGGCCTGGCGTGTTGCAGTCCATGGGGGCGCAGAGTTGGACACGACTGAGCGACTGAACTGACTGACAACTGAAGAGCAGCCCTGCAGGTGCTTTCCTCACCCTGCCCCCTTTCCTGTTTGTAGATCCTTCTCCCGCAGTGAAAAGGCCTGTTTCTCAAAAACATCAGTGTATATTCACTTCCTACAATACTTAACAAAAATCGCTTTAGAATCGATTTGGAACTGTTTTTAACAAGAGGTGACATTCAGTGAGCTCTTACTGCCCCCTAGTGTTTTCTTTGATGTTTCTGTAGTTTCTAAATTGTTATTCATAGAAGTGTTGCCTGCTCTGGGTTCAGGCTCTCTCTGCCTCAACGCCGCTGATGCTGTGTGCCTGGAGATTCTTTGCTGTGAGGAGCCACACTGTGGGTTGAAAGATGTGTAGATGTATATCAGCATGTGCTGCCTCTTACCTGCTAGACACGAATGGCGGTACTTCCTCAAGCTGTGACTGTCCAGAACGTCATCGCTAACACCCCCTGGGGCCAAAATCACACCCTGGTTGAGAACCACCAGTCTATCTAGACATGAAGCAGAAAGGAATTATTACAAATACTTTGTAAGCATAAACATCTAACTTAACTTTTGGAACTTGTCTGGAGGTCCAGTGGTTGACTCCATGCTTCCACTTCAAGGGGCATGGGTTCTGTCCTTGGTTGGGGAACTAAGATCCCACATACCACGTGGCAGGGCCAAAATAAAGTCTAACTTTCTGAGTAAAAAATCTAAGCCATTACTAGAATTTTTCAGTTTGATTTATTTAATCATGTTTTCTGGGACTGTAGAACTTGTTACTTTTATCTGAACAATTGATATAAACTTTTCAAATAGAATTATATTAAAATAAAAAAATAGCTGAAGAATATGGACAAGTCCTCAATGTATCATTTCATCATCAAGATAGTCAAGTGAGCTAGGCAGGGCTGTTTTCTGTTGTGCCTTGTGTTTGATCTATCATTGATTATCTTCCCAATCAGTGTCAGCTTGACTAATCTCCATCAGGGTACCTGTGAAATTGGTTGATTCCCAGTTGTGCTGTGTGCTGTTGCTTCAGTAGTGTCCCGACTCTTTGTGACCCTATGGACTGTAGCCCACCACGCTCTTCTGTTCATGGGATTCTCCAGGCAAGAATACTGGAGTGGGCTGCCGTGCCCTCCTCCAGAGAATCTTCCCGATCCAGGGATGGAACCTGCGTCTCTTATGTGTCCTGCACTGGCAGGCGGGTTCTTTACTGTTAGTGCCACCTGGGAAGCCCACTGACTACTAAGTCAGTCTTACTGTCTGTCGCGGCAGCGGGCCTCTGGGCTCCTGCTCCAGCTCCATGCTGTCGTGCTGATGGATTGATGCCCAATGGCAAAAGTAATCGAGCAATTCAATGAATCAACTTGAATATCCCCTTTCTTCACCTCTTTTTGTTTCATCTATTTTAAACTCTCTGTAGACACTTTGTCCTCTAACTTCAAGCCAGAATTAAGAGTGGTAAGTCACTGAAAATCTAAAGTTGATGTTTTAGACCTTTTCTGTCACAATGCATAGGCTAGTTCATAGTCTCAACACTCGCCAAGGGACTGTGGCAGAGAACACGGGGCTCTGCCTGACTGCAGATTAGCCTTTGCTGTTTGTTGTTGTTGCTCAGTTGCTCCATTGTGTCTGACTCTGCAACCCCATGGACTGCATGCAGCATGCCAGGCTGCCCTGTCCTTCACTATCTCCCGGAGCTTGTTCAAACTCATGTCCATTGAGTTGATGATGTCATCCAACCATCTCAATGGAAACTCCTAAATTTAAATTTCAGCCTTCTTGGTGGACATGTCTTAGTTGCTTTGAGATACAAGGGTTATCCCCCAAATCATGTATCAGGACATCTTTATGGTAATCAGAATCTTTGACATTTCTTCCTAAATTTTCAGTTAACCATAATGCCATCTTTGCTTCACAGAAGAAGGAATGGAAGTACTACCAAGTTTGGGATTTTTTGAAAAAGGGAATAAAGAGATGGAGTTCATTGAGGGCAAGGCCCCTGACTCATGAATCAGGGTATTGGAGGCATGGCTGGGATGTCATTTTTTTTTTATTTGATCATTTTTATTGTTTCATATCATTCTTTTTGAGTCTAATATAGGCTCTGATGTCTGTCTTTCTTTACCCTTTGCCTTATTTCATGTCCTTTTAGACCATGCAAAAGTCTTAATCATCTAAGTGTGGGATATCATTCTTGATAGGCATTTCCCTTTTCAAGGATCTGTATTATTCAGGGTCTCAGTTGTTTCCAAATTCCATTACTTGTACTGGATATTTAATCACTTTAGGATGGAAATATTCATTGGAAGGACTGATGTTGAAGCTGAAACTCCAATACTTGGGCCACCTGCTGCAAAGAGCTGACTCATTGGAAAAGACCCTCATGCTGGGAAAGATTGAAGGCGGGAGGAGAAGGGGGTGACAGGATGAGATGGTTGGATGGCATCACCGACTCAACGGACCTGAGTTTGAGCAAACTCCGGGAGACAGTGAAGGACAGGGCAGCCTGGTGTCTTGTTGTCCATGATATCTCGAAGAGTCAGACCTGATTTAGCAACTGAACAACAGAATGGAAATCACATTAAAGCACACTGATTCTTGATTTGATGTGAGTTAAGTAAATCACACAGGCGTGCATGTGTGCGCACGTGTACACACACACACACACACACACACACATACACCAGAGGCACAGGCTCACTTCAAGAAGATGAGCCAATGTATTTACCAACTTGGATTATTTTTCTGGGGCAAGCCTGACCTCTAGAGGACAGGTGTTGTATGTAAAAGAAGCATTAAGAGCCAATGCCAGGTACTAGTGAGTTACTGGTTTCAAATCGGGAAAGGAGTACATCAAGGCTGTATATTGTCACCCTACTTATTTAACTTATATGCAGAGTACATCATGAGAAATGCTGGGCTGGACAAAGCACAAGCTGGAATCAAGATGGCTGGGAAACATATGAATAACCTCAGATATGCAGATGACACCACCCTTATGGCAGAAAGCTAAGAAGAATTAAAGAGCCTCTTGATGAAAGTGAAAGAGGAGAGTGAAAAAGTTGGCTTAAAACTCAACATTCAGAAAACTAAGATCATGGCATCTCGTCCAATCACTTCATGGCAAATAGATGTGGAAACAATGGAAACAGTGACAGGCTATTTTTCACTGCAGATGGTGACAGCAGCCATGAAATTAAAAGATGCTTGCTCCTTGGAAGAAAAGTTATGACCAATCTAGACAGCATATTAAAAAGCAGAGACATTACTTTGCCAATAAAGGACTGTCTAGTCAAAGCTATGGTTTTTCCAGTAGTCATGTATGGATGTGAGAGTTGGACCATAAAGCTGAGCGCTGAAGAATTGATGCTTTTGAACTGTGGTGTTGGAGAAGACTCTTGAGAGTCCCTTGGACTTCAAGGAGATCCAACCAGTCCATCCTAAAGGAAATCAGTCCTGAGCGTTCATTGGAAGGACTGATGCTGAAACTGAAACTTCAATACTTTGGCCACCTGTTGCAGAGAACTGACTTATTGGAAAAGACCCTGATGCTGGGAAAGATTGAAGGCAGGAGGAGAAAGGGATGACAGAGGATGAGATGGTTGGATGGCATCACCGACTCAATGGACACTGAGTAAACTCTGGGAGTTGGTGATGGGCAGGGAGGCCTGGTGTGTTGCAGTCCATGGGGTCTCAAAGAGTCAGACGTGACTGAGTGACTGAACTGAACTGAATGAGTTATGAGTAGTACGGTGGTATAAAGAATCAGACAAATGCTGGGGTTAGCATGGTGTGAATGTAAAATCTTAATTCTGCACCAAGTAGCTTGAACAAAATTCTATATCTCCATGGTTGCAAATGTGTATTTTTCAACTTTATTGACATAATTATATAAGCTTCACATAATTAAAGTGAACCATTTGATGTCTGACAACTGTGCATACACCAGAAACTCCAGATACTAAACATTCCCATCACCTTCTAAATTTCCTCAACCCCTTTTGTGGCCCACCCTGCCTCTATCCCCATCATGCACAACCACTAATTTGTCTTTATAAATGAGTTTGCATTTTCTAGATTATGTTCATCAATGAAATGGTAGACTATCCACTCTTTTGTGTCTTCCTTTTGTTCAAACTAATGATTTTGAGATACATCTAAAGTTGTATGTGTCAATGATTTGTCTTTTTTTTGAACAGTATTACATCATAGAGTTATATCATATTTTGCTTAACTTGAGGTGGGTCATAGATCTTTGTGTGCAAGTTAAAACTTCTAGAGAAAAATACAGGATAAAATTTTGTAATCTTAGGGTAGGCAAAGCTTTCGTAGAATACCAACTGAACAAATAGCAAATGAACAAAATATAATTGGACTTTATCAGTGTTAAAAAATGGTTGCTCTTTGAAAGAAGTTACTAAGAAAGCAAAAAGGCAAGTCACAGAGAGGGAGAAAAATATTTGTACACGTATACTAGATAAAGGACTTGTATTGAAAATAATAATTAAATTAAAGACAAACACTCCATTTTTTATTGAAATATACTTGATTTACAATGTTGTCTTAATTTTTCTGTACAGCAAAGGGTCTCTTTCTGTTTCATAAAAGTTCATTCGCAAACACTCAATGTTTAAAAAATAGCAGACATTTCACAAAAGAAAAGAATCAAGTGACCAATAGGACAGGATATGAAAAGATGATGAACATCAATAGTCCTCAGGGACATGATAAATGTATATTGTAAAGCTTCAAAAATTGGATTACATCATATAATTGATGAGCTTGCAACACAAGTGCTCCTTTATATGGAAACTTATAGAAACTAATATTATATGCATACTTTTAGAAGCTAATATTTCTTGAGTACTAAGGTTTCATAGTGTTCTAAACACTTTGCAGGCATTATTTCATTTAATCCTCACAAAACCCTTTGAAAAGGGTGCTATAATTAGATCCATCTTCATGGGTTAGTAAATAGAAGGTCAGGGAGTTTAAGTTACTTGTTCCTAGTCCCATGGCTAGTAAGTGGCAAAATCAGGCTAGGAATTCACTCTCTACTTCTATAGCCCATGGGTTTAAGTATCTTGCTGTTCTTTTACTTTAGATTGATGGTGAATCTTCATTGGAGATCATCTGAGAACACAGGACCTTCCCTGAGTTCTACTAGCAACTTACTTCATTACATTTTGTGGGTCACTAAATGAGTCACTAAGAGTTAAACTTTTAAAACCTAGTAGATATATAAATGCGAGTTCCCTTTTGTCCATCTATTTTGAGACTTGTTTCAAATTTCCAAAATAAATATTGAAAATCATACAGTTTAACTAATTTAAGCCATATTTTACTTATCACTTCTTTCATTCAATATTTTTAAGTCTTTATTGAATCTGTTACAAGATTGTTTCTGCTGTTTATCATCTGATTATGTGGCCCTGAGGCAAGTGGATCTTAGCTCCTCAACCAGGGATCAAACTCACTGCATTGGAAGGTGAAGTCTTAACCACTGGACTGTCAGGGAATTCCCCTCATTCAGCTTTTAATAGCCATCTATTGTGCTAAATTCTTTGAATGCTGATGTTTTTTATTTGTCCTCAACCAGGAGTGGTTCTGCCTCCCAGGTGACCCTGGGCGATATCCAGAGATATTTTGTCAGATTTGTGGGGAGGGCTGCTAGGGACTAGAGGCCAGAAATGCTCCTTACCGTCAGTCTGGGACAGTCCAGCCCCAGACGCCAACAGTGCCAAGATGGGCAAATCCTGCTCTGGAAACACACACAGGACTTTTCCTTACTGACATCAGCTGAGACCAGTAGTCATGTATGGATATGAGGGTTGGACAATAAAGAAAGCTGAGCGCAGAAAAGTTGATGCTTTTGAACTATGGTGTTGGAGAAGACTCTTTAGAGTCCCTTGGACTGCAAGGAGATCCAACCAGTCCATCCTAAAGGAGATCAGTCCTGGGTGTTCATTGGAAGGACTGATGTTGAAGCTGAAACTCCAATACTTTGGCCACCTGATGCGAAGAGCTGACTCATTGGAAAAGACCCTGATGCTGGGAAAGATTGAGGACAGGAGGAGAAGGGGACGACAAAGGATGAGATGGTTGGATGGCTTCACCGACTCAATGGACATGAGTTTGGGTAAACTCTGAGAGTTGGTGATGGACAGGGAGGCCTGGCGTGCTGTGGTTCATGGGGTCGCTAAGAGGTGGACGTGACTGAGAGACTGAACTGAAATGCGAACAGTGAGAGGCTATAGGAAATTAAAAGAGGAAAAAGGCGTGGTCCCAGTTATCACGTAGAATCCAATCCAGTGGAGGAAATAATGAAAACACCACCCCTGAAACTAATGCTAAGAACAGTATAATAAATGTCACAGTAGAAAGAATAGAATACTTTAAGTCTTTAATCAAGGAGAGGAGAACCAGATAATCCAGTTGGGGAAAGCTAAGAAATGCTCTGTGAGGATCAAGTGTGAAAATATCCTTCTTCCTTAATGAAAATGAAACTTGGCTTCTCCACAGTTGGTGAGAAAAGACAATTCTTGGTTGCCAAACATCCTCTACATTTTAATACTGAGACACAGTCAGGACAGGCTGAAATTGTTTAAAGAGACTTAAATAAGAGTGGTGTGCTGTGCTAATTCATATCCAACTCCTTGCGAACCCATGGACTGATGCCTGCCAGGCTCCTCTGTCCATGGGATTCTCCGGGTAAGAATCCTGGAGTGGGTTGTCATTTCCTACTTCAAGGGGTCTCCTTGACCCAGGGATCAAAACCGTTTCCCTTGCATCTCCTGCACTGGCAGGCGGGTTCTTTACCGCTAGCATGACCTGGAAAGCCTCCAAAATGAGTGGTGGCATCAACTAAGCGAAGCACTATGGAGCTAGGTGATGTGTCGCACCATGTGCTTGCTCTCTGAGATCAGAGGCATGTCCCATGCTGATCTCGGCCCCTTCCCCCAGTGGGGGGTATCTCATAATACCTGCTGTGTGCAAAGCATAAATCCAAGGGCCTGAACATCTTCAACTCTGTGCCCAGTTTTGACCCTTGCTAACTGTTCAGTTCAGTTCAGTCACTCAGTCGTGTCCAACTGTTTGTGACCCCATGGACTGCAGCACGCAAGGCCTCCCTGTCCATCACCAACTCCCGGAGCTTGCTCAAACTCAGTCCATCGAGTCAGTGATGTCATCCAGCCATCTCATCCTCTGTTGTCCCCTCTCCTCCTGCCCTCAATCTTTCCCAGCATCAGGGTCTTTTCCAATATGTCAGCTCTTCACACCAGGTGGCCAAAGTATTGGAGTTTAGCTTTAACATCAGTCCTTCCAATGAATATTCAGGATTGATTTCCTTTAGGAAGAACTGGTTTGCTCTCCTGTCTGTCCAAGGGACTCTCAAGAGTCTTCTCCAGCACCACAGCTCAAAAGCATCAATTCTTCGGTGCTCAGCCTTCTTTATGGTCCAACTCTCACAACCATACATGACTACTGGAAAAGTCATAGGTTTGACATAGCTAACTGTGTAACCCTCAGTAAATGCCTTAAAATCTTTAAGCTTCAGTTTTCTCCTCTATGAAATGGAGTAGTAACAGTATATATGCAGAAGATCATTGTGTACTTTAAATTAGATAATACATGCAAATTGCTTTATACAGTGAACACACATGGTAGATACTCAACAACTGTCACTTTGGTGTATTATTGTTGTTAATTTAATCAAAGCTTGTGCTCTTTTTACTGAAAAAAGTTTTACAAAACTAGGGGAGCACATATAAGGTGGTCACGTTAGCCCAGCATTGATGGAAGAGGGCTGCAGGCTTAGGGAGGAGAAAAGAAGAAATGAAACGGTTCCTGAAGGGTACACAGAGAAGATACTGGAACGGAGGTGCAAAAAATGTGGAGGATAGCTTTGTGTAGAAAGAGGACTTGAGTCAGTATGTTGAAAAATAACTCAATGAAATTGAATTTACTCAGCATTCACTGAAGGCCTGCTTAACTCAAAGCAAAGATAAATCTGTTTTTACTGTAAGGTCATTGCCCAGAGAACAGGACAGACATGTAAATTCACACCTGTTTGAATTTGGAGTGGAGAATCCAAGTGTGTGTGATGAGGAGTTAGGGGACATTCTCATCTCGGGAAATGGTATAAAATATAAGCAGCAGCAGGAAGAACTAGAAGTCAGGTGGGAAAATCTGTATTAAAAAAAACAAAACAAAACATGAAAAGTGAAATTTAGGAATTGCCAGAATGAACGAAGGGTAAAAACAAGTATGAAAACTGAGAGGGGGGTATAAATATGTTTAAACAAGTTGGGAGGGGTGGGGTGGGGTGGGGTAGGGAGAGGCAAATATTTTGCCCAGCTGTTTGTGCTCATGGAAGAACTTTATGACAAAGAGCATCACACTTTTAAATTAATACAATATACCTTTTCATTTTAAGCTAACTTTTAAATTTATAATATTTTTATTGAATAAAGTGAATAAATTTAATGAAAGATTTATTACTGAATGATTGTTCACAATCTCACATCCCTGCTTCCTTCTCTTTCTTTGCTTCTATTTTGTAGGGAGTTTTGTTGCTTGGCTTCCAGGTAGGGAAAGTTGACTAATGCATATCACAAAGAGGAAATGACAAGAAGCCAGAGGGTAAATTAACTGATATAATCAAGGGCTAAGAAAAGGGAGGGAGAGAGAAAGCAGGGTGAATCGCAGAGTGAGGAGTTCCAAAGGTCTGAGAGAGGATGTGAATAGAGAGAGAAGGGAACCAAAGAGCGAAGTCCAGAGTGAGAGGGAGATGCTGGGGGCAGGGCCAGTGCTGGGAGAGCTGCAAAGGGATTTACAGGATGGCGCTATGGGTTCCCAAGTGGAGACCCTTTGGTGTTCTTCCAAGACACAGAAGGAAAGGGTGGAATTTCTTTTTGATTACTTCTGGTTGCTGTTTATCTGGACAAAAATACACTATAGGCTACACATGTCTTTTATCCATGTAGAACTCAGGTGGGCTTTATCTGGGTGATACTGATAAATGGAATATTTCCTGCCATCAGTTCAGTCAGTCAGGCGTGTCTGACTCTTTGTGACCCCATGGACATCAGGCTTTCCTGTCCATCACCAGTTGCTGGAGCTTGCTCAAACTCATGTCCATTGAGTTGGTGATGCCATCCAACCATCTCATATCAGTGAACAGAGAATGTCACAGGCATCAGTGATTGTAGCTGCCAGAGAAGGTGAGCTGGTGAGCCCTAAAGAAACTCAGGAAGGAAAGAACACCTGCCATCTAGTAGTTACCAAACAGCAGCCACTCCCCACCCACAGCGAGTCCTGAGGAAACTCGGGATGTGAAAACACAGGATCCCAGCCCCAGATAGCTGAGATGCATATTAAAGGAATGATTTCAGCGAGTCCAGACCCTTGCATCTTTCCACACCTAGAAAGTGCTTGGGATGTCTGGTCTTCTTTAATTTACAATAATCTTGTGACATTCAAACTACCTGCCCTTTGTTGCCAAACCTCCATACAATCTGTCCTTCCCCCCAGTGCCTCCTCAGAGCAATTCTTTCTGGGTTAAGTAAGATGCTGCCTCCCGGGCTCGAAGTCCTAAAAATTCCTGCTGAATAAAACGTAACTGTCAACTTTTATGTTGTGAAAACTTTTTTAAATTTCACAATACCATTCACTTTTACTTCCATTTCTTCTTTTTCTATGCAGTCATTTAAAGAAACCATGAAAAACCAGATGTGTAGACAATTACTTCAAAATGGTCTGTGGAAAATAACTTTCCTTAGAATGATTATGCTTCCTACCACGTACACAGTCGCTGGGCCTGCATTCCAAAAGTGTTGCAAGAATACGCACACAGCTGGGTTGCCCCACGACACAGCAGCTGCATGATGTGTTGCCATTACGAATCTACACGAATTGGGCTTTGCGTGTGGAGCGGTCTTCCTGTCTTTCCTCATGATCAGAAACATATCATCAGGGAGGAGCTGCTGGGTCAGCACTCAAGGTGGATGTGGCAATGACTAGATGCTCTGGAGCTCTTTCCTGGAGCGGGGCTGGAGGATGGGAGCAAAGGTACAGGGATGCCGACCACCAAGTCTTCAGCACAGATCTCTGTTAAAGGACTGGAGTCTGGGTATATACGGTGCTGAGCCTTCTGTACCTCCAGAGATCCTCAACTATCATTTGGGTGGCTAGAGGTGAGGAGCTAGTGGACTGGCCCTGCCTAGGCAGTTGTTCATGTAACAGGGAAGAGCCGATTCTGACTCCATGTTGGATCTGTTTCTTTGATTTGTGTGCTTGTGTGTTAAATTGCTTCAGTAGGGTCTGACTCTTTGAGACCCTATGGACTGCAGTCCTCCAGGCTCTTCTGTCCATGGGATTCTCCAGGCAAGAAATACTGGATTGGGCTGCCATGTTCTCCTCCAGAGGATCTTCCTGACCCAGGGATCAAACTCATGTCTCTTGGGTCTCCTGCAGACAAGTGGGTTCTTTACAACTAGTGCTACCTGGGAAGCCCTTCTTTGACTTTAACCTTTACTTTTGGTTGCAAAAGTAAAGTTGCTTTTATTACTATAATCATACATAATGGCCTGAAGCACCAAAGAACTGATGCTTTCAAAATGTGGTACTGGAGAAGACTCTTGAGAGTCCCTTGGACAGCAAGGAGATCAAACCAATCAATCCTAAAGGAAATCACCCTTGAATACTCATTGGAAGGACTGATGCTGAAACTGAAGCTCCAATACTTTGGCCACCTGATGTGAAGGGTTGAGTCATTGGAAAAGACCCGGATGCTGGGAAAGATTCAGGGCAGGAGGATAAGGGGATGACAGAGGATGAGATAGTTGGATAACATCACCAATTTAATGGATATGAATTTGAGCAAACTGTAGGAGATAGGGAAGATCAGAGAGGCATAGCATTCTGCAGTCCGTGGTATTTCAAAGAGTTGGACACAACTTAGCAACTGAACAGCAAATAATGGCCTACCTCAGAGAACCCTGACCCTATTCCTGACTGTTAAAGTGGCTTTGTTCAGCTCACAGAGAGACCACCTGATCCTGCCAACCTGTGAATGGCTGCAGGAAAGAAGACATTAATACATCCTCTCCTATTTTGCAAAATAAATGGACTTTATAATTTGTTTCCTCAACCCTCCTCCTATCCCCCTTCTATCTTCCACCCCCTCCTATGTCTGTTCTATAAAAGAAACTGGCATCCAGACCCTGATAAGCTGGTTATTTTGAGACACGAGTCTCGTGTCTTCTCAGTCTGCCAGCTTTCAGAGTAAAGTCATTATTCCAATTAGTCTGTAGACTTATTGGCCTCATGCATGATGAGCAGAGTGAGCTTGGACTTGGTAACATTCAGGTATGTTGAGAGAGGACTCAGGTTTGGCCTGATTGCATCATCAAAAAAGTAGATAAGGTTTTTGGGGGCTTCCCTGGTGGCTCAGTGGTAAGAATCCACCTGCCAACACAGGGGACATGGGTTCAACCCCTGATCTGGGAAGATCCCACAAGCCATGGACCAGCTAAACCTGTGTGCCACAACTGTTGAGCCCGTGCTCCAGAACCTGGGAGCTGCAACTGTGGAGCCCACGCGCCACAATCATTGAAGCACATGCACCCTGGAGCCCGTGCTCCACGGCAAGAGGAGCCGCTGCAATAAGGAGCCCGCACACTGCAGCTAGAGAGTAACCCCTGCTTATCACAACTAAAGAAAAGCCCACGCAGCAACAAAGACAGCACAGCCAAAGATAAATAAGTAAATAACACTATTTTAAAAAATTAGATAAGGTTTTTACATTAAGTCTGTCAAGAAATTTGATTGAATCATCCAGGAAATGGAAGAGGCAACGTCACAACTGAACTTTATCAGACAGGAAGTCAGGGATCTCCTTATAAGGTAGCAGGTCCTATTTTCTAGGGGAAGGTGAGCCAGCTAAGGCTGGGCTGGAGGGTGGTGACTGGTGGATGGTGATTTCCCCTGACAGGGGCTGCCCCTAAGTGGAGGCTGATTAGGCTTAGGTTTGTGATGTGGGCTGGGTGCTGGGTCAGCCTTCACTTCGTGGGTCCTGATACAGGAATGAACTTTATCAAGCTCAAATGAATGAAGCACTTACTACACGTCAGGTGCTGTGCTGGGAAACAGCAGCCAACCGTCTCTCTCTCTTTTTTTTAAATTTTTTGACCATGCTGTGAGGCACGTGGGGTCTTAGTTTCCGGACAAGAGATCAAACCGGCATCCCCTGCATTGAAAGCTCAGAGTTTTAACCACTGGATCACCAGCGAAGTCCCTGCACCATCCCTTAATTTGAAAACTTTATGCTATAATCCCTCTCTTCTTAGGTTTCATTAGAGTCTAAGAACTGTTTTGGAGAAAGTCTCTTGTTTTATTGATAGGTTGTGTGTGTGCGTGCTGAGTAACTTCAGTTGTGTCTGGCTCTTTGAGACCCCATGGACTATAGCCCACCAGGCTCATCTGTCTGTGGGATTCTCCAGCAAGAATACTGGAGTGTGTTGCCATGCCCTCCAGGGGATGAGTTCTCTCAAAAGTAAACCTTAAGCCTAGGATTTTTGTAGAAGTGAACGGTTTAAGGAAGTAACCCCAGGGGAAACCAGAGAGGGTACAGGGGAGGAAGGAGAGGGATCTAAACAAGGGTGGGATTTCAAGTGAAGCCCCAGACTCAGTCTAATCGCCTGGGGAGCTCCAAGGGGTTAAATTTCAGGGTTTGTACCACACCAGAACAAAGCAAAGGAGTTGAACTTTTGGATTCTCACCTATGGCAGCTATTGGCTACGGCCCTCCCATAGGAGCTCCTGTTCTCCCAGCTCTCAGGACTGGAGATGGGGCTTGAGCACCCGTAGAACTTCTCTGGATGTTGCAGGTATAAGCCATCAGCAGCCGAGCACACAGGGCTGGGGATGAGCATGTAGGCAAGGCACCAGCAGCGCCCACGGCACCACACAGCGTGGGAGGGATAGACAGGCTTTACAGAAGGAAAGAGTATGCAGAGTCTTGTTCTGCAAAATGTGGTCCTCAGAATAGCAGCATCTGGTCTAATGAAGATCCATCACCAAGGAGTTTGTTGGGAATGCGAAGTCTTAAGCTTCATCATGGAAGACCGAGTTAAACAGAATTGGAATATTAAATCTTCAGGAAGTTTGTATTCATATTAATTTCTAAGAAACTTGGCCCCTGATGTTTGAGAAAGTGATTCCTAAACTGGCAGGAATAAGCTCTGAGACCACAGCTGCAATGTGGTGGACGTGGGAACTTCTCAGTGTGAAGATTCCCTGGTCTGGCAGCTGAAGTCAAGGGAGAGAGAACACAGTCCTTGTTGAAAGCAGGTCAGTGTCTACCTCTCTGCTCTGTGCTCCATTATGCCCAGCTGGCAGGCCCCAAATTCCCGAGCTCTGCAGTTTTCATATGCTACCTGGAATCCATATCTTTCTGACCGTCAAGAGATGGAGGGCAGGGAGAGAAGCTAAGGGGGAAGGGTTTGGGTGTGGACATTGGAAAGAGCAAAATATGAAATAAGGCAAGATTTAGAGCCGATACCACAATTTAAGCTTGAAAGGCATTTTAAAAATTGCCTGTAATTCACTTGACTCAGATACGTATCACTAAGGAGTCATGCCTGGCACTACTCATGCATGAGGGGAAATCTCTGGGGTCAAATACATGGATCACCAAAAGACCTCAAACAGCACAAAAATGTCTCTTCCACAACACTGAAAACTTTCTGCCATCAGTCATGGTGGAGTCAGTCACCTAACATAGCCTCCGAAGGCTGCGCTAGGAAATTCTGGGAGACATTTGGTTGAAGATGGTAAGTTACATACGCTCATTTAACCTCAGATCTTTCCTAAAATCACACAAGAAAATCATGAAGTTTTCTTGTGGTTGCTGTTGTTGTTTTAAAGCACTAATCTAGGGAGATAAAGAGGATTACAGAATATAGCAGCCATAAAACTTTTTGGAGGTTAAAAAGTGGACTGATTATTAAGAATGGTAATTGACTTAGCAAAAATCCCAAATGTTGAATCCTAGAAAGTGAGGGATGGGGAAGGCTGGGACCCACAGAATACCTCTAAGGAAAGCAGCACTGGATACATTAGAAATGCAGGACTGAGTGAAAAAAAACAAAAAACAAAACATACAAATAGAAAGAGTGGTAGACTGCTGAAGAAGCAGTTTGACATCCAGATCCTCTCCCACACTACACACCGCCAGCAGACTGCACCTCCCCCACCTGGAAGGAAGGTAGGTGACCTGGATGTTGATTCTCTAGAGAGTCAATCAGAGGGTGACCTCCAGATTACACTGCAGCAGGCATAGATAAGATCAGTGTTGCCATAATAAAAAAGGACAAGCAAGTGAAAGTTCAAATTCTGAATTTTTTGGACTTCCCCGGGACCCCAGAAATCTGGAAGCCTCTGTCCTGCAGAAGATAGTAATATTGGGATTATCCTGAAGAATCATCTAGCTAGACGAGCCTACATTCAACACTTTTCTCCCCTCTTCCCAGGTTCCCTTCTAGGCAGAACTTGCAGTCAGCTTTTTGATGCCCCATTCTGAAATAAAACTGGTTAGAATCCACGAAGATCTAAGGAAAGCATGTAAAATAAGGCAACAATGTCAAAGTGCTTTCCATGTTAGAGATACTTCTCCCAGCACTTGTCCAGAGGGGCTGGGAAACACAGCCCAGAAGCTGAAAGAATTCATGTGCCATGGGACAGTCCTGGATCAGAGAGAGACAGGAGACTAGAATCAGCCCATTGATGAATGCCTCTCTTTTGTTTCGATGCACTGTTTCAATGTGTGCTCTTTCCAGCTTCTCAGAGACATTCTGTGTGAATGGGCGTCTGGCTGGGTGTTCAAGCTGTGGCCAACCAGGTGATGAACCTCTTGGTGACAGCTCTCCTTTGTCTGTGTCACTTCCCTTCTTCCTTCCCTCTTGATGCCCTGGGATTATACCTTATATTAACACTTAGTGTGTAAGCATTGCCTTATGCTCTTTTTTAGGTAACACAGGATGCTACACCTGGTCTGGGAATTAACGTAAAGAGCAGACCGTTCACCCTCTACCCACTGATTCACATGGTCCATGGAGTAGTTGAAAAAAATTATTTTATTTGATTATGGTGTTGAGTTTATTGTATTTCTGTTATGAAAAAATTCAAATATACATAAAGGTAGAGACGACAGTTTAATGAACCTCAGGATGCTTGCCAACTAGCTTTAGTTATTATCACCTTATGGCCTCTTAATTCACCGAAACTCCACTTTCTCCCTCAGCTTGGAATACTTTGAAGCAAATTCTAAGTATCATGTCATTTTATCCACTAATATTTCAGCACATCTCACTAAGGTAAAGACTGTTTAAAATCAAAATACAAGATCCTTTAACACAATGAACAAATAATCGTATCATCCAAAAAGCCAATATCTGTTTAAATTTCTCCACTCGACTCTTCATTTTCTCCTTTTATAACTGGCTGATTTAAAATCAGAATCCAAGTAAGATCCACAAATTGCTTTACAAATATCTCTTCTCTCTTTCAATCTAGATTTCTCCTTTTTTGTCCTTGAAATATAGTTTTTGAAGGAAATTAGTGATTTTATTACATATTCTCCCATGAAATTCAATAGTTTTGCTGATTACATTCTTTGGTGCTATTTCCTTTAGCTATCATTTTAACTGTTTTAAAATTTTAATTTTAACATATTTTAATTATATTTTAATATATTAATTAAATATAATTTTAATTATAATTTTAATATATTTGCAATGTTTCCATTTATTATTGTGATTATTATTTTTTCATCCTCAAATTGCCTTATGTTTAGCCAGTGGGAGATTTTTGCAAGTTGGCTTCTGAGTCCTTCTGACATGACCTTAGTATCTTTGATGGCCTCCTTGTTTTTCTGGTAAGACAGTTATGTTCCAGATTCATCTTGTATATTTCCTGGCCTAGATACGAAATCACTTATTTTTTTCAAGTAGCTCTAGTCCTCCTTACAGGCAAAAATTTTAGAAGTTAGTATAGTTATGAATATCTTTCTGACTTTGAGATAGAAAAGATTTCCTTAAAAAGACACAAAACACTAAGCATGTAACAGAGTATAGACATATTTAAAGTGCCAAAACAACACAAACAAAAAAATTTTTTTAAAAGACAAATTAAAAGATTTTTGCAACACATATAACTGAAAATATGTATAAAGAACTCCAATAAGTCTATAAAATAAAGATAAATTAAAAATGAAAAAAGAAAAAATGCCTTCCTAAGCTCTGCCCACAAAAAAAAGAAAAGAAAATCAAGCATTTCACAGAAAAGGAAGTCCACATCATTGTAATATTATGAAAGAATGTTCAACCTCTTCTGTCATCAGGGAAATGCAAATAATGACCTACCTTTCTCTTTTTTTTATAAGTTAGATGTTAAAAAATTAAGAAATTTGACAATGTCAAATACTGGAGAGGTGAGTATTAGAGATATCTTTGTATAGTGTTGGTGAGAATATATCTTAGAAAATTACATCAGAAGATGAATACTAGAAACAAATTAAATGTATATTGACAACAGAATGGATAAAAAATCAGTAATACTTTACCTCAGTGGAGTAGTAATGAAGAATGGATTATCCCTACAAGAGGCAACCTGGGCTGAATAATGTAAAATGGAATCACCGAGATCCAGAAGACCTGATGGCATATGTAAAATTTTGTAACCGATTTGGCATTGTTTTGTACACACCATAGAGAAACTCTTGCGTTTTCTGCGTATGTACGTGTTCAGAGTTTCTCTGGAGCGAGAGCAGCAAACTACAGTTCACGGCCCGTCACCTGCTTTCTAGGTTAAATTGTGTTCAAACATGGGTGAGCCCCCTCTGCCTTCCCACCCCAACAGCAGAGTAGAGGCGGCAGAGACCATAGGTTCACAAAGACCAAAACACGTAGGGATTCTCTGGCTCTTTATTTGCTGAGACCCACTCGAGGGTATGTACAAATAGGGCCAAATTTTTATAAAGCTCACACATAAGCTAAACTCAACAACCTGTTATTAGACTTTAAGGTAGTAAAGGCATAAAAATAAAACAAGGGACTGATGAGTATAAACTCAGAGTAGTGTAGGGATAGAAAAGCAAAAAATAGGATGGGAAGGACTCCACAGTAAACAGAAGCTAATGGAAATATTTTATGTTTCTTTTATTTCTTTCATTCAAGCAAGTCGGTTTAAATCCACAAGCGCGAGATGATAGTTTTATAATCTCTTTAGTGCTTTGTGATGTTGCTGTTGTTCAGTTGCCAGGTCGCTTTCGACACTGTGACCCCACTGAGTGCAGCACACCAGGCTTCTCTGTCCCTAACCATCTCCTGCAGTTTGCCATGTTAGCTTGGCAACTTGACATGAATCGGAAGATGATACAGTGTGCTAGGACTTCCCTGGTGGCTCAGATGGTGAGGCATCTGCCGGCAACGTGGGAGACCTAGGTTTGTCCCCTGGGTTGGGAAGTTTTCATTGTAGCACTTTAGCATATTGTGCTATCTTCCAATTCATGTAAGTTTCTTTCTCCAGAATGACTGCTGTTTAACTATCAGGAAGAAAACATACAAATGAAAAGAGCAGCAGCCCCTGACATTTCAGAAGCTGGTCTGACACAGCCAGGTCATATTACCCTCCTGTTAGACATAAACCACCAAGTCATGGGATACTGACCTCTGACAAGTCACTCTGAGACCACGAAAAAAATGAGACAAAATAAGGTCCTCTCATAATATTGTCCAAACTCAGACAAAAGTGAAGTCACTGTGCCCCTCATACAATACAAAACACCCTTAACCTTCACCCCTCTAATGATTTCTGCTTATTGATCATTTACTTTTATCCTCATTCTAGTCTCCCCCCCCCCATAAGCAAAACTTTAATCAGATACTGGAAAATTATCCACCTATCTTTCTGGCAGCATCTAATGCAGAGAAAACCCCAGCCATAAGTAGGTTGTGATGTTAGACAATGCGTTGCCAGAGGTCACATATCCTGGGAGGGTCTAGCTTAGTATATTGACTGAAGACTTATCATTTGCTAATGACTTTGCCAGGCTCTGGGGAAGTCAAGAACGAATACCACATTGTCTGATCCTGGTGGTCCTGGTAGTTCCTTAAATAATCACAGAAATACAGACTCATACATTTCAAAAGTGGAAAGAGCCTTGACCTAAAACATTTAGATTTAATTTAATTTTGGTCATTCATTAACTATGAGGTACATTCTTTGACTGCTCTCCTATCCTATTTCTTCAGCTGTAAAACAATGATTTATCTGGTTAAATAGTCACTGAACATATTTAATAAGATAATGTGCATTAATGGGGCTTCCCTGGTGGCTCAAATGGTAAAGAATCTGCGTGCATTGTGGAGACCTGGGTTCAATCCCTGGGTGGGGAAGTTTCCCTGGAGAAGGAAATGCAACCCATTTCAGTATTCTTGCTTGGAGAGTTCCATGGACAGAGGAGACTGATGGGCTACAGTCCATGAGGTCGCAAAGAGTTGGACATGACTGAGCAACCAACACAATGTACATTAAAATATTTATAATTTGTATGGGACCAGCACAATGTGGTGGACTTCCCTGGTGGCTCAGAGGGTAAAACATCTGCCTACAGTGCGGGAGACCTGGGTTCGATCCCTGGGTCAGGAAGATCCTCTGGAGAAGGAAATGGCAACCCACTCCAGTACTCTTGCCTGGAAAATCCCATGGACGGAAGAGTGTAGTAGGCTACAGTCCATGGGGTCGCAAAGAGTCAGACACGACTGAGCAACTTCACTTCACTTCACCACAGTGTGGAAGAGAAAGCCTAAGATGACCCAGCCAATATCACACAACTATTATCAGATGTCAGTATAACACTCAGCTGTTGTAATTAAGAAATAATTATATCTTAATTATATCTCTTAATATCTCAAGAGATAATTACTAATAATACTCTAACAATGTGCTCAGTTGCTCAGTTGTGGCCAACTCTTTGCGACCCCATGAACTGTATGTAGCCCACCGGGCTCCTCTATCCATGGAATTTTCCAGGCAAGAATACTGGAGTGGGTTGCCATGTCCTTCTCCAATAATAATAATATTGGGTGTTTAATATGATCAGACGTTTTGTTCATGCTTCACCTGCATAATTTCATTTATAACAACAATAGTTCTGAATACAGAACATGTAATTATTTTCAAATCTCTCCTGCTTTATAATTTTATCCAAAGCTGTTGGAACTCATGAGTATTATTTATTATATTTTAGATGACTGTATCAAACATTGGAAATGCAGGATATGTGTGCAAATTTTCACACTGATATGATAAGAAGGAAGAGGATCTTGCTTCAAGTTTATGATGCCATATTAGCAAGTCATGCAGCGTAATTTCAATATGAGTCATAGATTCAGGCTAAGAATGATGACCAAAGGTTCTTCCTTGATGGTGGAGTTCTCCAAAAAAATTTTGTAATGAGCTTTAGTTACAAACTCTTATTCCATAATCAATTTCTGTTTGCCTGGACAATTTCATGAATTGGTTATGGAGTAAGAGTTTGTAACTACTAAAGAAAAGTTAGACTGTTGTCCTCAATCTCATGTCCTGCCAGCGTGTAAACAGATAAGCCAGCACGTTCAAACTGGGTTGGCCGAGAATTTCATTTGTGTTTTTCCATGATGTACTTCTTGGCCAACCCAATTTTAAGGCAACATGTTTGTGGGGGGAAGTATGGAAATTACCAAGAAATAGGATTAAAATAGTGTTGGAAGGGTGATAAGAGCAAAATTCACGGAGACACAATATACTTTGGGGAATATTCATTCCTTTGACTCAGACTTCAGATCAGCAAGGGCTCCAAAGGAATGGATTAAGTAACTAGAAGCAAATGTCAGGGAAAAAAAGTCATCACAAGTCCAGACCTGATGGAAATCTGAGATGTCCTGATCTTTATATGATCTCATTAGCTTATTCACTTCAGTGCCATTGACATAAATCATTGATTTCTTTCAATGAAGCTAGTAATCTTGCCAATCTCACAAAGTCTATAACCCAAAAGGTGGTGTTTAGCAGCATCTTTTAAAATTCCTTTATTGATCAAAAGTTTTACTCACTTCTGTTTGGAGTCAAGTGTCCAAAACAAAACTTAGAAAATAAAGGCAGATAGAGTAGACTTCTTCCCCTGTACAGTCCACTTTCTGTGGCCTTGACCATTATCATCTTTTAGTTCTTTGCCTCCTTCCTTAGTACTGTCACTTCCTCACTGTTTAGACTCTTGGGGTCCCAACTTCACTCAAACTCTGGAGTAGAGGACATGTTTCCCCTTCCACAGGTCTGTTCCCTTCCATGCCTGTTGTACAAGATAAAGGTGTCTGTTCCTTTGCCTACCTGCCCCTGAAATTCTCTGAGCTCCTAGACCCAGGGTCCCAGCATTCACCTCACATCCAGTTCATGGGGCTCACTCTTAACTACTCTCTGTCCTGGAAGATTAAGTTTTTGAGAAATGGAGTATTTGCTGCCATATTGGTAAAAAAAGAATGTCCCAGTCACCAGAGATTGCAGTCACCATGGATGATGAGCTGGTGTGCCCTGAGAAAACGCAGGAAGGAAAGAATACCTGCCATCCAGCAGTGATCAGACTGCACCCACTCCCTAGAGTGAGCCCTGAGGAAACTCAGGATGTGAAAACACAGGATCCTGGCCCCAGATAGCTGAGATACATACCAAAGGAATGATTTCAGTGAGCCCAGACTCTTGTAGCTTCCCACATATAGAAAAGTGCTAAATTCCTTAACTTGGAATACTGATTTTCTTTAATTTACAATAATCTTTGACATTCAGACTACCTACCCTTTGTTGCAAAATAAATAAATAAAATGCAACTCTTTGGTTGTGAATTTTTTTTTTAGTTGATATTTTCTATCCTCATAGTGAAGGGGAAAGAAGAAAAAACCATACTCCAGGTAATTCAGTACAGAAGATCAGCATTGAGACACAAAAGCTCATTTTCAGTTTAATTCAAAAAGCAGTAAGTAGGTATCCACAATAAGCACATATTATACCAAGTTAAAAAATGAGACACCCAATTTCTTCCCTGAAAGAGCCTTACTGGGGAAACAAATATGCAAAGATAGCACTTTAATATAATTCCTAAGTACATGATAGAGGTGAATGTGATAGTAATCATTAATTTTGAGTACTTACTATGTGCCGGCTATTGGGTTGACCAAAAAGTTTGTGTGGAAAAACCCAAAGAAACTTTTTGGCCAACCCAATACTCTGATGAAAACTTACCTGGAGTCTTTAATGTGATCTGAGAGGAGGCGGGCCGATAACAAGTGCTCTTGGACTCATGTGAACCCAGTCAGGACTGAGTGTGTGAGCTCACCTGTGTCTGCTTCTTTGCCACCATTTTGGACTGAAGCCCACCAAACTCCTTTGTCCCTGGAATTTCCCAGGCAAGAATGTTGGAATGGGTTGCCATTTCCTTCTCTAGAGGATCTTCCCAACCCAGGGATCAAACCCATATCCCTTGCGTCTCCTGCATTACAGGTAGAGTCTTTACTATCTGAGCCACCAGGGAAGCCTTAAGTGACAGGTAGCATAATCGGGACTCACTGAAGAATTTGAAGAAGAGTCAAGGCTGGATCAGATTTACATTGTAAATGCAATAAGCTGTGGCTTAAAGACCAAGACATGAAAGACAGATCAAGGCAAAGATGATGAAGATCTGAGCCAGGGCAATAGTTTAAGAGAAAAAAAAGAGAATTCAACTCAAAATATCTTAAAACTAAAATTAGTGAGATCTGTTAAATAATAGATGTGACAGTGGATGAAAATAAAGGCGTCAAGGATGTGGCTTTGATTTTGGCTTGGATGACTAGTACATGGGGAGTAGATAAGGAGACACATGTCTGGGAGAATGATGGGGAGATGATGTGTCCAGTTTTGGACATGCTGAAACCCAAGTGGCCATGGCCAATCAGCGGAGATGTCTGTAAGAAGTTGAATTTGGCATCTCAAAGTCTGGGAGAGGTCGAGGCTGGAGATAGAGTTGTAGGAGTCTTTGTTGTTTCCTTTACCTCCTCCTCCCCAGTCATCCACACAGCCCACTCACATCCCCATAATGCTGTCCATACATTCCATGAATTGTGACTGATGAACAGGGAAGAACTAAGCAAAAGTTTCTTCTCCCTCCTCCTCATTTGACACAAGTCTAAATAAGGCTATCATAATTTGAAGACAGTGTGGATTCTCTGGCTTGATCCTATGATAAAACACGTCCCTGCCTCACAATTCATCTAACTTTTCTTTGCCATGTCCTTCCTAGAAATTAAAGGATTCTCCTAGTCATTTTATATGAGGTCAAATCTGGATGTGTATGTGAATCAGGCATGTAATTTGTTCTCAGGTCGTTTATCTACTCAAAGAAAAAAATTACAGAAATTCGTAGTAGTGTAAAGCAAAAGTAATTGATACCTAGATTTGGAGTGCCTTAAATGAAGATGTGGTTATTTATCGTCTATGTATGTTTTATGAAGGTTGAAACCGAAGTGTTTACTTTTACTAGGCATACGCCATTGACTGAGATGTAGTAGGAACATGCTAGAGAAGACAGAGAGTAAATTAAGGAGTGTTAAGTGATATAATAATCAATTTATAGGAAAGTAATCCACAAGGATAATAGAGTTGAATGATGCATGCAATTGTGGCTTCAGGAGTCCACTAATATATCACTGGGTCCTTGAAGGAAATGCATCATTGTAAGTGCAGAGTTTCACCTGATGTGTATGGTGAGTGAATTCATGATTCACAATGCATTCTGAGGCTGCTCTGAAAAGGCAGTCTCTGCATGCTTTTGTCATGACAAGTCTTAGGAAGGTTGTTGACTTTCTCAAACCACTGAATCACAGAACCTTGGATATATATTCCCACAGTCTACCAACCATGGCATCCACGTTGGCTTTATCACTTGGCAACAGGATAAATACTCTGATGAGGTGTTACACTCCCTAACAAAGCTCGTTTCATGTACAAACTTTCTCACACTTGTGGCTAGCCTGGGGCAACATCGTAAAATACGTGAGGTTTGCTTTTTGTTGTCCTGGATTCTGGAACTGTCCCTCTCTGTGGCCTAGCCCCAAACTCATTAAAAACCTTCTTATTCTCTAGCTTATCATCTTCACACACCCCAAAACTCCTTCCTTGACCATGTCTCCTTCCACTCCATCAAAATCCTCTCTGCAGGAATTTCAGACATTAACATACTATATTTTTTATTGCCAATTGTAAAAGGATATATTTATTCTCTAATAAAGATACTTCAAGGAATGTATGTTGGAGGATGTTTTAGTCAAGGTGACCCCAAATTCACACTACAGGGGTAACTACTTTCATATACACTTGGTCCTGCTCCCAGCAACAACTGTTCAAATTTCTAAAGTGAATCAGGCTATTTAAACACACAGGCTAATTTGTTTTAATGATCTTTGTTATAAAAACAATGTTTTAATATACTTAACTGAAAGTATTTTATACAGTAAGATTACTATATGGAGTTTTTAAAAAAATAATTTATTCTTCTTACAGTGTTGTGGATTATCTGGATTTTTTGTTTGTTTGTTTTTTTGTTCCAGTGATATTTGTTGGAATTATCTGATATTTGTTGGAACTGTCTGAGTTCAGTTGGTGTTCAACTTGGGGCATTCTCCTCCATACATTTTCTCTCTCTCCATGATGTCTTATCTTTAAGGGCTGTTTATTTTTTTTGGCTGTGCCATGCATGCGAGATCTTATTTCCTGGACCAGGGATCAAGCCTGTGCCCCCTGCAGTGGAAGTTCGGAGTCCTAACCACTGGATCACCAGGGAAGTCCCACTGTACGGACTTTTGTGTCAAACGGGGCTTCCTTTTTGACCTACATTTACATTATCCTTTGGATAACTTCAATAATGACATTACTGCCAGGGTAGATATATCTTCCTAAATCATACAGTCCCCAATCACATGGAAAGGGTAATTAGGAAGTGTTAGTGTTTGCTCATTCAAGTTGGAGAGAACAGGAAGACATCACAGTGCATTGAGGGTGAATAAGTCATTTAACAAGCACTTAGTGAGGAACGGTCTGAGCCAAGTGTCTATCCTGGCCATCAGGAAAGATGACTGTGGTTATGGGACTCACGATGTTTACCCATCTGGCAGGAAGACAGACACTGAATAGTTAACTGCAAGCGTTATTCAATCACAGTTGAACTTGTGTTAAAAAAAAAAAGGACAGGGTATGTCATCTCTAAATTAGAATATTAGAACCGTATTCATAAAGTTGCTTTCTTATTTTGGGTATTTTGCATATTATTTCTACTTTATACATAATTCATTGTAGTGCTACTGGAAAGAAAATGAACACTTCAAGATAGATAATTTGATAATACATTTCTGATTTTAAAATAAATGCATACCAGTTATAGTACATGTAAAAAATTTCTAAAGTAAATGAAAAAATGATGAACATCTATGAAGCTATAATGCAGAGACATCACTGTTTTCATTTTGACATATTTCCTTCAAGTCATATTTTTGCACATATTAATTATATATAGTTCACATCATACTGTATATTTAATTATATATCCTTCCTTTTTCCACTTAAGATAATCATATACACATTTCCTAGAAAATAAGAAAATGAGAAGGTAAAAGATATTCTGTTCATTTTATTCTTTACTTCCATAGAAGTGATCTGTTCTACAGTTGTTACATGTACTATTTCAGGGTCACTGATCTTACCATAAAACCAAATCAAATATATTTTACAATAGTAAGGAATACTTCGTAGAAGCTGTGCTTTTCAAACTAGTATCCTAAGACCTGTTTCACCCTTTGGGTTCTTTCTCTTCCAGACTTCCCAGATTTTTCTTGGTAAAACACCACCTTTTACAGGTTACTTCCCTTCTCCAGGGTGTGCAGTAGGCTGCCTTTAGATGGGGTTTCCCTGGTGGCTTATCGGTAAAGAAACTGCCTGCCAATGCAAGACACATAGGAGATGAAGGCTTCATCCCTGGGTCAGGAAGATCCCCTGGAGAAGGAAATATCAACCCATTCCAGTGTTCCTGCCTGGAAAATTCCATGGACAGAGGAGCCTGGTGGGCTATCATCCATGGGGTTGCGAATAGTCGGACATGACTTAGCAACTGGGCACAAAAGCACACCTTAGATTAGCACTCAGCTCCATCCAGCATTAGAGGCCCCTCTGTGTGATGCTGTCTCCTTTCCTCTCTCCAGCTCCTGGACAATGACTGCTCCAGGCAGACTTTGGACAGCCAGTCAGTGTGCTCCCCACTTTGTAATTTTAGTGTCTTTTCTTTTCAATCTCCATTTTTTAAATTTATCTCAACCCTTTCCTTGCGGTCCTCACACAGTCTCAGTGCTTTCACCTCCTCCCTATGATGCTTCCTGCTTCTGGCGCTATTCAGTTTGGTTCTGAATCATATATTGCCTTTTACAGCTTTCTCCAATTGCTTGGTGAATGTCTTTTTCGGGTGTTGCTCTCATCAAATTGCTCTAATCTAGGCAGGGTGGTGACTTCCACACCTGGACACCAGTGATCACTCTGTTATACCAGCTAACACCATGGGGCACTTGCCATGTAAAGGATAATATGTTAAGTACTTGACAGACAGTAGCTCATTCATTCTTCAGAAAAGTCTGTATCTTTTAGGAATGCTTTTGGCTGCAAACAAGGACCCAAGATGTCTCACAATGCCTGAACAATACAGATTTATTTATTATATACTATGACAGTAACAACAAGAGAAAAAACCAGAGGTAGGTGGTTTCTAGCATTGGCTTAGGAACTCTGAGGTTAGGTTTCTGGTTTGGCATCTCTACAAGTCTTTCTGGCTTCCCTGTGGTTGCGATATGGCTGTAGCATTTTTCGGTATCACACTGTCATACAACCCTGCTCAAAGTTGGGTAGGAGGGGTGGTGTAGAGAACAGGGGGTTCTCTTCACATATCTCCCTCTTATCAGGAAGGAAAAATTTCCCCAGATTTTTCCCAGCAGGCTTCTCCCACATCTCATTGACTAAAACTGGGTTATCTGGCAACAAACAGTACCAGCTGTGGGCCATGTTAGGAAATGTAAGCTCAGAGAAGTTGAGGTATTTGCATAAGATTACCCATTCCAGTATTCTTGCCTGGAGAATCCCCATGGACAGAGGAGCCCGGTGGGTTACAGTCCACAGGGTTGCAGAGTCGGACATGACTGAGTGACTAAGCACAAGGACAGGACGTGCAATTAGCAAATAGCATCTTTGTTGTTTCATCACTAAGTTGTGTCCAACTCTTCTGCAACCCCAGGGACTGTAAGACCACCAGGCTCCTCTGTCTATGGGATTTCCCAGGCAAGAATACTGGAATGGGTTGCCATTTCTTGCTCCACAGGATCTTCCTGACCCAGGAATTGAACCTGCTTCTCCTTCATAGGCAGGTGTTTTCTTTACTGTCTGAGCCACCAGGGCTTCCCACTAAATGGCAGGAAGAGGATTCAAAGCAGACTTTTGTAGTCTGTCAGAATCCACATCTTTGCTCACCACACTATAAGGTCTTTCTAGAGAGTTTTAACATCTTATTCAATTCATCAAAAAATATTCAGTACCCACTTGATGCTCAGCACTGTTCTTGCTGCTAAAAGGGAATGAAGTATATAATCTAGTTAGTGACAGAAGCTCAACCTAGATGAAACAGCTGGAACACACAAGGTTAATTAATTAATAATCATACATTTTTATGTTGCAAGTTCAACTTGAAGGGGCATGGTTCTATGTAGCAGAAATTCACCAAAGTTGGTAGAAGTCAGACTGGACACTATGGAGTGTGAATCAAATCTCACAGCTTTGGTTCAATGGAAATAAAGGTGACTAATGTTCTAGGTATTAATATGTTCACTTTTTTTTCTTTCTTTTAAAAAAAAATATTTATTTTAATTGGAGGCTAATTACTTTACAATATTGTAGTGGTTTTTGACATACATTGACATGAATCAGCCATGGGTGTACATGTGTTCCCCATCCTGAACCCTCCTCTCACCTCCCTCCCCATCCCATCCCTCAGGTCATCCCAGTGCACCAGCCCTGAGCACCCTGTCTCATGCATCGAACCTGGACTGGCGATCTGTTTCACATATGATAATATACATGTTTCCATGCTATTCTCTCAAATCATCCCACCCTCGCCTTCTCCCACAGAGTCCAAAAGACTGTTTTATACATCTGTCTCTCCTGCTGTCTCGCATACAGGGTCATCGTTACCATCTTTCTAAATTCCATATATATGTGTTAGTATACTGTATTGGTGTTTTTCTTTCTGACTTACTTCACCTGTATAATAGGCTCCAGTTTCATCCATCTCATTAGAATTGATTCCATGTATTCTTTTTAATGGCTGAGTAATACTCCATTGTGTATATGTACCACAACTTTCTTATCCATTCATCTGCCAGTGGACATCTAGGTTGCTTCCATGTCCTGGCTATTATAAACAGTGCTGTGATGAACATTGGGGTACACATGTCTCTTTCAATTCTGGTTTCCTCAGTGTGTACGCCCAGCAGTGGGATTGCTGGGTCATATGGCAGTTCTATTTCCAGGTTTTTAAGGAATCTCCACACTGTTCTCCATAGTGGCTGTACTAGTTTGCATTCCCACCAACAGTGTAAGAGGGTTCCCTTTTCTCCACACCCTCTCCAGCACTTATTGTTTATAGACTTTTGGATAGCAGCCATTCTGACTGGTGTGAGATGGTACCTCATAGTGGTTTTGATTTGCATTTCTCTGATAATGAGTAATGTTGAGCATCTTTTCATGTGTTTATTAGCCATCTGTATGTCTTCTTTGGAGAAATGTCTGTTTAGTTCTTTGGCACATTTTTTGATTGGGTCATTTATTTTTCTGGAATTGAGCTGCAGGAGCTGCTTGTGTATTTTTGAGATTAATTCTTTGTCAGTTGCTTTGTTTGCTATTACTTTCTCCCATTCTGAAGGCTGTCTTTTCACCTTGCTTATAGTTTACTTCATTGTGCAGAAGTCTTTGAGTTTAATTAGGTACCATTTGTTTATTTTTGCTTTTATTTCCATTACTCTGGGAGGGGGGTCATCGAGGATCCTGCTGTGATAATACATTCACTATTGGCTTAGCAGACTGTTGTGCTGCCTATGTGTGGTTAAAAAACAGTTGAACAAATTGGTTGCAGTGTCAGGGGTGCCCTCCAGGGGACTGAGACTGAAAAAAGAGAGAGACCTAGACCACCAGGCAATAGCACCCACTGAATGTTCACTGAGACAGAGAAGTGGCTGAGTGCCAAGGGATGTGAAAATTTATAAAAGGGTTAGTGGCTGCTTGCAAGGTTTCTGTGGTCTAATGGAGAAACAGAGGATTTGAAAGGTCACTCTTGAAGCTCTTTTTCTTTATGTGACCTGAGATCTTCCAGAACTTAATAAACTGAATAATTTGGCTTGTGAAGGCCAGATTCTGAAGAACACACCTATCTCATTGCCCCTTTAATAATAATGAGGCATTTGGGTTAAGTCTGGTGGTTCAGATGATAAAGAATCTGTCTGCGATGCAGGAGACCTGGGTTTGATCCCTGGGTGGGGAAGAGCTTCTGGAGAAGGGAATGGCTACCCACTCCAGTATTCTTTCCTGGAGAATCCCATGGAAAGAGGAGCCTGGTGGTCTGTAGTCCATAGGGTCGCAAAGAGTTGGACACAACTGAGCAACTAATACTTTGGGTTAAGTTAGTCCACTCCTTTTTGACCAGAGACTCACATTAGCAAGAAGAGTTAAAGATAAGTCTGGCTCTGTAGACCACAGCCCAGCTAAGAAGCTCACACAGGGCTCAAACCCACAGACTTGGTTTCAAGGACACTCCAGATTGTCAACACAGCTCTTCAAGTGGAGACATGGGGCTTGCCACACCAGCAGAGAAGAAGCATGGTGCTTTTGCTTCTTTTCATCCTTATCACTTGGGGGATTTCCTATGCATAAAAGTTAAGTGTGCAACTAGAGATGATCATACTAGGTGAAGTAAGTCAGAAAAAGAAAGACTGATACCATATGATATCACTTATGTGTGGAATCTAAAATGTGATGTGAGCGAACATCTGTGAAACAGATTCAGACCTAGTGATCAGACTTGTGGCTGCCAAGCGGGAGAGAGGAGAGGAAGAGGGATGGATTGGGATTTTGGCGCTGGTAGATACAAACTATTACATTTAGAATGGGTATAGAGCCAGGTCTTACTGTATAGCGCAGGGAAAGTACATCCGATCTCCTGGGATAAGCCATAATGGTGTTTGTGTGTGCTCAGTCGTGTCTGACCCTGGTTCCTCTGTCCATAGGATTTTCCAGGCAAGAATACTGGAGTAGAGTGCAATTTCCTACTTCAGGGGATCTTTCTGATCCAGGGATGGAATCTACCTCTATTAGTCTCCTGCATTGGCAGGAGGATTCTTTACCTCTAGTGACACCTGGGAAGCCCATGATAGCAGAATATTAAAAACAACAAGAAAGATGGTAACGGCAACCCTGTATGCGAGACAGCAAAAGAGACACAGATGCATAGAACAGTCTTTTGGACTCTGTGGGAGAGGGAGTGGGGGATGATTTGGGAGAATGGCATTGAAACATGTATAATATCATATGAGAAACGAATCACCAGTCCAGGTTCGATGCAGGATACAGGAAGCTTGGGGCTGGTGCACTGGGATGACCCAGAGGGATGGTATGGGGAGGGAGGTGGGAGGGGCTTCAGGATGGGGAACATGTATACACCCGTGGTGGATGCATATTGATGTATGGCAAAACCAATACAATATTGTAAAGTAAAAAAAAAATTGATTAATTAATTTTAAAAATTTAATAAAAAAATAAAAATTCAACAACAACAACAACTATATATGTGTGTAAAACTGAGTCACTTTGCAGCAGAGATTGGAAGAACATTTTAAAATAACTATACTCCAGTAAAGAAGTAAAGTGAGAAGAAAATCATCTTTACAATGTGTTGCAAACACTTTTCAATAAGCTCTAACAAGATGAACATTTTAAAACTCAGATTCTCTTTCATTATCCGTATCTTTTATCTGTTTTTATCAGATTCCTTTGGCTGTATCTAAAAATTTAGTGATTTTCAGAATCATGATTTTAACATCACAAATTCCAATTAACACCTTTAATTTACTCACTTAAAAATTAACTTAAAGTGCACAATGGATTTTCACTGTTTAACTAAAGATAAGATTTATGTTCTAAAAAATGGCAAATGAAATGTTCTTTGGGTGTGATTTGTGACAGATTAGGGTGGAACTCCGGAGAAGGCAATGGCACCCCACTCCAGTACTCTTGCCTGGAAAATCCCATGGATGGAGGAGCCTGGTGGGCTGCAGTCCATGGGGTCACATAGAGTCGGACACTACTGAAGCGACTTAGCAGCAGCAGCAGCAGGGTGGAACCCAGAATTATTTAGGTAATTATAGCTTGAGAAAATGTAACAGGGTTTAAAATAAAGAATTTATAAGGAAGAAAAGTGTTTTTTTTTCCCTGTTCCCAAAGAATTGTTTGGGGGCTGTCTAGATTCAAAAGAGAAAGGATTCCATTGCTTTTTAAGTATTGCAAAAAGCTCCCAGGCCATTCTTGTCAAAAGATTGAAGAGACATTGTAGAATTTCTTACCAAGAGAGCAAGCTAAAGAGGGGACTGTTGAAACTGGGGCTGACAGATTTTAGCTAATTTTATTTTATTTTATTCATTTTTTTAGATTTTAGCTAATTTTAACAGGCATGTGTAGGTATTGCTAAATTTTAAAGTTTCTGAATGATGTCATCTTTGTAAATGATGCCTTAGCAAATGAGCATTTCTATTCTAATGATGTCCTTCTGAGTAAAATGTTGAATCACTCGAAGGACACAGATAGAGAGAGAAAAAAAATGCCACGTGGGAGGGGCAGAGCTTTATAAAACCGGTCATTGCCATGTCTGAACACTAACAACGCTGAGAAGGCCGTTTCCTGTCAGGCAGAGAAGGACCAGGTATTTCAGCCATTTCCATGTCTCTCTTTGTGAAATAGGGTTTTATTTTGCATACTGGTATTATTAACATAATGAAAATTAAACTGTGGGATGTTTTTAGAGGATGAGTAAAAGTTTAACGGTGTTTTCTTGTTTAGTTGCTTGTTTGAGAATATTTTGGTTCAAGATTTGAATTAAATTAAGTTATACATAATCTTAAATCTCAGAGATCAGCAAATGCCTATGTAACACTCACCAAACCCAAATGTACATTCTAGTTGTGATGTCAGTTTTCCTGAACAACTTAGAATGTGTGTATCCTTTACCAGTTCTTGTTTGGCACTGAATTTAATGAAAATAGCTAGACCAATTAAAACGTATTTTTTTTAGCAACTGAAAGTAATTTATAAATTGTACATAAATATGATAAAGACAAAAAGAGGACTCAGTTTTCATCTGAAACAACCGGAAATAAAGCAGGAAACTGAGTGGTTCAGTTCAATACCAGAATATACTTATTGAATTTAGTTTGATAATTGGTCAATTTAGTGAAAGAGAAAGAACAGCCCAGTTAGTTGCTAGACTGACTGAAGTAATAGTTCAATAAATAATTTAATATCCCATAAACAAATAATTATTCATTATGAAATAAATCAAATACAGAAAAGGCTTTTAATTTTATGGGGGAAAACTTGGTAATTTGGAATGGGATATTTCCTTGAAGTTATTGTTTTCTCTGTGTCGTTAATTTTTCTGGTCAATTTCAAAATATTTACACTGTGTTGCTGCAAAAAAATTCACTTAGAAATGCGACAGCAAACTCGAATCTACCGTTCGATGCCAGTGAGCAGAGGGAGTGTGGCCACGGGCCTGAGCTCCCTGCCGCCTGTGCCAAGTTTCAGCGGCACGTCTGTCAGCTTGCATTTCAGGAGCCAACACAAGCATCGCAGAGACCAGCCCCAATGTGATTTTCATCTGTTTGTTCTTCTAAAGATAATATCAAACGTTGCTTAAGAGTATAATACCTAGAAATTGTTGAAGTTGTGTAACTCACCCTAGTGTTAAGAAATTCACAACAGGTGTTTCCTGTTCTGAGAGATTCTGATGTCACTCAGTGGCTTCGATTTTACACGGTCTTAGGCAGATTCCCACTTAAATGTAGGGTGGATGTGTGGTAGAGTCAGAAGACACTGTGTATATATACACATATATATGATATATTCACAGATTTCTATGAATATAAACTTCTCAAACCTTATTTGAAAGGTCTGTAGGGACAGCACTGCTGCTGCTGCTGCTAAGTCGCTTCAGTCGTGTCCGACTCTGTGCGACCCCACAGACGGCAGCCCACCAGGCTCCTGGTCCCTGGGATTCTCCAGGCAAGAACACTGGAGTGGGTTGCCATTTCCTTCTCCAAGGGACGGCACTAGAGCTGGAATTGGAAGCTAGTCTACGCTTTGAAACCAGCTGTGCTGTCAACATCTTCATATTTTCATTGGTATAACAAGAATTACTAGGTTTACCAGCCAAGTAATTATGCAAGGGAAATAAAACAGTGAGGCCGAAGGAATGTGGTAGCTGTGATAGAGACATCACACGTTATTTTTTATGTTAAATGCAGTTAATTTCACCTATCTGAAAGATAGAATTTAGACTATTTTAAAAACAAGTAAATATATCTGGAGTGACTTAATTCTGTCCTTACTTTTTAATTTTTTTAACAAAATAGTCACAGTCAACTGGACTTCTAACTTGGCATTAAAACCCCTCACTTTTCATTTGTCTTGACAAATTTTGCTAGTGTCAAAGTGACTGGCTATTCAGGTCATTATAAAGAATTAGGTATAGGAGAAGCCTACATTAACTAGTTAATTAATTAATTGGTCACATGATGCAGCTTGTGGGATCTCAGTTCCCCAGCCAGGGATTGAGCCCGTGCCCTCAGCAATGAAAGTTCCGAGTCTTAAACACTGGATCACTAGGGAATTCCCAGGCTTAAGTTTATTTTTATAGCTCCAATTCTTTATTTTATTGCACACAATAGAGAAATATTTATGCTATTAATTCTCTGTTTTTGAAATGTTTTTGAGAGGAATAATTCATCATAAGGATGATTTTAAAATTGAGAAGGAAGAGGAAACAAATTCCTGAGTCACCCAGGTTAATCTAATCTCAGTGATGAAGCAAGAGAAAAAAGTGATTTTTTGAAACTTAAGCCTTCTAGTAGTATTACAAATTGTCTTCCTTCCTCTTTTTATTTCCTCTTTCTAGCATTTCTCAAACCAGTAACTGGCTGAAACACTTACACGTAGCAGTTAAACATCAGCAGGTGAAGTGTGAGTGACATTGGACAGAGTGGGTTTCTGAAGCTTGAATCCTGAGCTTGAATCCCTGCATCATTACATACAAACTCTGTGACCTTATATATGTCTCAGGATGTAACCTATAGAATAAAGATCAGAATATGTACCTCACATTGATCCTGTGAATATTATAAATTAAAGGAGACAAGAAGGCATGAAAGAGTTTTGGGGACATGTTTTATTTACTTTACTATTTTGTCTTGATAAAATACAATTGGGTGGTATCTCACACGAGAAATTTTGATACAAATGGCAATCACTTTCTTCATGAGAAATGTTTGCAAACTGAGTGTTCACATGACAGCCGTGGACTGGGGAGACGTGAGCCTGGAGGCCCCGCTGGGGGAGCCCAAGGCTGCAGAGAGCCTCCTCCAGGGCCTCCCCCAGCGGCTCCCCAGCCACCGTCCCCAGAAGGTTCCTGTGGAATGATGAGTGTCAGCGTAGCTTGGTATATTTATAGATTCTGGTAATTGCAGGGTGTGTTTGAAGCCTTTGTGAAAGTGTAAGATACAGTCTGTCGGCTAGAACCAGCAGGTACCCACCCACACCTGGGTGTGTCCAAGCGTTTGGCTGCATGCGAGTTTTAGGTCACGGAAGGTGTGTCTGTCATTTATCTTCAGACGGTGGATGGGGTGTGTGTGTTCATGTGTGCGTATGTGAGCTCCATAAATCCAGGACCACTCCTGCAGAGGGACCTGGTGTTGACTGCCCTGCTAGGGGTGGTGGGAGGAGGGGGGCCTTTCCAGCATCCCAGCAATGAGCTGCTCAGCACAGGGGGCGCTTTGGTAGAAAGGCTGTGGTGTGTGAGTGAGTGGAGGGGGTGTAGGAATGGGAGATAGGGCAGTGTGAAATGCTCCCTCTCAAAAGGTGAGTCTAAGCCACTTCTAGAAAGGAGTTTGGCCATCTCCACTGGGGCCAACAAGAGTATGTGTGCATGCGGCATGCATTTGAATATGTGTGTGTTTTCCTCGAGTGTGTGATGGTGATGGTTTAGTCACTAAATCATGTCCATGGACTCTTGCGACCCTGTGGACTGTAGCCTACCAGGCTCCTCTGCCCATGGGATTTCCCAGGCAAGAATACTGGAGTGGGTTGCCGTTTCCTTCTCCAGGGGATCTTCCCGACCCAGGGATCAAATGTGGGTTTCCTGCATTGCAGGTGGTCTCCTGCATTTCAGGTGGATTCTTTACGGACTGAGCCACCAGGGAAGACCCTAGTGTGTGTATCTGTGTGTCTGTACGTGTGATGTGTGTTTGTAGGTACAACACAGAGGTTGAGAGTATGACCCTGAAGGCCATCCACCAACCTGGCTTCAGTCCTGTCCCTTATAGTCGAGTGACATGGGTCACTTTTCTGATTCTATTTGGGCAGTAGTTTTTTCCTTTGTAAGCGCAAGAATAGCAGTGCCTTCCTCACAGGGTTTGTGTGAGGATTAACTGGTTTAGTACAGGTGAAATGTTGAACACAGCATCTGTTGTACAGTTAAGAACTCAATAAGGGCTATTTATTGTTATTGCTGTTATTATCATTATTATGAGGTGGAGGGTCACCATGCATCCCAGGACTGTTCCCTCAATCGCAGGATCAGCTGTGTCATTTGCAGGATCCAGTGCAAAAGGGAAATGCAGGGAGGGCCCTTTGTATAAAGTTACTAAGGAACTGCCGGGTTGTGACAGCAGCGCACTGCACCGAGAGTGGAACCTTTAGTGGCTGCACAGGTCCCAGGGTCACGATGCTGCTGACCCTGTTCAGTTAAAGGAGAACAGAGAGGAAACCCCTGCCCTGTGCAGGGTACAGCCTGTGCTACGCCACTGACATCACTCAAAATGTTGAGTCATCTTTTAGAGCTGTTGCTTTTCCTCGTTTTCCTTCCAGATTGAGACAATGGAAGAACTTTATGTGGCAAATACAATCTTTGCCCTCAATTTCTTCAAGCATCTGGCAAATACAAGCGCCAACACCCAGAATCTCTTCTTCTGTCCCTGGAGCATCTCCTCCACCATGGCCATGGTCTACCTGGGCGCCCGGGGCAATACTGCAGACCAGATAGCCCAAGTGAGTTTCTGTTAAAGTTCCCAGTTGGGACTGAAGGATTCCTGAACTGAATTGCAGAACTGCTCTGATTATATGCTTACAGGATCTGGACTATAACAGTCAGTGGCTAGTGGGATCTTAGTTCCCCCACCAGGGATCGAACCCATGCCCTCAGCAATCATCACAAGCCATTACAACACAAGTTACTTAGATTCAAATATATAAAAGAGCCAAACCACGAAAATCCTCAATGGTAGATATAGTAGAAGGATTATCAGTTTTCTTATCCTGCAACATTAGAAATAGTTAATAGTGACTATATCTGACATCTGATAATGTTTATATTTTTCAAAAGATTTGTCTGCTTTATCTCTTACTGATTTTAAGAGCATCACTGACGGATGGACAGTGGGACTGAAGCACCTTTCTTTGGGTTCCTCTGGTTTCTGCTCTCTCATCTCAGGCTCTTTCCATTTATGAATTCCTAGTAGTGGTTTTAGGAGAGTGCCATGAAGAGAAAAAAACTGTCCCAGAGCTTGGTCTCTGCACTCTGAGGGAGGCACCGAGAGCAACACAACTTCGGAGGGCCTCAGACAACATTTTCCGCCCCGTGAGCTCATGTCAAAAAACGGGGCTGACGGGATGGCCAGTCTTCAAAGTCAAGGTGGTCGGGGGGCCAGCACTGTGGGGTCTTTCTATCAGGGCCTCTGGCTTCCTTCCTTGGTGAATGGACACCAGCTTAGTCAGGGGACCCTTTCACTGGGTCAGGGACTGTGGAAATACATTGACTTACTTCACTTGTACACAGCAGTCATCCTCTGGGATGAAGGTGGTGCTATTAAAGTTCACATGATCCTGTCTTCCCTGGATCCATGAGGAGACGAGGTAATTATATCGTTAAAATTCTTTCCTACTCGTGTGTACAGAGCTCAGCACCGAGTGCTGGGCGTCAAGCTCTGTTTCTCACAAGCGTGGATGCTGTCCTCAGTCACCCTGGAGTTTCCCGTGAGAATCGCACCTGAGTGTGTGGGTACAGGGAGGTGGACAGTCTTCCAGGTACACGGTGACCCACTTAAGGCAGGCCTCATTTGGAGTGGCTCACACAGAGTGTTAGCCAATCTCACTGCAGGAGGAAAAGGGCTGGGAGCTTCTCTCTCTGTTTGTGGCAGTTTGAACATCAAGACTCACAACAAAGCCCAGTTGCTCAATTCTTTGATACCAGCCACATTTTGCAAAATGCCTTCCCCTTTATTTTCTTTGCCTTGAAAAAAAAAAGGCAGTGAACTCCATTAAAAACTTTAGAAAACATCACGGACTTCAATTTTTATTTTTATTTAGTTTTTGGCCGTGCTGTGCGGCATGAGGACTGTTAATTCCCTTCCCCCTGCACTGGAAGCATGGAGTCTTAAGCACTGGACCACTGGGGAAGTCTCCATTTTTTAATGTAAAAGAACCAGAAGCAATTTTTTCTTTTTTTTTTTTTTTTTGAGGATAGACGCCATGCTCTAGGTGCTAAAGAGAAAATCTTGATTTTGCTGCCAGAGGAAAATAACTTACTGGTCACTCATGGTACAACGCAGCTTTTCTGTGTTTGGAAAGTATGTTTTGCACGTGGGACAAGAATTTTATATACAGTTTTCTTGTAACTCTGCCACATGGGAAGATTTTAAAATTCAAAGGCAAATTGGCTTAATTCTCTACCAAAAAAAAGAGGAGATGCTTTTTAGTTTGGACATGGAAGCCTGGACTTTGGGGACAGACCTGCCTGTCTTTGGTTGGTGGTTCTGCCACTTACTAGGTGTGTAAATGAAGACATTTAAACACTCTGAGCCTCAGCTTTCTTATTTTTCATTTTATAAGAACAACTTTGTTGAGATATAGTTTACATTTCATAAAATTCACCCATTTAAAGTTTACAATTCAGTAGTTCTTAGTATATTCACAAGAATTGTGCAGCCATCACCACAGTCTAATTTTAGAGTATCTTCTTCTTCCTCAAAGGAATTCTGTATGGTCTATGGCTATACCACCCTGAACCCTCCCAATCTTGGAAGCTAAGCAGGGCTGGGCCTGGTTAGTACTTGGATGGGAGACATTCTGTACCCATAAACTGTATTAATTTGATCATACATAATCCAGATTGTTGTTGCTGCTGCTGCTGCTGCTGCTAAGTTGCTTCAGTCATGTCCGACTCTTCCCGACCCCGTGGACTGCAGCCTACCAGGCTCCTCCGTCCACGGGATTTTCTAGGCAAGAGTACTGGAGTGGGGTGCCATTGCCTCCTCTGAATGCGGATTGTTAACCACATATTTTGTACAATAGTTGCAGACCTCTCGAACACCATTTGATAACTCAAAAGAGTCTAGTAGTAACTTTCTTATTTTTAAAATGTAAATGAAAATGTGTATTGGGCAAGATGAGTATGAAGATTAGAGTTAACAGGAGAGGCATGTGGTAGAACTAATTGTTTTCATAGCTGATACTTACAATGCCCCAGCCAGGCACCTTGCTGAGAATGTTTTATGAATTTATCCACAGAATACAAAATCCTGTGAGGTAGGTGCTCTGATTACCATATTAACTTTACAGATGAGAAAATCAGGGCAGGAAGAGGCTGCCCACATTTGGGAACTGGTATAGCTGGTAAGGCTGGAACGGTTGCAGGGGAAAAAGGAGCAAATAGAATAAATAGATACTCTCTTTCAGAGTACAGGCAATGTGAGATTTGCAGGAGTATTTTTACCCAGCTCTTTATCTTTAGGATAAGGCCACAGACCGGCCTGGGCCAGGCCAGCTCTCTGGGCAGGATGCCTGCCTCAGCCTGGCTCAGGACCATGACACACACCCCACACCTGCAAGGACTCTTGCCATGACTCGAGTGGGCTTCAGTGCTGCCCAGAGACCCCAGCTTATGGGTCAACTTCCTTAAAAGGTAGGACAACCAGAGAAGCTCTTACACAAAGTATTCCTCCCTTTTACAGTGTCAGTCAGACTGCTTTTCAGAGAGTATTAGGTAGGAACTTATAATATATGATCTAAAGAGCAGAGAAAGACCCCAGAAATCCTAACACCTCTCCTTCCAGCCTAGAAATCCACCATCTGCTGGGCAAGGTTGCCTTCCCTTCCTTGGCAGAGCCTCCACCATCAATGCTTTACCAATAAGTTCCTCCCTGCCTGGGGCCCCATGGCGCTGGGACCGAAAGGATGCTGGAGATGGGGGTGGGTGGGTGTCAGGGTCAGGTGGAGGAATCTACTGTACTGGGGGAGGGGGCTTGAGGCACCTTCCTGGGCCAGTCTGCACCTGCCAGTTTCACTGTTAGCTGGACCTGCCACTTACAACATAAAGAAATTCACATTGGGATGTCTTGGTGGTCCAGTGGCTAAGACTCTGTGCTCCCAACACAAGGGGACCTGGATCTGATCCCTGGTCGGGGAACATGTGGAAACTAAAGACCCTGCATGCTGCAACTAAAGATGCTGCCTGCCGCAACTAAGACCATGGGCAGCTAAATAAATACATAGATGCAAATAAATATTTAAAAAAGGAATTCATATTGTCATCTGACCCCTGCCATCTTCCCCCAACATGGACAGAAGTGAGGGATTTCTTTATGTGTAGATAATGTATGTGCAGATGTTTTAGGTGATCCTCGGTAATACTGAGCACCCTGTTTTTGTGCTTAAGCTAGCAGTGGCTGCTAATGGTTAACAGTCTAGAAGGGTATAATGTGTAAGGCCACTGAACAGAGAGATACAGGGTCAGGCGTTAGCCTTATTACTTCCTTCAAAATACTGGGATGTTTTCAAGGAAGTTTATGAGTTGGGTGATAATTTAGATAATTTAATTAAAAGATTATAAATCATCTCATTATATTTTTTTTGGTCAAAATGGCCAGTATTTGAATTAGTATAAAATAACTCATGCTAATTCCCATGAAGGGAATTTCATGGACTGACACATATTACACTTGAAGAGCATCTGTGCTTTGTGCCCAGACACAAAGGCAGGGAACTTGACGTAGGACCACTAGGAGGTACTTGACAGCCATTGGTTTAAAAGTTAAATAATGCAGCAGAAAAATGTACCAAATTTTCTCGAATTCCAATTGTAGGTGCTTCAGTTTAACCAAGTTGGAGTCCACAGAGGCACCCCAGTGACCCCACGGAGCCTCAGCAGTTGTAATTTCTCACAGCAGATCCAGAGGGGCACCTATCCTGATGCTATTTTGCAGGTATCTGACTCATCCATTCCTAGTTCTTTTGTATTTTGTTTCCAGAAACTTCTTGTCTTAAAGTCACAATATTAGGGAAGGAACCTAGTACAACTTCCACCTTTCATAGGAAGAAAATTAAGACTCACAGTCCTTGAGTAAATATCTTACAGTCACTCTCATAGGGAAGGGCAGACCTGGGGTAGAATCCATGCTTTATGACTTCCAGGTCAAGACTGTTTGTAAATTCTGTCACATTACTCTGCCATTAGTTGGGTATGTATAATTCATTCTAAAGCCACGGTAGAGACTCCTACTATACAGATGTGTGAACGCAGATTTCCAGAGTAAGGGGTGACAAGTAATTGAGGAATGGAGGTGGCCAGGCCTGGTGACTTCAGAAGAGGTCACTGACCTTCATGTATCCTTTATCTCCTCTCTCCCTATCTATCTAGGGCTTCCCCAATGGCTCAGTGGTAAATAATCTGCCTGCAATGCAGGAGACGCAGGTTCAGTCCCTGGATAAGATGATTCCCTGGAGAGGAAATGGCAACCCACTCCAGTATTCTTGCCTGAAAAATCCCATGGACAGAGGAGCTTGGCGGATTACAGTTCAAAGAGTCACAAAGAGTTGGACCCAACTGAGCGACTGATCACAAGCACACATCTATCTATCTATCTACCTACCTACTGTCATCATTATGATCATCATCTACTATCTATCTATCTTCCTTCTCTCTCCCTATCTGTGGATCTATCATCATCATTATTAACAAAAGAACAGCACCAATCTATCCACCTATTTATCATCATTATTGTGATCATCATCTACTCTCTATCTATCTACCATCCATTCATCTAGTCAATCTCAAGTTAGTATATTTTCCCAGTACTCCACTTCCTTAAACACTATTCAGCTACATGATAAGAGCCTGGTGTAGATGGGCTCCTACTGGTAAATAACTTCCACAATCACACTCTGATTTAGGTCCTCTCACAGGTTCCTTCTTAGGGATGCTGATGCTCCATCTCTCTGTCACTCAGGGAATTACAGACTCAAGATGATGAGAGGGCCTCTTCAAAAGGCGATTCTGCCAGGCCTGAGTGGACAGCTGATGGTCCATCTTCAGGGCTCTGACCTCAGCTTCACCCAGCCACTGCTGTGACTAAGCCCTGTGTCTGTCATCATGCTCGCAAACTTCAGGTTGGGGATTGGAATTCCCCTCGATTTTATGTTTTCTAAACTCCAGATTCCATTGCACAGACAACCCCTTAATTATGCCAAAGGACTTGTAGAAGTTATATAAACTTTTAAAAGAACATTTCTAAGGTAACATTTTAATATAATAAAAATTGCTTAGAGACTATAGCTTAGGTAAGTATCAAAGGAGCCTGACTTTTTCTAGGATCTCAGTTCTGTTACAGATAAATCCAATCCTATGGGCAGAGAAAAATCTGAAACAAGTCAAAAATTATCTGATAAGTTTTAATGTACTATATCCATATCAAAATTATTTCCTGAGTTACCTCTAAAGTGCCAGAAAAAAAAAGTATATTGTAATACAGCATTTTATTGATATCCTAGAAAAAAATACTATTGCTTAAGAAATATCTTGTTTAGAAGTCCTGAGTTATATAAATTGAATCTCTCCTTTCCTTTTAAGGCACAAGCTGCGGGGGTAATCCATTCATCCTTCCATTCTCTCAGCAACACTATCAACGTGTCCATGGGGGAGTATTTATTGGAAAGTGCCAATAAACTGTTTGGAGAGAAATCTGCAAGATTCAAGGAAGTGAGTGAAACCTGCGATCTAAATGGCAGGGTCCCAAACTTGCAGGAAGATCACTTTCAAAGCTGTTTTCTCTGATTCATTCCCAGAGGGTGAGAATTCCACTCAGGCTCGCAAGGCTCCCCGAGGCCATGGGACACGATCCAACACAGGCATGCTTGTGTTCCCTCTGTGGGTGTTACCTATTTCTACTGTAAAAACCCCACATGGAAAGTCACAAGTCAGGAGGTGTGCACAGGTGCTCCCAGAACCACTAACCCCACGCCCAGCCTCTCCGTCTCCATTCAGTGTTCATTGCGCAAAGTATGCAGGAGAACAAAGGCAGTCGGGACTGGATTGGGGGCGTCAAGAGAGCACATAATCAGCTCCCAGCCAACCTCCCCTGTACCCTGCTTCAGGCTCCCCAGTCTTGACAGGAAACCTGTAATTTACAAATACACCACAGATGGTTGGATATCCCGGAGGAGGGCATGGCAGCCCACTCCAGTATTCTTGGCTGGAGATTTCCATGGACAGAGGAGCCTAACGGGCTACAGTCCACGGGGTCACAGAGTTGGACACAACTGAGCAGCTAACACTTTCACTTTCACTTGTTGTGTATATTCTAAGTAATCTTGTCACTGTTTTTTCGCTTTAAAGGAATACATGCAACTCTCCAAGAGATATTACTCTACAGAACCGCAGGCAGTTGACTTCCTAGAATGTGCAGAAGATGCCAGAAAACAGATTAATTCCTGGGTCAAGACTCAAACCAAAGGTAAAACCAAGAAATAGTTTCTGCTCTTCTTTCCACGTAGAAAACTCTGATGTGTGTGTGTGTGTGTGTGTGTGCGTTTAAAATCCTTGAACTTAGCACTTACTCCTAATCTTAGTTATTTTGGCTAATGTAACCTGATTCTTGTTGAGCTTTGTGGTGTTTTAAGTGAGAAAAACGGAGAAGGCAATGGCACCCCACTCCAGTACTCTTGCCTGGAAAATCCCATGGACGAGGGAGCTTGGTGGGCTGCAGTCCATGGGGTCTCGAAGAGTCAGACACGACTGAGTGACTTCACTTTCAGTTTTCACTTTCATGCACTGGAGAAGGAAATGGCAGCCCACTCCAGTGTTCTTGCCTGGAGAATCCCAGGGACGGGGGAGCCTGGTGGGGCTGCCGTCTGTGGGGTTGCACAGAGTCAGACACGACTGAAGCGACTTAGCAGCAGCAAGTGAGAAAAAAATAATCAAAGTCTACTAATAGAAGATATATATTCAGTAATCTGGTTTGGATTATTACTGAATAGAATATAAGAAGAGGCAGATCTTTTCTAATTTAGGAAATATCAGTATTGAAATAATTGTGACTTTATGTTCACTGCAAACAAAAACAAAGAAAAAAGGAACAATATTCAACTGAGTAATTAATGTGAGAATATGGGCAATGGAAAAAGGAGGGATCACAAAATTTTAGCTCTTTCTTCTGTTTCACCATCCAGAGTCAGTATGCTGTCCAGTTCTTTCAGTCTCCCTTTTCATCTCCTGTTAACCGTCTAAGCTACTTCTACCTGTATTACGCGTGTCCTCAGTTTCTAACTGCCTCATCCAAGATCCCACTATCTGTTCCTGGTGCAGCTGGGGTTTCCTCTTCTTCTGAGCCTTAGTCTAATTCTGGAATTCTTCAAATTAACGTTTAAAGAGTTTGATAACTTAATGCAGAAAACATATTTTCACGTATCTCCTATGCTTATTTATTTACTTTTAAATACATTTTTGGAGAAGGCGATGGCACCCCACTCCAGTACTCTTGCCTGGAAAATCCCATGGATGGAGGAGCCTGGTGGGCTGCAGTCTGTGGGATCGCTAGGAGTCAGACACGACTGAGCGACTTCACTTTCACTTTTCACTTGCATGCATTGAAGAAGGAAATGGCAACCCACTCCAGTGTTCTTGTCTGGAGAATCCCAGGGACGGTGGAGCCTGGTGGGCTGCCGTCTCTGGGGTCTCACAGAGTCGGACACAACTGAAGTGACTTACCAGCAGCAGCAGCAAATACATTTTTATTTGGCTGTGTTGGGTCACAGTTGTGGCATGTGAAATCTAGTTTCCTGACCAGGGATTGGACCTGGGCCCCCCAGCGTTGGCAGCATGGAATCTGAGCCACTGGACTACTAGGGAAGTCCCTGCCTCCTATGTTTAAAACATCATTTCAAACCATAGTGCGCTATCCTCGTTTCTTAGCTACCATAATAGAAAAAGCACTTGTATTAAGTTCTGTAGAATTGAAAAAAGAATTATTGTTCCTCTAAAAACAGTTGGCCTACTTTAGTTCTTCATTTCTAGATTTTTAAATTACTGCTCTGAAAGATTGATGTACCACTGACAAAAAGGAAGCAGAGAAAGTGAAGATTTAACAAAAATGAAAGTCAAAGCAGATTGCAAAATCAAAGAGATGCATGAAAGCTTTGCTTTTTTGAGAACAGCAAGAATTTCTCTTCTTTCTAAGCATTTGTGGTGAATGGCTATAAATCAATCAGTGAAACTGCAAAAATGCCAAATAGTCATTTAGACTGATTGTTTTACCAATTTTTATAGTAATTTGAGAAAATTTTCTTTTTTCCTTGTTATGATCAAATATTATGTGTCACAAAGTTAAATAAAGTCCCAGTAGATTTCCAAGTGGTAACCAGGAGTTTTAATTGCTAGGGGTTATACTGAATGACGGAGAAGGCAATGGCACCCCACTCCAGTACTCTTGCCTGGAAAATCCCATGGATGGAGGAGCCTGGAAGGCTGCAGTCCATGGGGTTGCTGAGGGTCGGACAGAACTGAGTGACTTCACTTTCACTTTTCACTTTCATGCATCGGGGAAGGAAATGGTAACCCACTCCAGTGTTCTTGCCTGGAGAATCCCAGGGACAGGGAAGCCTGGTGGGCTGCCTTCTATGGGGTCGCACAGAGTTGGACACAACTGAAGTGACTTAGCATAGCATAGCAAGCATACTGAATGAAGATATTGAATAACTGTACTGAAACTGGTCAGACTACAGTGACCTTTTTGCTTCAGTCCTGTATCTGTCAGCAGAAATGGAAGACAGTGGAGTTCTGAGCAGCTCCCAAGCACTGTGACCTTGGAAGGATTACTAAGATCTCACTACGGTGTCCGTTTGTGTTGCTGTTCAGTTGCTAAGTCACATCCAACTCTTTGCCGCCCCATGAACTGCAGCAAGCCAGGCTTCCCTGTCCCTCACTATCTCCTGCAGATTACTCAGACTCATGCCCATTGAGTCAGTGATGCCATAGAACCATCTCATCCTCTGTTGCTGCCTTCTCCTCTTGCTCTCAGTCTTTCCAGCATCAGGGTCTTTTCCAATGAGTTGACTCTTCCCAGCAGGTGGCCAAAGTATTGGAGCTTCAGCTTCAGTATCAGTCCTTCCAGCGAATATTCAAGGTTGATTTCCTATTTGTGTAAAATGACACTAATAATACTCCCTTATTGGAATGGTTGTGAGGAGTAAATAGAATAATGTGGTTGAAATATTGCAGAGCAGGTATTCACTATAAATGGGCTGTTTCTTAAACCAACTTTAAAAAAAACCACACACTCAGATATTATCACTTCTGGGAACTTTCTTGGACTCAGTCATTCATTCCCTTCTCTGTGTTGTTACAGTTCTCTGCATTATTCAGCTCTCTTAATAGAACTCACCGCACTTTCTTTCCTGAATGATTTAGAATGTCTCTTCCAATATTCTAAGCCCGCCCCACCCCCAGGACAATTTTTCCTTTATTACTTCATGAATCTGTGCTATTCCTGATATAGGTGCAGCACAACTTCCAAAACACTGTGTTTGGATGAATCAATGAGTTAGACCTATGGGCTGTCTAGACCAGACCTAGAAGGGCCTACTGACACACAGGCAAATGCACTATTAAATGCCTTGGTAGAGTCAGTCGCTCAGTCGTGCCCGACTCTTTGCGATCCCATGGACTGTAGCCAGCCAGGCTCCTCTGCCCATGAAATTCTCCAGGCAAGAATACTGGAGTGGGTTGCAATTCTCTTCTCCAAGGGATCTTCACCATCCAGGGACTGAACTCGGGTCTTCTGCATTGCTGGCAGATTCTTTACTATCTGAGCCACTAGGGAAGCCCATTATATTCCTTGAGTCTCTTTTTCACTCCCATCTGAATGAACTAACTTCATATAACTATAAAACTTTGAGAAAACAGTATAAAAGGAATTAAAAACTTTCTGGGACTTCTCTGGCAGTCCAGGGGTTAAGACTCTGTGCTCTCAAAGCAAGGGACGCAGGTTCAGTTTCTGGTCAGAGGAATAAGATCCTGCATGCAGCACAAAGAAAAAAAAATTAAAAGAAACTTAAAATTTTTTTCCCAAGTCTAATAGCAATTCTAAATCTTAATTACATTACTTCTTCATTTGCTTTTGAATTTTGCAAACCTGAAAAAGTTTTACTTATGTTTTAAATAAATTAAGAGAAAAATTTGAATGTGAATATCAACATCTCTGCGGAGTTTGATAAATGTGGATGCTAAGCTTGATGGTGACTCAAAAGATTCAAGAAATCATAATGACTTCATAATTGTTAATCATGAAACATAAGCATATATCATATTTTCTGTAGGCAAAATCCCAAACTTGTTACCTGAAGGTTCTGTTGATGCAGACACCAAGATGGTCCTGGTGAATGCTATCTACTTCAAAGGAAAATGGAAGACTCCATTTCAGAAGAAACTAAAGGGGCTTTATCCTTTCCATGTGAACTCGGTATGAGACAATGAAAATAAAACAGATTTTCTTAATATATATTTTAGGGTCTTTGACAAAATAGAAAAAGAAAAATTGGGACCACTCATTGATATGATTTGCTATTAATAGTTATAAGTTATACACACTGGATAGTTGATTGACTCTTTCAGGTTACTGAATAGCACTTAGTAATTTTCTGAGAGGTCATATGAGTAATGGTAAAGACCATGGGCTTTATAATTACACAATCTTGGACTCATATGTAGGCTGTGCCAACTATGATGTTAGTTGTGGTTCATACACTCCTTTTTTTGATCTGTGAAACTAGGATGATAATATCCAACTCAAAATGTTGTTGTAAAGATTCAAAGAGATTTTGCAGAGTACTTGACCCCTAGTAGGTCCTGAACAAATGTTTTAGTATTTAATTATAATTGTCCATCTTATTACTAATGGGCATAATCTTGAAAAAACAAAATAGATCAGAATCACTGTGAGAGTATACAAATAATAAATTTTTATTTTTTAAAATATATTTTGATGTTTTTGACAAATTTCAAAACAAATTTTTAATTAAAAAAATCTATTTCTTTAGCATGAAAGAAGAACCCATTCTCTTTTGTGTCTGATTGTAAATCTTTTGACATCTTACTATCAACTTTCATATTTTACTTTTTAATTACTTTAGACTCAGCACAAATCAGTAGAGATGATGTTCCTGCATGAAAAGCTAAACATTGGATACATAGCAGACCTGAAGGTCCAGATTCTAGAACTCCCATATGCTGGAGAGGTCAGTATGTTCCTGCTGCTTCCAGATGGAATTGCTGAATCCTCTACGGGCTTGGAGTTGGTAAGAATTCCAACTTCCGTTGTTTTAAACGCTGGGGCTAAACTCACCTTTGCACATGTCTGCTGCTGCTGTTGCTATTTAGTTGCTAAATCACGTCCGACTCTTTGAGACCCCCTGGACTTCAGCCCGCCATACTCCTCTGTCCCTGGGATTTCCCAGGCAAGATTACTGGAGCAGGTAGCCATTTCCTCTCCAGGGGATCTTCCTGACCCAAGGATCAAACCCACGTCTCCTGCATTGGCAGGTGGATTTTTTTTTATCACTGAGTCACCTGGGAAGCCCTTGCACATGCCCACATCTGAGGAAATGGTGTGCAGTTTGAATATGTGAACTTGTTTGAGACAAATTGTGCCAGGTTTCCCAGTAATTCAGAAGCCTTAAATACATCTCGTATATGCTATCTTCTTGGAAAATTTTTACCTATTAAATTCTAATACCACCTACTTTACTTTAATGTAGTAAAGTCATTGGTTGTCAGCATTAGAGGTTGTTGTCTTTCTCTGCTAAGCACTCAGTGGTTTTATGTTTTGGATTCACAGCTGGAGAGTGAAATCACCCCTGACAAACTCAGCAAGTGGCTCAGCGAGGACACCATGGGTGAGGATGACGTGGAGGTGTACATCCCCAGGTTCAAACTGGAAGAGCGTTATGGACTCAAGACCATTCTCACGGGCATGGGCATGGGCGATGCCTTCAGCCAAGGCCGAGCCAATTTCTCAGGCATGTCAGAAAAGAATGACCTGTTTCTGTCTGAAGTGTTTCATCAAGCTTCTGTGGATGTGAACGAGGAGGGCACTGAGGCTGCTGCCGGCACTGGGGCCATCGTAACAGGGAGAACAGGCCACGGAGGTCCGCAGTTCGTGGCAGACCATCCTTTCCTCTTCTTTATTGTGCACAAGATAACCAAGAGCATTCTCTTTTGGGGTAGATTTGCATCACCCTAAATTGAAAGTTTCCGTTTCTGCACAGGAATTTATAATATGAGGTATAAGCCTCAGGATTTCTGCAAGTGCCAAATCTTTAGAGACCTCTGCATGTTTCTGCTTTTCTGAACTTCTGTTACACACTAACTAGAAACACAGACATAGCGTGACATCTGTCAATCATAACATTACCCGCCCCCTGCCATTAATCATTTGGCCTCCTAAAATGGGATGATATGTCATTAAGCTCTTTCTTACTCTCAGTTTATTTTATAGCATTAACTTTTACTGTATTATTTATTGTTTTATATACTTTTTTTTTAAATTATGGTCACTGTCTACTGAAGCCAGTTATCACTTATTTTTCTTTCTAAGGAAATATATGTATTTGTGGGCTTCCCTGGTGGCTCAGAGGGTGAAGAATCTACCTGCAATGCAGGATACCTGAGTTCGATCCCTGGGTCGGGAAGATCCCCTGGAGAAGGGAATGGCTACCCACTTCAGTTTTCTTGCCTGGAGAATGCCATGGACAGAGGAGCCTAGTAGGCTACAGTCCATGGGGTTGCAAAAAGTGAGACATGACTTAGTGGCTAAGCATGCAGGCATATGTATTTGTTCTTATAATTAAGGATAAGTAGGTGGCCTTCCATGCCCTTTTGTAATAGAAACCTAGAAGAAAGCATTGAACAACAGGGAAATGTATATTGTGTGCATTTCTAGCATTATGTATCCCATACACATGGCTGTAACTTACATAAGGTTGCAAAAATATAGAAAATAAACCTATTTTCACAAACCATTTGTTTGTTCACATTATATTAGGTCTTTAGATTATAAGATCTGGTTATCTTGTTTCTCAGAAATCAGGCATCACGGCTCATTTGTGAGAACCAAGTAAACAGAATAAGAGAGCCAAGGGAATAAACAACTGCTTTGCAAGGGGCCCCAGTGTTGGGGGTGGAATGGAGTTGTGTGAAAAATTGATTAGAACTGCTTTCTCACAGCAGCAAAAAGTATAGCAATTCAAAAGGATAGTTTGGGTCAGAGTCCTCTGGGGACCCCTGTGTTCAAATCAGGACATCAGGAATAAACACTGAGTCTAGTGGTGCAGACATAGCATCAAGGTCAACTCGCTGAGTGCATTGAGAGAGAGAGAGTTCAGAGGGGTAGAGAAGAGCTTGGCACAAGGGTGGAAGGAAAACATAAGCTGACTTCTTTTAAGTGTGTTTGCTTCAAATAGCACTGAATACTTCTGAGTGGATCAGCAGCACATAAAAACATAATTTAAGTCCTGAGAAATAAGGAAGATCTGAGGTTTAGGGAGTTTGACCTGGCTACAGAAGTGTGGCTGGTCCTGAAAATGCATTCCAGGCACTGCCCTCTTTATGATGAAATCCAGGGATGGGTGACCCACTGAAGCATCATGGCTAAAGAGGCAGCCTTATGACCTTGTCTTAACTGCACCTAAATCCCAGTTCGAACACTTATGAGTCTGCTAACCACAAGCTGGGAATGATGCTTCTTCCTGCTTCAGTTTTCTTTCAGTGTAAACTGCCGGGGCCCAGCCCCAGTGGATCCAGGGAATTCAAAGGGGAGACGGCTTTGGTGATCAGGATACTATAGAATTAAAGATATAAAGAGTGGTTAAATAAGGATAGCTCAGTGAGAAAATTCAGTGGAGAAAAGAGGCTGAATAACTTGGTTTACATGGAAAGCTAATAAAATTCCAAAACAAGGAATTTGCATCACCTACATAGGCCACAGGTGTCCTCCCATTCTCCTGAAGGAGAGGAGACACTAAGGCCTCCCCAGTCAGATCTTAGAAGCCCAGGCAAAATTAGTAGGCTTGACGAGCCTCCACACTCCAGATGGGAATTCAGCCAGAAGGTGAGAGAAAACAACCTGAGGAGACCAAATTTCGGTGAAAAAGGCCCGCACTTTATTTTCCAAAGTAGTTTTTATACCTTAAGTTGTGCATAGAGGATAATGGGGGAAGGGGTAGAGTCATGCAAGGACAGCAGTCCTTGATTCCTATCGAAGCCAGGCTTTCAAACTTATCATATGCAAAAGTTTAGGTGATTTACATCATCTTCTGGCCAGGAGGCCTGTTAACATTTTATGATCCTTTCTTTAGAAAACTTATTTTTCTCTAAAGGTGATTATTCTAAAGTCAGGTGCCACCTTCCGAAAGCATTAGATAAAGTTGCATTCCTATAGGGCAAAGGTGTGGTGGGCTATAACAAGAAAAGAATTAACTCAAGGGCCCAAGGTTACAAACATTAAAGCTACTACTTACATTCCTATACACCAATTATATTAATCAATATACTCCCAGGGACACAGTAGGTAAGGGATATGGAAACTTAGCAGCAAACATTGGCCCAACAAGTGAAAAACCCTTCACCAATACAATTTCTAATCAATCTTTTAACTGCTCAAAGGAATCTGTATTTAGACAGTTTAGAACATCTCATGCCTCTCACGGTTGGGAGGCTGTGAACAGTCACATGTGGCCGGAAGATCCTGTTCAGGCAGGCTAGAGGACTTCCAAAGGAGTTTGTAAGTTGAAACACTCTTGTCACACCCAGGAACTTTATTAACTGGAGCTATAAGTTAACTCTTTTTCAGAGAGAGGTAGTGGGGGACAGCCCCCCGTAAAGTCAGAGGTGTAGGTAAGAGCACAAAGCAGAAAGTAGGCAGACTCTGGTTTTGGGGGTAGATGCTCGAGAATTTCCAGGGGGACTCCTGAGGCTCAATCCCGCCTTTGCATATGCCGAGGCTCCTTCCTCATGACCTTTGCCATGGGTGGAGTTCCTCACGCTGGCTCCCGGCAGTGAACTAGAGAAAACAGTGCTTTTCTCATAAGGTTGTTCTGATGGTGGAATGAATTCATACCTAACAAGAAATTAAATGAGTGCTTAGCACACACATTACTTAATAAATACTAGTGAGTATAATTATTTTCCTAGTCAGCAATAAAACTGTCTCATTGTCAGCTAGTCAAACATAGAGTCCCCAAAATTATTCAGCTAATTCTTTAAGGCTTGAATTGTGATTTATTTCCTCTAAATCAGACATTCTTAAAAATTAGAGGTTCTTCCTTGCTTTCTCCTACTTACTTTTAGATTCACTAAAAAAATGTGTTTTACCAATTCATTCAGCAAGGTGATAAATAGTAACTTTCTGAATCGTTGTGGGGTTGTGAGTCTTAAGATATATATGACCATCATTACTGAATTAGAGCATGAGCGTAGAATTTTAGGTTCAAAGTGTTCTTCACACTTTGTTGTTATTTGGTTGCTAAGTTGTGTCCAACTCTTTGTGACCCCATGGACTGCAGCATGCCAGGCTTCCCTGTCCTTCACTATCTCCCTGAGTTTGCTCAAATGCAAGTCCATTGAGTCAGTGATGCCATCCAACCATCTCATCCTCTGTCTTCCCCTTCTCCTCATGCCTTCATTCTTTCCCAGCATCAGAGACTTTTCTAATGAGTTGGCTTTTCCATCATGTGGCCAAAGTATTAGAGCTTCAGCTTTAGCATCAGTCCTTCCAATGAATATTCAGGGTTGATTTCCCTTAGGATTGACTGGTTTGATCTCCTTGTTGTGCAAGGGACTCTCAAGAGTCTTCTCCAGCACAATTCAGAAGCATCAATTCTTCAGTGCTCAGCCTTCTTTATGGTCCAGCTCTCACATCCGTACCTGACTACTGGAAAAACCCTAACTTTGACTGTAGGGACTTGTGTGGGCAAAGTGATGTCTCTGTAGTTTTGCTTCTTGTAGTTTAAATTATTAAAATTTAATAGTTTTATTTTTATTTTTGATGCTGTTCTTGATATTTCATTGTATTAGGAGTCCTTTAAAATAGTTTCCAAAGTTTAGCTTATTCGTCAGGAGATGTTTTCCGTTTGGAAGCCTATGTCTTGGTTTAGTTCTGGGAAACTCTCAGCCACCACTAAGGCCTGAATATTTGTTATCCTCATTCAAACACAGACATTGAAACCCTAATCCCTGATGTAATGTAATCTGTAGGCTGGGCCTTTGCAGGATAATTGGGATTAGAATTGGTCATGAGGGTGAGTCAAGGATGTGATCAGTGTTCTTATGTAACCGGGAAGGGTTAATTTTGAATTCACAATGGATCTGCTCTGTGACTTTAACCCTTATCTTGCCAGTTTTGTTATTATAGGCATACATAGTGGTCAGCCTCAGGGAGATAACCTGACTCTGCTCACCTGTGAAAGACTGTGACATTCTTAAATTCTTTGTGTGGCATATGGTGGGCCCCCCCCTCACCGGCTACTTACTGGCGTGGCCCAGAAATTCACATTTGGGGAGGCGGGTTTTGCAGATAGATGTGGCATCTCTGTTTGTTGATATGACGGGAGATAGTCCATTTCACACCACCCAGGACACCACTGTAAGAAAACGACAGCGCATCCCCTGCCTGAGGCTTGCCCTTCTCGGGCACATCTGCAAGGTGACATGTTACTCTGTTGCCTCCCACCTCCCCATCTCTGATCCATAAAAGAACCTGGCATCTAGGCTTGGACAAGATGGCTATTCTGAGGTGCTAGCCTGCCATCTTCTTGGTCAGCCAGCTCTCGAATAAAGTCCCTTCTTTGACTTAACACCTCGTCTTGGATTTATTAGCTTATCGTGAGGTGAGCAGAGAGAGCTTGGACTCTGTAACGCCTATGCATGCTAAGTTGCTTCAGCTGTGTCCAACTCTTTGCAGCCCTATGGACTGTAGCCCTCTAGGCTCCTCTGTCCATGGGAGTCTCCAGGCAAGAACACTGCAGTGGGTAAGCCATTTCCTCTGCTAGGGGATCTTCCTGATCCAGGGATTGAAACTGAATCTCTTGTATCTCTTACATCTCCTGCATTGGCAGGTGGGTTCTTTACCACTAGTGCCTGTGAAGTGCTTCACCTGTGAAGCCCTGGTGACTTGTAGAGAAAGGAAAAAAAGACAAGAGCTCTAAGCCAAGTAAAGACAAGGAGGCAACCACCTGTGAGCCAGGAAGTAAGCCCTCACCAAGCACCCAGTCACACTGGCACCCTCATCTCAGACCTGCAGCATCCAGAACTGTGAAAAATGCATGTTCACCAGGCACCTAGTCAGTGGTGTCCTGTTACCCGACCGGTGGTTGAATGACAGCCATCATCCACACAATCGTCTCGGCTCCACTCTATCTCCTCTCTTCTTCTGGTTTCCATTTGAATATTCCTGATGCACCTAGAGTTCTTTTTTATGTTCCAATACATTTTGAATACTTAATAAATTCCTGCAATCTTAACATCAAATATTGTAAAAACAAAACAAAAGCTAGAGCACAACTCTCCTTTGATGCCTGTTCTCCATTCATGTAGCTCCTATTCCTTCATTCTCATTAGGAATATTGGTACATATTGCTAAACATACACAGGGCAGGCCATAACTAATAACAACAAATAAACATATGAGCAAAATTCTGCTGATAATATTATATTGTTGACTTAGGATAGCATTACCTCTTTCCCAGCCAGCTCCAAACAGCCATCAAAACAAGGCAAAACCAAAATTTTATCAATATAGCTAGTATGTGTGCGCTGAACTCAGTCACTTCAGTTGTGTCTAACTCTTTGCAACCCTGTAAACTATAGCTCACCAGGCTCCTCTTTCTGTGGGATTCTCCAGGCAAGAATGCTGGAGTGGGTTGTCCTGCCCCGCTTCAGCCAGTCTTCCCAACCCAGGGATCCAACCTGCCTCTCTTGTGTCTCCTGCACTGGCAGGTGATTCTTTACCACTGGCGCCACCTGGGAGGCCCATAGCTAGTATGTCAACATATAAAGGCTTCATGTTAGTACTTGTTTATTTTTGGCTGTGCAGTGCAGCATATGGGACCTTCATTCCCTGATCGCAGATTGAACCCATTCCCCCTGCAGTGGGAGTGCAGAGTCTTAAACAATGGACTGCCAGGAAAGTCCCTAAAAATTTTAAACAAGAGGTAAGTGAGAAAGGAATCTGGAGAAGGTTTGTGGGGAAACATGAATAAAATCTTGTCTGTGGTTTTAGAGAAGAGGCTTTAGAGGAGATGAAACAATTTCTTGTTTGATCCCCCCAAATCTATATAGATGCATTGAATGTAATGCAAATAACTAGATCTGTGCAGTGATAAAGCATGAGCCACTCTCTGGTGAACCACTGGCAGTCAAGATGGACAACCCCTCTATCTGGAGCCTCCATATGATGTGTGTGTGTGTGTGCGTGCGCATGTGTGTGCTAAGTCGTTGCAGTTGTGTCCAACTCTTGGCGGCCCTATTGATTGCAGTCCACCAGGCTCCTCTGTCCATGGAATTCTCCAGACAAGAATACTGGAGTGGGTTGCCATGGCCTCCTCCAGGGGATCTTCCCATGCCCTCCTCCAGAGGATCAGACCCAGGGACTGAACCAGCATCTCTTAGGTCTCCCACACTGGGAGGTGTGTTCTTTATTACTAGTGCTACCTGAGAAGCTTTGAGATCTCCGTGACCCAGGGATCAAACCCACGTCTCCTGCTTTGGCAGGCAGGTTCATTACCAGACCTAGTAACTGCATGTAAAACATCCATGCAGACCCCATGTCCCTGGAGTGGGGACAATGGGCATGAAATAGTTTGAGTATGCCTGGGGGTCAACACCAGAGCCCAAATGAGAAGAACAGAAACATTTCTTGGATACTTCACATAATACCTTGTGAGCAATTTAACAGCAAACGTTGGTGTTTATAATAATAATAATCTCCATTTCATTGCTCATAATTATTCTACTAACTTAAAACTTTCTGTTTTTATGGGAAAAAATATCTAGGGGAAGCCACTAATCTCTGCCAGTTGGCAGACTAGGGAAAACATGAAGCCAGGAATGTGTGAGTTACAATTTGTCAGAATTCCAGGCTCTGTGGACAGACAGACATGGAAAATGTGGGCCATTAAGTAATTGAGGCAAAACCTTGTCTATCTCTCTTTTTGTTTGATCTTCTGGCCAAGATAAACTTGAAAGGAAGAGTGTATAGGCTTGTAAAAGTGAATCAGAGGGTGGGGCTAAGAAAAGGGTGGTACTAAAATTGCTAAAAATTACTCCTACAGTTAAGAGTTACTTAACTCAGCCACAATTTCTTACTAAAGGAACCCACTGCCAATTCTGCTCCAGTGGAAGAAAACAAGGTATTGTAAATATTTCTTTGTTTAAAAATGTTTATGTTTTCTTTATTCATTGTACTGCCTAGATGAATAACAAACTATCAAGACCTCCACAGAACAGAAATGATAGTTGAGGCCATCCCCCTAGAATTCTGTGCAAGTCTGAGAGATTTAACCTTGAACTGGTTCAAAGATTGTGCTGGGAAAGGCCAAGCAGGAGAGCGCTTTCATTTCCAAAGATGTGAGAGATGTGGTTTTACCATGAATTGTGGATTATGAATGATATTTTTTTCCAGTCACATTTTGGGATTTGCTGCCTTTGTATTTGTCAACAGGGGCAAAAAGAAATAGGATATTCTCAGAATGATTGACCCAAAACCCTTCTATCCCTTCAAAAGAGTAGACTTGGCAACATGAACTTGATCTCACTCATTTGCGTACGGAACTAATGATTTGACTCTCTACCCCCTACCCCTACCCAATTTCAAGTCTTGGCCTTCATTCCAGGGGCCAAAAGCTTTCTTCTCTTTCATGGAATAATCAAGACCCTAACCTTACACTACATGCTCATCAGAAACCCTTCAAGACTATTAATTCCCTCAGAAATGGCTTCAGGTAAACTCAGAAGTGCTGGGGGTGTGGAGAGTTCATTTTCTGACATGCATGACTCCACCAAGTAGACAGTATTGTTAGTACCCTGGGAAGGTCAGGAGGCCTTGACTGTCCTCTAACAGGAAAGCAGAGCAGAGTCCTTCCTGCTCCCTCCTCCCACTCACCATCACCGCTCATTTCTCCCTCCTCTTATTCGACCTCTTTTGTCACCCAATCCCTCCCTTTCACCATAAAACCTTAAAGGCAATAAAATATAGTGGCAAAAGGATTTGTATTTAGAGTCCAGAGACTGGGATTGAAATGAGAGCTCTGCTGTTAGGGAGCTGTGCATGTTAGCACATTTTACTTCTCTGGGCCTTAGTTTCCTAGCAGATAAAATGAGATAATTTGATTAGGATTAGAAGATTCTTTCCAAGACTGATTTGCTGGGAATATGTGTATCTATAATGACACATTTTGATGAATGATACTATTCTTTTCTTATTTTCATATTTCTTTGATTAAGCCCCATTACAGACTGAGATATTACATATTTTACATAAATGTATGGATAATGATATATGGATTAGGAAATGACAACCCACTCCAGTATTCTTGTCTGGAAAATTCCATAGACAGAGGAACCTGGTAGACTATAATCCACTGGGTCTCAAAGAGTCAGTCACGACTGAGCAGGCGTACTGATGTATGTATATACCTCCCGGAAACTGCAAAAGAGAAATTCATTCTGAAAAGGGCACACATGGTTTTTGATCTAGACTTTAGTCTTTATTTATAGTATCCTCCGAGAAGATCACTCTCCATCCCTTGAATGGATAAATTATTTCATGAGAATTTCATCCCCAAATTCTGCATCTTTCAGGAATCACCTTTAATGCTGGCTTAGCACTTCGATACTTTTTTTTAAAGGCAAGAGTTGTTCCTCTTGTATGTTCTAGGCTGCATATGATTTATTAATGATGATATTAATGAGAGTTAATGAAACTGAAGATAACTGTCTATTAACTTTCCACAAGAAATTAACTCTTTCATCAGAGAGAATTATCATTTTCAGGAATTTGCTACCAGTATCTAAACTCTAGAATAATCATAAATCATAGGTAGAAAGATAAAAGTCCTCAGCCTTAAAATAATAATTTCTCCTCTCTTCCCTTCATGATGATTATGCTTTGGCCATGGAGCCAAGCATTTTCCATATGAAAAATTCATGAGTTCTTAAAATAGAAAGCTTAGGGGACTGTCCCAGTGGTCTAGTGGCTAACAATCTATGCTACCAAAGCAGAGGACCCGAGTTTGATGACTGTTCAGGGAACTAGACCCTACATTCTGCAAGCAAAGACTCTACATGCTGCAACTAAGACCCAGTGCAGCCAAATAAGAAAATTAAAAAATAAAAGATAAAGCTTAATATATAGGTAGTAAACAAAACATCATTTAAAGGGATATAGCTATAAAGAAAACAGGGAGCTTATTTCCAAGATGGCACTGGATCTGTCAGGAGAAAGTGCTTATATGTAAATTTCAAACATTTTATGAGGGTGTAGAGTTATTACAAAACAAGGGTTGCTGCTTTTTTCATTTAATAAAATAGTGTTAGCCTAGAATTATCATCAGCTTCTGCAATAGGTAGAAGCTATGACTAGAGATGATTTAAAGGCTGAGAAGTTGTTTGGTTAAGGGTAAGCCTATGACTAGGAGGGGTTTCAACAGTATCACTGTTAATTCAAGTCATGAAGAAATCAAGACTTTGTCTGCACATGTCTCTCCCTTGATTCAACCATTTAGCTAGAGAGATCTCCTGACTTCTCTAAAGTTCTCATTCTAGGTTTCTCAGAGGGCCACATGATATCAGTGCAAGACCAAGTTCTATACAGTACTCACCCTAATAGGAATCTCTAGGCCTAGGAATTTGGTTTATTTTAAATTATTTAATCAGTTTGAGAAATTATTTGGCTATAAAATCACAATAGATTAAACTCACTATTTCTTTGATAGCAATCCAGTTTTAAAAATCTTAAATGAGAATATCAGGGTGATTAGAGGTGAAATTTAGAAACCGAATACAATATTTTTAAAAATGAGAAAGCTTGAGTTTCTTTGTTCATTATGATTGGTTTCAGGGGGTTTCAAGTGAGTGAGAATAAAGACAAGAGTCTTGACTTCTCTACTTCTCTATAAGCATTTCCACTAGACTGTGAAAGTTTCAGGTTTAAATAGATTTTTAAAAATGGTGACTAGAACCTTAACTATAAACACTCTAAATAAAAAATAAATAAATATTTGGAAGTTTCCATTTTGTACAAAGTCCTGAGATAGGTGCTAGCAGATGCACAAAGCAGAATAAGAAAATTTTGCTCTCAGGGAACTTGTTCTAGAGATGAAAAGATACGAACATATGAAAACAGAACTAGCAGTGTGATAAGCACCAGGCAGTGGCAAAAGCTACCTTATGGGACTTTGGTGGTAGACACGCTCTTGTGAACCCCAAAGTTCAGAAAAAGCATCCAGAGGAAAAGGTATGGAGCAGGGTTGGGTTTCATCTTATTATGAAGGAGGATAAAGGCTCTCCACGAACCAGGATACCATCTATCAAGGTGCACATGGATAAACAAGGTTAAAAAGTATAAAAATAAGGATGAAAGATAAGTGAGAAAAAGTACAAAGTCAAAAAGGTGTATAATTATTCCTCATTTACTGGTGAAGCCAGCAGGTATGTGGTGTATAGAAAAGAAGCACTTGGCTGATTCTACTGCAATTTAAACTCTGGCAATTTCAACAGGAAGACCCAAATGACCAGAATCCAGGTGTTCTCTCAGGTGTTTCAGTGCTAGAATTTGAGGGCGTTCTCTCAAACTTTCTGGACTTCAGTTTCCTAAGATTTAAAATAATACTGGAATTATTTTCATTTAGCTCTTAGGAGGGCATAAATACAGATATATAGGTTATTGTTGTTGTTTAGTTGCTAAATCGTGTCTGACTCTTGGTGACCCGTTGAATGTAGCCTGCCAGACTCCTCTGTCCATGGGATTTCCTAGGCAAGAATGCTGGAGTAGGTTGCCATTTCCTTCTCGAGGGATCTTCCTGACCCAGGGACTGAACCCATGTCTCTTGCATTGGCAGGCCAATTTTTTACCACTGAGCCACCAGGGAAGCCCCATATAGATTGTTACATAGGTTATTATGTATATAATCAGGTTGGATAATACATTCTTTTGTCATTTCAATGAAGGATGATAGAAAAGATAATTGTGTTAGCCAAAAAATCCATTTAAAAAAAGTAAAATAAATGGAAAAGATTATTAATATGTTCTTTAACTCTGCTTTATTTTTCTTAGATCTTCCCAATGGACTTTCTAGCAAAATCTATCAACCAATTTGCTCTGGAGTTTAGTAAAAAGCTAGCTGAATCTGCTGAGGGTAAAAATATCTTCTTTTCTCCCTGGGGGATCTCAGCCTCCTTGGCCATGGTGTATTTGGGCACCAAAGGGACCACTGCAGCCCAAATGGCCCAGGTGAGTAAGAAAGGTCAACTATCCTCTACTGGCTTAAAATGAAATGCTTTTATTTGGCTTTTACCTTCATTCCTCTCCTGGAACCCAAATAGTCCACATTTTACAATCATGTCTTCCAAAATAAAACACACACACATTTTCCAGACCTTAAAAAGTAAGGCTGAGAAAGTGAATCAACAGACAACTGTTTCTAGGAAAACTATTTAAGAACCTGTGTTCTCTGGCAAAATCAGATGGAGACATGAGGTTATCAAGTTTGGTTCAATGTCAAAATTTTTTAAAATTCTGATTATTAAAATATTTCAAGAAAGTCATGGCTCGTACTTTAATAGAGTTAGTCATCATCTTTCTAATCTTGGAAGGATTTTCTTAAAAACACAAATAGAGGACTTCTTTGGTGGCTCAGTGGTTAAAATCTGCTTGCCAATGTAGGGGACATGGTTTGATTCCTGCTCGGGGAAGATCCTACAGGCTGCAGGGCAACTATTGTAGCCTGTGCACCTAGAGCCTAGGCTCCAAAACAAGGGAAGCCCCACTCAAAGAGTAGCCTTCAGGCACTTCAAATAAAGAAAGCCCACATGCCCACGCAAAGCAGCAAAGACCCAGCACAGTCAAAAATAAATAAACAAAATAATAATAAATTGATTTAAAAAGACACAAATAAAAAAATCAGGTGAAATCTGTTTCTCATGCTTTGTTTGGTTGTTACTTTGTTCAGTCCCTGCTTGTCTGGGTGAATCTAATGAATACATGAAGAGCATTAAAATAGTAGAACAGTATTACTGTTTGTTTCCAAGGCAAACCATTCAATATCACAGTAATCCAAGTCTATGCCCCAACCACTAATGCTGAAGAAGCTGAAGTTGAGTGGTTCTATGAATATGAAGACCTACAAGACCTTCTAGAACAAACACCCAAAAAAGATGTCCTTTTCATTATAGGAGATGGGGATGCAAAAGTAGAAAGTCAAGAGATACCTGGAGTAACAGGCAAATTTGGCCTTGGTGTACAAAGTGAAGCAGGGCAAAGGCTAATAGAGTTTTGCCAAGAGAATGCGCTGGTGATAGCAAACACCCTCTTCCAACAACACAAGAGAAGACTCTACACATGGACATCACTAGATGGTCAATACTGAAATCAGATTGATTATATTTTTTGCAGCCAAAGTTGGAGAAGCTCTATACAGTCAGCAAAAACAAGACCAGGAGCTGACTGTGGCTCAGATCATGAACTCCTTATTGCCAAATTGAGACTTAAATTGAAGAAAGTAGGGAAAACCACTAGACCATTCAGGTATGACCTAAATCAAATCCCCTATGATTATACAGTGGAAGTGAGAAATAGATATAAGAGACTAGATCTGATATATAGAGTGCCTGATGAACTATGGATGGAAGTTTGTGACAGTGTACAGGAGGCAGTGATCAAGACCATCCCCAAGAAAAAGAAATGCAAAAAGGCAAAATGGTTGTCTGAGGAGGACTTACAAATAGCTGAGAAAAGAAGAGAAGCTAAAGGCAGAGGAGAAAAGTAAAGATACACCAGTTTGAATGCAGAGTTCAAAAGAATAGCAAGGAGAGATAAGAAAGCTTTCCTCAGCAATCAGTGCAAAGAAATAGAGGAAAACAATAGAATGGGAAAGACTAGAGATCGCTTTAAGAAAATTAGAGATACCAAGGGGACATTTCATGCAAAGATGGGCTCAATAAAGGACAGAAATGGTATGGACCTAACAAAAGCAGAAGATATTAAGTAGAGGTGGAAACAATACACAGAAGAACTATACAAAAAAGATCTTCATGACCCAGATAATCACGATGGTGTGATCACTCACCTAGAGCCAGGCATCCTGGAATGAGAAGTGAAGTGGGCCTTAGGAAACATCACCATGAACAAAGCTAGTGACGGAATTCCAGCTGAGCTATTTCAAATCCTGAAAGATGATGCTGTGAAAATGCTGCACTCAATATGCCAACAAATTTGGAAAACTCAGCAGTGGCCACAGGACTGGAAAAAGTCAGTTTTCATTCCAATCTCAAAGAAGCACAATGCCAAAGAATGCTCAAACTACCACACAATTGCACTCATCTCACATGCTAGCAAAGTAATGCTCAAAATTCTCCAAGCCAGTCTTCAACAGTATGTGAACTTCCAGATGTTCAAGCTGGATTTAGAAAAGCCAGAGGAACAAGAGATCAAATTGCCAACATCCACTGGATCATGGAAAAAGCAAGAGAGTTCCAGAAAAACATCTATTTCTGCTTTATTGACTATGCCAAGCCTTTGACTGTGTGGATCAGAACAAACTGTGGAAAAATCTAAAAGAGATGGGAATACCAGACCACCTGACCTGCCTCCTGAGAAATCTGTATGCAGGTCAAGAAGCAACAGTTAGAACTGGACATGGAACAACAGACTGGTTCCAAATCGGGAAAGGAGTATGTCAAGGCTGTATACAGACTCTATTTTTTTTTGGCTCCAAAATCACTGCAGATGGTGACTGCAGCCATGAAAGTAAAAGACGCTTGCTCCTTGGAAGAAAAGCTACGACCAACCTGGTCACCTTAGTCACTCAGGCATGTCCGACTCTTTGGGACCCCATTGACTGTAGCCCACTAGGCTCCTCTGTCCATGGACTTCTCCAAACAAGAATACTGGAGTGGGTTGCCATTTCCTTCTCCAGGGGATCTTCCCAAGTGAGGGATAGAAATTGGTTCTCCTGCACTGCAGGCCGACTCTTTACCCACTGAGCCACCAGGGAAGCCCATGATCAACCTAGACAGCATATTAAAAAGCAGAGGCATTACTTTGCCAACAAAGGTCCGTCTAGTCAAAGCTATGGTTTTTCCAGTAGTCATGTATGGATGTGAAAATTGGACTATAAAAAAAGCTGAGCACCAAAGAGTTGTGCTTTTGAACAGTGGTGTTGGAGGAGACTCTTGAGAGTCCCTTGGACTACAAGGAGATCCAACCAGTCCATCCTAAAGGAGATCAGTCCTGAATATTCATTGGAGGGACTGATGCTGATGCTGAAGCTCCAATACTTTGGCCACCTGATGTGAAGAACTGACTCAATTGAAAAGACCCTGATGCTGGGAGGTATTGAGGGTGGGAGGAGAACAGCAGGACAGAGGATGAGATGGTTGGATGGCATCACCGATTCGATGGACATGAGTTTGAGCAAGCTCCGGGAGTTGGTGATGGACAGGGAAGCCTGGCGTGCTGCAGTCCATGGGGTCACAAAGAGTTGGACATGACTGAGTGACTGAACTAAACTGATTACTGTATAAGCAGTTAATCTGATGTAAGCATTCTCAAATCACAGTGTTTCTATATGTGTGTGTAGCCTTATATAGCAAAGTGAAAGTGAAGGCCGTTCAGTAGTGCTGTTCCTTTCTGTGAGCTGCATCCAGGACGCACGTGGGAGTATAATTAGTGTCTTTCTCCTCTTGGACAATTTAAGAGAAACAGAGTCCACATCCTTCCTGTGAATTTCACATACATGCTGGGGGAACACAAAGACTCTGACTCTATCGTCAGATGATGGTCGGCAGTGAGAACTGAAGCACTTAAGTAGAAAAAACAACTAAAACTCCTGAATTTTCCAGATAATCAGGGCAATGGTGGCTTTTGCTTAAACTGGCTAAATGATGCACTTAATTGAATACTTAGCTTTCTTCGCAAACAATGATAGATAAAAACGAACCATGGAAAACATGAGGATTTTACATTTAAGGCCATTCCCAATGCTATTTTCAATGTCCAATGCCAAGCATTAAAGTAAACAGACTAACAACTTAAATTCAACTTAAAAATTTATTTAAAAGCAGCTCTTGACTTACTCTGTTAGTCCAGGTAATACACCGTTTAAGTCAAATCAGAGCTCCCTTGCTTCATTAATCATATGTTTTGCAGCTATGGGAATGACAGGCTTGTATTTACTGATGTGTATTTCAAATGATCACACCTCTGCAAAATGTGCTCATGTGTTGCCTTTTTATTGAAATTATAGGTTCTTCAATTTAGCAGAGACCAGGACAGCACATTTTGTCCTGACAGTGAAAAGAAAAGGAAAATGGTATGTCTTATATTTCAATATCCATTTGATAATTAAGGAGAAGGTACTTTTAGCATTTTTTTTTAGTGGCTAAATCAAACAACCTTTAATAGGTCATTTTTCTTAGAAAAAGATATTAAAACTATAGGAAAATTTTAGAGCACACTGTCCACACTTTTTGAAAGAGTTACATTCTTCCCCTTTCTTTCCCTTCAAACTATTTCACGTTCAACCCTGCTCTTATCTTTGCATACTGAGTGTGAAGAAATTATGCCTCAACAACGTTTACATCCTGCACTAAGAGCACCAAAGAAAACATTTACCTGCCATGCAGTTGATTTCATGATCAGTTCATGAACGTGAAATAATTTCTTTTATTCTAAATTGTTCATATACATGTGTTTCTTTTTCAACATTTTTATTTGACCAATTTCTTTTCTTTGAAAGGAATTCAATGTGGGCAAGCCTGAAGAAATATACTCTGATTTCCAGACACTTATTTCGGAAATCAACAGTTCCAGCCATGCTTGCATACTTAAAACAGCCAACAGGATCTACGGGGAGAAAACTTTTCCATTTCACAAGGTAAGTGCAAACCTCTTATTTTAAGTTGATGGGAAAGAAAGAGCCATGTGAGACCAATCAGACGCTTTGTGCTTTTCTACAGGGATCCCGGGACAATCTTAATGTATAGGATGTCTGTGGTCAGTATTTCTGGTAATCATTTAAACTGACCAATGTGTCAAGTTGTAAAGGAAACCAACAATGTATCTCAAACCACATCTAGTGATCAGAATTTTATGCCCAGAATAAAGGGGTACAACCCACTAACACACATAGAAATGGGGTTTATATAAACCCTGGGCCAACATTTGTTTCTTGGGAAATAGAACAAAAGATCTAGAGTAGTTCCATGTGGTGAGTCTGAAGGAGCAGAGGGCGGCATCGTCATCAGAGGGTGGCTGGAGACTCTGTCCTCAAGAGCAAAGCTGACTTTAGGATCAGATAAATCACTTCACATTATGACTATAGAAAATGCTATTTACATGCAATTAAGTCAACTTCTCTTCTCTGATGGTTGAGACCCCACAATGCAGATCCTCAGAGGAGTTAACTTTGCTGCTGCTGCTGCTGCTGCTAAGTCGCTTCAGTCGTGTCCGACTCTGTGCGACCCCATAGATGGCAGCCCACCAGGCTCCACGGTCCCTGGGATTCTCCAGGCAAGAACACTGGAGTGGGTTGCCATTTCCTTCTCCAATGCATGAAAGTGAAAAGTGAAAGTGAAGTCGCTCAGTCGTGTCTGACTCTTAGCGACCCCATGGACTGCAGCCTACCAGGCTCCTCTGTCCATGGGATTTTCCAGGCAAGAGTACTGGAGTAGGGTGCCATTGCCTTCTCCCGAGTCAACTCTATGTCCGGCCAAACATTTAGTTCTTCCTGTTTGTCTGTCACGTTCTTTGGCATGTGTCAGAAAAGAGCCAGAAGACCCAGGTGCCCTGTGGGTAAGAAGTAAAGAAATTGAATAGGACAGAAGGATAGCAATAGAAAAAGTCAAGCTGTACAGTGGAGAAGACTCCTGGAAATAAGATCCCACATGCCACATGGCACATATATATATGGATGTGGGGGCTCCAGAGCTGTAGGGGGCAGGCCTTCCTTCCACAACTGCAGTTCTGCATGGCTAGTCTGCATCCAGCTAAGTTTACACAGGGGAGCTTAGTTTTAACCATAGCTGGAGTATGGAAGACTGAAGAAAACAATGGGGTGAGAGTTTGCAATTATCCATCTAGCTGTATTTTTGTTTTTCAATAATCTAAATAGACTTGATTTCTCAGCTTTGATAAAAAAAAAATCTACAAAAGGAGATTTTACCTATATCTTCCAGAAATATTTAGAAGATGTGAAAACATATTTTGGTGCAGAGCCACAGTCTGTGAACTTTATAGGAGCTTCTGACCAAATCAGAAAGGAGATCAACTCTTGGGTTGAAAAACAGACTGAGGGTAAGCTTTCTGCAAGGTGATCACCAGTGTATTTTTGAAAAGTATTACTTTATCATTTTGAATTGTGTTATGTGTTAAGTATGTACATTTCTTAAATAGAACTGTGGGCATATTCTAATTATTCAGAACATTTGTTTTTATTCTAAGTCTTATCTAAAACAAATAAGACAACCATTTAATTAATACCAAGTAAACAAGAGAATGATCACACTCTACTAATTCCAAAGAGGACTCCAGAGAAACGCAAAAAGTTTTGGAATACTGATGCACATGTGGTTTCTAAAGAAAAGTGGCTGCTAATGAATAATTAATGTGTGGCATTAAATATACTGTATAACCTTAAGTAAGTTCCAGAATAAGGTCATATATTAGAACAGATTTAAAATGCAGTAACTATCCTAGTAATAGGATAGAAGTTTGTTGTTGCTATTGTTGTTCAGTTGCTAAGTCTTGTCTGGCTCTTTTTAACCCCGTGGACTGCAGAACACCAGCCTTCCCTTCACCATTTCCCAGAGTTTGCTCAGATTCATGTCCAAAAAAGATAGTTTATCTCTGACCTAATCATCACAGGATAGATAAGCATTCTCTTCCCAGAGGCCTTCCAGAGATACACCTTGTGGATTAGAGCTGCATCTTCAAGATGTGGCTTTTATATTTGTCTAAGATGATTCTTGGGCTGCCCTGGTGGCTCAGTAGTAAAGAACCCATCTGCCAATGCAGGAGATTTGGGTTCAGTCCTTGGGTTGGGGAGATCACCTAGAGAAGGAAATGGCAATCCACTCCAGTATTCTTGCCTGGAGAATTCCAGAGAAGCCTGACAGGCTACAGTCCATGAGGTTGCAGAGTGGCACACCACTGAGATTGTGCACACAGGAGATGATTCTTAATGTTTGTCAGTGTCACAGTCAGCAGGAAATAGGGAAGATAAAGCCTCTTTGCTTTTAAGTGGCTGCCCTGAAACTTTCACACATCAATTCCATTTATATCCCAAACTTGGGAACACAGCATACGTTATGCTCTGGTGACCATTTTGTCTTAGTTTGCCTGGGAATTTCCAGATTTTATTTTCTGAAAGTCTCTCAGGCCTGGACAAACCAAGATAGTCAGTTGCCTGGACCTGTAGTAAAAGATGAATCCTAACTCCCTAAACTGATATAGAAGCTCAGCGTGACCATGGGGTCTTGCCTGTCTCTCCACTCCAACTCTTATCATTCTCTGACTCAAAACTAATGCTCAGGAATTTCAAGTGGCACAGAATCCCAGAAGATTCCTGTGCTACTTCACACCCTCACATATTTACTCCTGTGTCCCCTCAATCAGAAACTGCCCCTCTCCTGCCACTCCCAGCCCCTTCATGGCCACTGGTTAACAACTCAGGGCCTCCCTCAGACAAAGAGCCTTCCTCCTTGCTCTCAAAGCACCTTTGGGAACCTTTACCTTGACACTTACCACGTCGTTCCTAAAACTAACAATTGTTCAGTTGTTCATTGACGTCCCTACCTCTCCCACTAGATTCAAGGACCTAAGTGCAATAACACTACCTTATTTGAGTTTCTGCTTTGAATCACTAACAAATAATAGCCTCGCTTATGGTATTTGTTCAGAACATTGATGTTTATTGAAGTGAATTGAGGAAGCTGGCAGCCCTACATTCTCAGTTCTTTTTTTTACTGAACTAGTGACTCAGAGGAGAATGAAATGGCAACCCACTCCAGTACTCTTGCCTGGAAAATCCCATGGATGGAGGAGCCTGGTAGGCTGCAGTCCTTGGGGTCGCTAAGAGTTGGACACGACTGAGTGACTTCACTTTCACTTTTCACTTTCATGCATTGGAGAAGGAAATGGTAACCCTATCCAGTGTTCTTGCCTGGAGAATCCCAAGGATGGCAGAGCCTGGTGGGCTGCCATCTATGGAGTCGCACAGAGTCAGACATGACTGAAGCGACTTAGCAGCAGCAGCAACAGTGATTCAGAAGCCATGCTGAGGCAGGAGTGACTGTTTTTCCTAACTTACGCCTGATTTGGATTCATCCAAATGTGAGTCTGGTTTGAGAATTATGGATTAGCCTGTATTTACAGAAAGAAACTACTTACATTGTTCCAGTTCATGTGAGAACCAAATGTGATTGTACAGGCAAAAGCACATTGAAATGCACAACACAAACTAAACACAGTAGCTGTGCTGTCACTTCAGTCGTGTCCGACTCTTTGCGACCCTGTGGACTGTAGCCCGCCAGGCTCCTTGGTCCATGGGATTCTCCAGGCAAGAATACTGGAGTGGGTTGCCATGCTCTCCTCCAGGGGAATCTTCCAGACACAGAGATCGAACCCATGTCTCTTATGTCTGCCTGCATTGACAGAGGCTTCTTTCCAGTAGATGTAGAAGCAATTATAGTGCCGGAGCTGAATTAAATCTCAGCTCTCAAATGCCTACCCTCTGCCTACTTGGGTCCCTAGAAGACAGAAAAGGGCCTTATGGACAGGAAGAGAGGGAACAACTCATATGCTTTCACCGAAGCAAATCCTTTCAGAGCTGAGTAGAGAGTAAATGTCTGATGCTCACAAGATTGGTTTGCATAAGGGTCTTGCCATCTTCCCCATATAGGCTGATGCACTCAAGGAGAATGACAGAATCCATTTCACCAGATCACAGAGCTGTCCGGACTTTCCTATGATGATATAAATGTGCCATAAATCTGAGGGCTGTCATAGCAAATGACCACAAACTGTGTGGTTTAGACCAATGGAAATATATTCTCTGATAGTTCTGGTGCTTCCCTAGTGGTTCAGTGGTAAAGAATGTGCCTACCAATGAAGGAGATGCAGGAGATGCAGGTACCATCCCTGGGGTGGGAAGATCCCTTGAAGAAGGAAATGACAACCCACTCCAGTATTCTTGCCTGGGAAATCCCATGGACACAGGAGCCTGGCGGGCTACAGTCCACGGGGTCGCAAAGAGTCAGACACAACTTAGTGCTAGACATGCAACAACACAGTTCTGGAGGCTGCACATCCGAAGTTAAGGTGTTGACAGGGCTCTACTGTTATTCAGTCGCTAATCTGAGTTTCACTCTTCGCAACCCCATGAACTGTGGCACGCCAGGCTTCCACTTCTTTGGAAAATTTTAGGAAAGAAGCCATTCCATGCCTCTCTCCTAGTTGCTGATAGTTGCTGGCAAACCTTGGCTTGTAGAAGCATCTCTCCAATCTCTGCCTCTGTTGATACATGGCTTTCTACTCTTCCTCTCCTTTGTCTTTGTGTTTTCACAGTCTGTGTGTCTGTGTTCGAATTTCTCTCCTTTTATAAGGACACCAGTCATTGAATTAGAGGCCCAACCTAATCCAGTATGACTTCATTGTAACTTGATTGCACCTGCAAAGACCCTATTTTGAAATGAGATCACATTCACAGGGACTGGGGGTTAGGAATTAATGTATCTTTTGGGAAGGACAAAATTCAGCCCACAACAGCAATCAGTTCAGTTCAGTCACTCAGTCGTGTCCGACTCTTTGCAACCCCATGAACCACAGCACACCAGGCCTCCCTGTCCATCACCACCTCCCAGAGTTTACCCAAACTCATGTCCATTGAGCCGGTGATGCCATCCAACCATCTCATCCTCTGTTGTTCCTTTCTCCTCCTGCCCTCTATCTTTTCCAGCATCAGGGTCTCTTCAAATGAGTCAGCTCTTCCATCAGGTGGCTAAAGTGTTGGAGTTTCAGCTTCAACATCAGTCCTTCCAATAAACACCCAGGACTGATCTCCTTTTAGGATGGACTGATTAGAGCTCCTTGCAGTCCAAGGGACTCTCAAGAGCCTTCTCCAACACCACAGTTCAAAAGCATCAATTCTTCGGCCCTCAGCTGTCTTCATAGTCCAACTCTCACATCCATACATGACCACTGGAAAAACCATAGTCTTGACTAGACAGACTTTTGTTGACAAAGTAATGTCTCTGCTTTTGAATATGCTATCTAGGTTGGTCATAACTTTCCTTCCAAGGAGTAAGCATCTTTTAATTTCATGGCTGCTGTCACCATCTGCAGTGATTTTGGTGCCCCCCCCAAAATAAGGTCAGCCACTGTTTCCATTGTTTTCCTATGTATTTGCCATGAAGTAATGGGACTGGATGCCATGACGTTAGTTTTCTGAATGTTGAGCTTTAAGCCAACTTTTTCACTCTCCTCTTTCACTTTCATAAAGACACCCTTTAGTTCTTCTTCACTTTCTGCCATAAGGGTGGTGTCATCTGCATATCTGAGATTACTGATATTTCTCCCAGCAATCTTGATTCCAGCTTCTGTTTCTTCCAGCCCAGCGTTTCTCATGATGTACTCTGCATATAAGTTAAATAAGCAGGGTGACAATATATAGCCTTGACGTACTCCTTTTCCTATTTGGAACCAGTTTGTTGTTCCATGTCCAGTTCTAACTGTTTCTTCCTGACCTGCATACAGGTTTCTCAAGAGGCAGGTCAGGTGGTCCTGTATTCCCAACTCTTTCAGAATTTTCCACAGTTTATTGTGATCCACACAGTCAAAGGCTTTGGCACAGTAAATAAAGCATAAATAGATGTTTTTCTGGAACTGTCTTGCTTTTTCCATGATCCAGCAGATGTTGGCAATTTGATCTCTGGTTCCTCTGCCTTTTCTAAAACCAGCTTGAACATCTGGAAGTTCATGGTTCACGTTTTGCTGAAGCCTGGCTTGGAGAATTTTGAGCATTACTTGCTAGCATGTGAGATGAGTGCAATTGTGCAGTAGTTTGAGCATTCTTTGGCATTGCCTTTCTTTGGGATTGGAATGAAAACTGACCTTTTCCAGTCCTGTGGCCACTGCTGAGTTTTCCAAATTTGCTGGCATATTGAGTGCAGCACTTTCACAGCATCATCTTTTAAGACTTGAAATAGCTCAACTGGAATTCCATCACCTCCACTAGCTTCATTTGTAGTGATGCTTCCTAAGGCCCACTTGACTTCACATTCCAGGATGTCTGGCTCTAGGTGAGTGATCACACCATCGTGATTATCTCGGTCACGAAGATCTTTTTTGTACAGTTCTTCTGTGTATTCTTGCCACCTCTTCTTAATGTCTTCTGCTTCTGTCAGGTCCATACCATTTCTGTCCTTTATTGAGCCCATCTTTGCAAGAAATATTCCCTTGGAATCTCTAATTTTCTTGAAGAGATCTCTATTCTTTCCCATTCTATTATTTACCTCTATTTCTTTGCACTGAACACTGAGGAAGGCTTTCTTATCTCTTCTTGTTATTTGGAACTCTGCATTCAGATGCTTATATCTTTCCTTTTCTGCTTTGCTTTTCGCTTCTTTTCACAGCTATTGTAAGGCCTCCACAGACAGCCATTTTGCCGTTTTGCATTTCTTTTTCTTGGGGATGGTCTTGGTCCCTGTCTCCTGTACAATGTCACGTATCTCTGTCCAGAGTTCATCAGGCACTCATCTATTAGATCTAGTCCCTTAAATCTATTTCTCACTTCCACTGTATAATCATAAGGGATTTGATATAGGTCATACCTGAATGGTCTAGTGTTTTTCCCCACTTTCTTCAATATTCTCCCCCAAATACATAACTTAAATATTATCTTGAAGAAGCATCAGAAAAATCTGAGCAGAGAGTTAAGCATTCTACAATTTTTTTTCCCCCAAAAGTATCAAGGTCATGAAAGACAAAGAATGAATGTGAAACTGCCTTGGCTTAAAGAGGACTAAGAGGAAATGAGACCTAAATGCAGCTTGAGCCCTTGGGTTGATTTCTAATCTAGAAAAAAAGGACACTATTGGAACAACAGATGAAATAATTTAAACAGGGCGCACCTCTTGTGGTCCAGTGGGGTTGGGACTTTGCCTTCCAAAACTCAGGGTGTGGGTTTGATCCCTGGTTGGGGAACTAAGATATCACATGATTTGTGGCCAAAAAATGAAAACGTACAACAGAAACAGTGCTGTAACAAATTGAGTAAGGACTTCAAAAATGGTCTACATAAAAACTATCTTTTAGAAGAAGAAATCTAAGTAGACCTGTTAATATTAATGGTATTCTATCAATACTGAATTCCTGGTTTGAATTTTTCTGGGTATAAGATGTTACCATTTAACAGTATTTCATAATCATAAGTTTTATAAGTGTGGCATTTCACCAGGACATAACTATATCATTTGAAATATGTCCCTTTGCTTTTGTAGGAAAAATCCTAAATCTCCTACCTGATGATGCAGTGGATCCTACAACCAGAATGGTTCTGGTGAATGCCCTTTACTTTAAAGGAGTCTGGGAACATCAATTCTTAGTCCAAAATACCACAGAAAAGTCTTTCAAAATAAACAAGGTAGGAGCCTGTTAATAACCAGTATGTATTTTATAAGACATTGCAAATTAAATTCTATTTTAAATTCATTCTATCTGAATATTTGTTCCTGTAAATGATGGCTCTTTACTTGGGCAGGGATGACTGACCCAAAAGCCCCAGTTTCATCCCACCTGGACGTTGCCCTTTCATTGTTTTAATCTCACATATTTTATCACTCACCCCTCGCTGCGATCATGGTAGAGTAGGTAAGGTAGTTATTGCATTTATTTTCCAAGTTAGAAGTGCAGTGGGGCTAAGTGGCTAGATTCATTTCAAGTTTATTTGTTTTGGTTTCATTATAGTTTCTCTGGTCAATAGAGGAACCAACCTTTAAATGTCCAGTGTTGGGGGGTGTGTGTGTTACTTGCTCTTTGTGACCCCACAGACTGTAGCCCGCCAGAGTCCCCTTTCTATGGGAGTGTCCTGGCAAGAATAGTGGGTTGCCATTTCCTCCTCCAGGGGAGCTTCCTGACCCAGGGATCGAACCTGGGTCTCCGATCGAACCTGGATCTCCTGTGTCTCCTGCAGTGGCAGGCGGATGCTCTACCACTGAGACGCTGGGGAAGCCTCAAGTGCCTCGAGCTGTGCCTCAGTTAGAAGGCTGCCAGAACCATGATTCCACCTTCTTCACTTACGAGTTCTGTTCTTGTTCTACTAAACTAGCATCATCTTACACCAAACTCTTACTTTTCCAGAAGAAAAAGAAATAAAAAACATTTTAAAATCTCATCTCTTTCTTTAAGTTTTCCCTCTGGGCTGGCACACAGAGCATTTGTTTTTGTAGTAGGAACTACTTCAGCAACAAGGGAGATGAACAGAAGGTCACAGATACACCCAAGGGCTGGAATGCGGCTGGGTCTTGAGAATTGAATGGAAACAAAGATTCAAATATTGTCAGGATTCATCTTCTATCTTCTCAACTCTGTTTCTCCCATCCTTCTTCTCTCAATCTGAAGTCTGATCTCCATTCTAGAGATGAGTTTGATAGGTCACATTCCAAATTCTTAGGTAAAGAACTGACTGCCAAAGTTTGTGAAAATGTTTTAGTCCTGGGTGGATTATCTCACTTAAACACTGCTGCTGATGACATACGGCTGTAACAATATGTTGTGTGCAATAGGTTGTGTGCAATAGGCAATTTTCAGATGATCAGTGGGGAAAAGATGTAGAAAGGACTGAATTTATAATCCTACAGGCTAACTGGAAATAAGCTGGATAGTTACTTGGCTTGATAAAAGCAGTAGAAATTTTCAGCTGCAAGTGATAGGAAAGCATTCCAAACTATCTCCAGTGACATGAGAATTATATTAGTGTTAGCTCAAGGGCTTCCCTGATGGCTCGGGGTAAAGAATCCACCTGCCAATGTGGGAGATGTGGGTTCAATCCCTCTGTCAAGAAGATCCTCTGGAGAAGTAAACACCTCCAGTATTCTTGCCTGGGAAATCCCATGGACAGAAGACAATGGTGGGCTATAGTTCATGGTGTCACAAGAGAGTCAGACATGACTAATAAACTAAACAACATCAAAGAAACTAAGAGGAACCAGGAGTGGGACCTCTAGAGTCTCAAACATAATCTGTCCTCTCTGCCTCTACCCTTGAGCCATCATTATTGCTCTCATTCTCTAATATTAAGGATGGAGTTTATCCATATGACCAGGGAATATGACTGCCCTTTATTCTAGCTTCACAACTCTACTGTTAATACAGAGAGAGTCTTGGCTGCTAGCTCTAACAGAATGCTCCCAAAGAAGACTCTGATTGGTCCCACCCATATGCTTATCCTTGAGACAATCATTTCAACACAGAGCATCCTGAGTGAACAGCCATGGTCACGAGGCCACTACCTTAGCAGAAAGGTAGGGCTTTGTGATTGACATTTAGCACCACATAGAGTGGATAAATAACAAGTATAAAATGTCTGAATTGCATGGTTTTGCTTTTGTTTACCATTGGCTTTACTGACATTTCATAATGTCATGTATCTACCATTACAGTATCGTACAGAATAATTTCATTGTCCTAAAAATGCCCTGTACTCAACACATTCATCCCTCCCTCTAAGTCTTTCGCAACTGATGATCTTTTTACTGTCTGTATAGTTTTGCCTTTTCCAGAATGCAGTAAAATTGGAATTACATAGTATGCAATCTTCTTGAAGGTGCAACCACATTCTTCTACTTAGCAATATGTATTTAAAGTTCCTCCAATATGTATTTAAAGCCACTTTTTGTGGCTTGACAGGTCATTTCACTTTATTGCTGAATAATCTCCCATTGTATGGATTTAAGATTTTGTTGATCCGTTTGCCTTTCTGAAGGGCATTTTGATTCTTTCTAGTTTTTGGCAATTATGACTCAAACTGCTATAAGCATATATGTGCAAGATTTTGCATGAACATGTTTGTAACTCATTCTGGTGACTACCCAGGAGCACAGTTGTTGGATCATGTGGTAAGGTTGTGTTTAGCTTTGGAAGAAACCACTGCACTGCCATCTGGTGTGGCTTCCACTTTGCATTCCCATTGGCAGAGAATGTCAGTTCCATCTTAGCTAGAAGTTTGTGTCATCAGGGTTTTGAACTTTTGGCCTTTCTATTAGCTGTGACACTCCACAGCTAATCTTCACTGTTTTAATTTGCAATTGCCTAAGCACATAGGATTGAACGTCTTTTCACATGCTGTAGGTCTTCCTTTGGTGAGGTATCAGTTTAGATCTTTTGCCTATTTTTTAAGCAGGGTTCATTGCTTTATCATTGTTGAGTTTTAAGAGTTCTTCACAAATTTCAGATACTGGTATTTTACCAAACACATATTTTGCAATTCTTAGCTCCTAGTTTATTGCTTGTGTTTTTCTTCTCTTAGTGGATTTCAGTTTTATGATATTAAAAGGCTGTCTCAAATGTTTGCATCTGAAATGCAACTTAGTTTCTGAATCATTGGTATTTGCATAGTTTGCATAAGATTATATATTGTTTTAAGTGTTTGGTACAATCCAGCTTGCCATGATTCATAGAGGATGCCATAATACTGTCAGAGAAAGAAATTCTCACATCATTTATTGACGATGTTATCAGTGGAACACATATTTCCAGAAAGCAAGTTTGAATAGTTTTATTCAGCATTTAGCAGAGGATCATCATCTTTGTCAGTGTCACAGATGGCTGGGAACCAATGTTGCTAAAGAATTAAGAATTTGGTGAGATACCTCCCCAGTGATTTTGCTGCATATATTCTACAGACTACAAGCAAACCAGTGCAAATGATGTCCATGAAAGAAAAACTTCAAGTATTTTACATAGAAAGTCCACAAGCCATGGGCCTTCAACTCTACTATGAGAGCCGTGACCTCAGTCTGCTCATACTGCTGCCAGAAGACGTTGATGGACTGGATCAGGTAAAGGGATCAGTCTATTCATACCTCCCTCCTTTCCTCTCCCCTTTGGTAACATTTGTTTTCTCTCTGTGAGTCTATGTCTATTTTGCAAATGCATGCAAAATCACTTTAGTCATGTTTGACTCTGTGCAACTCCATTGACACACCAAGTTCCTCTGTCCATGGGATTCTATAGACAAGAATACTGGAGTGGGTAGCCATTTTCTCCTCCAGGGAAACTTCCTGACCCAGGGATTGAACCTGTGTCTCTTATGTCTCCTGCATTGGCAGGCAGGCTCTTTACCACTAGCACCACCTGGGAATGTTTACTTGCATGGAAAAATAACTTGAAAAAAGAGACATCAGTCTGACATGAATATGGTTCTAGTGTTTATCCCTCCTGGGAAAAAAGATATGATCTTATAAAGATATGATCTCCCAGTTTTTGAATTTCTGCACAGGGGGGCAACCAACACATCTTCAACCCTAGTTACTGTATTTTCACGTATCACTTAAGCTTTACAAAACTTTGTAAGGTTGATGTTACTATTTCTCAAGAAGGATAAGTAGTCTACAGACACCTTTAGCATTGGGTAGCCACACAAACAACAGCTAGAAATATTTATTGTGAGTAACAAAGCTGTGTAGATTGATCATAACAATCTTTCAGGTAGTATAGGTCTTTTTTCTCCTTCTGGTAGAACCTACCTAATTAATTTTTAAGTCACATGCATTAAGCTAGCCTTAGACATACATTTAAAAACAGAGTCTAAAACATTTTTTAAAGAATGCTTTTTATCAAGTAAACACTCTTCAGAAGATATAGTCTGTATCAGTGCATCTTCAGGTTATTGTTTAAGTTGTTCACCAGTTAAACATGGTGATGGACAGGGAGGCCTGGCGTGCTGTGATTCATGGGGTCGCAAAGAGTCAGACACGATTGAGCGATGAACTGAACTGCACTGAACTGAAGCCTGATTTTGGCCAGACTACATTTCTGAGCGATTCACGTGCAATCAGTGGTCTGTCTTTCTGTGCACTGTGTGTAGTTTTTCATGTGTGCCAGATTGTTTATATTTCTGCTTCCACTTTCCTATTGGTGTTTAGAAAGATCTCTAGATAGTGTCATAAAATTTGTGAAACTGGAGAGGATGGTAAAACCAAGTGTGAACACTAAACCATTAGAGTTACATCATTATAAGCCTTTTTTTTTTTTTTACAAAGTGCAAGTTCCTGACCTGAAACATTGTCACTTAATGCACATCATTTACATATGTGTCTTTGATAGCAATACTTGGATCTAGAAAACTCCAAATTAGCAAAACCATGTGCTTTAAACAAACATGTTATTTAAAAAATCAAACATTGCTTTTTATCCTATATATGTAATGCATATGTGTATATACATATATATTTATTGTTTTAAAATTTTAAATATCAAGAGAAAAAGCAGCTTCAAAATCACTATTTAAAAAGTTATTACTCTTAAGATAGAATGATTTTCCTTTCTTTACTATTCTTTTTCTCCCCATAATTTATAATTACTAGTTTCATATTGGTGTAATTATAGAGTATAGGCATTTTATCTCAGATTTTGTTTTTGAAGGATTGTATACTGTGCTAATGAAACTAATTTAATAAATTAGTTATTGAACTAGATTATTAGTTAATAAACTAGTTTTAAACTAGTTAATACAACTAATAAAAATAATTTTTTTGGTTCCCTGGCGTACAACGTGTCCTAGAGTGTATGCTTTTGTGTTGATGACATCTAAATGTATATTTATACTGGTATATTTGTGTATGTAGTTGCTGTCTTGCAAATATCATAGAAGTACTTCTGTTTCGAATCAAGGTCTAACTTATTAAGCTTATATCCTGAGAACTATTAATCTGCAAAATGATATGTCAACAGTGTGAAAGATCTCTTTATAAACAAAAAAATTCCAAATGTGTGTGTTTTGTTACCTTTGGTAATGGGAGTGATTATAATTCATCTATGTAATATCTAGAGATTTCACTCAACCTTTATTTCCTATTTCTTAATTGGAAATTACTGATTCTTTCTTCATTGGCTCCAAATTGCAGCTGGAAAAGGCTATCACCTATGAGAAGCTGAGTGAGTGGACCAGCGCAGACATGATGGAGTTGTGCAACGTGCAGTTAAACCTTCCCAAGTTCAAGCTGGAAGAGACTTACGATCTCAAGTCAACTTTGAGCAGTATGGGGATGAGCGATGCCTTTAACCAGAGCAAAGCTGATTTCTCAGGAATGTCCTCAGAGAGAAACCTATTTCTGTCCAATGTTTTCCATAAGTGTTTTGTGGAAATAAATGAACAAGGTACAGAGGCTGCAGCTGGTACTGGGAGTGAAGTGAGTGTAAGAATGAAACTCCCCTCCATCGAATTCAATGCAGACCACCCGTTCCTCTTCTTCATCAGGCACAACAAAACCAACGGCATTTTATTTTATGGGAGATTCTGCTCCCCCTAAACCCTGCATCTCTCTCATCAAACAAGAGCATCTAAAGTGTGAAAAATACACATATGATGGAAAACACAATTACAATACAACCAGTTTGTAGCTTGACTCTTTCGTATGCATACGTATTAGAAAGATTATCTTGAAATAATATATTCTAGTGATCCTATCAGGCCTATATAGTTAGAGAGAATGCAAATTTAATTTTTTTAACATTTTAATGTGACTTTTATTTGCTTTTCAGAAATTTGGTTATTCAATCAAATGCCTTCAATGCTTGACCTACCTGGTCACTGTATCTCCATTGTCGCTTATATTTCACATGCATCATTTAGTGAAGAAAAATCTTTATAAAGTTGATATAATGATATCACTGATATTGATATGTGAATTTAAAAGTATTCTAAAATAAAAATTTTATTAGAAAGAATTACTATGGGTAACAGTTGTCACATTAACATCTTTGCTTTTAAAAATCTTATAAACTAGAAGAGTAAATTTCTAATTTATATAAATGTATATTGTTGGGTATAAGAAGATATTCTTACTAACATTTTATCTCCACAAAATTGCCTGTGTTTTTCCAATTTCTACTAAAAATGCTCATACACAATGTCTTATTGGTAGTCTCATCAGCTGTTATTCTAATTTTAGAGACTGAGTGTATCATTCTAGTTGCTTTTTTCCATTTTAATTTACTAAGTGAAAGATATAATCTACTATGGATCTGATATGAGCAGTGTATAAATTAGTACAAGAAAATGTGTTTTCTGTATCAGATCTTGTTTTGGTATCATAGAATTAAAAAAAAAAAAAAAGATCCTATACTTTGGGCTTCCCTGGTGGCTCAGATTATAAAGAATCTGTCTGCAATACAGGAGACCCGGGTCCTTTGCTTTAGCTCCAAAGAAGGGAAATCGTAGTATATACGACGTTTATCACATCGTCATGAGACATTTTGCCTCTACCCATAGCACCTCACATTAAGTGACAATGAAATAAATCCCTGTGTCTGTGTTCTACCAAATTAAAAGTCCTTATGTTTTAGGTGTCATGTGGACTCAAAAGAAAAGTAGGCTAACAAGTGAACAGGGAGCCTGGAAACGGAGCCAAGATAAAGGAAGACCAGAGTGACTCTGTCAGAAGCTGACAGTCAAAGAATATTCAACACAGTATTTTCCAAACAAAGAGGAAAAAGGATGATACTAGAAATTGCAGGTTAGTAAGATGCATTCTGAAAGTTATGACCAACCTAGATAGCATATTAAAAAGCAGAGACATTACTTTGCCAACAAAGGTCCGTCTAGTCAAGGCTATGGTTTTTCCAGTGGTCATGTATGGATGTGTGAGTGTGACTGTGAAGAAGGCTGAGTGCCGAAGCATTGATGCTTTTGAACTGTGGTGTTGGAGAAGACTCTTGAGAGTCCCTTTGACTGCAAGGAGATCCATCCAGTCCATTCTGAAGATCAGTCCTGGGTGTTCATTGGAAGGACTGATGTTGAAGCTGAAACTCCAATACTTTGTCCACCTCATGCAAAGAGTTGACTCATTGGAAAAGACCCTGATGCTGGGAGGGATTGGGGGCAAGAGGAGAAGGGGACAACAGAGGATGAGATGGCTGGATGGCATCCCTGACTCGATGGACGTGAGTTTGGGTAAACTCTGGGAGTTGGTGATGGACAAGGAGGCCTGGTGTGGTGCGATTCATGGGGTCGCAGAGAGTCGGACACGACTGAGAGACTGAACTGAACTGAACTGAGGATGCATTCAGGCAGTCATTCATTTAAAAAATGGTTACTAGACATCTGTGCTGTATCAGTTGATACTTAGGGCATGAAGACTATGTTTCCAAACAGAAACACCCTGGACCCCTGTCTCTTGGAGTCATGGAGCTTACAAACTCAAGGGGGAAATAGACTCAAAGTGGATGCTAGTGCAAAGAGTGATTGCAAAATAAACTGCAGTCATCCTGGACACACACGTATGTGTGTGCACTCATCAGACTTTTTCAATAATGAGGCTTAAAATATTCGCTGATGATATTTGTTTTTCTCCCTTAGTGCAAATGTATATATATATAGCCTGCCTTTTTAGAAGTATCACAGACTTTAGAAAATAGATAATAATCATGGTCTGTTAACTTCCTTTTTTCCTCCAGGGAAAACAAAACTATTTTTAAAAAATTGGAAAAGCAGTATAGTAATTAAAGAGCATATGGGTTTCCCTGGTGGCTCTTGTGGTAAAGAATCTGAAAACCAAAGCAGGAGACACAAGTTCAATCCCTGGGTCTGGAAGATCCCCTGGAGAAGGAAATGGCAACCCACTCCAGTATTCTGGCCTGGAGAATCCCATGGACAGACGAGCCTGGAGGGCTACAGTCCATGGGGTCACAAAGAGTCGGACAGGACTGAGCAACTAAACAACAACAAGGTAAATAACATGGCTAAAAATATAGCTAGACAGACTGGAATCTGGATTTTGAAAGTGCTCTTCCATAGGCGTACTAAACAAGGCGTATCAAACAAGCTTGTGCGTGCCTGCTAAGTCACTTCAGTCGTGGCCCGCCAGGTTCCTCTGTGCATGGGATTTCCCAGGCAAGAATACTGGAGTGGTTGCCATTTCCTTCTCCAGGGGATCTTCCCAACCCAGGGATTGAACCCACATCTCTTATGTCTCCTGCATTGGCAAGGAGGTTCTTTATGCCACTAGGTCCACCTGGGAAGCCCACTAAATGAGCTAAGACTGCGGCAAATTAACCCAGGAAAGCACACGCATTCCCTAATTGGAGAGGCCTTCCGCAAACACCCTCAGAGGCCCAGGGGCAAGCTTCCGCCGCCAGTCTGTCCGCTCTCAGGCCGGGGTAGGGGGACACGCGCGAGGTTCGGCTGTGCCCACGGTCCAGCCACTGCACAAGCCGGCCGTCTCCCAGAGTTCTGAGTAATCGCCGGAAGCCCGGCCAGAATCAAAGCGGACGCGAAGCATCCACCCAGCTGGAAGAGCCGCCGCCGCCGGGGAAGCAGGAATCTCCCAGATACCCAGTGTAGGGGCGCTCCCGAGCCCTCGGGGTCCCCCGGCGGCCTCCTGGAGCCTGGAGCTCAGGCGGAGAGATGCAGGGACGGCGGGAGGCCGGAGGCAGCCGTGGTCAGGGAAGCGAGGGGACCAGAAGGACCACCGGAGGTGTCCGGGCGGAAGGGCCGCGGGGCTGGGGTCGCCCCGGTCCCCGCCGCACCCTGGGGACCCCGGCCCGCTTGGTTTGGGCCTCAAAGGTGAGTCTCCAAGGGTGGGGCTGGGAGACCCGAGCTCAGGAGCGCGGACCCGCCCTGGTCACAGGGTGGTCCCTCCACCGCGCGGCGGTTTGCCGGCAGGGAGGGCGCGGCCGGAGCTCCGCCTGGGCTGTGGTTCCTGGAGAAGGACGCGGGGAGGGCCCTGGCGGGGGTGAGGATCTGTGGGCGTCTGTGGTCCCCGTTCCAGGCGGGAGTGGAGCCTCGGGCGAGTTCCGGGCGGTGCTGGGTGCCGGCCGCCTCCAGACCAGCGCGGCCCCGCTGCGGTCCAGCTCATGGGGTGTGACCAGCCGCCTCCCCTCCCCTCCTGTTCCTCCACATTCTTCTCTCTGTTCCTCCTTCCCTCTGTCCCTCCCTTCTTTCTTTCTGCATTTCTTGCATTCTTTTTCTTGTTTTTCTTTAACATCTTTCATCTATTTTTACTCATGGACTCCTGTCTCTGTTTCGCTGTGCTTAGTCGCTCAGTCGTGCCTGACTCCTTGAGACCCCATCGGCTGTGTGTAGCCCGCCAGGCTCCTTCGTCCATTAGATCCAGGTGAAATCCAGGCAGGAATACTGGAGTGGGGTGCGGTGCCCTCCTCCAGGGATCTTGGGGATCTTCCCAACTGAGGCCTCCCCTGTTGCAGGCGGATTCTTTACCAGCTGAGCTACCAGTGAGGCCCTCTCTCTCTCGTAAAAGAGTTTCCTTCCCGTTTGGGCTCCGCAGCAGCCACAGAATGGATTCTACATTCCCCCGATATGCCAGCCCCCTGGTTCCTGCTCCCACTAACTCTGCTGAGGGATTTGAGGTCCAAACTGCCCTCTGCAGCCCGCTCCCCAGGGCAGACCGGGGTGCTGCCTTCCTGTCCTCCTCCATCCTCCCCAGGTCCCTGGTCCCTCTTTTATGTCCGGTTCTCCCAGGACATCCAGATTGTCGGGTCCCAGTCTCTTGGCTTTTCCTCTCACTACCTCCAAACATTGGAAATTCCCAGAACGAGGTGGATTTTCCCCCCGCCGCCTCTTAGGCCTCCACTTGTTCTTTCTAATTTCACCCATTTACCTAGAGGTTCCTGGAATGAGGTGTAGACTGAGGGCTGTCAGTCTTTTGCTCTAGAGCCTTTAGTCATCGCAAGCCCCCTCTCTATGTTGACAAACACCCCTGGGCTGTCTTTGTCACAGGATCCCTTGAAATGGTATGTTCCACTCATCTCAAATGGAATGTAGCACCTTCCCCATTCCAAGCTGATTCATACACCTTCCTGTGGTTGGTGTCCCACCCTTTGGGTGGATTAGCTAAGAGCCTCAGCATGGTACTCGGTCCTCCTTGTCCTCGGGTGACCAGCCCCCCAGCCTGGCAGTTCCGTCTTCCACTCTCTAGTGCAGACCTTTCTGCTGTGTTGGGGAGGTGCTGGTCAGTAGCAGGGATCCCCAGTTTTTTTCTACACCAAACCATGAGCCACAATATTCTTCTAAAACTCATATAAAACATTTGTTTGAGAACAGTGCCTGGCTTCCTAGATCATAGCTCATGTTCCAAACTCTCAACCTGGTATGTGGGGCGCCTCTTTCTGGTCTCATGCCCCGTGTCTCTCATAGGAAACTGAGCTCACGTGCTTCCTGGGCTCCATGCAGACCCGGCCCTTCCTCTCCATCCTGTGCACCTGCTGGCCCTGACACTCTGCCTTCCAGAGCTCCTGCCCGGTCTTTGAGAACCAGCTTACTGCTCCCCTTCTCCTGGGCTTCTGCAGAGAATTCTTTCCGCTTTACTGTTGGCGTCCTTAGCACTTTGTTGTTTATCCTGGTATAGAGTGCAAAGCTGGCTTGAAACTGAACATTTATGCCTGCATATCTCCCCAAGGGTGGGAGCTCCCAGTCAGGAATTATGGCCTTTATTTTTTACCTTGGTTTTCTTTCCTCCAGAATCTTACAAGGAAAGTTCAACATAAACGATCTTTGAACAAATTCCGTTTCGGATGTATGTATGTGTTAGAGGTAGAGGGTGGACCAGGGAGGTGGCCGGCATTCAGGGCCCCCAGGAGAAAAAGATGCTGAATACAGTCTGTCCTCCATTCGTTCAGAGGTTCCACTTCTGCAGAACTCACAAGAGACTGCAAAGAAAAACCTTAAGATGACCAATTGCCTAAAGTAAGTTCTTTAAGGAAAGGGAGGTCAGGGATTAGAGGCGAGAAGAATCTTGTCTGTAGTTTAGTTAAGCTGGGGAAAGGTCAAGGCTGGATCTGTAATGAGTGCCTGATTCAAAGTGTTCACCTGATGACTTGAGATCTGAGCTTCATATCCCATCTGTGTTCCCAGGGGGGAACGTTGCTTCAAGATTATGCCAGAGATGCCAAATTGAGGGAGAACGATCAGTAATAGGGGGATTCATCTCATACTTCTGGAGGTCAGAGTTCTGTAAGAGGTTGGCAGAGCTACTTTTTTTTCTCCCCCCTCTGGAGGCTCTAGGGCAGAGTCCAGTTCCTTGCATTTTGCAGCTCCGAGAGGCTGTTCTTTGATCTGTGACCCCCACATCATCCTCATTTTTACTTCCATCTTCATATTTCCTTCTCTGCCTCTGACCCTCTTGCCTTGATTTTTTTAAAATAGTGATTTATTTGGCTGTGCCAAGTCTTAGTTTTGGCACTTGGGATCTAGTTCTCTGACCTGGGATTGAACCTGGACCCCTTGCATTGGGAGTGCAGAGCTTAACTGCTGGACCACCAGGGAAGTCCCTTCCAGTCCTTATAAGAAGCCCGTGATTACACCGAGCTCACCCGGTGATCCAGGTGACTCTCTCTATCGCACGATCCTTCATTCAGTCTCACCCACAGGTTTCTGGGATTCGATGTGGATGTTTGAGGGTACAGCTACTCTGCTGACCACACCCAGTGTCCACAGATGGGGTATGAATGAGCAGGTGACTAGTGGAGGGCATGGTTGATGTGCTTCTGTTTGGCTTTTGATACAGACCTCCACTGATGAATGCTCTCTGTGAAGCAAACTGCATTTTTGCCTTCAACTTATTAAAAATGTTGGCTGAAGAGGACCACTCGTGACACGTGTTCTTCTCTCTGCTGAGCCTCTCCTTTGTCCTGACCATGGTCTTAATGGGGGCTGAGGGGAACACGGTGGCCCAGATGTCCCAGGTATGTGGGCTTCCTCTGTGTTCTCATAGAGCTCGTCTGTTCTTACTCTACATTGGCTGATGGAAGCCAGTGAGGCCAGGAGATTGGAGGGGCCCTGAAGTGATGGAGAGAATGCAGACCTGAAAGTGGCAAGGAGAACTGTGTGAGATGAAACCTCCTGCTAGTGCTCATGGGATGCACTGAGTGTTATATGCTGCGTCTTTGATAAGCAAGGGAAATTGCAACTCTATTCCACAAAAAAGCCAAGAATTTCAACTTTGTTCTGTTTTAAACCTTTACCGATGTTATATTTCAAATGGAAGTGCATTCATGTAAATGAACTTTTTCTTTAATGCATTGTTTCTAGTATAAGGTTATGCATAAGTGGAAAAAGTGCAACACAAATGGGGACTTATATCTTCTGGAATTTTTTAGATATAATCTTATCTATCTATAGATCAGCCATATATATCAGTTCAGTTCAGTCATTCAGTCGTGTCCAACTCTTTGCGATCCCGTGGACTACAGCATGCCGGGCTTCCTTGTCCATCACCAACTCCCAGAGCCTACTCAAACTCATGTCCATCATGTCGGTGATGCCATCCGACTATCTCATCCTCTGTCGTCCCCTTCTCCTCCACCTTCAATCTTTCCCAGCATCAGAGTCTTTCCCAGTGAGTCAGTTCTTCACATCAGATGGCCAAAGTATTGTAGTTTCAGCTTCAGCATCAGTCCTTCCAATGAATATTCAGGACTGATTTCTTTTAGGATTGACTGGTTTGGTCTCCTTGCTGTCCAAGGGACTCTCAAGAGTCTTCTCCAACACCACAGTTCAAAAACATCAATATGTGTGTGTGTGTGTGTGTGTGTGTGTGTGTATGTGTATGTGTGTGTGTGTATAAAATCAATCAATATATAATCTGGTTGATCTGACATGGTTTATATATGACTTTAGATACAAATGAAGTGGGCTTTCCAGGTAGCTCAGTGCATAAAGAATTCACCTGCCAATTCAGGAGATGCAGGAGACCGGGTTTGCTCCCTAGGTTGGGAAGATCCCCTGGAGAAGGAAATGGCAATCCAGTCCTGTATTCTTGCCTGGAAAATCCCATGGGCAAAGGAGCCTGGTGGGCTACAGTCCATGGGGTCATAAAGAGTCAGACACGACTTAAGTGGCTGAGCACACACACATGTACCAGTGAAACAGTGGCTATTACTTTAGGGAAGTAGACTCCCTGGTGAAAGTGTCTCAGAAAACTCTCATATACACATCACATTCTCATGAATACCAGGGTGCACAGACCCTCCTTAGAATCTGTCCCCAGCCCCAGTTGAATATATATCTAGGACTTTCTCTGGTTTTGTTGTGAGTATTGTGGGTTCAGTTCATTTTTGGCTAGTTCCTTGGTCCGACTTATATTTCTCAAGATCTATAGGCCCCTTCCTATGTAGTCCATAGTAACCACGGGGTTTTAATCTATTGCCTGTAGCTTCCAAGGCGTTTCCCTCTGTCATAGCTTCTTCTGTTTGCTGGTCTCTTCAGTGTCTGGCTTCCACCCTGACACAAAGGGGACGGTGGGGGGAAACTTTTTTTTTTTTTTTTAGGCTCACTTGTTCAGTCGCGCTGTGGGGAGGGAGGGAGGGATGCTGCAAACAAATAACACTGGCATGCGCTCGCAGTGCCTCAGCCACACTGGGTCTGTCCCCGCTCACGGCGCGTGTAGCCTCCCTGCCCACACTGCTCGGGCTCTAGGTTGTTCTGCTGAGAACAATCTGAGGCCGGCCCTGGGCTGCATGCACCTCCCAGGTCCAAGCCGCTCAGGTTCAGGCACTCGGGTAGTCCTCAGAGGCGCAGACTCAGTTGGGCCTGCGTTTTGTGCTCTTCCCAGGTCCGAGCAGCTCAGGTGATGAGGTGTTTGGCGAGCGCCAATGCTGCGACTTATCGCCTCCCCGCCACTCGGTTATCTGAGTGTAAAACCGGCGCACCTTCTCAGGCAGATGTTGACCGTCCAGACCCCCAAGAAGTTTTAGTTAGCAAAGAAGCCTGCTTACAGTTTTATAGATAATGTCTCTCTGGGGCTGCGATTGCCCCCTCCCGGCTCTGGCTGCCTGTCACTGGAGGGGGAAGGTCTGCAGCCGGCTGGCTATCTCTGTTCAGTTCTTTGTTCCGTGCGCAGGCCAGGTGATGTCTTAGGTTGGGGCTGGCTTTTCGCGTGGTAGATATCCCACAGTCTGGTTTGCTAGCCCAAATAATTTCGCTCAGATAGTGCTCAGGGTATTCAGGCCAGATTCTTACTCTCAGCGATGCAGCCCGCGCCGCGCCTCCCTGCCCAGCCCCCGCTTGCTAATGGCGTGTGCAGGCGTCTGCGCTGCTTCTCCGCTGGGGGAGTTACCGTAGGACTCGCAATCTGCGAGTTTTAATTGTTTATTTATTTTTTCTCTCTGTTATGTTGCCCTCTGTGCTTCCAAAGCTCGGCACAGATTCGGCAGTGAGAAGGTTTCCTGGTGTTTGAAAACTTCTCTCTTTTTAAGACTCCCTTCCCGGGACAGAGCTCCATCCCTCCCTCTTTCGTCTCTTTTTTTGTCTTTTATATTTTTTCCTACCTCCTTTCGAAGAGTTGGGTTGCTTTTTTGGGTGCCTGATGTCCTCTACCAGCATTCAGAAGTTGTTTTGTGGAATTTACTCGACGTTTAAATGCTCTTTTGATGAATTTGTGGGGGAGAAAGTGTTCTCCCCGTCCTACTCCTCCACCATCTTGGCTCCTCCCCCAAAACGTGTGTGTTTTAACTTGAGAAATTATTGCTCATTGAAGCAGAATAAGTGAAGTCGCTCAGTCGCGTCCGACCCTTTGCAACCCCATGGACTGTAGCCTACCAGGCTCGTCCATCCATGGAATTTTCCAGGCAAGAGTACTGGAGTGGGTTGCCATTTCCTTCTCCAGGGATCTTCCTGACCCAGGGATTGAACCCAGGACTCCAGCATTGCAGGCAGACACTTTACCGTCTGAGCCACCAGGGAAGTTCCCCAGAAGTTCTGAAGCGGAATATCAGAACAAATAAATATATCCCCTCTCAAACTCTCCTGTCTGACTATTTATAATTTTCTGAAGCCAAAAATTGAGGTTTAATAAAAATAATGTTTATAAATATAAGTAATATTTTAAGTTTAGATTATTTTTAGTCATATTAAATAACAGAATAAAGACATTTTAAAATACCCTGCTCCCATATTTACTTCTCAGTGGAGTAAAACTTTAATATGTAACATTTTATTTGTTTTAATAGACACTTATTTTAACAAATGTTCATTATGCTAAATATAATACAAAGCTAAACAGGATATTCCATGGATAGAAAAGTGGAGGAAATTAAATATTTCTATTTGTGAATTAGGCAAATTTTGGATTCATGTGTAACTTGTTCATTTTCAAATACTACTTTCTAAAAGTGAAAAAGTACACTTGTAGTTAGAGTGAGAATACACATCTGTTAAAAAGTAGAGTCCTTTATAATCATTTACTCAATGGACTTGAGTTTGAGCGATCTCCGGGGACAGAGAAGGACAGGGAAGGCTGGCATGCTGCAGCACATGGGGTCACAAAGAGGCAGACATGACTGAGTGAGTGAACAGCAACAAATGGTTTAACAGTAATTGTTTTCAACACATAATCAGGAATACTTTCTAAATTATTGGTGTAACATTGTTGGTGTTACCAATTTTTAGTGATTTTTTGCCCAGGGAGCCCTAACGCGGGGCGGCCCAGCCACTGCCTGCAAAGGCCTCCCGTGGCTGTTTGCTTCCTTCTACCAGAGCTAGTTGTGCTCTCCGCTTTGGTTTTTCACAAGCCAGGGCTCCTCCTGCCACTCTTCGCCGGGGGCCCATGGGAGGTGCCAGGTGCCCTTGGCTAGGTGACCCCAGCATGGCACCCCGCTGTTGTGTTGATACACTCCCGAAGCCTCCTTCCCCACGGGCAGTACTGCGCTGACCTAGAAATGTGTTTGCAAGGCTCGGAAAGTGTAGGGTGACACACGGCCCTGACTTGGGAATTGAGGCCCTTGGAGCAGGCTTGGTGGTCTGACCTCTGGGGAGCCAAACCCCAGCTATGAGGAGAGCCCTGAAAACACATTCTCTCGCCTGCCTTTCCTTCCTCCAAGATAGATAGCTTTCCCAGTCTCTCGTGTGCTGAGAGTCACACAGGGCTGGAATGCACTTGCTTTAATGTCATTATTCAGTAGCAATTGCCCCTGAGGCCCCACCTAGGTTGGGCTCCCACACTCACAGGCAAATCAAGGTGACCTCCAAATGAGTAAGCTCGTTGCATCAAGTGGCCAAAGTATTGGAGTTTCAGGTTCATATTTGTCCTTCCAATGTATATTCAGGGCTGATTTCCTTTAGGATGGAGTGGTTGGGTCTCCACAGTTCAAAAGCATCAAATCTTCAGCAGTCAACTTTCTTTATAGTCCAACTTTCACATCCATATATGACACATGGATAAACCATAGCCTTGACTAGACAGATCTTTGTTGGCAAAGTAACGTGTCTGCTTTTTAGCGTGCCGTCTAGTTTGGTCATCACTTTCTGTCCAAGTCGTAAGCGTCTTTTCGGAGAAGGCAATGCCAACCCACTCCAGTACTCTTGCCTGGAAAATCCCATGGACGGATGAGCCTGGTAGACTGCAGTCCATGGGGTCGCTAAGAGTCGGACACGACTGAGTGACTTCACTTTCACTTTTCACTTTCATGCATTGGAGAAGGACGTGGAAACCCACTCCAGTGTTCTTGTCTAGAGAATCCAAGGGACAGGGGAGCCTGGTGGGCTGCCATCTATGGGGTCGCACAGAGTCGGACACAACCGAAGTGACTTAGCAGCAGCTGTAGCAAGCCTCTTTTAATTTCATGGCTGCAGTCACCATCTGCAGTGATTTCCAAGCCCCCCAAAATAAAGTCTGCCACTGTTTCCACTGTTTTCCCATCTATTTGCCATGAAGTGATGAGGCCAGATGCCATGATCTTAGTTTTCTGAATGTTGAGCTTTAAGGTAGATCTTACACTCTCCTTTTTCACTTTCATCAAGAGGCTCTTTAGTTCTTCCCTTTCTGCCATAAGGGTGGTGTCATCTGTATATCTGAGGTTATTGATATTTCTTCTGGCAATCTTGATTCCAGCTTGTGCTTCATCCAACCCAGCGTTTCTCACGATGTACTCTGCATATAAGTTAAATAAGCAGGGTGACAATACACAGTAAGTCAAGGCACCAGCAAGATCACAGGATCTGCAATCAACAGGGATCTTAGTGGTACCAGAGAGCCTTTTTTTGCCGTGCTGCAGGAGGTGCATGCTGCTGCTTTATTCTTGCCACCCTGGAGTTGCAGCTTCCTAAGTCCTTACCTAGGATTTGTTGGCATAAAGTTCAACCAGGAAAAACAGAAAACAAAACCTGTTTTAGTGTGTCTCTTGATATTTGGTTTTGTTTTTACATTTGCAAGAACAAAACACAGAAAATGAAGCAAAAGATACTTTCAAACATATATGGTTACCCGATTTAGAATTACTGATTCAAAGAGTGTCTGTAAAAATAAAATGTGACTTCCACTTCCAGCTTTAAGAGGAACAGCATCTGAACGTCCTCACCTGGCACTGGTAATTAGAAAGCTGAACAAAATACTCGAAACAACTGTTTTCAGGTCCTGGACAGCAGACCATGCAGGACTTAGTTCCTAGAGTGAAGATGGATACACAAATCCATCTGAAGACTCCCAGCTGTCTGCCTTCAGGCAATTTCCATGCTGCAGGTACAGGGAGGGGAACCCAGATGCAGCCCAGCAAAGCCCTGATCTGAGAACACAGGTGAGCCAGGGAGGCACAGAAGGTGATATGTGTGGGGCAGGGCATCAAAAAGAGAGCTACTCAGACAGAAAGAATGATTACAAGTGCCTAATGAGCCCGCTGAGACTCTGTCATCTGATCACACACGGGTTGGCTTCTCTAAAATGTCTATTCATGAGTCTTTTCTGGTTGTAATGTCTATTTTTTTTTTTTTTCCTATAGATCTCTTATTATTTGCTTAAAATACTTAGGTGATCTAATGTTGTTTTATATCTTTGCATATGTATGTGTGTGTGTGTATACTTTTTGATGTATTAACCCTTTGTCATACAATGGCCTCCTTTGATGTTTGTTATCGTTTTTTCTTAAAGTCTATTTTGTCTGATATAAGAATTACTATGCCCCCTTTCTTTCTGTTTTCATTCCTGTCAAATACCTTTATCTATCCCCTCACTTTGAGCCTTTGTGTATCCTTAAAGCTGAAGTGAGTTTCTTGTAGACAGCATATAGTTGGGTCTTTTTTTTTTTTTTTTAAGCATCTGTGTCTTTTTATTGGTGAACCCACTCTATTTGCATTTACACTGGGTATTGATATGTAAGAACTGACTCCTGCCATCTGAGTGATTGCTTTCTGGTTGTTTTTTGTCTCCATTGATTCCCTTTCCCTTTGTCTCTGCCTACTTTTGTAAATTGGTGGCTTTTCATCAGGGTATTGTTTCCCCTTTCTATATTTCTTGCATCTACTCTAGATTTTTACTGTGGTTATCATGGAGCTTACATTAAAATTTTATACCTAAAACAAGTTTGTCTTGTGCTGATGGCAACCTGGCTTTTTTAGCCAATAAAGTGGCTCCGCCATTTAACTCTTCCTCTGCAATGTTCTGATGTTCCGGTTCTCTCTTTTATGCTGTGTGTTTGGTGATAAGGTATATTAGCTGTAGTTACTTTTAGTCATCCTTTCCTTGAGCCTTTATACTTGAGCTTGTTAATATACCATTCTTCTAAGTAATTGGAATTAACTAAATCTGACTATACATTTTTACCTTACCTAGTGTGTTATATACTTTTGTATGTGTTCATGTGTTACTTTGCATCTTTTTTATTCTGCTTGAACTTCTTCAGCATTCTTTGCAAGGCAGGTCTGGTGGTGATGAACTCCCTCAGCTTTTCCTTAGGAAAACCTTTATTTTCCCTTCATATTTGAAGGATAAGTTTGGTGAATAGAGTTCCTGGCTGGCAATTTTTATTGCTCTGCCTCTGAATATTTCATTTTACTCTCTCCTAGCCTGTAGTTTTCTTCTGAGAAATCCCCTGATAGCCTCGTGGGGTTTCCTGTATCAGTTATAGTCATGCCTGTAAGTAAATCAGACATTCCTATTTTAGATAGGAAAATTTAATCAGTATTTTGTAACAACAGTAAGGACAATTGTCGTGGTCTGGGCTCTGGTTGGAAAAGAATTTCCTGACATGAGACAGAGTGAGAGGGAAATAAAGTTTATTAGCGTGGGAGACGCTATTGGAACAGCAGGCCAGCTCAAGAGAGAACCGTCTTTGAACAGGGGCCCTTAGTCCAATTTTATACCCAGGGTACAGGAGCAGGTAGGGGTCTTGCGGGTCATTGCTGATTGGATAAGAAGCGGGGCAGAGAGTAAGGCAAAGACCTTCTCCCTATGGGGTAGGAGGGGAGACAGGTTGTACTGCTCAGGAGGACCTGAAATCCGTTAGTAGTTACGCCATGGGGGAGGGAAGGACGATCAGGGTCTGGTTCTCGTTCCTGACTTCCCTTCCTCCTTGGTTTTCTCTGCTCTTCCGTCCTTGGGTCTCCACCTTCCTCCCTCTCTTTATTTTTAGGGCCAATTCTTTGGCCCCTTTTGATACACTGCTCACATCTAACGATCTACCTATTTCCCTTCTCAGGCATTTGGGAACCCGGTCTCAGGGGAAAGGGGTGATGACCACTCTGGCTTCTTCAGGCTGTAGGGGCATCATGGGGCTCTAGGTTCCCTTTGCCTGCTCTCTGCCAGGATGCATTTACGGAGGGAGATGAGAGTCCATGGAATGATAAGGCACCTTGTTTCATCATTGTCTGGGTGTTGGCCAGGGAATATTCTTGTCAAACTATCACTTGGAGGTTTGTTGTATTCTAGAAGAAACAAACTTAACAAGAAAGTTAAAGATACATGGCCCAAAGATTGAGAGAAGCAGAGAAGCTCCCGAGGAGCTAGCCAGGAGAACCAGGACTAGACATTGGGTTGTGACATTAGTGTTTCTCTAGGTGCAAGAAGAGGCGAGAAGCTGGGCTCATAAAAACCTTTACCTGAAAACATCCGACTCTCTGAAGGCTGGTCCTTCTGGGTTATTCCCAGAGCACAGAGTGCCTTATTTCTGATCTCCACCCTGAACTCCTTTCAAGGTCAGCAGCTTGCAGTGGTCACGATGTAATCTTTGTAGAGACAGCTGGCAAGGGCCAACTTCCAGTCAGCAGGGTCCCTTCATAACCACATATTTGACCATGCTTTGGGGGCATTTCAGGGCCCTCGTGTCCCAGGTCTAATGAAGATCCCATTGTCAGGCCATTGTGTGCTGTTACTAGACCAGACCTTGCAAGTAGCAAAAGTCTCAGGACCACACCTGTCTTACTAGCCTCTTGGCCCAGGAGAATATTCCCTCTTGTTGCTTCTTTCCATATCTAGAGTTACATTATTACATTCATTTATCTCATCAGTTCAGTTCAGTTGCTCAGTCATGTCCGACTCTTTGCGACCCCATGAATTGCAGCACACCAGGCCTCCCTGTCCATCACCAACTCCCGGAGTTCACTTAGACTCACGTCCATCGAGTTAGTGATGCTATCCAGCCATCTCATACTCTCTCATCCCCTTCTCCTTCTGCCCCCAATCCCTCCCAGCATCAGAGTCTTTTCCAATGAGTCAACTCTTCGCATGAGGTGGCCAAAGTACTGGAGTTTCAGCTTTAGCATCATTCCTTCCAAAGAACAACCAGGACTGATCTCCTTTAGAATGGACTGGTTGGATCTCCTTGCAGTCCAAGGGACTCTCAAGAGTCTTCTCCAACACCACAGTTCAAAAGCATAAGGAATTGCATATCAGCATTTTATCACATCAGTCACACATTTAGTAATGTAAGAAACAATCTTCTGTAACAAGCAACATGGAAAATAATATAGCTAGCAGGTATTAGTAAGGTCACAAGCAAGAATTTAAGTCAAGAACTTTCATTAGGTAGAGCCCAGTATACCCCAGGTCATCTGACACAGTTAAGTGATTATAGCCAGTTGTTAATCTCCTGGTTGTACATCATGGAGGACCTGACCTTTATCCAAAGATTGGTTACTGAGATAAGCTTTAAAAACAAACTTAGAGCGTCCTTTTAAATAACTTAATTAATTAAACCTTTTAGCAATATAACATAACAACAAGGAATGATTTCAGAAGTGAGTCGTGGTAAACACAGACCTTAACTAATGAAACTAGAACTTAATATTAAGTGAAATATATATTTTTTGTCATTGTGAGGGCATTAGCCCTGAAGCCAGGGAAGGCTTTAACCCATCAAATAAAAATGAGGTTTGTCAGGGAGCCGGGAAAAGCCAAGCGGCCGCCTTGGATTTCCCATAGCCCTGACTTCTTGATTTACAGCTACTGTTCATGCATTTTTAATTCCCCATTTTAGGAGTAGACTGTTGCCATGTTTTAAGGACATCAGAATAGCAAAATCTAACAGTGAGGGGTTATTTTTTTGTGGAGGCAGAATGAGCTTTTACACATTCTGTAATCTTAAATAATGCTTATTTACTTTACCAAAGTAACAAAAGATTTTAAAAACAAATATAAATCACTTAAAGGCAAAGAAATTCATAATCTGTTTTTGAAAGCTTCATTCTAAGAAAACTTTGTTCTCTTAACATAGTCAGTTCAGTCACTCAGTCGTGTCCGACTCTTTGTGACCCCATGAATCACAGCACGCCAGGCCTCCCTGTCCATCACCAACTCCTAGAGTTCACTGACTCACGTCCATCAAGTCAGTGATGCCATCCAGCCATCTCATCCTCTTTCGTCCCCTTCTCCTCCTGCCCCCAATCCCTCCCAGCATCAGAGTCTTTTCCAATGAGTCAACTCTTCGAATGAGGTGGCCAAAGTACCTGAGTTTCAGCTTTAGCATCATTCCTTCCAAAGAAATCCCAGGGCTGATCTCCTTCAGAATGGACTGGTTGGAACTCCTTGCAATCCAAGGGACTCTCAAGAGTCTTCTCCAACACCACAGTTCAAAAGCATCAATTCTTTGGTGCTCAGCCTTCTTCACAGTCCAACTCTCATATCCATACACAGCCACAGGAAAAACCATAGCCTTGACTAGACGAACCTTTGTTGGCCAAGTAATGTCTCTGCTTTTGAATATGCTATCTAGGTTGGTCATAACTTTCCTTCCAAGGAGTAAGCGTCTTTTAATTTCATGGCTGCAGTCACCATCTGCAGTGATTTTGGAGCCCCCAAAAATAAAGTCTGACACTGTTTCCACTGTTTCCACTGTTTCTCCATCTATTTCCCATGAAGTGATGGGACCGGATGCCATGATCTTCGTTTTCTGAATGTTGAGCTTTAAGCCAACTTTTTCACTCTCCACTTTCATTTTCATCACGAGGCTTTTTAGTTCCTCTTCACTTTCTGCCATAAGGGTGGTGTCATCTGCATATCTGAGGTTATTGATATTTCTCCCGACAATCTTGATTCCAGCTTGTGCTTCTTCCAGTCCAGCTTTTTCTCATGATGTACTCTGCATATAAGTTAAATAAGCAGGGTGACAATATACAGCCTTGACTTACTCTTTTTCCTATTTGGAACCAGTCTGTTGTTCCATGTCCAGTTTTAACTGTTGCTTCCTGACCTGTATACAGATTTCTCAAGAGGCAGGTCAGGTGGTCTGGTATTCCCATTTGCTTCAGAATTTTCCACAGTTTATTGTGATCCACACAGTCAAAGGCTTTGGCATAGTCAATAAAGCAGAAATAGATGTTTTTCTGGAACTCTCTTGCTTTTTCCATGATCCAGCGGATGTTGGCAATTTGATCTCTGGTTCCTCTGCCTTTTCTAAAACCAGCTTGAACACTAGGAAGTTCACGGTTCACGTATTGCTGAAGCCTGGCTTGGAGAATTTTGAGCATTACTTTACTAGCGTGTGAGATGAGTGCAATTGTGTGGTCATTTGAGCATTCTTTGGCATTGCCTTTCTTTGGGATTGGAATGAAAATTGACCTTTTCCAGTCCTGTGGCTACTGCTGTGTTTTCCAAATTTGCTGGCATATTGAGTGCAGCACTTTCACAGCATCATCTTTCAGGATTGAAATAGCTCAACTGGAATTCTATCACCTCCACTAGCTTTGTTTGTAGTGATGCTTCCTAAGGACCACTTGACTTCACATTCCAGGATGTCTGGCTCTAGATGAGTGATCACACCATCGTGATAGAGAGTAGACTAAATCCCAGTTTAGTACCAGCTTACCAGATAACAAACAAACAAAATATGTTTATCGGTGAATCTTAGAAGTCTTTTCCATAAATCTTCAAGTAGCAGTATTCTTGCAAAGGCATCAGAATGAGACCATAGAAGGCGTGTTTAAAATCTGATTAAATTGCAATTGACAAAGAAGCGTGGTCATTGCTGTGATATGTAACACTTTAATATGATAACTAGAATTATAACTGACAACATTTTACCAGGACATATCTGATTCTCATGAATTTCACATAATTTCTAGGATATCTATATTAGTAACATCAACCATACAATATAACCTGACAAGATTCACTGCTCCTCCAACAATACTTCCCATGTAATTTAACATGTCAAATGAACTCAGGTAGTTTAATATCTCTCTTTGGGATGTCTCAGGGGCCCTCTGAAGCACCCCAAAGTTAGCTAGACGTCAAATGATTTAGGAAATGTTTTCAATAAATATCAAACGGGTTTATAGCACTCTATCAGATAGGATCATATAAGTCACTATGAAACAATTGTTACTCACTTAGCCAAAGGTAACAAAAGATTTCAAAGGTAAACATAGATCACTTTAGAGATAAAGAAACTTAAAATCCATTATCAAAGGCAATTCAACATCTCAAGAAAACTTGTATTTATGCACAAAACTCTTCCCTTGGGGTCCACTTCCCATAAAACCTCTCATCACATTCTGTACCCATTACTTTGTTCTCCCATCCTGAAACAGCCACCTGTAAGTCAGACCCAATTCCCTCTCCCTCCATAAAATGTAATTTCATGTCTCATATCTTTTTTACTGAAAACACACATCCTACTTTCCTTAAGCAACCAAGAACTGGCCTTTATATTAGCATTCTATATTGGGCGAACATAATTACCAGTGGTAATTTCTAAAGAAAATTCTAGAGAATGTCTCAGGATGGCATCAAACATTATTCATTAATAGTCTAAAATCTCTAGTTTCTCTCTAAGAGGAAGTTAGTGTTCAGTAATGAATGTTTCAGAATCTTATTTGGAAATGACCTAGCTATTCAATAAGCTTCTGTCACTTAGTTTAGCACACCCCTAGAAATTCAAGTTACCCCAATCTGGAGAGACTACTTTAGACAGGCATTCCTAAAATATAATTAGTCTTAATAGTTTATCTAAAAGTTCATATCTCACTTACATTTTTTATGAGTTTTTTTTTTTCTAGAGGTACTTTCCTTGTTGACAAACTTGTAACAGATATAACAATATTTAACTTATAATAAACCTAGGCACAATTAAAATATTATGCTTAATGTTAATGACTCTTAGACATGTCTATATGAGATTAGCAAACAAACATTAATACTAGATATTTCATATTGAATATTTCCCAGTTCACGTGAATCTGATATTCATTTAGATTAATTGCACTTGTATTTAGAATTGTCTGATTTGTAAGTACTTATTTTTCTTTGAAGTGAAGTCGCTCAGTTGTGTCCAACTCTTTTCAACCCCATGGGCTGTAGTCTAACAGGTTCCTCTGTCCATGGGATTTTCCAGGCAAGAATACTGGAGTTCGTTGCCATTTCCTTCTCCAGGAGATCTTCCCGACCCAGGGATTGAACTCAGGTCTCCTGCATTGTAGGCAGACACTTTACCATCTGAGCCACCAGGGAAATGTGACCCTCAAATATATGGCCAGCTGACTTTCAACCAGCATCCTGAAAGGATAGTCTTTTCAACAAGTGGTGGTGGAACAACTAGAGAGCCGGTAAGTGAAACCAACCAACCCACTCCCCCCAACCCTTCCTTTAAGAACTTTTATTCTTCAAATTCTCTTTAGGCCAATAAAATTAGAACTCATTTACCATTTTGGCAATATTGTTAAAACAAACAAACAAAAGACACACATTAAGACATACATAAATTGAGACAGAAAGGCAGAAATCTCATAGTTTTCCACTTGACATTTAAAATGTCTCTTTGATGATCCCCCCCCGCCACCCATTTTCTTGAAGTTCTAATTTGCCCAACGGAGAAGGCAATGGTACCCCACTCCAGTACTTTTGCCTGAAAATCCCATGGATGGAGGAGCCTGGTAGGCTGCAGTCCATGGGGTCGCTAAAAGTCGGACACGACTGAAGCGACTTCACTTTCACTTTTCACTTTCATGCATTGGAGAAGGAAATGGCAACCCACTCCAGTGTTCTTGCCTGGAGAATCCCAGGGACTGCGGAGCCTGGTGGGCTGCCGTCTATGGGGTCACACAGAGTTGGACACGACTGAAGTGACTTAGTAGTAGTAGTAATTTGCCCAAGGCTGAGGTCTCAGGCAAAGTGGGCTGTGTATTTCATGTATTTCAGGGACATGAAGAGGGTTAACTTCAAGCTTTTCCCTAGGCAGTCTTTTTAACAAACTTGTTGTTTTTAATTGCATATGCAAAAAGAACTTGTTTTGCAGTTTCCAAGAAAAAATTTTTTTTCAGTTTAACCAGTTTTCTCCAAAGTCTAAAGAATATCATGGCCATCCTGTGTCAGAAAGTCACCTTTCCTTTCTGTAGTCGTAGTTTTATACCTAAATTATAGGCCGAATAGTGCTCAAATTGACTCTGATATCAGGGGCAGATCAGCTGATAAAAATTGTGGATTGTCCCTCTGGTGGGAAGGGAGGTCTTTGTCCCATCAGAAGGATCTGAAGGGTTAAGGGAATTTGCAGGAGTGGGGGAAGCTTGGTCCTTCCCCATCCTGAGCAACAGGAGTAGTTAGAAGGGAATTCTTTAGGATGTTCAGGGGTGGGGGAAGCTTGGTTCTCTCCCCACCTGAGAGATAAGCATAGTTAGAAGGGGATCTTCAGAATGTTAGGAGAGCTTTTGATCCTTCAGGCTTTTGAATATAGGAGAAAGACCTGGACCAAAGGAAACCTCAGAATCCTCTCCAAGAGATCATGTGGGCATGAAAGGTCGAGTAGGGGTCGTCTAGGAAACTTGATGGAGAGAGACAGAGGGGGACAGGAGACAGGGAGGCAACAGGGAGACATGTGGCATGAGTCCCTGAAATCCAGATTCCGACTGAGGGCCCTGAAGGACTGAACGTAAGGAGATTCTGAGTTCTCTCACTGCTTTTGGCAAAAGCTAGTGTGCCTTTCAGAGGCCATTTTTTGGGGTCCCCCATGGTGCAGAAGTGCAGCTGGGAGGAGTTGCCGCACTTCCAAGGTCAGGGGCGGCAGCTGAGAGGAGCTACCTCATGTCCGATGTAAGGAGCAGTGGCTGTGCTTTGCTGGAGCTGCCATGAAGAGACACCCCATGTTCAAGGTAAGAGAAACCCAAGTAAGACAGCAGGCACTGAGATAGGGCATGAGAGGACAGACAGAAACCACAATCACAGACAGCTAGCCAATCTGATCACACGGACCACAGTTTGTCTAACTCAGTGAAACTAAGCCATGCCCTCTGGGGCCACCCAAGACGACAGGTCATGGTGGAGAGGTCTGACAGAATGTGGTCCACTGGAGAAGGGAATGGCAAACCACTTCAGTATTCTTGCCTCGAGAACCCCATGAACAATATGAAAAGGCAAAAAGATAGGACACTGAAAGATGAACTCCCCAGGTTGGTAGGTGCCCAATATGCTACTGGAGATCAGTGGAGAAATAACTACAGAAAGAATGAAGGGATGGAGCCAAAGCAAAAACCACACCCAGTTGTGGATGGGAATGGTCTTAGAAGCAAGGTTCGATGCTGTAAAGAGCAATATTGCATAGGAACCTGGAATGTTAGGTCCATGAATCAAGGTACATTCAAAGTGGTCAAACAGGAGATGGCAGGAGCGAACATCGAATTGGACTATAAAGAAAGCTGAGCACTGAAGAATTGATGCTTTTGAACTGTGGTGTTGGAGAAGACTCTTGAGAGCCCCTTGGACTGCAAGGAGATCCATCTAGTCCATTCTAAAGGAGATCAGTCCTGGGTGTTCATTGGAAGGACTGATGTTGAAGCTGAAATTCCAATACTTTGGCCACCTGATGTGAAGAGCTGACTCATTTGAAAAGCCCCTGATGCTGGGAGGGATTGAGGGCAGGAGGAAAAGGGGACAACAGAGGATGAGATGGTTGGATGGCATCACCAACTCAAAGGACATGAGTTTTAACAAGCTCTGGGAGTTGGTGATGGACAGGGAGGCCTGGCGTGCTGCAGTCCATGGGGTCACAAAGAGCCGGACATGACTGAGCGACTGAGCTGAACTGAGTTTGTATTTGGGCCAGGCCTTTTGCAGGGCTAAATTTTCCAGTTTCTGAGAATGTAGCCAAGGGGTGAGTCTGAGAGAGGCTCCCGGGACGTACCAGAGCTCACTCTTGGCCTATCTGCCATAGAATGGGGTACTGAGGGTCACCGGCTGACAGAAAGGCCTCCCTTTTGCCCCAGTGATTGCCCCGTGTGACTAATGCATGAAAATGGCCGACGGACCCAACAGTCATGCCCGACAGTGAGAGGTGACCCCTAAGAACCGTGCAGCTAGGGCACTGTGTGAGCCGGGCAGAGACAGATTCCATACTTTTCACAAGTGCACGGGGAACATTCTCCAAAACTGACCATATGTTAGGCCGGAAAATAAGTCTACTCTAAATAGACTCAAATCATACAAAGGAACTTTTTCCTGTCACAAAGCAATGAAATGAAAAATCAATAGTAGAAGGAAAAGTGGGAAAATCCACAAGTATGTGAAGATTAAACACACTCTTAAATAACCAGTAGGCTAAAAAATAATTTAAAAAAGGAACTTAGAAAATACCCGGAGACAAATCAAAATATTAACAGAGCATACCAAAATGTATGGGATTCTGCAAAAACATCACCAACAGTGAAATGTAAAGCTGTGAATGCATACATGAAAAAGAAAGCTCAAATAAGCAACCTATCTTTCACCTAGGCACAAAAGGGAGAGCAGACCAAACTCAAAGCTAGAAGGAGGAGTGAAAATAGTAAAGATTAACTCTCAGATAAATATACAGAAGAGGAACACCAAAGAAATCAATTTTAAAGAAAAGTTACTTCAAACAGGTCAACAAAAGTAACAAATCTTTAGATATACTAAGAAAAAAGACAACTAAAATCAGCAACAAAGAGGAAACATAACTGCTGATAAGACAAAATAGCACAGTAAGGGAGAGCTCTGAGCAGCTGAGTGCTGTGAGATGGGATAACCTGGTGAAATTCTGTTATTTAAGCCTCAGTCTGTGATATTTTATTCTGGCAACCCTAGCAAACTAGCATAGCTTTATCCTCTTTCTTGCAAATAAAAGTTATGAAAATAGTGCCAAACCCCACAAAGTACATAAAGTATCCAAAAGGAGGAAAAAAGAAAAGGACAAATTACCTAGGGTGTTGAGAAAAATCTTTTTCTTTGTTTCTTATCAAAGTTAAAATAAAAACATCAAAATCACCAGAAAAGACTCATGAATAGACTTTTTAGAGAAGCCATACCATAACCGTGGTAAAACAACCAGAAAGTCATTCAGTTGATAAAAACAGTAAAATAATATAGTTAAATAAAAACAGTAAAATGCATTTTATTCTTTGGAGGTTTTTAAAAATTCAATTTATTGAAAATTCCAAAGAGGTTTTAATACAGGTACATGATTCAAGATACTGAAAATATGTTTTGCCTTAATCTGTGCCTCCTGTCATTTACCCTGTGTGTCTAGGTAGTATTTTGTTTCTTATGGATCCTTCTAGAATTCCTTATAAGCAAACATTAAAATATATTTCTCCTTCATGCCCTAATTCAAAACATAAATAGTGATATATTAAGCATGGTGTTTCGGTACATGTTGCTTTTATTTATTTGACAATGCCTTGGAAGTTGTCCTCTATCAGGACATAATTTCCTGCACAGCAGTGCACTGAGCGGATGATGTAGTAGTATAATACTTCTTGCCCATCCACTTTGGGATGAACACTGATATGCAACCATCTGTTTATATTATGAACAATGCTGCAATGGAGAACTGTGACCTGTGCTATTCTGCTGCTAGCAAGTGTAGGATATATTTCCAAAGGATTTGTAACCTGGAGTATTTGTAACTGTGAGAGCATTTGATAAGATGCTACCAGTAAGAACCTTCTGAGCTACCAATGAGCCTTTCTCTTAAACTGCAACTTCATCACACCACTCCCCCACCTGTGTTTAAAACTGCTTTCCAATGCTTTCTAACCTTCAGAAACCCTCTATAATCTTCCCTTTCATCAACACTGCCCTTTATTCTTGGTGAAGTTACAACATCACCGGGTATGTACCTGTTGTCTCCACTCTTCTCTGGGTCCATCACTGCTCAACTCACTCCATCAGAGCTGGAGCCAATGTGGCCAGATAACTCCTTGAGTATAGAGAAATGGGTCATGGATGATCTGAACCAGGGAGCCTGGTGCCCAGGAGAGAGGGAGGGTCCGTAAGGGGTGTAACTGGGAAGAAGGAAAGGTATATTAGGTTTGATCCACGGTAATTTTTCAGGTGAAGATTCTATAGAGCCCAGACATGGGAGCAGGAGTCTTGGTTGGAGAATTTGTACTTGGGAATTTGTACCCAAATATCACAGCTAAAATGGGAGGCGGGGACTCCAAAGGGATCAGCATGTGAGTGAGTCTGCTGTGAACCTGCTGTGAGTGCCAGGGAGAGACACACACGGGCAAGGATGCAGCAGAGAGGCAGGAAGGCAACAGCAGGCATTCCAAAAGGAAGGAGAGAGCGTCATGGCAATAAGGACGTGTCACAGAAGCATGTGCCACAGAAGGGTGGCGGTAAATGGAAAAGGGATCAGAAGTCATTAATAAGTCCTGGCAAGTTGCTTCATGAGAGGCTAAGGGCAGAATCAGACCATAGGATACAATGAAAGACAGATAAAATCGGTAGGTAAAACCCATTCATGTTCAAATCGAGATTTTGTTAAGATGCTCTTTTAAGGAACATAGAAATACAATCTCAGATGGGAGGATGTTGAAGTGTAGGTGATGGCTGACAGAATGATTTCCCTGCCTAGAAGACATCCCGTCAGCAACAGTTCTGTGCAGAGTCGGGCAGAGAGCCCATGACACCGGCGGATGGATGTGATAGGAGACACGTGTGGAAAAGGCTGGTGACCGGAGGTCTTCAGGGAAGAGGGAATTCTTGCAGACTACATGCGCCAGTGTGCAGATAACATCAAGGGGGAGCTATTTGGGTCTTAGGAATTACTTAACCTGAAAAAAATTACTTAAACTGAATTTTAAATTGGCACCATGTAAAGTGCAATGGCTTCCCTGGTGGTTCAGGTCGTAAAGAATCTGCCTGCAATGCCGGAGGCATGGGTTTGATCCCTGGGTCAGGAAGACCCCCTGGAGAAGAAAATGGCAACCCACTCCAGTATTCTTGCCTGGAGAATTCCATGCACAGAGGAGCCTGGTGGGCTACAGGCCATAGGAAAGCGTGGTAGGAATAAACCCAGGAACATGAGGAAGTGTGCTGTGTGCTGGGTTTTTCACCAGGACAAAGCCTGCCAGCTTTGGATCAACCCCTTTTGTCTCTGATCTTTTCTTGTATTTTAGTGTCTTTCTCTTTTATAATTTAAAAGCCACATTTCTTAAACTTTCCAAGCAGTTTTCCTGGTGGGCTTTCTCTCATGGAAGTAAGATTTCTAGGCATGGGTTCTATGTTTCCTTTCTACATAAACTTCATAAAAATCCCAACATTTTTTTGAGGCAACAGTTCTGCAAACTGTAGAAATAAATTTATTTTGGTCCATACTGGCCAAGACTACAAAAATTGCTCCTCAGTCTCCTGAGTTTAAAGTAGGCTCTGTGGTACCATCAAGGTTCCTGCTGATCTCAGATCCTGTGATCTTGCTGGTGCCTTGACTACTGCATGCACTCTGACTGCCAGGGCCCTGTGTCATCCATCTGTGTGGGCACGTGGCATCAATGTGCTGTATTTATGTGAGAAGTATTCAGAGCAGGATCAAATCCCAGGATCAGGGACTGGCAGCACTGAGCTACCACTGACTCCGCCCCCTGCCCCGCCCCCCTCCCCTTCCCCATGTGTGCGCTCACTCATGTCAACTCAGCCCCCATGTGTTTCCACCCTCCAAGTTGGTGCCCATCTCAGGGCCCTTGTCCCTGCTCTTCCCTCTCCTAGAATGCCGTTGTCCTAGATCTTAAAGTGGCTGCTGTTTTCTGCTCATCTGGATGGCAGCTCAGATATTACCTCTCGGATGGGCATTCTTGGACCAGCCTGTCTAATGCTGGTGTTTCCCCTTTACCATCCCTCGTGACCCTGATGTTTTCCATCAGTGTTGTTTAGTCACTAAGTCACGTCTGACTCTTGCAACCCCAGGGACTGCAGCCTGCCAGGCTCCTCTGTCCATGGGATTTCCCAGGCAGGAATACTGGAGTGGGTTGCTATTTTCTTCTCCAGGGGATTTTCCTGACCCAGAGATTGAACCCATGTCTCCTGCTTGGCAGGTGGATTCTTTACCACTGAGTCATCTGGAAAGCTCAGTTTTTTCTTTATAATACTAATCAAAACGTTTTCCCCAATTAAAATGTTTATTTATAAGAGTCTGTGTACTCCAGAAAGTCACATGAGGTCAGGGTCCCTATCTGTTCATTTATTAACATGTCTCCAGTGATTACAATTCTCAATTGATAAGTATTTATTGAGTAATGAATACAAGAGCCTTAAGGTCCCTTTAATGCAAATTCATGGATTAGAAATGAGAAGTGAGCTACCAAGTGTCCCACAAGTGGTCACCTCAAGCCAATCCAGAGATAGTGAACTGCACACTTTAGAGCAGAATGAACTGCTAGTGACTGAAATAGAAGATGGACACTGGGATTCAGGTGAAAAAAAATTCTCCACAATATAAACCGTGGGAAAATTTAGTGTGACTTATTAAACCAACAGATCTTATGAAAATGGGAGCAAAAATTGCCTCAGTGACTTGATATACCTGAAGGATTCAAACTCAGAGACTCCTAAGACCTTACCCAGGATTTATTGGCATAAAGTTCTTCTGGGTGGGGGGGGGGTGGGGGGGGGGAGCCATCTAAGTGTGTCTCCTGATATTTCATTTTAACATGTTCATGAGCAAAACAACAAATATGAAACAAAAGACACCTTCAAGCCAGTGTGGTTAGGCGATTTAAAATTATTGATTCAAAAGTACAATTTTCTCTTAAAATGAAATGTGATTTCTGCCTCTAAATACAAGAAGGAGTGTCTGGACTTCCTCACCTACTACTGGTAATTAGAAAGCTGAACAAAATCCATGGAATGAACCTTGAGTCAGAATGCTTGGCCAGAGACAACCTGGAAAGCAACCCCATCGACATAAAACCTGAGACTGCATGTCACATGGCGAGAAGTCCCCTGGGCTTCCTCACCCTGCTGCTGTCCTCCTGCCTGCCCTTCCCAATCAAGTCTCTTGCTTTGTCAGCACGTGTGAGCCCACTCTAGGGCCCTGGGAAGGGTTCTCCTTTCTGCAACCATAAGAGGAACAGCGTCTAGACTTCCTCACCTACTATTGGGAATTAGAAAGCTGAACAAAATAGGAAACAGTTCTCAGACCCTGAACAGCAGGCAGTGTTAGGCTCCAGGGCTAGGTTCCTCGAGTGAAGGTGAGCACACACATCAACCTGGTGACTCCGCAGCTCTCTGCCTTCAGGCGGTTTTCACGCTGCAGCTGCAGGCAGAGGAGCCATAAACATTCTGGCAAAAATCTGAATTGAGAACACTGGTGATCTGGGAGGCCACGGAGGCTATAACCTGTGTGGCAGGACATCAAAGAAGAGGGAGATACTCAGAGAAAATGTTCCACAACTGCTTAATGATCTTTAAGTCTTTATCGAATATCAATATGAGGACACACAGGTGAGATTCCATAATGAACAAAAACACAAAAACATAAAACATTGGTCTCTCAAGCAAAAAAACAATTTCTTCTACATTAAATTTTTTTTCAAAATATGGCAATTAAATGAAGGCTAGTGTGCAGTACTAGAGAGAAGGAAATGGCAACCCACTCCGGTGTTCTTGCCTGGAGAATCCCATGGATGGGAGAGCCTGCTGGGCTGCCATCTCTGGGGTTGCACAGAGTCGGACACAACTGAAGCTACTTAGCGGCAGTAGCAGTATGCAGTACACACATACATAAATGGTTAAGTTTGTAGAAAGCAATTTTTTAAAGATGTCAATAAACCTCTTGTCATTCCAATTTTAGAATTCTACTAAAAAAGTGAAAAAAGTAATGTGGCAATATGTCTTTGCATGCAAAAGGCATTCGAATAGCTTTAGTACTCTTTAAAAATTTTTTTAATTGGTGGAAATTGTTTTACCATTTTGTGTTGGTTTCTGCCATACAACAATACAAATTAGCCAATAATTATATATATATATATGTATATATATTCATATCTCTCGCTTATTGAGCTTCTTTCCCCTCCTTCAATAGCTTTAGTTTTAAGATGGAAAAGTTATAAGGAGCCCTACATTTAATGTCTAAATACTAAAGAAATCGTTAACAATGTCACACATGTTCCTAACTCCGTATTATCCTTCCATTATGATGTTTATGAAGATTTAAAAATACCGATCAGTAAGTGCATTGAGCAGCTACTATTTGCATTGCAAGGGGTCAGCCAGCACCACTTGCGTTAGGCTGAGACTAGGACACTTAAGCGGAGAAGGCAATGGCGACCCACTCCAGTACTCTTGCCTGGAAAATCCCACGGACGGAGGAGCCTGGTGGGCTGCAGTCCACGGGGTAGCTAAGAGTCGGACACGACTGAGCGACTTCATTTTCACTCTTCACTTTCATGCACTGGAGAAGGACATGGCAACCCACTCCAGTGTTCTTGCCTGGAGAATCCCAGGGACGGGGGAGCCTGGTGGGCTGCCGTCTATGGGGTCGCAGAGTCGGACATGACGGGAGCGACTTAGCAGCAGCAGCAGCAGGACGCTTGAGTGGTAGCAAAACAGGAAGGCACATCCTGCTCAGAGCTTGTGATGTAGGGAAGTTGGAGGCAGGCTGACAGGAACAGGGGCGCCCACGGGATTGCTTAGAGGAACATATTCCCGCCGATTTGTTTCTAATGGAAAGGATAAATGAGGAAACAGTCACTGACCAAGACCAGACCTTGAGGTCTAGTGCTGAAGACTTTGGGGGTCTGGGTTTCCACAGTGGTTGCTGCGGGGCATGGGGCAGGGCCTCGTGGGTTGTAGAGAATTTCCTCTGCTTTTAAACAAATATTTAGATACACTGAAACTCTTTGGTCATCTTCAACTGAGCAGTTAGCTATTTTGTGGGTGAATTTTATCATTAATTACAGACAACGATAGTAGTTTTTATTACAGATTTTTGTATTTCTCATCGACTAAAACCTACACCATTACGAATTCTAGAGCACCAAAGTTGTCTGACCATCTGGTCGACCTTTCGGCGGTGCTTGCCTGACTACAACCAAACATGAACACAAATCTGGATCGCAGGGCAGAGAAGGCAGAGCACCACCACTCCGCACTCGTTTCTCTTACCTAAGTGTTCTCCCGTCCGCGCGCGTTCAGACGCCCTTCAAGGACTACACACTGCACCAGGCTCGCGTCTCCTTGGTACCCTCAGCGAACGGCCCGGGCCGCTTTCTGGGTCTCAAACATTTGGCGCCTCTGACCACCGATCCCGTGCAGGACTAAAGCCGCGCATTGGGCCACCTCCATGCTCGCCCACCGCGTTCCCTGTTGTCACCGGTGGCGAGGGACTCGTGTGTGGTCCACACAACTTTCGAGCCCGTAAGGGGAACAGAAGAGACTACAGGCGGCCCCCGCGAAGACGCAGCACGGCTTCCGACGAACGCAGAGCTTGACACGACAGCGGCCGCCGGAGAGCAGCTCCCCCGCCGCCCAGCCCTGGTGCGGACCTGGGCCCCCAGGCGATCAGGACGTGGGGTTGGGAGAGCCTAGCCTGGGGATCGCGGTGCCGCTGGGAGGGCCGGGCGCGCAGCCCAGCGCCGCCTTGTTCCGCGTGTCCGGCCACGCTCCACTCCGGGGAAGACGCCCGGGATCCAGGGACGGCCGGCGTGAACCCTGCGCCGTCCGCCGACGGAGACACGGCTACTCCCAGCCGAGGCGGGAAAACAAAAATACTGATCGAGGACACCGCGCGGGGCACTTTACTCTCCTGGCTGCGAGCCGTACCCCATGCAGCCCCGCGGGCGGAGGAAACGTCCGGATCGCCGTCTTGCTTCTAAAAACACGGCCCGTGCTCGCCACGCAAGCCTGACCGTTCGAGGGAGCAGGACGCGTCCAGGCCCGGAGACGGGGCCCAGGCGCGCCAGCCAACGAGCCCTGCGAGCCCATACTCGGCCGGTCTGGCCAAGCACCAGAGCCTGGAGAGTGGGGACCCCGGAGGGAGACGAAGGCCCCTAACGGTGAACCAGGAGTTTGGCCGACGAGCCACAGTCACTCCGGCACCGCAGACCCTTTCTCTGCTCGCTCCGAGGCCCCGCGGATGGAAGACCGCGAGGAGATGCTGGTCGACCAGAGCGAGCGGCAACCCACCCCCCCAGGTCGCAGCGCCAGGCCGCTTCACGAAAACCTGCAGATCCAATCTTCAGCAGGAGCAGGCTTGCCCAGGTCTCCGCAGCACCATGGTTATTGCCACCAGGGCTGCCGACCTCTGGAGCTCTGCGCCGTATTCTCTGGCTGAATCTCAGCCCTTACGAAGGTCGCCGAAGGAAAGGAACGCTCTGAAAGCGGCCGCCAGGGGCGCCCCACAACCGGTTCGAGTGTCCCCAGGACGAGTTGCCGGCAGGCCGCAGCCGCGCCGAACGCCCTAACGCCCGAGCTCGCCCGGGGCCTCTGCCTCGGAGGGGGCTCCCCGCTCGGGACAGCGCGACGCGGCGTCGCGGAGCGGCCCAGGCGGCAGACGAGGGCGGTCGGAGAGCGGAAGGCCGCGGCGGAGAGGCCCTCCCTGCGAGACTGCAGGGCTGCAGGCCAACCTGAGCAAGGGAGATTCTGCAGGGGGCTGGGCTGTGTGAACTGTGAGCTGGAACAGTGAAAGTAAAACAGAAAGCAAGCAAGCACGGAAGACATCTTATTCTGTCATTTCAGAGTTGAGATGTTACTAAAGTACAAAAATACAAGGCTCAGAAGCCATAAAGGAAACGACTGAAAACTTGACTATGTAATTGGTCTTTTAGTCTTTACCAAGCAAAGCCAGGTGACAAAAAATGGGTGTGTGAGAACATTTGTGCGACTACATATATATTAAGAACGTTGGTATCAGGATTACATAATAAAAGAATGTAGAAAACACGGCAAGGGACCAGTTAAGTAAATTTTCAGTGCATTCACATAACACAAGACTATCACTTTGCTTTTTGGTTTATTGCTGTTGTTTAAATGAGTTAGATCCATAGGTATTGACTTGGAAAAATGTCGATGGCAAACTGTCAAATGAAAACAAAGTTTTAGCACTTACTACTGGAAGTGCTTTTTAAAAAATGAAGCGGAAAAATGAAGAGTTAGAATAGCTAAAGCGGTTTTAAAGAGCAAGAATCAAGTTTGCCCTATAGCCTGGTGTCTGGACAGAAAGACGTGCCAGAAACAAAGATGGGCCACACTACGTGCTTCTCTGCTCCCTCCTACTATAGTCTTGGGAAGGCAGCTGGCATCTCAGCCCCTGCACCTCTCTGCTCCACTAACACTCAGAGCCCCTGCAGGCAATCAGAACTCTGACTCTGCAGGCCTGGGGTCCCTATGTCTACAGTCTCTTCCTTCATGTCAGGAACCTCGAGCAATTCACTTGGTTTGCCCAATCATCCATGCCCAGAGCTGCTGGCTCTAACATACACCTGTGCAGTCCTTCTCTCCATAAGCTTTGAGCTGATATCCCAAGGTAAGACCATTCCCCTCACAAAACAGGTATGAACCACGGGAACAACTGGAAGTTTGCACCTGGACCCATTATACAAACTCTGTGTGCACACTCTACTCCCAAAGACACTACCCTTTTCACTGTGCTGTTTGCATGGTATGGCCATTGCTTACTAGAAGCATCCAGACTCACTTATGTGGCAGGAAGAAATACTAAGTACACACACACGCATGCACACACACCCATGTACAAACACAGAGGCACACACACACCCCAGGAGCTTATCTGGACTCCTGCTAGGGCTGGCAATGGTGGGAGCAGAAAAGACATCATTGTTGCTGCTTCTCGGGTCCTCTGTGCTGGCAGACCCTGGTTGCTTTGCTGACTTCACTGTGGAGAGTGAGGGCTTGGAGCGCCCTAGTCTGCAGTTTGCTGTCCAGCGCCCTGTGCTTTATTCAGTCCACTCTACCCTCTCTCCTCAATGCACAGTCACCATTAAAAATAAGAACGGACACACATTGATTTCAATTTTCAAACTTGAACAAAGTTTAAGAACAGAGAGAAATTGGGTTATTGTGAAGAAGGTAGTGAGGAAATTTTATTTATCTTTTTTGCAGCTACCAAAATGTTCAAATATAGTCTATAAAAGCTTAATATTTTTTAAAACTAGGAAAAGTAAATAATCCCTCATTACTCCTTCTTGCCCATCACCATCTCTGCCCCAGCTTGTGTCACAGTGGGCTCACCTGACGACATGCCTGTTCTCCTGGTTTGGAGACTTCTTTCACACTCATCACTATCCTCTATGCTCACTACACACCTGAGGCCACTGTAGCCATCCACATGGTAAATCAGGGGATTTTTCTCTAGTGAGCCTGAGGGTTTGTTTTTTTTTCTTCTAATAGAAACCTCTCCCATCTGTCCTCTAAAGTCACAACCTTTATGGATCCTGTAACAAGTGGGTGTGAATGACAGAAAGAGGCTGTTTCCATATCAGTCTCTGAGCTGCCATATGCCTAACAGAGTGGTGGATGTTACTGGCATTAATATTTCCTGGGTGGTGTTAGAAGATCCAGGCTGAAAGGAGAAACCAGACAATTTGGCAAGACACAGATCAAACCAGGAGCCAGAGCAAGTCCCTCTCATTGTTTCAAGGTCAAGAACTCAGCCACCACTGTCCTTCTCTGCATCCTCATGCAGGACGGTTGAAACTGACCAGATAAAGCTGAGGAGATGGAAAGAAGTCATGAGATCCAAGCCTCTAAAGCCCTGCTAGATACTCCAGGCATGAGTCCCCAACCACTCACCTGGGTGTGACCCCTCCTACCAAACCACAGGCATGCAGAGATATGGGGAACCCTCCTTTCTGGGGTCAAAGCAGTATGGGCTACTCGCCACATAAACAACGTAGTAATATTCCATTTTACGCAGAAAAAAAATGAAAGTCATGAGCTGTTATACTCTGATTAGACCTACTTGTTCAGAGTCATTTAATGAATATTCAATTCCTATGATTTACATCAAATCCCAGGAAACCCTCACAGTGATCACTTGGGGAATCTTGACTCCATAGAACAACCACTCTCAAACATTTCCATAACTAATTCTTGATCAAATGTATCAGGTTTTGTTCTCCAATACCCACTGAAGTCTTTTAGAGTCCCCACCCTTCCTGCTGTGCCCTCCCTGACCCTCTGGATGCAAGCGCCTTCAGTCATCTTGAGTCCTCCCCATGTGGGAATCAGGCAGCTTTGGAGCCCGAACCTTAGTTCTATCATGGCCTCAGATATGTGGCCAAGCCACTGTGAACCTTTTCAGTGGTGGGTGAAGCAACCTAAGGGGTCATGTCTTGGCAGAAGATCAGGCACTCTGGTCGCATAGATAAGCTCTTAAACCCCCTTGCATAGGAAAGAAGCAGGAGCACATACATCATGAGTCCCCTGGTGGGTGTCACAGTCCCACAGGGCAGACATGCTCATCAAATGCAGAAGAAGTTTACTTTGGGGTGAAATCTAGTTGACACCTTCAGAGGCATGGTGAAATACTACATGGATTTCTGTCCTACTAAATATTATTGGCAGAAACATTCTTCATTTCATAATTTTTGTATAGGAAGGTATTTGTCTCTAAGGAAGGAAAATTAAAATAATTACTTTCTTCATCGAACAAATTTGTGTGCTCACTCAAAACATATTCTGACATTTAGTTGACACTCTCCATCTTCTTAAAAGATAAGAAATATAATCATTTGTTTCATTTCACCCTGCTCATCTCCAGGTTTCCCATTTTCCTAGAAGGGTGTGCCTCCTCTGAGTACAAGTCCCACCTACTCTCTTGTCTTCATAAGAGAGCTTAAGCCTCAGCCATAAATTCAGCCTTTGAAATAAATACCTCAGATGACCTAGTGGCCCTGGGAGAATGAGAAGCTGTCCCCAGTGTGGTGAGAAACCTTGGGTTCCCTCCCCAACTCATCTGCCAAGTCTCCACCACTCAGGGCTATTGTCTTAAATGACGTCTGTGGGCAGCAGCTGATGTGAAAGAGAAGAGTGTGTCCAGAGGCCCACCACTGCCCCATTCTGTCCCCAGCAGCTCTAATTCTGGGTCTGGTTTCTGGTTTCATTTTTTTTTTTTAAACCACGAGTGCTCTTTCCAGCCATCCTAGGACTTCCTTTAGAGTAGTTCTTTAAAGATTCCCCAACCACCATTGACCACTGCTATACTTCCCTCCTGAAACTAAATTCAGTTCTTTCAGAAAGATTGAGTCTGGGGACTTCCCTGGACGTGCAGTGGTTAAGAATCTGCCTGCCAATGCAGGGGACACAGCTTTGATCTCTGGTCTGGGAAGATCCCACAAGCCACAGAGCAATGAAGCCTGTGCACCCCGACCACTGAAGTGTGCGCACCCTGGAGCGGGTGCTCTACAGCAAGGGAAGCCGCCACGGTGAGAAGCCAGGCGCCGCAGTAGAGGAGCCTCTGCAGGTCACACTGCAGACAGCGGGTGTGCGGCAGTGATGGCCTGGTGCAGCCAAAAGAAATCAATCAATTAGTTACATTTTTAAAAGACTGAGTCCAGCAAAAAAAAAAAAAAAGAGAGAGAGAGAGAGAATGACATTTCACTTCTCTTTATGTTCATTCTTCTCACATTTTGTACCTGATTCTCTTAGATATTTTGGATACTTACAAAACTCCAGGTCACAGAAAAGGAGGAATTTCCAGTGTTTAGCATCTCAGGGAACAGGCACACATCACTTCTGCTGAATAGTCCAAGGAGATGTGAGGGGAGCAATGAACCAAAACCACCAGAAAACCCCAAGAGGAGAGCAGCCCATGGACTCTGGAGCAGCTGTCTGCGGGCTCACTCAGGGGTAGCAGAGGACCCGCAGGCTGGCTGGGCTTCCTGAGCCCCCAGACTGCTGGGGAAGGCTGCCATCTTTGATGACTCAGACTCCCCATCAGGAAAACCAGGCCTGATCTCAGCATCTCTGACTCAGTAAATACCTTCAGGACCCACCCCAAGTCCACCCTCTCCTCCTCTCTCTCAGGCAGAATGAATTGACTGCATTCAGTGCAGGCTATGTCACAGATCATCCTGGGGTGCTAAGGCCAGGGCTGGCCACATAACTCACCACCCGGGGATTCTCGGGGTCATAAGAACTTACCTACTTCCTCACTCAGGGTGAGGAACAGCAGTGGCTGTGACAGGCAGGACATCCCAATAAGGCAAAGGGACAGGCAGAGTCAAGGTGAAATGAGAGGAGGCTGTCTGTGCGGGAAGCTGACCAGGGCAGCATGGCCAGCCCCTCTGTTCAGGGACAGGCGGGAGCCCTTGTCACCAGAAGCAAATGCGAATCAGCCAGGGTCTCAGGGCTGTGACTCACAGCAGGTAATGACATCAGCTTCTTGGTCCCTGTACCAGATGGGCACTTGTGAATCTGGGATGGCCAAGGAGAGCCAAGCCAGGTGGAAGATAGGCCCATGGAGCCTGCAGACCTTGATACCCACTGGGCGGAACACAGAGAGAAATGCTGACTGGTCACCAACTCTCAGTAAGGGGAGGGCGGGAAGCTTTGGCCTGAGTCTCATTCCTAGGACCTACCTACAAGGTTAAAGACTGACCTGATCGTTACTAGATTCTTTTTAACAGAAGCCCAGGGTTCCTACTATACCCAGTTTCTAATGGGCCAAGGTGAAGATGGAAGAAAATGTTAGCATCATTCCTTCATCATTCATTTGTAAATTCATCCAATATTTACTGGACATTTTTATCACTAGTGATAAAGAATAAAATCTCCCTGTGAGAAGCTCCTTCTCTGCTGGTAATACAGAAAGTAACCCCCATCACAGGGCAGTGGACAGTTCACTCGCTCTGCCCAGGAGTCTGGAAGCCCTGACAGTCCAACAGGGCATAGGAGGTTCAGGTGAGTCTTTAAAAGTGAGACTTTTTTCACCTGGAGGTGGAGGCAGCTCATGTGAAGAACGGGAATGTTTGTGAAAATGAACCTCATCCCCCCTTCTCCTCTCAGGTGCTGGACCACATGGCACCCCGGGCTGTTCTTTGAAATCCCCACACTCCCTCAGTCATAGAGCATTTCCCTTCTCTCTGATTCCCCTGAAACACACTTCTCTTCCAGCGACAGACATCTCATTCCTTCACTGGCTTCAGGCCTTTACTTAAATGCTCCCTCCTGGGGGAGAGATCCCACACCTCACATGGAGGGCATCAGCGCCATCCTTCTCTTCCACTTGTCCTGCTCTCTCTCTCTCTCTCATTTCTTGCATCTCTGACAGACTCTAGGGATGGGGCTGTGGGTGAAGGGAGATGTGGGGAGAGGGTAGGGTGCTATCTTCTCTCCACAGGCTTTGCTGGAGAAGAAGCTGTTTTTCTTCAGAGACAAGGCATGAATATAAACTGCAGGTAAACTGAAACTTAAATTGAAGGTATTAATAAATTAAACATTAAGCGTGAAAGGCAAAAAACATGAAACCTTTTGGAGCATACCTAACAGAATGCTATTATGATGTCTGGGGGATGAAGAACTTCTTTAAAAAGCCAAACAAACGGGTAAGCAAAAGATGGATAAATATGATCATGTTACAAGTAACAACTGCTGCTCATCCAAAGACATCATAAAATAAGGAAAGCAAAAGCTAGGGAGTGGGAAGTGACATGTGCACAAGTGTAAAGATCTTTCACCAATAAATACTTTTTTAAAGTAGATGTCAAAAACACATTAACAGGCATTGCATGGAAGGTGAAACATGGAAGTCCAACGAACATTTAAAATGTGATCAATTTCATTTGTGATAAATTAAATTAAATTTGTGATAGATTACTTTGATAATAATGTGGTGGTGGTTTCATCACTAAGTTGTGTCTGACTCTTTGTGAACCCATGGACTGTAGCCTGCTAGGCTCCTCTGTCCATGGATTTCCCAGGCAAGAATACTGGAGTGGGTTGCTATTTCCTTCTCCAGGGGATCTTCCTGACTCAGGGATGGAACCCATATCTCCTGCACTGCAGGCAGATTTATTACAGCTGAGCCTCCAGGGAAGCTCAGGAAATCTATAAAGTCAGAAACATGAAAGCAATTGCTGAGGCGATCTGAGTAGAATGGGAAGCGGACCTCCTGTGGGTCTGAGACCTAGGGACAGGGCGCCTCTGCATTTGAATCATGGTCACTCTCACTTGCTCTAATCTTGGCTGGGTTTCTAAAAGTACCAAAGTCAGAGTTTTCTCAGCTGCCTCAGAACCTTGTTTCCTGAACTCAAAGGGCTCAGAGTGGGCACAGAGAAGGGTTGCTTCTCACCAACTTCTCCAAACTTGTACAGTGAAAAGTAGATTTTTAAAGTTGAGAGTAATAAGGTCTTTTGAACCAAGGGGAATGCAGAAACAGGCCAGATGGATGGAAAGAATCCAAAGCAGGACCAGAATCCAGAGGCTGCTAAGCATGATTCCCCTGTGCTCAGTATCACGAGTCATTCCCTGGGATCTGGGGGGATCGCTAGCTACCCTCACAGATGTGAAGAACTGACTCACTGGAAAAGACTCTGATGCTGGGAAAGATTGAAAGCAGGAGAAGGGGACGACAGAGGATGGGATGGCTGGATGGCATCACCGGCTTAATTGACATGAGTAAGCTCCGGGAGTTGGTGATGGACAGGGAGGCCTGGTGTCCACGGGGTCACAGAGAGTTGGACACGACTGCGTGACCGAACTGAACTGAGCTACCCTCATATAAGTGCCAGTACATGTCTTATCTCATGTAATTTTCCACACAGCTCTATGATGCAATAGGATTGTCATTTCTACTCTAGAAGTAAAGAAACAGGTGATTAAAGACATTAGGTGTCCTGTCCAAAATCACACAAGTAGACAGGGGTAGCGATAGGATGTGGATGTTTGTGTGACTCACAGCCAACTCGTGTTCCCCCGACCCACACAAGCACAGTTTACTTCAGGCTTGTGCACTGAGAATGCCTGGCTTCTTACCTCAGCATTTGATAACATATCGCTGTCACTTTCAACTAGGTGTCAGAAGAGAAAGATGCAAAGCTAAGTTTCCATGGGGCACGTTGTGATATAAGGTCATTTTTTCCCCTGGTTACTCTTTCCTTCCAGTGGGACCCCCCCGGTTCTGGATGCTCATCTCTGAGGGACGGCGCTCACCTGGTGGTCAAGATGCAGGTGCAAGGCCCAGGAGCCCCTTGTGAATCACCCTCTCTCAGCTCAGCTGTCTCCAGAGCATCTCCAGATCTAAGTAAGATCTTGAGTCCAGCCCTCCCCGCTGTTTCCCTGAGGCTCCTCTGCCCACAGTCCCTTTCTGCCCCCAGGGAGGGCCTTTCATATCTACCCACATCCTCCCTTCCCTCTTTCTCAGGAGAGTGGCTTCTGAATTGCTTTTCAGAGGATACATATTATCAAATTACCTTTCCTCATTCTAACTCCCTGATACAAATAAATTCTTCCTACCAGTAGGGGGGCCATGTATCTTTTAAAAAGATACATTTTTTAAAGAAAACACTTTTAAATGTTAACGAAATTCTTCCTACCAGTAGGGATCCATGTATCTTTCAAAAAGATACATTTCCCTACCTGTATCCATTTCTTACTGCTGGTATAACAAATGAGCACAAGTTCACTTTCTCATCCCTGTGGAGAAGTCCAATGTGCATCTTGCTGTGCAGACATGGAGGTGTCGGCGGGGCTGTGTTCCTTCTGGAGGATCTGGGGGTGTTCTTTCTAGGGGTCGCTGCACGGCTTGCTTGTGGGCCCAGCAGCCACTTCAGCCCCGCTGTGGCTCATGTCCTCATGTCTCCTTCACCAGCTGTGACCCTCCTGACTCCCTCCCTGACTTCTGAGGACTTTTGGGACTACATTGCACCCTCACCAGTTACCCAGAGGGCCTCCGGGTGTAGATCCTTTCTTTAACTACACCCACACAAGTCCCTTTTGCCATGTGAGTAAACAGTCACAGGTTCTGTGGATTAGGACCCGGACATCTTTGGGGGAGGGAAACTGTTGATCACACTACTCTTTCTGCACAACTTGAGAGAAAAGTACTTTAAACAATTGCAAAGTACCTTCACAACAGCTCAGAGTATAATCACCTATGAAAATATGATATACAGATAATACAACAATTGGGTCATAATGTGGATCACAATAAACAGGCCTAGAAGAATGCTTTCCTAATTTTTCACCAGCGAGAAACAACGATCAGATTGTATTTGGGTGACACCTGTCAGGGTCGTTTCCTGAAGCATGAGGTCGGGGAGGGTGGGTGGGGTCTGCACAGACAGGGCTGAGCCGGGACAGGTCCCGGTGAACACAGGCACAGAATCCAAGGGACAGCTAGGCCTCTGCAGGGTTCAGGCAGGAGGAGCCCAGACATTAGGGTGGGAGCTGGGTGGGCAGGATGTGGCTGCGGGTGGGGGGGGTCCCTGAGACGCCGCGTCTTCTCACCACCTATTTGTGCAAGTGCCCACCCTCTCTAACTCCTAGTTCCCCCGTGATGTCCTGATCTACAGCGTCCATTCAACACAAAAGCACAGCGTGGTAACAGCAGCGTGGCAGGACTGCAGAGGGCGGTTCGGACCGCTGAGATCAAGAAGCACTTTAGAAACAGCAGCGCTGCTGAGCCCGGAGCCCCGGGAGACTCCTTCCGCCCCGCCCCGTCGGTGATCCCCAGTCCCGGAGCTTCCCGCTCGGGTCCTCAGCTGGAGAGGGGCCCGGGCGCCCGCACGTCTGAGCCCTGGGCCCCGCGACCGAGCTCGAGTGTGCCGCGCGCGCCCCTTCTCCCGGTCCTCCTCTCCCGGTTCCCGCAGCGGCCGGAGGCTCAGGGTCGGGCCTAGGGAGGCGAGCGGGCGGGGGCGCGCGCCCGTGGGTGGCCGCGTGCGAGGAGCGGGTGCAGTTTCTCCCCGCGGGGCCGAGCCGGGTCGGTCGGAAGCCCTTAGCCCGGCGGAGGGGCCGCTGTGCCGCCGCGCGATTCCCGGGTCCTCCGCGTCTCTGGCCCGCGATGCATCGGAACCGTCTCTGGGGCACGGAGACCGCCCCGCTCTCTCCTCGCCGCCTCCCGGCTTCTCTGGGCGCACCCGGATCCCAGGTTCCAGAGGCGTCCAGGGGCTCGGAGCTCCTGCGGGGACTGGACCCCAGATCCCGCCCGGCCCCGGACCCTCCGTGCGCGTCGCCTGCCCCGCGGGCACGGCTTCCCCGAGCAGCCGGCTGAGCGGCAGCCCGAGCCGGGAATATGCGGCCGCTGGAGGCGCCGTCGGACGGGGACACGGGGCCGCCTCGGCTTCTGGCTCCGCCGGCCGCCCCGTCTGCAGCCCGAGGGCCGGGGGACACCAAGCGAGGCGGCTTGGCCGTCTGCCCGTGGAGCGCAGGGGCGGCCCCGAAACTAGGACTTGGGGTCAACTGCACGCGCGCCGCTTCTTTGATCCATGTCTCTGGTGTGAAAGAACCCAGATTTCCGCCCTGGGCGGAAGAAAGGTTCTTTATAAATGTTTTGTAGAAGGCGTTCTTTCCCCGGCCAAAATAAGCCGGTTGGTGACTTGAAAAGCCACCGTCACCCGCCCTGTTGGCGGTGAGCCTGAAGGGCAGGTCTGAGCCCGACCCCCTGTGGGTGCGCGGAGCACAGAAGACTGCCAGCCTGGGCTGGTCATCAGCCGTCAGAGTCAGACTGTCAGGGCTGGACTCCAGCTCCAGGCCTGGGGCTGGAAAGGCGGCTTCTGTCCCTCTGGGCGCCTCAGCAGGTACTGACGACTTGATGGGTGAGGAACTGTGCCCAGCAAGTAACTGCTGCTCAAAACTCAATGGGCGCCAGCGCGCAGCAGGAAAGCGGGTACCGGACAGGGCAGCTTCACCCCCTGCTGGAGGCTGGGGACACACAGATGAGGTTGTCGCAGCAAAAACAGAAACGAAGTGTTTCCTCTCCTGAGAACAAGGAAAGTAAACAGCGAAGCCTAAAGAAGAAACATGACCGGTCGTCAGAGTTATTCGCCCCTAGTTTTACTTGAAGTGTTACTAACCTGTAGTGTATGTAACCAGAAGTCCCCTAATTCTACGTAATCTTCATCCTGTACCGCATTTTTGCTCTCGCTGCACCCTCTTGTAGCAAGTCACCCCTTAGGGCTGTTTGCATTTCAGAAGGAAGGTGGCAGGCTGAGGGACCCAGGAGATCCAGGCTGTGTACAGCCTCTCAGGTCCCCCGGGTGTTGACAGGGCACTGTTCCTGGGGTGCTAGCCTGCGGTGTGCTCCCCTTGGCCAGCTGAGGAGTAAAGCCGTCTACTTCCTCCAAAATTCCGTCTCTGTATATTTTAATTGGGCATTGGTGGGCAGAGAAAGGCGAGATTTTGGCAGTAATAAGGCGGCCATGCATGAGCAGGAGGTGGTGGGGGTGGGGGTGGGGAGCATCCAGGTGGGAGGAGGGAAGGACTTGAACCTCTCACACCTCAGGCAGCTTTTGGTAAATTGGGTCTTGTTTTTTGAGTGTAGCTTTCATAGTTACAGCACATAGCTCAATCACTCTGTTTTGGAATGGTGGTCCCTATGGGTGGGAGAGTCCACTATAAATGGATAGAATAGGCCATTGCATCTTACTTCCCATGGACCAAATTCCACTGCCAGATTGTGCTGGTAGGGCCTGAAAGCTAAAAATGGTTTTTATATCTTTAAATGGTTGAAAATAATTCTTAAAGATAATATTTGCAGCATGAAAATTATATTCATTATACTCATATTCATCCAGATTTCATGATCTATAAGTAGTGTTTTCTTGAAACAGGCTCTTTCATGTACTTTTTATCTGTGGTGCTTCTTGGATACAATGACTGAACTGAGAGGATGCAACAGATGTCATATGGCAAAGCTCAAATACTTTCTGGATCTTTATAGAAGTTTGCCCACCTCCACTGTAGAAATATGGTAGGGTTTTTTGTTTGTTTGTTTGTTTTAACACATATGCTGAGAGCTATACTTTAGAAACACTGTGAATTTTGTTCCCATTACAAATTACTGTGAAGTTAATTCACATTACATTGTGAATTCTTTTGAAACAAACCTCCTGTAGGCAGATGTAAAACTGGTTACATTGCTCTCAGTGATCTCAGCCAGAGTGAACACTGAGCCTGTGTACTCAGTTGCTACTCAGTTGCTAAGTTGTGTCTGTTTCCGACCCCATGGACTGTAGCCCTGCAGGCTCTTCTGTTCGTGGGATTCTCCTGGCAAGAATACTGGAGTGGGTTGCCATGCCCTCCTCCAGGAGATCTTCCCAACCCAGGGATGGAACCCGGGTCTCCCTCATTGCAGGTGGATTCTTTACCATCTGAGCCACCAGGAAAACCTCTCAGGAGAATGGTCAAGCTGAATCGAGCTCTCAGAGTGATGTTCACTCTACTTTCTGTCTCAAATGTCACCCCTTAATTGCATCTCCTACCCTTTTCTGCCTTGATTTGTCAAATTTTCCATCTCTACCTGCCCCCTGCCCCCAAAGGGTTGCTCTATATTTCTTCCAACCTATCCTTCCTACAGCAGAAAATGTAACTAAAAAAATAAAAACCCAAATCCTCCTTAAAAACTTCAGTTTTTTCTCACTACCACCAGGCCCAAGATTCCAGGACCGTCCATGAGTAACCCCGGTGATTTTCCTCACTCTAATCTCCCTGCCATCCTGGACTTCTTTTAGAGCCTGGCACCATACGTTTCCCCCTGAGTCTTGGCTTTATATATGCTGTTCCTCCCACCTGGGGAGCTCTTCTCCCTACCCCTTGTTCCACCAGCTCCCCATCATTTCATCTTGATGTCCAATACTCCTTGTTCAGGGGCATCTTCCCTAACCCTTCCATCAGCTCCAAGAGCACCTGCATTCACCCTCTGTAACATTCATCAGATTGACAGTTCTCATGTAATCTCCTGCTGGACTGAAAACTTTCTGAGAGCAGGGCTGTGTCTTGCTCATGGTTTTTTCCTGGCTCCTGACACGAGTTGATTCTTGGTCACTGTTGAATGGATGGTTGAAGGATGAGTGACAGGGGTGTGCTGGGAGCGGCCTGGCTCTGGGATGAGCTGGAGATGCCACACATCTTCCGAGGATTTGGAGACTGGATGAGGTAATCGCTAATGTTCATCAGCTCTGACGTGTATTAATCTTTAGGCTTACCCCCAGCCTGTTCCATTTGTTCCTAGATATTTGGTTGAACATTCGTTGTACTGAACTTGAGATTCAAGATTAGGCTGTGGATAAAAGGGTTAAAAGTGACAGCTGCTTGGTACACACATAAAACAATCTGTGATCTTTCTCCAGTTACACGGTTCAGAGAACAGCCACCACAATCACATAGTCATGCACTTGGCCACATAGTTTCCTGGGTACTAAAGCACTGTTGGAGAAGGAAATGGCAACCCACTCCAGCATTCTTGCCTGAAGAATCCCAGGGACAGAGGAGCCTAGTGGGCTGCCGTCTATGAGGTCGCACAGAGTCGGACACGACTGAAGCGACTTAGCAGTAGCAGCAAAGCACTGTAGCCAAAGAACCAAGCGTTATCTCTGAAGGTCTAGGAACTAGCCATGCTTGGACAATGGAGAAGTTAACTTATGGCAGTCTTTATCTTCCGGTAAATACTGACACTGGAAAGTGATTGATGATCAACTGTCCTTTAATTTCCTCACCCCAGGTCCCTCCGGTGGACTAATCAAGCAGGTTGAAACTTGTACTCTAGAAACACATGGGTCCTCCGCATGGTAATTTCACTTTATTCAAAGCTTTCAATGATCTCTAAAATGGGGACTATATAGGGCAAAACTCTGCCAGCCATCAGTTCAGTTCAGTCGCTCAGTCATGTCCAACTCTTTGCAACCCCATGAATTGCAGCACACCGGGCCTCCCTGTCCATCACCAACTCCAGGAGTTCACCCAGACTCACGTCCGTAGAGTCAGTGATGCCATCCAGCCATCTCATCCTCTCTCATCCCCTTCTCCTCCTGCCCCCAATCCCTCCCAGAATCAGAGTCTTTTCCAATGAGTCAACTCTTCACATGATGTGGCCAAAGGACTGGAGTTTCAGCTTTAGCATCATTCCTTCCAAAGAAATCCCAGGGCTGATCTCCTTCAGAATGGACTGGTTGGATCTCCTTGCAGTCCAAGGGACTCTCAAGAGTCTTCTCCAACACCACAGGTCAAAAGCATCAATTCTTCAGCGCTCAGCCTTCTTCACAGTCCAACTCTCACATCTGTACATGACCACAGGAAAAACCATAGCCTTGACTACCTGGACCTTTGTTGGCAAAGTAATGTCTCTGCTTTTCAATATGCTATCTAGGTTGGACATAGCTTTCCTTCCAAGGAGTAAGCGTCTTTTAATTTCATGGCTGCAGTCACCATCTGCAGTGATCCATATCTGCAATTAAAATTTGAGAAAGTGTTAATATCTTTGCTTGTGGCTTTTTATATGAGTGAGTTCTCATTCCTATCTATCCATAGATTCCAAGAGCACAATTAATGTTCCCTGAGTTACAGAAGTCAGTTCTGCATCACTTAGTATTAGGGCAGGTTCAAACCCACTCCTGTGGTTTAATTAATGTAAAAGCAACCTTCTGTAAAGATCTATAGAACATGTGAAGTTTTCATGGTTTGCTGACTCTGTGACTAAAATCTGGGGGAAAGTCTCCTAGGGAGTTGTTTTCCTGCTGGATGTTTGATATTTCAAAGGGAGAAATTCAAGCCTGGACTTGTGTTTCCAAACAGCAGTTGCTCTAATTAATGAAGCATTTATCAAAGGTGATGTCCATTATCACGATTGTTGGAAACAGAGTCATTACTGAATGATCACACACTTTACTGATGTGGAGTGGAAGTGCCCCAGAGCCACACACCAGGGCTGGGAGAATCTGCCCCACGACAGGTGGTGGGAGGAGATCACATTCCCATCTTACCGAGTTTACCATCCACTGAATGATCATTCTCACACAGCAGCCCAAGATTCCACATAGAATGTTGAGAGAGTAACAGATCCAGGACCTACTAAGACCTGCACTAGTCTTACAGGTGCACAGAAAAAGGGTGCGCTCACTTACATGTGCCATCTTAAAAAAAATAAATAAATAAAATAAAAAGCAAAGCACCAAGGTCCTCAATCCAGGGCACAGATTGGTGGTTGTAGAAGGTGGACTGTGGGGGTGTGTGAAGTAGGTGAAGGTGGTCAAAAGGTACAAATTTCCAATTATAGGAAAGTAACGCATGGGATCATCATGTGTAGCATGGCAACTACAGCTAATAATACTATTTTAAAATTATTTTGTATATTTGAAAGTTGCTAAAAGAGTGGATCTAAAAAGTCCTCATCACACACACACAAAAGATGTAACAATGTGAGATGATGGACGTGCGATGGACTCATCATGGTGATGATTTCACAATACATACAGATATTGAGTCATTATGTTGCACATCCAAAATGAATATGAAGGGATATGTCAACTATGCATCAGTTAAAAAAAAAGAAAATGGTGGAAGGACGATATGCGCTCTCACAATTGCTGAGAAAGATGAAGCACTGAGCTGTGCCTCAGGGTCTGCCGGCTTCCCTCCTCTCAGTGTTGTAAAGGATACTTATGGCCTTGGATAGGCCTGGGGCTCCGCATTTCTCACAAGCTCCCAGGAAACGTCAATTCCTACAGATCCCCGGCTGCATTTGAGTAGCAAGGTGTTAAAGCTCCTGAGGGTGGAGATTAGCTGGGCTGGTTTCTAAGGGATCCAGTTACACTTATGAGTACAGCACAGGGGCTTTTTTGGCCTCCATTCCTGACACTGTGAAATAGCTGCGGGGTGAGCCGAGGTGGTGTTTCCCTTGCAGAGAAGCAGAAAATGGCAACTTTCATCAGACTGGAAATGATGCTGTTTCATGTTCATATACCGATCTCCTCAGACAAATGGGGCCCACCAGCAAAGACCTTCAGAAATAAAGGCAAAAAAGGGAACCCTCTTACACTGTTGGTGGGAATGCAAACTAGTACAGCCACTATGGAGAACAGTGTGGAGATTCCTTAAAAAAACTGGAAATAGAACTGCTGTATGACCCAGCAATCCCACTGCTGGGCATACACACCAAGGAAACCAGAATTGAAAGAGACACGTGTACCCCAATGTTCATCGCAGCACTGTTTATAATAGCCAGGACATGGAAGCAACCTAGATGCCCATCAGCAGATGAATGGATAAGAAAGCTGTGGTACATATACACAATGGAGTATTACTCAGCCATTAAAAAGAATACATTTCAATCAGTTCTAATGAGGTGGATGAAACTGGAGCCTATTATACAGAGTGAAGTAAGCCAGAAAGAAAAACACCAATACAGTATACTAATGCATATATATGGAATTTAGAAAGTTGGTAATGACAACCCTGTATGCGAGACAGCAAAAGAGACACAGATGTATAGAACAGTCTTATGGACTCTGTGGGAGAGGGAGGGGGGGTATGATTTGGGAAAATGGCATTAAAACATGCATAATATCATATAAGAAATGAATCGCCAGTCCAGGTTCGATGCAGGGTACAGGAAGCTTGGGGCTGGTGCACTGGGATGACCCAGAGGGATGGTATGGGGAGGGAGGCGGGAGGGGGGTTCAGGATGGGGTAAGAAAAAAAATACATTAAAAAAAAAGAAAAAAAAAGGAAATAAAGGCAAAAAGACCACTATAACTTTTAAAGTATTATTTTGGAGTGCTATCCACAATGACTAAACTAGATTAAAATCATGTCACAGCTCAAGTGATTCAATTGCCTAGGAGCTTTTTTTTTTTTTTTTAAGTTTTATCATGAACCCTTCTTGGAAGTGTCTACAATTACATGAGGGCTTGACGGAGTGTGTCACTGCTTGTTCAAAGCTCTGGTGGCAAACAAAATATACAATGACAGGAAGGACCCTTCACTACACTTGTTAAAATATGGAAGGGACCTCCTTGGGAAGCTATAAATTCTTAGTCACCGCAAGGAGTAGAAAGTGAGCCTGCAGAAGACAGAGCTGGGCCACAGGAGATGAGCCGGCCGAGCTCCTGCCCCCTCAGCCCTTCTGATAAAGGCTCTGTCTGACCCCCAGACCCTCAGCCATGCCTCCCGGGGCTCACAGGCCCTGAGAAGCCTGGTGTGGGTCCCAGTGCTCTCCTCTGACCTGGGGGAGGAAGGGCTGTGTTGTAACTCCTTGTCTTTCTTCTGGTCCTGTGTGCTTTTTCTCAGTGAGCACGTGCCATATGGTGGGGCACTTACGTCTTGTCTGATGCCCCTCTAAGCCCAGGGCTTCCTGAGGACAGGAATCCAGGCCTCAGGAGAGAGCCTGGGCGTGGAGTGAGGGCCCCGGCCTGAGCTGCGCCACGAGCCCAAGGACACCATCTATGCGCTCCGCTGGTGTTGGCTTCCACGTGTGTAAGACGAGCGGCCCGGCTGCTCTTGGGTGTTTCTTGACTTTTCAACGGTCCTTGGGCCTCAGCAAAATTGGCAGAAATCAAAAATGTGTTATCTTAGGCATCCCTGCTGACTCAGTGGTAAAGAATCTGCCTGCCAATGCAAGAGACACAGGTTCGATCCAGAAAGATACCACACGCTGTGGAGCAGCTAAGTCCGCGCACCACGACTATTGCTCCTGTAGAGCCTGGAGCCGCAACCCCTGACACCCGTGCCTCCCAGAGCCTGTCTCTGCAACAAGAGCGTGGGGGGCTTTCTTGGAGTGAAAACTGCTCCCCCACAGCACGGACAGTGCCTGAGATGAGGACCAGATGGCCCTGCAAGCCTGACGGGGGAGCCACAGCCTTCAGTCACCGTGCAGGTGAGTAGTGAGCACCTCCGGGCCTCAGAGAGTCGTGGAGAGTCGTGGGGGCCTGGATTCCTGTCCTCAGGAAGCCCTGGGCTTAGAAGGGCATCAGACAAGACATAAGTGCCCCACCATATGGCACGTGCTGACCCAGAAAAGGCACACAGGACCAGAAGAAAGACAAGGAGTTACAACACAGCCCGAGGGAGTCAGGAAAATCAGCAGAGCAGATGGTTTTCAAGCCAAGGCCTCAGAGGAATACAGTTCAGCAGCCAGGAATCCAGAGCCAGGGGCCAGTGGTAGGTGTAACAGAGAGCAGGTTCCCCCAGAAAGGCAGATGTGAAAACAGAGTGTTCATCTCACTCCTGGATGATGTCAAAGGTGGTGTGGACTGTGGGGTGGACGCAGGGGGTGAGGGCTGGCAGAGGAAGGGGGCAGGGGAGAGAGAGTGAAAGGCATTCAGAGCCTGGCCTGGGATGCCACTATCCTTCCTGGGAAGTGGGAGCCACTCAAATGCTGTGAGTAGAGAACGGACATGTTCAGAACTGCAGTTAAAACAGATCAGTTAATCACAGAGAGAAAGCGAACAGGAGGGCGGAGAGGCTGCAATCAGACGGGGGTCAGGAGCCCAGCAAGAGCCCTGGTGAGAGGAGCCCAGACTGAACTCAGGAGGCGGAGCTGGAGGGAGGAAGCCTGTCAGAGCAGGGGGAGGAGAAGGAGAGGGGATGGTAGGAATATGGAAAGCAGCTGCTGCAGAGGCTGAGGATCCTCGTTGTTTGGTCATGAAGGGAAGCTCAGAGAAGTCAGTCCCTGAAGGGGGAAACCTGAATCCTCATCTCTGTCCAGATGTTTGTTTGCCTACAGACATTAGAAGGGTGAGAACCAAACAAAACTCAGGATAAGATGTGTTTCTTGTGTGAATTCTTTAAAAAAAAACCAATCCTCTATCAACCACAATTCTTAAGTTGGAATCTAATTCACATATCATAAAATTTACTCTGTAAAATGTGCATCTCAGTGATTCATCATCTGTGTGCAAAGCTTTGCTGCTATCACCGCTATCCAAATCAGAGCATTTCATCTCCTCAGAGAAAGCCACTACCCACCAAACAGGCACTTCCCCTTCCACCTTCCCCCAGCTTTCAGCAATTGTCTGTGTGCTTTTTGACCCTAATGATTTGCCTATTCTGCACATTTAAAGTACATGGATTTGTACAACTGTGGCCACATATGCTGGTTTCTTACACTTGGTGCTATGTCTTTGAGACTCATCTATGTTTAGCACACGATTCATTCCTCTGTTTGACTTGAGAATTTTCCTTTCTAGGCCATTATAACACACACACGAGTTCTTTTCTTTTTAATTGTGAAAAACTCATGGAATATAAAATTACCATTGTCGCTTAGTCCACATCACTAGGAACCGTCTTTGTGCAAGGAGCCTCTTTGCCTCACAGACTCTGAGCCACCAGCGAGCACAGAGCAACCAGCCCAGCCACGACACCCCTTCTCGGGACCCTCTGTGCCACCCACCCGACCAGGACTCCATGCGGGCCTACCCATGGCAGCCTAGGAAGAGAGGTGGTGAAGGAGAGAGATCAGGAGGGAGGAGAGCAGAGGCGGGTGGAGGAGCCGCCCATGCTGAGCTCCTGTCTCAGTCGCATGCCCGCCAGACCAGCTCTGCTTAACTGCTGGGATCAGAAAAGGTCAGATGGCTGAGGGAGGTGTGACCACGAATGTCAGCAGCTTCAGCCAGACACCCGACAGTCTGTAGTGCAAACCTGCCAGGCCCAGCTCCACTCCCTGGGCCAGCTTCAGAGCCCCAGAGCCCCAGCCTCATGTGGGGGCTATCCCAGCCCCATCCTCCAGAGCTCCACACCCCAGCTCTAAGGAGAGTCTTCTGAGCTCTCAGGAGATCGTGTCCACTCAGGGTGTATGATAAGTGGCATTAGGCTGGGACCAGTTGGAAGTGGCCAGAGTGAAATCAAGTTTCTCTGTGTCTCCTCTGTCCCTGAAGTGCCCACTCTCTCCTACTCGCTCATGCCTGTTTTGTCCAGGCGTCCCCTGAACACAGCCAGGCTTCAGGGACAGGTTTCAGGGCAGGGCAAGAGCTGCAGCATCTCATGGTGAGCAGAGCTGGCCACAAACTCACACCCGACTCTGGGATAGCATCACTGTGGGTCAGAAACTGACCCTCTGAAGGCACAGGTGACCGCTTCTGGATCACATAGGGGCTCCAGAACTCAGGTTTGTCTTGTGACTTCTACAGCTGGCTCTAAAGGACAGACCATCAGCAAGGAGACATCTGGACCCCAGTAATCACAGCCAGGTTGGTTAAGTACAAAGGGGATGGGCTCTGCCTGCCTCTTCTGTTTCACACCCCCCAACTCCCCTGACCTTCTCCTCCTCAGTATCCTACCCCTGTATTGGGCTTTCTTGGCCCAGACACTACAGAAGTGATCATTAAGTTACTCAGTATTTAGTGGAATAGCCACGAAGTGACTTCAAGTGTAAAAAGAAATAAAATTGAAAATAAAATCCACCCAGACTATTAACGTTTTGGATGAGGTTAGTGTCAGAGAAGATCCCTGGGCTCCTGGTAAAGGTCCCCCTGAAACTCTGGCTCTGGAAGGAGGGAGAAGAAGATGACCTTTGGTGAATGTGACCTAAGCCTGGTTTGTGTTTGATCAGCTCATTGATTTGATTATTGATCATCATCACCGTTTCTGAGTCCCGTTCTGCATCTGTTCAATGTCCTCACAGGGTTCACAAACTGGAGAGCTCATCGCAGTGTGCTTAAAGACTTGAGGGGTCCTGGGTGAGGCAGAAAATGGTGTGGGCAGAGCATGGGATCAAGAAAGGCGTCCTGGACCCGGTGAGGTCTGAGCTGGGTCTCCAAAGGTGAGTTTGGCAGGGCCTGGCTCTGAGCAGGACTCAAATACATGATGAATGACGAAATGAATGAAAATGGAAATCTTCCCCCCAAAAACCAAGACTGTCAGCTCTTCTGTAACTGAGTCCAAGCTTGTCCTGCTCACCTCACGACAGGCCAATAAATTGAGAGATGAGTTCTTGGGGCAAGGAATAGTTACTTTATTCAGAAACCCGGGACTCTTGTCCTAGGACCCATCTTGCCTGAGTTAGAATTCAGGTTTCTTTTATATTAATTCTCAAAGGTGGTGGGGGAGGAAGGTCAACTATTTCCTCATTCTGATCAGGCTCCAGAGGGGATGTGTTAATGTCTGCCTCCCTGCTGTGATTCACAGGTGAGTCTGGTCAGGAACTTTCCTGCAAGCTAAACAAAGTTATTATTTTGGCTTGGTGCTCATTACCTGGGATGCAGGGCTCCCAGAGATGGGACTTTATGTACAAGCTTATAGGCAACATTCCTTTAGTGGTTAACTCGTAATAGGTAGGATACAAAGGGTCCTTCTCTATGACGCTTTCAGGCCAAAGCTTGGAACTGCAGGGCAGCTGGGACAGCAGGAGAGGCCCCGCGTGGTGCCCACTCCACCCCTCACAGCTGGCTTGCTGACTAAGCAGCCTGTGTCTTGACTCCTAGGGGGCACCTGTTTGCCCTCTTCTCTTGGACAGTGCTGGTTGTAAGGTATAGATTGGACTGAGGCAGAAAAGGAGAGACGACCTCAAAGGAAGTAGGTTACCTTTATTCAGGCAAGGAGGGGTGGCAGTCAGCCTAACGACCAGGCTGAGCCTGAGAGGGATCAGGGAGGCTTCATATTTAATGGGAGGTTTGTGGGAGGAATAAGGGAAATGTTAGTCTGGCGGGATGTTTTGGGTATTCTGTAGTTGAGATGGCATTTGTAGCTGGGCAGAGGGTGATAAATCCTCAGGACAAGGGGTAATAAGTCCCAGGTGGATGCAACCAGCCTGGAGCATCAGGGTGGGACCTAAAGTTTGGTTTTGTTTTCCCAAAGTTAGAAAATTCAGCAAGGGCCTTTGAGACTGCTGTTTTCTTTTCTAGGCCCAAAGACTCTTTCACTTGTCAGAAGCCACACTCACCTGTGCCCCTCTCTGATCAGGCCCAAGCAAACCGGCTGCCCTCACCTGAAAGGGTGTTAGTCTCTCAATCATGTCCCTGAGACCCCATGGACTGTAGCCCACCAGGCTCCTTTGTCCGTGGGATTTTCCAGGTAAGAATACTGGAGTGGGTTGTCATTTCCTTTTCCAGGGGATTTTCTCGATGCAGAGATCGAACCCAGGTCTCCTACATTACAGGTGTATTCTTTACCATCTGAGCCACCAGAGACATGCATAAGAAACTGCTACCTCCCAAAACTGGGGTCAGAAGGCTGGGCGTACGGTTCAGGCTCTACAAGGCATTTCACATCCTCCTAGCGTCTCCTCTTGTCTCCCTAAGAAGCTCTTACATCTCAGGACACCTGTAACCAATACCCTCTTTTGGTGGGAGCTAGTGCTCAGCAGTTAATATTTTCAGCCCAGAGAGACACAGCCTGTGCTTTAGACCATGGCAAACCCTCCCAGCTAGCCCAGTCCATCCAAATCTCTCCTGTTCCTCAGATCCCGTGGCCAACAGACAGTCCCTGAGTCTGTTCAGCAGACAAGCTCCCACAGTGTCCAGCGCGGAGGCTTCTCCCGCCCTTGTGTCCCTTCGGCCCTGCACGATGAGCCTGCACTCCTGGGAATGAAGGGTCCCCTGTGTGCTTCTTCTGGGGCTACTGCTAGGCCTTCTTCCTCCTTCAACCAGATCAGAGAGCTGGCTCGTGCAGGCCTGTGAGTAGGGGGAGGAGGGGACGAGCGGTCAGTCCCTCTTTCTCCTGCAGGCTGGGCCCTGCGGGAAGAGGTGCTGGGGGCTGAGAGTGGGCTTGGCCTGCTCAGCGGTCAGGACTCAGTGCACATTCGGGGGAGGCTGAACCTACTGGGGAATGGTGACAATGTTGATGGTGACAAGCTGTTTCCATCTCTGTACGAGCTGGTCTGGTTCACCAAATTCTCTCAAAACTAATGCCTGTATATAAACACTCTTCCTCTGGCAACAGGGGGTGGGCTGAGTGTTTTCCAGGAAACTCCTCACTAACCTCTGGGAAAGATTCTGACAGAGTCTCTGATGAAGCAACAAATGTCCGCTTTGTTTAGGAATCAACAAGGACTCACTGTGTGGCACATGGATGTCAATGCTATGTAGCAGCCTCGATGGGAGGGGAGTTTGGGGGAGAAAGGACGCATGTGTGTGTTTGGCTGAACTGTTCCCCTTGGTGTCACTTGAAACTGTCACAACACTGTTTGTTAACGGGCTACACCCCAAATACAAAGTAAAAGTTAAAAGAGAACAACATGTGACCGAACACAAAGAGAAGACACTGGATGATCTGAACATTGGCTTCAAAAGCGCATTTTGGTAATACAGAAAACTACAGTATTTTAAAGTCCTAGTTTATGATTTAGAGTCTATGATATTTAGGTGACCAATCAATTGTTTAATACACACACTGATAAAATACAAGCTAAAGGCTAACCAGTTTTAATATCATAAATTTCACCCTACAGTCTAAAGCCAGGGCACATAAGTCTATTTATCTGTCTCCCTTTCTCCAACTCCCTCTCTCTATAGTTTTAAGATTTGTGTCACCAGTGAGCTCGCTCCAGCTCTCCTGCAACACACACCCTTCATTCTGTGGGAGAAGTGATAACACTTGTTTACACTAGTGTAAGTGAGGAGGTGACGCACGGTGACAGAAGGAAGGAGACTGGCGGGGGGCTCGGCCTGGCCTCGGCCTGAGGGCTTTGCCCGGACCCTCACTCCCTCTTTCACTGCTGACCGTTAACAGGGGCCTGGAGAAGCCTGTGAGGGGCCCTGGCCAAGAACCTTCATGCACGTCTCACCATTTACATCGTGAGCATGGAGTTTGCGCAAAGATCTTCAAATTTCTGTTTTTTTCTGACTTCTTTAGTCTTCATTAGTCTTCTCACCAGGGGTGTCATTAACTAAATCAGCCTATATATTATTAATATTAACATATATCATGGATATATAAATATTATATTAAAATAATAATAGTACATAACATTTAATATTTATTTACATTATATATGCATATATTTATGTAGCATTATGTTATACTAAATTAAATTAAAAAATATAAGTAAACTAGCATGACAATATGAGTATATATTACTACTCCTCAGAGGCAGATCTTTGCCTTTTATGCAGTCAACTCTGCCTGCTGACCATATTTTGTTTGCTAGAAAAAAATGAAGACTGAGGCCAGAGTGAAAAGTGAGGGGAAGGCACGCAGAGAAAACCCAACCTGAAATTACAGGGGAGGCACAATTAAATCACTCAAGTGCAACAAGAAGTGTGTTCCCGAGACCAGCCTGAAGTGCACAGTCTTAGTGAGGGGAGCGGATGCGACCCAGCACCGGGCCCATGGGCACCTTCTGGGGTGAGCGGGAGGGAGCCTCCTCCTGGTGTCTCTCCGCCGGCTCCTCCGCGAGCCCGCTTGTCCTCCCTAGGCTCTGCTGAGACCTTCAAGCTTTGCCTCCAGGAGGCCCGTTTCCTGCCCTCCACTGTTCCCCGCCCACCATCTCTCTTTCCTGGATTCTCTCGGCTGCTACCGGCCAGGCTGGAGACACAGGCATCACAAGACCTTCCCTGCAGCCCGTGAGCTGTCCTCGCCCCGCCCTCCTCCTTTAGCGCTGGGTTAACGGGGTGCCTGGTGTTCATTGCTGAGACTTTCCTTGCTCCCAGTTTCCTCCATTCGTGATGGTGGGATGCGCAGGGCAACTAAAGCCATTTCTGAATTTCCCTGAATGTGAATGCTAGATGAACCTAGTTTGCTTATAGAAGAATCGTGTTGTTCTAAAGAAAGATTTATATAGTCCTACTTAAAACCACTGGAAAACCCCCAAACAGGAAATGGTGACACCTCAAAGTCATACTGTTACATGACAAAAGCAAGTTGTAAAACAACACACACATTATTTGTCTAACTGAACTAAAAATGAACCTATATTATCTGTGTAAATAAATATATATATATGAAAATGTTTTTTAAAAAGCTGGAGGAATATATACAAATGAACCACAGATACTTTGATAAGGATGAAAGAGAAATTCTACTTTTACTCTAAATTATCCAGTTTTTTATTTTTTATTTTTCGTGTGTGTATGTACTTTTAACTCAGGAGGAACTTGAACAAGAGTATATATTGTTTGTATTTAAATAAACACTTTACATATGATTGTACAGAACCAGCTTATTATAAAAACTGAACCAATGTATTTCAGAGTCAAACAAATGATAAGCTGCATAGAGAGTGAATATCTGCTGAAGGGCTAGAGACAGAAAGAGCACACGAGCAGCACAAACAGTGAAACACTGGCTGCACGCTGCTGTCCCCTCCAGTCACTGGGTCATTCCCTGAATGCTTGCTGGGTTTAAGGCAGCCTGGAAGTCAGTCACCTGTCCAAGGCAAGTCTGAATTTATGCCAGGCCCATAGTAAAGACATGTTTTATTTAGTAGCTCTCAGAGGTAGAAAATGCACACTGTACTCTCTAAACTTATTTTGGCCCGTTCTATAATGGATTCTTCCACTGAAAACAAAACACTCAAACCAACATCAAAAACCACCCTTTTGGTGTACCTGAAAGCTTTTGCCATTTTAGAGCTTTCTCTTTTTCTGTCATCTCTTAAACATGTAAAATAAATACAGTCAAGTCCCCAGCAGGAGGGGCCACTCAGGGAGCTCTGGGCCTCAGTCGTTACTGGGAATAAAAGTGGCAAAGAGCATTTTTGCTCCAGAACTCTAAAGGCATTTTGGTGTGGGATAATCGGGACCCATGGAAAGCATATGAAAGCCTGATACTGTTTCTTACATCTGCCACAGCTCAGTGATTTTCAATATCTTACCTTCTGTAACCAAAGATTGAGAATGCTCAGGAGAGAGCATAAACATAACTACATAACTCGTTATAAATAGCATATAAGTAGAAAGTATAGTCAGATGTGAGTCTAACTTGCCTTAATATCCTAGTTCCTGTGGCTCTCAGTCCATAAGGCTCAGACTACATTCCTCGGGCACCTCTACAGATTGGACAGTAGGTGGCGCTTTCAGCCTGTTTGGAAAACAGTTCATGGGCTTTGGCTTGTTTACTTGCTTTTAAACTGTTTTACCACCATTGCACAGAAAACAGAGTAATTTGGTACATAAGCGTATGAAGTCCAAATCAATGTCATGGGAGCAATTCCAGAAGAACACAAAGCCACATAACTGGATCTGTAGGAAGCATTTACAAATATCCACAGAAAAGACTTTACCTCTCCATAGATTCAAACTGAAAACAGAAAGTGAAAGTCACTCAGTCCTGTCCGACTCTTTGCGATCCCTTAGACTGTAGCCCGCCAGGCTCCTCTGCCCATGGAATTCTCCAGGCAAGAACACTGGAGTGAGTTGCCATTCTCTTCTCTAGGGAACCGTCCCAACCCAAATTATCCAGTAATAAAACGCTTTTAGCGTTTGTGTCACAAATGCTCTTTGCTACTTTGATTCCTGGTAATGACAGAATCTCAGGCTGACCTGGGACCCGCCCTAAAGTAGTTTGTGTCCTGTAACCCTGGTCAGGCACATAGACTTTAGTTCGGTTTTCTTGTGTGGAAACAATTTGACCTAGCTGCTCACAAGCGAAAAGCAAACTGCTAGACCTTAAAATGTTCCAGTAGAGCACAGTCAAGTGCTCTTGACTCTACGTACTTCAAAGGATGCTTTTAAGCCTTGTCAGCCACCAGCTTCTCTTGATTCTGAAAGCTGGATTTACTAGGGACTGGCAGCAGGGAACGTGTGATGAAATCACTGCAGCGGTGTTGTGCTTCAAAGCACAGGATCTGTACAGACTAGGAACAAAGATAAAATATTCTGAAGGGGTGAATCCAGGGCATTTACTCTTATCTGAACAAAAGTTTGTGCACAGAGGCATTTTATGCATCACTTGGGCTTCCCTGGTGGCTCAGAGGTTAAAGTGTCTGCCTGCAGTGCGGGAGACCTGGGTTCGATCCCTGGGTTGGGAAGATCCCCTGGAGAAGGAAATGGCAACCCACTCCAGTATTCTTGCCTGGAGAATCCCATGGACGGAGGAGCCTGGTGGGCTACAGTCCACGGCGTCGAAAAGAGTTGGACACGACTGAGAGACTTCACTTTCACTTTCAGGGAGGCCACAGGCTCCCTGGGCTCTCCAAATCCCTCAGTTTAAGAGCTCCTGGCCAGGGAGTGAAAGAAAGCAAAGGCAACCCTTCCATCTTCCCCATTCCGACTTCTGGTCCCATCACGTTCCGACTTCTGGTCCCATGAGAGGGACGGTGGACGCTCAGCGCGCTGTCCCAGCCGCACGGCTGCCAGAAGAGTTACAGGAGCAGACCTGCCCAATGGCGCCGCTGCTTGCTGCCTGCTGCCGGGCCTTGTGAGAAGGCCCCAAGGAGATCTAGGAAAAGCAAAGGGGAGTCCAACTCAGCAGAGCAGCCCCAAGCACAGGCAGTTAAAGAAAGAGGAAGCAGGAGTCAGGTCAAGGAACGACCCCTTTCTGAAGGCTGCGCTGATAAGGGGTGTGGCTGAAGCATCGCGCTCCCTACGCACACGGCTCTGCCTCTGCAGGCACTTCCAGTTTGCCTCATGGTGAGAGGCGGCTGCTTGTCAGAAGGCAGATCTTTTCTACCATCAATAAACTGTCTTGTCCCTGCTGTCAGCCCTGTAATCTGGCACTATATGCGCCTTGCTCCATTGGCTGCTAACACTTCCGTAAAAGGAGATCTAACTGTCGAGAGTTCAAAATTCCAGGGGTCTGTGGAGTCCCGCCATCAATTCACCCCCCAGAGTTGTGTTTTAATCAGGTTCAGTTCAGTTCAGTCACTCAATCGTGTCCGACTCTTTGCAACCCCATGAATCACAGCAGGCCAGGCCTCCCTGTCCATCACCAACTCCAGGAGTTCACTCAAACTCACTTCCATCAAGTCGTTGATGCCATCCAGCCATCTCATCCTCTGTTGTCCCCTCTCCTCCTGCCCCCAATCCCTCCCAGCATCAGAGTCTTTTCCAATGAGTCAACTCTTCACATGAGGTGGCCAAAGGACTGGAGTTTCAGCTTTAGCATCATTCCTTCCAAAGAAATCCCAGGGCTGATCTCCTTCAAAATGGACTGGTTGGATCTCCTTGCAGTCCAAGGGACTCTCAAGAGTCTTCTCCAACACCACGGTTCAAAAGCATCAGTTCTTTGGTGCTCAGCTTTCTTCACAGTCCAACTCTCACATCCATACACGACCACAGGAAAAACCATAGCCTTGACTAGCTGGACCTTTGTTGGCAAAGTAATGTCTCTGCTTTTCAATATGCTATCTAGGTTGGTTATAACTTTCCTTCCAAGGAGTAAGCGTCTTTTAATTTCATGGCTGCAGTCACCATCTGCAGTGATTTTGGAGCCCCCCAAAATAAAGTCTGACACTGTTTCCCCATCTGTTTCCCATGAAGTGATGGGACCAGATGCCATGATCTTCATTTTCTGAATGTTGAGCTTTTAGCCAACTTTCCCACTCTCCACTTTCACTTTCATCAAGAGGCTTTTTAGTTGCTCTTCACTTTCTGCCATAAGGGTGGTGTCATCTGCATATCTGAGGTTATTGATATTTCTCCCGGTGAGTCAAGTAAAAATGCTAATTATAGGCTTAGGATTGAAGATACTAAAGTGAGAACATGACTGAATTTAGAACTTTTGGAACTTCTGATTTTAAAAGTATTTGTGTATCTTTAAAGTCCAATAAGAAAATTTTACTCTTGCTTATCTTGTCTGAGGAATAAACATGGAAAGATACTTACTGAAAAAAAGCTACAAAATTTGAGGCTTTGAAGAAGGGAATTAAAAAAGAATGGGTCTCATGAAGAGTAAATCCGTTCAGATGGAAAAGCTGAGAGGAGAAAGAAATTGATTTAAGAAAAGATCTTACTATTAGAGCTGAGGCCATCTGCCATTTAGTCAAATTTACTTTTCTGCATGCAGGGTCACCTTATACAGACTCATACAGGCACACAATACAGCTACCATCTCCACTGATACCCAGAGGGGTGCCCTGGCCACCGCTTCAGACTGCCTTGTGGGCACACAGGATGCTCGGGACTCTGTCCTGTGTGTCCCTGGGAAGTGACTCCCAGGAGGTCCAGCCACTGAGCCGAGTTCCATTCTGTTTTCAAGCAGCCCTTTAAATCCCTGAGGACAGCACTCCTCTCTCTCACCACATAAAATGTCCCCCCATGTGTCACTGCTCCTCATAAACATGGCTGCTGCTTTTATAATCAGTCTTAAGATATGGTCACCTGATTCTATTATTTTTTATTATGCTGAAGTCAGTCAAGTGTTTTATATCTTACTAGAATATTAATATGTCAGATTCAGAGAAATAATTCAAGGATGAAGTCAACTGATTATCCTCCTATCCATATGAAGTATATAAATATAATCTCTGGGAGATGGTGAAGGACAGGGAAGCCTGGTGTGCTGCAGTCCATGGGGTCACAAAGAGTTGGACATGACTGAGTGACTGAACAATGATAAAATATTATTTCAATTGATAATGAATGTACAGTGCATAGGGGAAAGTGGGATAAAAGTGTTTTAAAAATTGGATCAAGCTTAGCTAATAAAATTAGCAGTTGCAAATGTTGTTTAAGGGAAGAACATAATGAATTATGAATTAGGAAATTTTCCTCTTATGTGAAAGGAAAACAGCAAAAGTCACAGAACATCCTCATGAGTAGACATATTTATTTATTTAGAAACTGCTTATTTTCTGTCAACCAATTTCCATTTTAAGAGTTTGTGGGGTTTCCATAATGGCTCATGGTAAAGAATCCTGCCAATGCAGGAGACATGAGTTCAATCCCTGGTCCAAGAAGATCCCACATGCCTCAGAGGAACTAAGGCTGTGAACCACAACCACTGAGCCTGTGCTCCACAGCCTGGGGGCCACAGCCACTGAGCCCACGCTCTGCCACCACTGAAGCCTGGGGGCCCTGGGGCCCATGCTCCATAACAAGAGAAGCCACTTCAATGAGAAGGCAGGCACCACAACCAGAGCGTGCGCCCCACTCACCAAAACCAGAGCAAACCTGTGCAGCAGCAAGGACCCAGCACAGCCCCCACCGAAGAAAAGAGCCTGTGAAGGAACAGCTGAAGCCCACCCAGTGCTGTGCCTACCCACCCAGTGGCCTGAGCAGTGGGCGCTGCAGGCCAGCCTTCAGGGGAAACTGCGGAGTAGGCAGCGAGCTCGCCTGCCCGCCTGTGGACTAGGCCAGCACCTCAGATCCAGTAGCGTTGCACTGAGCTGCTGAAGTGACCCATTCACGGTGAAGTCCTCCTTGGTCAGAGCTTGCTCAGCTGCCACCTGCTCTTCCCTTTTAATCTCTTCAGTGTTGGGGATTTTTTTTTCCAGGACTTGGAAGCAACGAACTTGAAAGAAGACAGTCAGGCAGTCTCTTGTGTGGACTGACAAGTTTATTTTTGTAGTCAAGTCTTTTTATAGAAGCAGGAACAAAGAGCTTAGAGTATACAGCCAGCAGAGTGTGTACGGGGTTAACATCTAATCAGTAAAAATATTTTAAGGACAGCACTCTCTAAGTGACCCGTGTGTTTATCCTGTAACCCATTTTTTCAAGTAACATCTTTAATATTTATTATTAAATCTTGCTGCCGGGCATAACCAAAGGCAGGAGATGTTTTTTTGCCCGCAGCACATCAAGCCAGGGTATCTCTGGCCCTTGCCATTTTTCCAAGGACTTCTTCCAACCGGCTGTTTTGTACCGTGCTTCCCAACATTTCAGAATCTTCAGACGTAGAGATCAGGCACGATCTCCCAAGAATGTTCACAGGAAATGGGCAGAACTTCCCGGGTGAGCATCTGCCAAGTCATACCCACCAACTGAACTCCCTAGTTGCCGGGGATGGGTGGTCTCCAGAGTGCAGAGGAGAGTCCGTGTCACACAGACCGATGGTAAGAAGTTCGCATACATGCCTCTGGGAGAGGCTGGTGGTCAGCCCTGGGATCGTAACCACTAGGAGTCTTGGCTCCTGGAAGCTGCCTGGGTCTGGTTAGTGGAGGCTCCAGGAGCAAAGTACCCGACCAGAGAAGCGGTGGCAGCAAACTGCAGCTTAGCTCGCTGGCAAAGGTTCCTGGAGGACGCAGCAGTGACAGCAGCTGGGTTTTCAGTGGCAACAATGGCATGAGCTGCCTACAGAAGCTTCTCCCAGGTTCTCTTTGGATTCCTAATGTAGACGCCGTCAGTTTTCCTTCTGTAGATGTACTGCTCCATTGGGAAGTAAAAGTCGGTGATACCTAAGTGGGCCCCTGCTGCAAGGAACGTGATGGTGTCGTCCTTCATTTTCCGGACATCAAGGACCCAGGATAGTGCAAAAGATTCACTTCACGTTATGACAAGAATCCAGACAGTGCCGTATGGATCACTGTCTGGGTAGCGTGGGAAAAGCCTGAGAAGATATGTTAGAGAAGCCAGATAATCTTTCTGATAAAACAAACTTGACTTTCTTTCAGTTTGTAGAAATAACGCTGTGAGTTTTATTCTTTAGAGGTTTAAAATTTTTTTGTAATGTCTTGGCATTTCTGAGAAACTTGTAATACATGTACAAGGTTCAAGAACCTAGAAATATAAAATACTTTATATTACATCGTTCTTCCTACCCCCTTTCTTCTTGTCAAGGCCCTGCTGCTTCCACAGTCAGCCACGTGTTTTGTTTCTCAGGAATAGTTTCCAGACTTTTTGTTTGTTTGTTTGTTTGTTTTTTTCTAAGTATTTATTTGGCTGTGCCTGCGGGACCTTTTCCATGGGAACTCTTAGCTGTGGCATGTGGGTTCTACTTTCCTGACAAGGGATTGAACTCAGGCCCTTACAATGAGAGTGCAGAGTCTTAGCCCCTGGATCAGGAGAGACGGCCCAGAATGTCATTTTATGGATACACAAGCAACTATGAATATCTATTTCTTCTTCACTCCACATGTGGTGCTAGTGGTAAAGAACCCACCTCCCTGTGCAGGAGACATGAGGGACTCAGATTCAATCCCTGGGTCCGGAAGATCCTCTGGAGCAGGAAATGGCAACCCACTCTAGTATCCCTGCCTGGAGCATCGCCATGGGCAGAGGAGCCCGGTGGGCTACAGTCCATAGTGTCACAAAGTGTGGGACGTGACTGAGTGACTGAGCACAACCACATTTAAAACCATACATGGTCGCACACTGTGCACAGTGTTCTATGGTATCTTGCTTATATTCAGCTGACAATATCTTGGGGAATATTCTCTCTTGGGACACTATTTTCCACAAATCAGTCCACTGAATAGATGATGTATTATAATACGCTTTACTGGTCCACATTGGAATAAACACTAATATAAAATGACATCTTGACATCACAATAAGCAATGTAATGCATAATCTTAGCCTAATTTATTCCATTGCAGGAAAATGTATCAATTTCTAGTGCATTAGGAATTTCTACAAATGTAACGGATTTGTAGCCTGAAGTATTTCCAACTGAAATGTAGCATCTGATAGGATGTTGCTGGTAAACTAGCACGTTGCTGGATTTCCCCCCCTCCCCCACTCCACCGAGGAGCTATGCAATGATCATTTCTCTTTCCTTAAGACTCAACCTCTCCTCTCCCAGATTTCTCCCTGATCTGTTTTTAAAAATTCTCCAACCTCTTCTACCCTTGTGACTTCTCTATAATCTGCTCCTTTTCTTAGCACTGTCCTTCATTCTCACGCCCTCATTGCCTGGTCTGGTCTCTACCTGCCATCTCAACATTGCCCATCATTGCTCCACCCACTCCCCTAGAGACGGTATCAATACGGCCAGATAGATGGTTGAGTATAGAAAAATGGTTCATGGATAATATTGAATCACTGAGCCTGGATGAGAAGGAGACATCCACAGGGGAGTCTAAGGTAGCTGGGGAAGAAGGAGAATTTAGGTTTTATCTGTGGTCTTCATTCAGGGGAAGATGCTACAGGGCCCACCAGGGAAGGAGAAGTCAGAGTCAGAGGTAAATACTTGGGAGGTGGTGTCCAGAAATTCCAGCAGGAGCTCTGGAGACAAGAGTGAGGGAGAGCGCCTGCTGTGAGGCTGCTGTGAGTGTTGGGCAGGGACACACACGGGGCAGCAGAGAAAGGAGCAGGAAGGTGATAACAGGCTTCCCAAGGGAGGGAGGGTGTCATGGTGATAGTGATGTGGACAGAGTTACCCATGTCACGGAGATGAGGGAGGATGGAAAAGAGCCAGTGAGAGGGGAGGGCGGATGCAACTAATACATCCTGTACGCTGTTTCCTGAGAGGCCAAGAGCAGAGGCCAAGAGAGAGGCTGAGCCAGAGCACAGGACACAATGAAGGAGACATAAAAGTTGATAAATAAAAACATAGATGTTCAAATCAAGATTTTGTTAAAACGCCCTTTTAAGTAATACAATTGGGATTTTAAGGAACTCCTTTTAAGGAATATAGAAATAAAATTGCAGGTGAGATGATATTAATTCTTAGATGGTGATTCACAAGAATGACTCCCCTGCCTAAAGAGTGACACCATCAGAAGCAGTTCTGTGCAGAGGAGAACGGGGAGATGGCACAGCACAGTGGTGGAGACACATGGTCGATGGAGACGCTGGGCCTTCACGGGACGAGGAGGGTCCTGTAGACCCCATATGCCGGTGTGCTGAGAACATCGAGCAGGAGTTACTTGAGCCATTGAGAGTCACTGTACTTGAAGGGGTTTTTATTTAAATATAATTTTATTTCCTTTTGGCTGCCCTGGGTCTTCTTTGCTGCCTGCAGGCTCTCTCCACTTGTAGCAAGCAGAGCCTGTGCTCTAGTTGGGTGGTTGGGCTTCCTGCTTTGGTGGCTCCTCTTGCTGTGGAGCACTGGGCTCTAGGATGCCTGGGCTCAGTATTGGCGGTGTACAGACTTAATTTCTCTGTGGCATGTGGGATCTTCTGGGGACCAGAGATTGAACCGGTGTCCCCTGCACTGCAAGGTAGATTCTTAACCACTGGACCACCAGGGAAGCCCCTGTACTTGAAGTTTTCATTGGAGCTACCTAAAACATGATAAAAGTGACCTCAGCAAAAGGGGGAAGGAGCAGTGAGTGCACGGCCTGCCTTCCACCAAAGAGAGCCTGCTGGGTTTGCACAGACCCCTTTCCATTTCTGAACCACATTTGCCATTTACTCACTTCCTCTTTCTCCACCTAAAAACCACACATCTCCTAAATTCTCCAAGCAATCTTCCTGGTGGCTTTCTTTCATGGAAGTAGAATTTCTGGGCAAAAGATTCTGTGCAATCTTTCTATGTGAATATCAGAAGAAGGTGAACATTTTATTTGAGGTTATGGTTCTGGAAATTCAGAATGAAATATGTTTCAGCTCACATTGGCCAAACATGCTGTACCTGGCCTCAGCCTCCTGTATTTTAGTTGGCTCACTGGTGTCATTAAGGTCCTGGGATCTCTCTAGCCCCTCAACTACTGCATCCAACTCCTATGGCATGGCAAAAAAAAAAAAAGGCTCTCTGGTACCATTAAGATCCCTGTTGATTGCAGATCCTGTGATCTTGCTGGTGCCTTGACTTATTGCAGCTTCCTAAGTCCTTACCTAGGACTTGTTGGCATAAAGTTCAACCAGGAAAAACAGAAAACAAAACCCGTTTTAGTGTGTCTCTTGATATTTGGTTTTGTTTTACATTTGCAAGAGCAAAACACATAAAATGAAGCAAAAGGTACTTTTGAACATATATGGTTAACTGACTTAGAATTACTGATTCAAAGTGTCTGTAAAAATAAAATGTGACTTCCACTTCCAGCTTTAAGAGGAACAGTATCTGAACTTCCTCACCTGGCACTGGTAATTAGAAACCTGAACAAAATACTGGGAACAACTGTTTTCAGATCCTGGACAGCAGGCCACACAGGACTAAGTTCCTAGAGTGAAGATGGATACACAAATCCATCTGATGACTCCTGGCTGTCTGCCTTCAGGCAATTTCCATGTTGCAGGTACAGGGAGGGGAACCCAGATGCAGCCCAGCAAAGCCCTGATCTTAGAACACAGGTGAGCCAGGGAGGCTCAGAAGGTGATATGTGTTGGGCAGGGGATCCAAAGGAGAGAGCTACTCAGACAGAAAGAATGATTACAAGTGCCTAATGAGCCTGCTGAGTCTCTGTCATCTGATCACACACAGGTGACATTCCACAAGGCTGGGCAGGAACAACTTTTGAGGAAAGAATTATTACTGGACATCTATGCATTGAGTGGGACTGGATGCCATGATCTTAGTTTTCTGAATGTTGAGCTTTAAGCCAACTTTTTCACTCTCTCTTTCACTTTCATCAAGAGGTTCTTTAGTTCCTCTTCACTTTCTGCCATAAGGGTGGTGTCATCTGAATCTCTGAGGTTGTTGATATTTCTCCCAGCAATCTTGATTCCAGCTTGTGCTTCCTCCAGCCCAGCGTTTCTCATGATGTACTCTGCTACTACTGCTACTGCTAAGTCACTTCAGTCGTGTCCAACTCTGTGTGACCCCATAGACGGCAGCCCACCAGGCTCCCCAGTCCCTGGGGTTCTCCAGGCAAGAACACTGGAGTGGGTGGCCAGTTCCTTCTCCAATGCATGAAAGTGAAAAGTGAAAGTGAAGTCGTTCAGTCATGCCTGACTCTTAGCGACCCCATGGACTGCAGCCCACCAGGCTCCTCCATCCATGGGATTTTCCAGGCAAGAGTACTGGAGTGGGGTGCCATTGCACTCTGCATATAAGTTAAATAAGCAGGATAACAATATACAGCCTTGATGTACTCCTTTTCCTATTTGGAACCAGTCTGTTGTTCCATGTCCAGTTCTAACTGTTTCTTCCTACAGGTTTCTCAAGAGGCAGGTCAGGTGGTCTGGTATTCCCATCTCTTTCAGAATTTTCCACAGTTTGTTGTGATCCACACAGTCAAAGGCTTTGGCGTAGTCAATAAAGCAGAAATAGATATTTTTCTGGAACTCTTTTCTTTTTTTGATGATCCAGTGGATGTTGGCAATTTGATCTCTGGTTCCTCTGCCTTTTCTAAAATCACCTTGAACATCAGGAAGTTCACGGTTCACATATTGCTGAAGCCTGGCTTGGAGAATTTTGAACATTACTTTACTAGCGTGTGAGATGAGTGCAATTGTGTGGTAGTTCGAGCATTCTTTGGCATTGCCTTTCTTTGGGATTGGAATGAACACTGACCTTTTCCAGTCCTGTGGCCACTGCTGAGTTTTCCAAATTTGCTGACATATTGAGTGCAGGACTTTCACAGAATCATCTTTTAGGATTTGAAATAGCTCAACAAATAGATGGGGTAATAGTGGAAACAGTGGCTGACTGTATTTTGGTGGGCTCCCAAATCAACACAGATGGTGATTGCATCCATGAAATTAAAAGATGCTTACTCCTTGGAAGGAAAGTTATGACAAAACTAGACAGCATATTAAAAAGCAGAGACAGTACTTTGCCAACAAAAGTCCATCTAGTCAAAGCTATAGTTTTTCCAGTAGTCGTGTATGGATGTGAGAGTTGGACTATAAAGAAAACTTAGCAGAGAAGAATTAATGCTTTTGGAGAAGACTCTTGAGAGTCCCTTGGACAGCAAGGAGATCCAACAAGTCCATTCTAAAGGAGATCAGTCCTGGGTGTTCACTGGAAGGACTGATGCTGAAGCTGAAACTCCAATACTTTGGCCACCTGATGTGAAGAGCTGATTCATTGGAAAAGACTCTGATGCTGGGAGGAATTGGGGGCAGGAGGAGAAGGGGATGACAGAGGATGAGATAGTTGGATGGCATCACCGATTCAATGAACATGAGTTTGGGTGAACTCAGGGAGTTGGTGATGGACAGGGAAGCCTGGCGTGCTGCGGTTCATGGGGTTGCAAAGAGTTGGACGTGACTGAATGACTGAGCTGAACTGAACTGAATGCATTGAATAATGTGCAACATTCACGTGGGGCTGAGAATCCTCACCAGCCAGAGTGAAGAAACCTCCTTGAATATGTGGGGCATTCAACTGAGACAGAAAATGTATATATTAGAGCTGAAACTAAAAAAAAAAAAAAAAAAAAAAGAGAGAGAGAGAGAAAGAGATGAAACTAATCACAAGCCTTAAAATAAAGGGCACATAGAATTGTACTAACAAACCTTAGCAATAATCCTCAAACGTGTCTGCTATGAAGGTAATCATTTCCTATCAGGAAAAAGCAAAATTAACACTTTCAGGAAACATACAAAGAAAACAAACCAAAAGACATTTCTATCGCCCAGGAAACTTCAAGACATTTAGGGGTCCTGTGTCAGATAACAAGTCCAATGTATATTTCATATTATCTCATACCCACCCACAAAAATGAATATAAACCCCTTTATACACACTGCAAATATACGAGAATATTCAAGAAATTGACTACTTTCTGGAAAAATATGAATTCTCAAGACCAATATTTAAAGCAGCTGTAACAAAAGAAAAATAAGCAAGGAAGGCTATAAAATAAAATTTTTTCAAGAATTACTTCTGAAAATCATGTGAAGGCTATGCAAGCAAAGAACAACTGACTACCAAAGCACCACATAATTTTAGAGAATCAAGAATAGACGAACAGAAGAAATCTGTATTTTGTGAACATAATTTAACCCTGATAGGAGTCGGACACAACTGAGTGACTTCACTTTCACTTTTCACTTGCGTGCATTGGAGAAGGAGATGGCAACTGCCTCCAGTGTTCCTGCCTGGAGAATCCCAGGGGTGGGGGAGCTTGGTGGGCTGCCATCTATGGGGTCACACAGAGTCGAAGCAACTTAGCAGCAGCAGCATGAGAACTTGACATAAGTGACATAAAACAAAACGACACACCAATTTTACCTACTATTCTTGGTCTCCTAATCCATTAAATGCTAATTAATGATATATGAATCATTGCAGAGAAATTCTCCATCTCTAAAAAAACTTAGGTTTCCTCACAATTTTTTTTCCTTTAAAGGAAGTCAAGCTGTACAGTCTAAGAAGTGCTTGCTCCAGAAGATGTGGAATATATATACAATGGAAAATTACTCAGTCATAAAATCAAATGAAATAATGCCATTTGTAGCAACATGGATGAACATGGTGATTTCACTTTAAGTGAAGTAAGTCAGACAGAAAGAGACAAGCATCGTATGATATCACATATGTGGAATATTGAAGAATGATACAGATGAACTTATTTACAAAGCAGAGGTAGAGTCACAGACATAGAAAACACGCTTATGGTTACCAAAGAGGACACGGGCGTGTGGGAGAGGTGAGTCAGGAGTTTGGGGTCAGTACGCACACACTGCTGTATGTACACCAGGTGACATAAGGAGCTGCTGTGTAGTGAGGGAGCTATACTCAGTATCTTGTGACGACCTGTAATGGGAAAGAATCCAGAAGAATATATAGTCGCTCAGTTGTGTCCAGCTCTTTGGGACTCCAGGGCCTGTAGCCTGCCAGGCTCCTCTCAAAGGATGGGTCACAAGGAGCTGGACACAACAGAGGGACTAACCACACAAGTCCTACTCTGCTTGTTCTCAGCCAACTTGGAGAAAGACATGACACCTTATCAGCACTGCAGTAAAGTTTTCTCTAAGATGCCTGCCCTGTAGGGAACAATTTGAACATATTCTGAACTTCAGTTGTGCTTGCAAGTAATTTTGTCAGGAGAAAGAGTTGGTGAAAGAAAGCACAGCTGACCCAGAGGAAACTAACCAGGCGGGAAAACACAAAACACACGCTTAACACACAATAAACATTAAACTGATTGAGGACATTGCGGGAAGTGTCCTAGTTCATTCTCCATTTGTCCACACTTAATCGAGTGTGCTCAGTTAAGACACTCTGTGTCTAGAGTGCGCTGTCATTCTTGGCTAATTTAAAATATAGTGTATTAATAGGAAATTGGAGGCATAATAAGGCAAACAGATCAGGAGATGACTGTCATCAAGAAGAGAGTTGATGACTTAAAGTTCCCAAGAGGAGGGACAGGCCACGCCATTGGGCCACATGGGAAAGGAATGGACTTGTCCAGAGAGGGAGGGAGGGGAACTCAGCACAGGGGCCTTGACTGTGATTCCTCAGGAGGGAACAGTGAGCTGGGTGCGCAGGCTCAGGACCGGCTGGTGCGCGTGATGTTAGCGGCCATCCTCGGTGTCTGGCTCTGGGTGACAAGGGAAGGGGACAGTGGCCCGGAGCGCAGCTTAAATGTCACCTCCTCAGAGACACGTCCCCGTGTGCATCTGCGGTGACAGCTCCCCTATGTCTCCTACCCTTACCACCTCGGTCCTTCACAGCACCAGGGCCGGCCCTGTCTGCACCCGCTGGGGCTCATCACCCATCCATCCTCGGGCCCCAGGACTCTTCTCCTCCCCGCCCCTCTCTGCCCCAGCCCCCCCATCCCGCTGTGCCGTTTCCCGCCCTTCACTCCATGGAGCTGACTCTTCTACAAGCTGTTCTGTTTATTCCTTGTCTGGTTCCACAGCGTCAGCTTTGTGGGAGCAGCAGAATCCTTTCTTTTTAAAGTGTGGTGGTCTTCTGTTTTACTCTCCTCTTGAATGTCAAGGACTGTGAGGTGTCGTGGCTGGGTCCCTGCCCCCAGCACAGGCCTGGCACAGAGCACGTGCGCTCTCAGCATTTGGGAAGACCCAGCAGTGGGAAGCCTTGTTGCTGCCCCCGGGGGACTGTTAAAAACAAGACAACAGCCCCAGAGGAGCTGCTTAGTTAGGAACCATGCTAGCAAAATAGACGACGTAAATGCAGTTTTGGCTCTTCCAGAAATGAAATCTTGAACCAGTCAGCCGGGAATCTTCTGATTATCACTAGTTAAGTCATCTGCCTGAGAAAGCTTTCCAGCCTCTATTGGAAAGTAACCTCGCAGTAACCACTTGGATTCTTTGCCCAGTACAACGTCCTTGTTCCTGATCCCTTATGCCTATAAAAGTCTTTTATTTTGTGCAACTCCTCAGAGTTTCTAACTGCTAAATTGGATGCTGCCTCATTCATTTAAATAAAGGCACTAAGATTTTAAAATTTTACTCAGTTGAATTTTATTTTAATAGGGCTTATAGCTTATTTTGGAGAAGGCAATGGCATCCCACTCCAGTACTCTTGCCTGGAAAATCCCATGGATGGAGGAGCCTGGTGGGCTGCAGTCCATGTGGTCACTAAGAGTCGGACACGACTGAGCGACTTCACTTTGATTTTTCAAATGGCAACCCACCCCAGTGTTCTTGCCTGGAGAACACTGCAGGAAGTGTCATAAGACGCATATCCCTGGGACATGCAGGAAGTGTCATATGTGACGCATATCCCTGGGACATGCATCACAAGAGGGCATGTCCCAGGGATGGGGGAGCCTGGTGGGCTGCCGTCTATGGGGTCACACAAAGTTGGACACGACTGAAGTGACTTAGCAGCAGCATAGCTTATTTTAAGATTATATTTGGCTTTTAAGAGATTGTTATAGATTCAATTGAGCTTACTATGAACGCTGTCGGATTCAGGATCTCCGAAGAAGATTTAGCTTCAGGACCAGGGACCAGGATTGATCACTCAAGAGCGTTTGTGTAGCAGAGTTTTATGACAGTGGGAAAAGGTCAGAGAAAGCTTCTGACATGGACAGCAGAAGGGGGTGGAGAGTGCCCCCCCTTGCTAGTGTTAGCAAGGGATGTATATACTTTTTAAATTAGTTTCTACATTAAATCAAAAGAATGTCTCAAGTTTGTGAAAGGTTTACCAGACCCACTCCCACAATTAGCATTTTAGGATAAGAGGATTAGAATTTAACAGAAAGATCCTACCAGACCTATTCCCATAATATACATTCTAAGATATCAGGATTAATCAGAAGGTTTTCAGGAAGGAGAAACTGTCCTCAAGCAGGATACATTGTTGTTATATGATCCCTAGTACAGAGTTTAAGTGGCTCAGATGGGAAAGCATCTGCCTACAATGTGGGAGACCCGGGCTGGATCCCTGGCTTGGGAAGATCCCCTGGAGAAGGAAACAGCAACCCACTCCAGTACTCTTGCCTGGAAAATCCCATGGACAAAGGAGCCTGGTAGGCTACAGTCCATGGGGTTGCAGAGTCAGGCATGACCGAGCAACTTTACTTTCTTTCACAGAGTTTAAACTGAGTTGTGTAATCGTCAGTTCTGGGCCTAAAGAAAGAAAGGAAAAACAAATGTTTTAAGTGACTAAGACTAAGAAATGTAGAGGGAAAAAGATGTTTGTCCTTTCCTCCTCCTTGAGAACTCCAGACCCTCTCTCCTCAGCTTCCCCTGGACTTCTTATCAACCTGCCTACGAATTGACTCTCTCACTTTGAGCACCTCTTCAGCCTGTGAGCTCCATGAGAACATCAGGCCAGAAAGATAAAAGACCTTGAGTAAATGTTATGATGACTGAAGAGCTGTACAGATAAAATGACTAAACAGAGTCCATGTGAAGGTTACATTCACTGAAGATTAGCTTTTCCTTCCTCCTCCCTCCCTCTTTCCAGAACAGAAGTTCAAGGGACCTTATATCACCCTCACCTCGTACGGAACTCCAGTGGTCTGGGTGAGTTTTATCTTTTCTCTATTTGTACACTGGAAGACATTTCATGACTGTACCCCTCAAAACTGAGAAAATTACTACTTGAGGGGCAGGGACCCTCCATGTTGTCTAAGTCAAAAGAGAACAATATGTGAACACAGAATATTGGGATGACTTGGGCCCCTGGGCAGCTGGAAGGAGGGAGACAAAGGCAGAGGGGTGTTGTTTCCACCTCCCTCCTCCCAACATGACACATTTGTCTCTCTTTTTACTTAATCAATCTGATTCTGATTATCTGGAGATTGACATGTCTGCTGGTAGATGGTATGGTCTTAGGTCACAGCATTAAAGGCCACCAGACATCAGTTCTGAGCTGTTTGCAAGACCTAGGACAAGTCTTCAGCGTCTTAGATCCGCTGTTTTATCCCTAAGCATTGACAGCGGTACTACCTGTGTGAGGGCCCAGAGGCAGAGGCGTCGGCACTTGGGATTGGTCACTGGGAAAGGCTGCAGCCCCGTGAAGGCTGCCCCTAGAACCCCAGCCGGAACACGAGTGGTACGTGGAATATCTGGATGAAGCAGTGAAGATGTCAGCAAGAGTCACTCAGTTGGTGCCAGGACAGCATTGAATTAGAGCACTGGGCTTTTCTCCACTCACTTCCAGAGGGTCAGGCCCTATTGCCACTGGCCACATACCCTGAGTGATAACCATCTCCTGGGAACTCCAAGTCACAGCCTGATGGCTGGGCCTCCACAGGGCTGAAGGATGTGTCAGGAGCGGTTTGCCCACAGATGCTGGGCACTCCAGGGCTCTGACAGGGGCTGGTGAGGCTGGCATGGCAGGGCCCCACAGCACAGAGTATTGGGGTGCCTGGTTGGAGCTGCCATCATCTAGGGCCATAGCACCATGAAGGCCCCTGGTAATTTCTGAGCTCAGAAGCTAAAGCAAGGTTGAGCCTGATTAGTACTTGGTTGCAAGACCAGCTGGAAAGACCAGGTGCTGTGGACTTTCCCGCTTGTCTCTTCTTTCATCTCTCTCACCCTTGTCCACCTCCCCCTCTGCTGGCACAGATGGGCTCTCCTTTGGCCATTGGGAGGTGCACCTATTGTTGAGTCTTGGCCTGGGTGGGTGCTGTGCGGGGTTCTGACAATGGGCAGCACAGTTGTGCTGGCGTCCTCTGTGCTTGCTGGCCGCTCTGGGTTGGTGGGCAGGTTGAGTGCCTACAGGAAGGCAGTACTTTATGCCATGGAACTGTCTGCATAAAATGGTTCTAATGGTGACATTGGACCTCTGTGTATTTTCCACATTAAAAAAACTGTAGCATGTCTCTCTGTGTGTGTGTGTGTGTGTGTGCATGTGTTAAAGACTTAGGAAAATTCTGAAGTCAAACAAAAAATTGGATCACATGATAAAATATGAATAAGCTTCAAAAACATGACACTGTGTAAGAAACCGGACCTAAATGGCCACAGTTGTACAAACCCATGTGCTTGAAATACACAGAATAGGCAATTCCATAAGGATGAAAGAGTGAGGAATGTGGAATTTAAAGTGACTGATTAAGGAACACTAGGTGTCTTTGTAGGGAGATAAAATATAAAATATTCTGGATCAGATAGTGATGATGGCTACACAACTATATAAATAGGCAATCACTAAAATATAGTGCTCAAAGTAGAATTTTTTGGTATATGATATATATCTCAACTTAAAATGATTAATTTGATTTTTTTTTCAAAAATAACAAAACCCACATATTATCCTCAGTGCTTTATGTGGTTCTCACTCTAAGCTCTGTAGACATAAACAAAGGTGCCTGTGTCTGTGTGTGCGTGCTCAGTCATGTTTGACTCGTTGTGACCCCATGGCCTGCAGAAGGCCATGCTCCTCTGTTCATGGAATTTTCCAGGCAAGAATACTGGAGTGGGTGGCCGTTTCCTACTCCAGGACATTTTCCTGATCCTTCACTGTTTCTTCAGAATTTGTCTCCAGAGCAAGGAGTCAGGCAGCACCACTCACCTAGGCTGAGACTCAGGGCACACACAGGAGTGGGGACGCACTCTGGTGGGAAAGAGGGAAAGTGTGTCCTGCTCAGAGCGTGTAATGTGGGGAATCCGGAGACAGGCTGGCAGGAAGAGGGCCATCCCAGGTGACTGCTTAGATGAGATTTGGCTTCCCCCATTTGGTACTAAATTGAAAGGAAGAAAAATAAGGAAGGTGACAGTCACTGACCACGCACTGAATCCTGGAGCCCATTGCTGCAGGGGCTGGGGTCTGGTTTTCCAGGTCGGTTGCTGCAGGGCAGGGCCTCGTGGCTAGAAGGAGAGGTTCCCCAACTTCCCAGTGTGTTAAGAAAGTTCTTCACTTCAACATCCTTCTCTGGTCGTCTTCAATTGGATACTCTGTGGATAAACCTGAAACAGTGTTTCTTAAATTAACTGCAAACAAAGGTAATAATTACGTTATTGTTGAGTAACAATGATAATGGTGATTTTCATTATAATTAATTTCGAGATTTCTCACTGAATACCTACATTACAATACAAATAGTAACAAAAATCCCCAACAACCTGTCGGGCCATCTGGTCGACCTCGCCACAGAGGCCACCAATCTGTCGGCTTTGTGATCCTCACACAGACGTATCCGCGTCTCACACCCACGAAACACAGCGCCTCCACACGGACACCATCCTTTCTACTTCCGAGCCCGAGGAGAACAGAAGGGACTCCTGGCGCCCCTCGAATAGATGCAGCCGGACCCGCAGGAAATCCGTCTGCTGAGTCCTGAGCACGTCACCGGGAACCGTGGCCGCCTGGGAGCAGCGTCAGCGCCGGGAAGGCAGCGGGACGACCGTTCCCCCAAGGTGGCAAGGAAGCGCTTCCGGGCGCCCTTTGGGGAGGAGGACGGGCGGCCCGTGGTCCCTTCCGGTGCCTCCTGTTCTGGACACCAGGGCCGGCCCTCTCCGGGGAGAGGACACACGTTTGTGAATCGGGACTATCGGGGTCCATGGGGGAGGCTGGGAAGACTGGACATGTCTGCGTGCGTCCGTGTGGTCCGCACCTCCGGGCGAGTGGGAAACATGGAGAAGGTGTAACCCCGCGGACGCCGGCGCCGTGACCTTTCCTGCTCGTGCTCAGCTGCCCCAGCGGTGCCCGGGGGCAGAAGGGGCCTCGCGGCGCTCTGGTCCACCCGGCCGGGCAGCGACACCGCCCGCCGCCGCCCGCCCAGGCCGCGGACCTGCAGCTCGAATCTCCGGCGACAGCAGGCTCTTCCCGGGTCTCATGGCACCGGGAGCGTTGCCGCTGTCACCCCCGGCCTCTGGAACTCTGCCCCGGGCTCGGCGGCCGAACCTTCGCGGGAGTCGCCAACGTTCCCCGGGAAGGGACCGGCTCACGGCGTCCTTTGGGTGGCTCCCGACGGGCGGCGCACACGGCCCCGGGCGGACCCCGAACGCCGGGCCGCCCTGACGCCCCGCTTGTCCCGGGCGTCCGCCTGGGAGCCGGCTCCCGGCCCGGCAGGGCGCGGAGACCCAGACACCAGATAGGAGGGCGGGAGCTGGGAAGACCTCCCCGGGCAGCTGCGGGAGAAGGCGCGCTCCTCAGCGATTCCCGAGGCTCGAGGCTCGGACCCAGGCGGCCCAGAGGGCAGGTCCCTGCTCCCAGGCGGACTTAGGAATTTAGTGAAACTTAGATTGTGTGGACTGTAAAACTGAAACCATGAAAGGACTGGGTAAAAACATATATGAATGATTTTTATTCTGTGGAGTAGAAAGATTGGAATCATGATACAACATTAAAAAAAAAAAAAAAAGTCTCTTCAGAAGCCATCAAATAAATGAATGATAAACAGTCATAAATCCACATTTCATATTGTACACGGAAGGTCCAATGAGAACAACTCAGCGTGGGAGGAATATTTGTGCAAATACTTGTGTACTAAGATTATTGATATTAGTATCACTCAGTATAAAAACAGAACATTCAGGAAACAGCCATTAAGAGGGACCTGGGAAGGAAATTTGTATCGGTACTGACCTGGAAAGATCTGTATAATGAATTGTTGGATAAAAGTAGCCAAGTTATAGGATTTCCACTGGTGCTAAAAGAAAAATATATACATTTGTACATTTATCTTTTATCCATGAACTAAGATGGAAAGGCATATGAATTAGAACAGCTAAAGCAGTTTTATAAAAAGAATACAAGCTTTCCCATAGCTTGGCACCTGGTGCCAGAAAGAAGTGTCTTCAGAAATCAAAAGGAACCACACCGCCTGCTTTTCTGCCGCCTCCTTCTCCTGTAACCTCCAGGCAAGCAGCTGGCATCCTAGGCCCTTAAAGTCACTGCTCCACTCAGACAGACGCAGATCCAAGGAGGGGTTGGTATGACCTTGGCTGTGCAGATTTGGGCTCCTCAGCCTCTTGCCTCATCCTGGGAGCCCCCAGCCAGTCAGTCATCACCCCAGACTTCCCCACCAGAGGCTACTGGCCCCACTCTGCAGGGGGCAGCCCTTGTCTCTATGAGCTCTGAGCTCTTTTCCCAAAGGAAGGATTTTCCCTTTGCACCGCAGGTATGAAGCAAGGGGATAACTGAATTTTTGCACCTGGACCCATCGTACACTTTGTCCTCACATCTGGCCCCTATTATCCCCATGAGGGTAAAAGAAGACCATTGCCTTTATATAGGAGGTGTGAGTCAATGGGACTCCTGAGCTTTTATATCTGGACCTTTCATGCACATTTGGTATGCACTCAGCTCCTGAAGACACAAGACAGAGACAGGGTTAGGCCTCTTAGTGTGGTGTGGCCATTGATTTCATGAAATATCCAGGGTCTCTAAGCAACACCAGGGTGGTAAGAATAAAGAAGCAGCATGCAATCATTCAAGCCACACACACAGACACACACACAGGAGAGGCTATAGAATCCACCTGATCCTAAGGGAAAATGCAACTCTGGAATCAACCATGTCAATGTGTCTTGCAGAAGTAAGATCATCTAAATGACTTGATTCTTTAATAAATTTTCAATTATCAATAAATATTTGTTGTCCTTGTGTTTATTCTGAGATTACTGAGAGTAACGTGACCAGTTTTACATTTACTTTAAAAATATTTATTTCATGGGGCAAAATTTAATAAAACTTTACCTTTCTTCAAGCAAAACTCCATCATACAGTATTTAAAAAAAATACTACTTTCCAGAGCGAGAGCTGGCAAGTTTTTCTAAAGAGCAGATAGTAAATATTTTAGACTGTCATATGACCTCTGCTGCGTCTACTCAATTCTGTTATTGCAGCAGGAAAGCAGTCTTAGATATCTTTATAGACACTGAAATTTGGCAGTCATATAATTCATAGGTCTCAAAAAACTTTATAACATTTTAAATAATAAAAACCATTCTCAGCTTGTAGGTCCAACCAGCACAGGTTGTGGTAGAATTTGACCCAGGGGATGCAGGATGCTATGGCCTGATCTATAAAACCACAGTGGAACTGTGAGAGGAAGCATGCTGACTGAAACTGCCCACCCTGGCCAGGAACCACAGTAACCATTTGCATGAGTTGTTTTATGACAGGAGGTCCTGGTAAGGAACACGGAACTAATAAGCCACCACCAACCAAAAGAGTTCAGGAAAGATCAAAAGGACACACCACATGTCCGACCACCTCCCAGAATCCTTCTCTCTGACATCCATCTTGGCTGAACAAGGTGTGCACCAGCAGGAAAGACTCTGAGTCAGAATGACCAGCTAAAGACAACCTGAAAACTAATCCCATCACCATAAAACCACTGTGAGCAGTGTGGCAGAGCTGTTCTGGGTTCCCTTACCCTACTGCTCTCCATGCAGGTGCCCTTTCCCAATAAAATCTCTGGCTTTGTCAGACATGTGTCTCCTCAGACAATTCACTTCTGAGTGTTCAACAGGAGCCCAGTTTCGGGCCCTGGAAGGGGTCTCCCTTCCTGCAACAGTACCACCTGATGTGGAACACCCACTTTGTTTTCAGGAATCAGTGACCTGTAAGGATGTGGTTGTGAGCTTCATCCAAAAAGACCAGCCCTGTCTTGTGATGCTGGAGACATCAGTCATCTGTGGGTGAGACTGTCACTATTTAATAGAGAATCACCCAGAACAGCTTGGCCAGAGTCAACTCTCATCCCCCCTGCCTCTTCTAAGGCTCACATTTACCTGAAGGACATTTTCTATTAATAAATTCTATTTTAAACTAGCCCTGAAAGAGAAGACACTTTTAAGACAAGCACAAATGAATAAATAAATTCTAAAACTTATTACCATGTTCTCAAGCAGTTTAATATTTCACTATATGGGTTTTTTTCTCTATAAACTAGTAGGTTCCATAAGGGTGAAGGACATCTAAGAAATTACATAGACAAGATCAGACCCCTGGGAAGTCCTAGATATCTGTCTCCTTGAACTGAGAGGTTAGGGCAAAACTTAGCAACTTCCCAAATTTTAGCTTAATACTGAAAATGGATTTTAGTGATATTTCCAATTAAAGTTTTCAATGCATCAGTTTAGCAGGGGACCTACCAGAGTGAAATTCATCTTTCTTGTGATAATCCAGTTACTCCACACACAAGATGCCTGTGCCTTGAGGCTGTGCAGTTAGAAACTGCCCATATTATCAGGGAAAGAGCACACATTTCAAAGCAAACTATGTGTTTAGGGGAGAGTGGGGGCAGGGGATGATGCGGGGGAAGGAACAAGTCCATCTCCCTGGAAGGTAGAGGGATCAGCTCCTGATTCACTGAGTCGGGAGCATCTGTTTTCCACATAGGTTTTCAGAGACGCAGCTGGTGAGGACAGCGGATTGGAGCTGAGCTTGGCTGTCCTTCCACAGAAAGGAGAGCTGAAAATACCAGACTACTGCATGTTGGAGCAGCCTGACAAGGCCACTGCACAGAAACCCCCCTCAAAGCCCAATGTGCCAGTCAAGGTTGTGGGAAAAAAAAAAAGTCCCCACAAAATTACAGCCAGGAGAAGTGTGCATTTAGATGCAGAGGGAGGCAGCCCAGGGTTGGTCTGGCAGGGCTGTTCCAGAAAGCTCCACTCCTGTCCTAGGAATACTGTCCTGTCATCCCAGGGGCATTTGCCCCCTCCAGGGTGGACATGGAGCAGAATGGAGCTTCCCCTTCTAGGCTGACGTTCCCAGCAGCAAGACAGCAGGAGAAGGAAGAGCCAGGTTCTCTCACCTAGAAAATAGTCAACAAGTTGCACAAATTGTTTTTCCTAAATCCAGGAAGGACAGCTTGTCTCACAAGCATCCCAGCTTCAGAGGATGTTGGGAATGTCTGTAGTCTCGGGCATCCATGTGCTCAGTTCAAAACTGAGTGTGCAATCACCCCAGGAGAGAAGTGACCAGACTTCTAGGAGCCAAATGGGCGTCTCTGCCATGTTCCCTCTACCCACGCCCTTCCCAGAGCTCTTGCTGTATGAGAGTTTGTCCTTCAAATTGCATCCATTCACATTTAAGGAATGGGCTGAAAATCATAAGTTCATGGGTCGTTTTCATTAGATTTGCTGGTAGGTCATTGATTGAACTCCATTGCTGAATCACAGAGTGTCTCTGGCCCGGGGCAGCACTGGGGCAGGCAGTGTGGGCGAACAATAATAAGGTACCCAGTGGGAGCACCAAGGTGTCAGCAGAGGCTTAACATCACAGGGGAAAGGAAAACACGGGGATACACTTAGGGTCAACCCCCACATAGTGTTGTAGGAAAATAACTACAATTAAGTAATTACTTCCCTGATGGTTCAGATGGTAAAGAGTCTGAGTCTGCCTGCAGTGCAGGAGACCCAGGCTCGATCCCCAGGTGGAGATGTCCTGGAGAGGGGAGTGGCTCCCACTGCAGTATTCTTGCCCGGAGAACCCTGTGGACAGAGGAGCATGGCAGACTATAGTACATAGCATCGCAGTCAGACGTGACTGAAGCGACAGCATGTATGCACACACTGACACATTGGCAAGAAGACTAGTGAAGACCAGAGACATCAGAAGAACCTAGACCTTTGAAGAGCTTCAAGAGTGCTCCATGCCCAAGATGTAAATGGAGAGTACATGGAAGGCGCGGACTACAGCTCCCCCTATGGCTCCTCTTGTCTGTCTCCCCCATTAGTAGGTCAAAAGTGAACCAGGGGACCCTGAGTGGGCAAAGCAGAAGCCCGAGGGCAGGACCCACCCTCCCTGGACAACCCTCTTCCTTCTGTCTCCACAGCCCAGGGGCCCCAGACACCTGTGCCCCACGCCGCACACAGGTGTAAACAGATGTTATCACTTCTCCTAAAGACTGAAGCACACTGGCGCAGAACTAGCACCTCCCAAACAGTGACACCCAACTTTAGACTAACGTGGAATTTAGGAAAATACAAATTGATGTTAAAACAGCTTATAACATAGCTTTTATTTTCACCAATGCCTGCATTATACAATTAGTCATCTAAGTAATCTTGTTCTAAACATAGGCTTTTAATTTAGAAATAATGCTGTTTTCTACTTCTTCAAAAATGTAGTTTTGCAGCCAATGTTCAATTCCTCCCATGTCTTCTTAACCAAAGCAGACTTTTTTTTTTTTTTTGCATCTTCAGAGACCCTGTCAGAGTGTTTCCTGAAGGTTAGGGGAGAGTTTCCCAGGTCACAGTCATCCCTTCTCCAGTTGCCAATCAGCACAGGTGTTTTACCATAAACGCTGGTTCTGAGAGCACTCGCTGAGTGACTGGCTCGCATAGACACGGAGCACTTTGTCCCCATCAGCGTCTGTGGCTGGTGCAGCCAACACTTGGAAGCAGCCTGGCGTCCCGGCCCCCACACCGGGTGAGCCACCCTGCTGGCCCCTTCCCTTGCCGCTTCCACCCCCAGGATCCCAGGGCGTTGGGCCCTCAGGGCCGCTCTGCACTCCTACCTGACCCTTTATGGATATGGACAAGTCATCCTTGTGCCAGTCCAGGAGGAAGGAGGTTCTGTCACAGCCCCAGGGAGACCCACGGAGGGGGCCCCATCCCCTCAGAGGCTCAGGACTCCTCACGGAGGTGTAGGGGGATCTTGGCAGCTTGAAGAGCCTCAGTGCCTGCCCTCTGGGTTATCACCCGCTGAACAAAGACTGCAAATGCCTCTGGAAGTGGGGTGGCTGCAGGGCAGGTGAGACTCAAGTGGGTCCAGTGTGGAGGGCAGGGGTTTCTAAGTTGCAAAGCACAGGCCAAGTCTTTTCTGAGCTGGAATTACGGACCGCTCAGAACCTGCCCCACCAAATGGAGGGATTGGTTGGCATCCTTGTTGAGGCAGTCTGAGTGTGGGCTGGAAAGGAATCTCCAGGCACAGCATTTCAGAAGGCAGTGGGTTGATTACAAACAAAGAGATAAATGTGGGCATTGCCAGCACAGTGGGCTGACCTCCTGTAGACCAGGGAGATTTGGCAGTTTTTGTGGGTTTAATAACCAATTTTTATAGCTCAAGAAAAAAAATTCCTGCTGTAGGGCTGGCATCAGGTGATTGATTAGGGTGCTATGGGGTGTTTACTGGAGTGGGCATCTTTGCCTAATTGGGAGTCAGGAAGCTTATTAGTGATGATTGGGGGTTTTGGCAATGGTTACAAAGGGCTGAGTTACCTTCAGAAGTGTCATTGGTCCTGGGCTCGGCTTCTGTGGCCTTGGGCAGGACTCACCAGTCCTGAGTGCAGGTTTCTCAGAGAGAAATGAGGCGATGGTAGAGGAGGAGAGCTCCCGGTGAGAGCCTGGACCTGGCATCCATCCTTCTTGATCTCAGCACCGGAGCTGCGGGTTACTGTGTGTACAGCTGTCCCCAGGTCAGAGCAGCCGCCTTCTCTGGGCCTGATGTTCAATCCTGATTACATAAGACAGATGCAAAACAAAAGAGTTAAGACCTTCATCAGGTTGCCCTCCAACCTCTTCACTCACAGCCTGGAACAGTGCTTCATGACACCTGCTGTCCACTACACACTCAGGGTTCCCTCCCCAGAGCATGGGCCCCACTTTGTTTCTGGCCCATTCCAGACATGGGCTCAGCTGTATGTCAAGCAGGATGCTGCAGACCCCAATTCTTACATGAAACTGACAGGCTCAGAGACAGAAAAAATAAAATGTACACAAAGTCCAATGGTAATATGTATCTTGGAGAAAAATAAAATCAGGAAGTTTAGGTAAATTTCAGAGTGTGTTTAGAGAGTAATCAATGGGGATGGCAGAGTGTTCTGAGCTGGGACTGCAGCAAGTGCCAAGACCCTGAGGCCACAGTGGAAAGCATGTTCAGAGTTTTAATAGTGTGGATTCTTTGATTTTTCTTGAGTCTATTTTCCTTTCTCTTTTCTAGCTCATTAATATAAACCTGGGCACCAATCTCTGGAATTCAGCATATTATATTGTGATGAATCAAAGTGAAAGCTTCAGTGATTTTGGATCAAGTGAGCACCTGTTTATTGAGTGGTCTCTCTGGGCCTGGCACTGTGGGAGTAACCAGGAGGCTGTGGAATGGACATGAAAATCTCCCCCTTGATGACCTTGGTCATGAATTTCCACCATGTCCTGAGGCCACTTTCTCCTGCCCTCACCTGGGTCATGAATTCTGGTCCAAATACTCTCATATCTTCATCCTCTGTAATTCCTTCCAAATGTTTCTAACCAAAGATCCACCAAACTGCTCAAAGGCAATGTGGCCCCAAATGAGTCCATCCTTTAAGGGTAGCCACTAATTGCCCTGCCCTCAAGTCCCAGGAGTGGCGTCTGCCTCGTCGCACCCAAGCACCTCCCACCGTGATCCCACCACTGCAGAACTCCCCACCGTTGTCTCCAGCCTCAGACTGCACACTGTCCTTCACCTCTGCACCAAGCCACTCCCCTCAAGTGGAGGGAAATCGCACACAGAACACCATGTGTGGTCATTGCCCATGAAGAGGAGCTATGCCAGAGCAGAGAGCAGAAAGGTCTCCCTGAGCAGGTAGAGACAGGTCAGTGTGGCAGCAAAGTTCACATGGGGGTTGAGGCAGGCAGCACACTGCAGCCCCTTCCCCCAGTTCCCCAGGGGGGCCTGTGATCTCAGGCTACCATCTTGGTGGGCTGCCTCCTGTGTTGAGGGATGCCCCGTTCATTCACTCACCTTGTGTTTTGTCTTTGCACCCAGTGCCAGTCTTCGGCTAGATAACTAACTCACCCTTAGAGGCCCAGTTCAGAAGGTGCCCACTCCATGAAGACTTGCTAATGGCCACCCCTTCTTCTTGGTGCATCTGGGCTCATCCGAAACTCCCCAGGGCTCTGATCATGCTTGATTACCTCTCCAGCCTGTGAGATCTGTGAGGAAGGAACTCAAACTGTGATGATGCCTCAATGAGCAGTAAAAGAAACACACCACATGTGAGTTCATCAAAGGTCTCTTTCTTGTCTTCCCTCTTTCTGGGACCAGGAGCTGAGGGGCCGTGTCTCACCCTCACCTCATCTGACACTTTAGTAGTTAGCAGAATTTTTATTTTCAATTGAATAAAGAAATTTCATGACTGTATCTCCTTGAGAAACAAATGGCAGGACTCCTTCCAGATACCCGAGCCAAAATAAGACATTCTGGGACATAAGATGTCTGGGCCCCTGGGCAGCAGGAAGTAGGAAAACAAACAGATGGGCGCAGTCTTCACCCTCTGCCACCAGGACACACTTGCTCCCTCTTTGGACTTAACCAACATGCCTCATAATTAGCTGACTACAGCTGTAATTCAAGGTCTCTCCTTGGATGGTATGTCTTTTGGAGACAGATTTAGAGGCCACCAGACCTCAATTCTTGGAGAAGTCAATGGCATCCCATTCCAGTACTCTTGCCTGGAAAATCCCATGGATGGAGGAGCCTGGTAGGCTGCAGTCCATGGGGTCGCTAGGAGTCGGACACGACTGAGCAACTTTTCACTTTTCACTTTCATGCATTGAAGGAAATGGCAACCCACTCCAGTGTTCTTGCCTGGAGAATCCCAGGGATGTGGGAGCCTGGTGGGCTGATGTCTATGGGGTCGGACATGACTGAAGCGACCTAGCAGCAGCAGACCTCAATTCTAAGCTCTCTGTGTGACCTAGGACAAGTCACTCTTCCCCTTGGATTTTCTGTTCCTAATGCCAAGTAAATCTGCTTTTCTCTGCCAGACAACCTTCCATAGGTCAGGCTTGGCTGAGTTCCTGATGACTCTGAGAGGCTAGAGCTCTTGCTGTCCCTAAACCTCCAGCCTGCAACATAGAGGTGAATGTCTTATGGAGGAACATGGGAGCGAGTAGGGAAGGTGGACACTGTCAGGGTGGCACCAAAATACAGAGAACTGGACCTTGGGCACCTCCAGTGGGCCCCGGTGTAACGCCACGGGCCACATTCCCTGAGCGTGCCACTACATGAGCAGTTGCCCTCTACCTCTGCAGGATTAAAGAGCTGCTGCAGTTGCTGCCTTTCAGCACCCCTAGAGGAGCTCAGGGTGGAGAGCGTAAAGGAGTCACGTGTGCTGTGGGAAAAACTGGCACGACAAGGCTTCAGATAGACATTTTCAGAAGATGATTTTATGAGCCCAGCCTTGTATCTCCTCATATTTAGAAAAGCACTAAAATCCTTCATGGTAACTTCTGCTCTTTGACGAAACAGTCATCTGCATGAGACAAACTTTCTGGGAAAATCTACAGGCTTGATTACATCTCCACCAAAGTCACATTTACAGAACTTCCCCTACCTCTGCAGCAGTTTCTCAATGCCATCTGAGACTCTGTCCCCCAGGCCATCGTTCTGCCCCAAATAAGACAACTCACCACTCTCAACATTATGAATTTTAAGTCAGCAACACAAGCTCCCATGTGCTAAAGTCCCAGCTTGAGGGGCACGGCCCGAAGAGGGCTGAAGGGCATGTCAGGAGCAGCCCACACACAGGAACCTGTGAAGCCCAGGGCTCAGAGCACACTGGGGACTGGAGCCTGGCTGGTGGGGTGCCCAGCCTGGGGGCATCAGTGGCCACACCTCCCTGAGGAGCCTGGTCAGTACTTGGTTGGGAGACTTCAAATTCTGGAGGGTCAGGATTTTGCCACCTTTCTCTTCTGCCCTCTCGTTTGTCACACTAACCTCAACTCCTCCTGCACAGGACCCCTTTTCTTTAGCCGCCATCAGGAGACATCCATCGGTGGAGTCCTGCTCAGGGTGGCAGGCATGTGGGGTTTTGAGAGGCAGCAGGGCTGAGCTTCTGTCCATTGAGCTTGATGGTAGCTCCGGGGTGGTGGGGCGAGTTGAGGATCTGCAGGATAGCAAGATGCAATGCCCTGGACTGGAATGTATAAAATGATGGCAATTGTTATAATCTGTGTATTGTTCACAGTAAAAAAGATTGTGTCTCTAAGCTTCTTAATGCACTTAGAATGGGCAATTCTTAAGCAAAAGAGAGGAACCAACCCTTGGCTAAAACATGGGTGAGCCTCAAAAGCCTGACACTAAGTGTGAGAAGCCAGCCAGAAATGTCCACTTGTGCAACTCCAATTATCTGAAATACACAGAACAGGCAAGCCCACCGGTAAACAGCACCCAGGTGATTGTTGAGGGCTAGGGAAAGGGGAAGTGGCTGTTTAGTGAGTTTTTGATTTCTTTCTGAGGTAATGAAATATTCTGAATTTATTGTGATGACAGTTGAGCAAATTTCTGTGTAAACTGAATCATTCCATTGTAAGCTTCTGAAAGGGTGAATTTTATGATGTACATTTTCTCTTTAAACATTAGCATGCAATTTTTTAGAAAGAACATGAAAGCATGACATCCTAAATTTGGTTCTCACGCTAATAATTTCTGCAGACACGAGCAAAGACCTCCTCCTCAAAGGAGAATGTGCGTGCATGTTCAGTCATGTTAGACTCTGCAATCTATGAACTGTAAACCTCCAGGCTCCTCTGTCCACAGAATTCTCCAGGCAAGCATACTGGATTCCGTTGCCATTTTCTTCCCCCGGCACTCTTCCCAACCCAGGGATTGACCTCACATCCACATTGACAGGTGAATTCTTTGCCACTGAGGCACCCACAAAGCTTCCGAATAGGAACAAGCAAGTTTATCCAGAACTTGTCCGTATAGCAGAGGAGTCAGCCACCACTACTCACCTGAGGCTGAAACACTGGGCACGCGTGGGAGTGGGGACGATTTCTGGTGAAACAACAGGCAGGCTTTCCAGGCTTGAAATTGTGATGAGCTGGAGGCAGGTTGACAGAGATGTGTTCCCACGTGATTTCTTGGGGGAACAGATTTGGCATTACATTTCCACTGTAAAGGGAAAGGCTGGAAAGGAGGAAGGTGTGAGGCACTGATCTTGGGGCGTATTGCTGTAGAGGGTGGGATTTGGCTTCCTGGGTTGGTTGCTACAAGGTGTGGGCCTGTTTGGAGGGAGAGGATCAGCGGCTCCCAGGAAGGATTTAGAAAATTCTGAATCGTGGAACACGTCTTTCATGATCTTCAAATAGTGTGGACAAAGAAACTGTATTCAACGTTTTAAAAATTGACTGCAAAGTGATCACAGTGGGAACAAAGGCGATTTTCATTATTGTGAATTTTAGAATTTGGTTATATTGTTCTAGTGACTTAATGAAAACGATTCACTCATTTTTATTATGTGAAACACCACCGTGCGGCCTTCTGATCGACCTCGCGCCACAGACACCACACAACGCACCACTGTTTGCGCACCTCACTTGGGGGACCTGGGTCGCACACGGGCAAAGGTCCGCGGGAGCATCCAGCTTCAAGCACGGCCATTAGGCATCGCGTTGCCCGTCCCAGAACACTCAGTGTCCCCGCGCACGGAGGCCAGATTCTGGAGAAGCCTCTGACGATCGGCCCCGCCAGGAGTTCAGTTGGGGTTCTCTTGACCGTCACTGTGTGGCGGAGGCAGGTCCCTGTCTCCCAACATCCGTTAGGCGCTTCCGACCCCCCAGCGGGATTGGCGGACGGGACGTGCGTGTCCCCCGCCAACCTGCGGGGTCCCCGTGGCCACCGCAGGGAGGAGACCTGCGGTGTTTCCCAAGTCAGGGTCAACACGACCTGCGGAGGGGTCCGCGGCGGCACCGTCCGGAGCCCTGTTCCCGCCGGACCTGAGAAGCGAACGTGGCCGCCTTTGAACAGCCGCGCCGTGGCGTCCCTAGGCCCCAAGGACGAAGAACGCACCCTGAGCCGCCCGTGGGCAGGGTCATCGCGGTCCCACAGGATGGAGAAAGCGGAGGTTCGGGCTCGATTTCCGAGTCCTAGTTGCGCATTCGGGCCCGTCCCTCCCCCGGGAAAGATGTCAGAGATTGGGGATTAGGGTTAACTGGATCCACGGGTCAGAGACGCGGACACCCGGCGCGGTTGTTCCATCTCCAGGCCACTTGTAAACGGAACACACTGGACAGTCTCAGGCACCAACATCACATCGTACAACCACAGGCGGGTCTGTGAGCAGAAGAGCACCCAGGAGTGCTGATCGACCCAGTCAAGCAACCAGGAACTTCAGGGCGCCTCAACGGTCACCATCCTAAATAGCCCTGCAAGCACAATCTTCAGCGATAGCAGGAAACACCTAGGCCTCAGAAATGCCGGGACTTTCGCCGCCAGTGTTGCCGGCTCCTGGAACGCTTCCTCGCGCCTGGCTGCCAAGTCACAGCCCTTACAGAGGTCGCAGACGCTCCAAAGGGAAGTGTGATGCTTGAGTGCTCAGACGTGTCAGACTCTGCGACCACACGGACTATGTAGCTCACCAGGCTCCTCTGTCCGTGGGATTTCCCAGTCAAGAATCCTGAAGCGGGTTGCTATGCCCTCCTCCCGGGGATCTGCCCAACTCAGGGATCGAACTCACGTCTCTTCCATCTCCTGCACTGGCAGGCAGGGTCTTTACCACGAGCGCCACCAGAGGGAACGAACAATCTCAAAGCGGTAGTCTAGCGGCTCCGGACAGCCGGCTGGAACAGCCCCAGGGCGGATCCCTGTCACCGGCTTGCCGCGGAGGACACAGCCGCGCCGGCAAACGCCCTAGCTCTTCCTGGGCCGTCTGCCCTGGAGCGGCTCCCGGCTCCGCACAGCTCGCCGCGGGGACGCGCGGGACCCTGGAGCGGGAGGGGAGGACGAAGAGTGGAAAAGAGCTCCCTGGGGCGCTTCCGCGGAGACGGGCTCCCTCGCGCGACTCCCGACGCGGAGGGGGCAACAAGGCGGACTTGAACTGCATAGACTGTAAAACTGCAACCATGAAAGTAATCAGAGAAATCTTTATGTATCATTCATACTGTGATTTCAGAATGGAGGCCTTGTAAAGTACTTTTTAAGTCTAGAACTCATCAAAGAAATGAACCATAAAATTGACTACAAACTGATCTTTACATATTTCGCAAAGACCCATGATAACAAACGGGTATCTGGGGAACACGTGTGCAAATTCATGTATAGTAAAAAAAATTGAGATCAGCGTTACTTAATATAGAAGGAGAGCATTTGAAATTATAGCCATTAAGAGGAAGTAGGTAGTAAATTCTAGTACAACCACGCAAGACAATCGGCAATTTGCGTTTTGGTTATTAATGTTTTTTAAATGAGATAAATCTGCAGGTACTTGGAAGGGAGTTGGGAATGAACTATTCAACGAAAATAACAAGTTGTAGAACTCCCAATGGTGTTATTTTTCAAAAAATAGAACATTTATCATTTAAATAAATTTGGATGGAAAGACAAAGGAATTAAAATTGCTTAACCAATTTAAAAAAAAAAACACAAAAATCAAGTCTTCCTTGTAACCTAGTCTCTGGAGTCAGAAAAGTGAACGTCTCTAGAAATAAAGATGGGCCACACCTCCTACTTTTCTGCCCTCTCCAACTACAGCCTCCAGATTGGCAACTGGCATCCCAGCCCCTCAATGTCCGTGCTCCTCCTGCACCCAGAGCCAAGTGGGGTGGGAGGCAACCTGGACCCTACAGACCTGGGCTCAGGCCTCCTTCCTCGTCCTGGGTGCCCGCCACAACCCCCCCCCCCCCACCCCAAGCCATTCACTCAGTCCCCCCGATCATTCCCCCCAGGGCCTCCTTCCTCGTCCTGGGTGTCCCCACCCCAACCAGTCACTCAGTACCCTCCCCCCCCACTCCCCGCCACAGATCGTTCCCCACAGGGGCTGCCGGCCCCACCCCAGTGGGTGCAGCCTTCTCTCCGTGAGCCTTGAGCAGTTTTCCCAATGGAAGGACGTTCTCTCCCACAGCAGGTGCCAACTAAGGGGACAACAGAACTCTGGCTCCTGGACACATGGTGCGCACTTTCTCCTCACATCTGATGAGGATGCCTGGTCACAGTGGAGATGATACAGGCACCACCTCCTGACCCCACGTTTAGTACAAACCTTCACTAGTGCAGAGTTGCGGATATTGCATCAAGACCTCACTTTTTAATGACAACACTCCTGGATAACTAGTAAGTAACATATAATATGTAGCTTTTATTTGAGTTTTTTTTCTGTTCTAAGCACTTACCTATTAGATCTTTCAATCACTCTTCTCTCTCAGGAAGTAATGAACCTTACTCACACATGAAAATTGTGAGGTTCAAAAGGGGACATAATTTGTTCATCGTCAAAGCTGGTAAAGGGCAGAACGTGGCTCTTGCTTACCTTGTATTTAGTCTGTAGATTTAATTAATGTTGATGTGGAGCAGAATATATTTATAAACTCACAAGTAAAAAATTTTATAATCATCAGTCAGTAAGTGGGAATTTATGATCTGTTGTTGGAGAATGTCCATGTTATTTCACCCCACCCCTCATGTGATGTTCCTTCATTCATGAAAGTCATTGTGTATTCAGAGTGTGCACATCTCTGATAAATCTGAAAGGCAAATGCCAAGTCAGCCCAAATGAATATCAGACTTCAATTCAGCAGGCTTGCGATTTTGACACACACGGCTGCCCTTTCCTAGCACTGTCATCCTCAACCATCAGCTCTGGACATTTGGGGCATGGAGTGACCTGGACCAGAATGCCCAGCATGCTTTTAGGAATCAGTGACCTTTAAAGTGTGACTGTGAACTTTATCTGACAAGGATGGCCCTGCCAGGCCCCTCCCAGAGGAAGCTGCCTAAGGATGCGATGCTAGAGATCAGCGGTCATCTGCTCACCTGTTCGCTGTGGGTGAGACTGTCAGCATTTATTTACTTACTAGAGAATCACCTAGAAGAGCTTCCCCAGAGCTCACTCCCCTCTACCCAGACACACACACTCTCCTACAGCACTTAGGACATGGAGGAAGAGATTCTGTTCATTTGGTTATTTCATCTTGAGCATGTCAAGCGATTGTAGGCTTTCTGAAAACAATCGTATGTCTTTCTTATTGCTCCATATAGAACACTCAGAGCAGTGCTGGGCACTCATTTCATGGGGGCATTAAATGGATAGAAACTTTCTGCTGTGCAAACCATGGTGGAATTCAACCATACAAAGTTAAATAGAGCAGACATTATCCCTTTAAAATACAATTCTTGGAGTTGGGACTGAGTTATGTTACTGGATATTTTTTTAAAATAAAGTTCAGTCCACTATAGAACAGGTGATTCACAGTGGTCACAGGAAAGGGGAAAAAGAGATTCTGTCAGCCACCTTGGGCCTGGGTTTGAGCATGAGTAGACAGTTCCTGGACTTCTGAGCCCAGCGTCAGTGTCCTCCCTGCTCTGGGAAGGGGCTGGCAGTGTGTCCAGGGCTCAAGACGTCTTTTCCTGAGCTGCTCTTTACTGTTCACCTTGCCTCTCCTCCTGATGGGAACTTGAAGACCACACACAGATAACACAGAACTGCACATCCATGTACATTTTTCCACAGAGGGTTTTTGACTCTACATAGATGTGATTTCCTGGCTGGACCAGGAGAAGAGAGGTGGAGGGCAGAAAGGACTCTCAGAGTCCCAGGTCCAGGTGGATCCAGGCTCCTGGGTTCTGTGTGGAGAGGAGACTGCTCAGGGAGCAAACAGGACCAGTCACATCAGCTACAGAGTCTCTTCAGGAAAAGGTCTGAAAGCTCTGACATCTTGGCAGGCCAGTGCAGAAATAGCCCTTGGATAGTGTCCTAATTCTCTGAACACACTGATTTTGATTCTTCTTAGTGTATATTCTTTGGCTTCAGAGAGAGTTGTTTCTATTATTATTGGAGCTAAACATTCAAGTAGCCATGTTTATTTCAGGCTCTCACCTTTATTGACTTTCCTTGACATTAAACCCTCATTTTATTTTTTGTTCATTTTACCCTTAAAAATATTCTACATCAATATTTCCATATTGTATGTTCCATCAATGTTCCATATTGTATATCTAATAACTATTACATTCTCCCATTTCTGTGTTAAAAGCCAATACTTGACACATATGTACCTTAGCTTTGCAAACATTTCCAAAATTTTCCTTCCCCTAAGTCACTCTACTTATTTCTTTTCCCTCTTTTTTCAGGCATGGAAGGTAGACCTAGAAAGCGTGGAAGGATACCCACACAGGATACCTTCAGGAAGGGCCCATTTATCTACAGGTCAATGGTAAGTTTCTTGAGGATGAAATCTGCTCATCACATTAGTGACCTGGTAATGGGATGAGTTAGGAATTCAGCACAATCTTCAGAAGAAAAAATAGGCCTGAGCATAAATGCCATCGAGTAGAAAGTTTTGAATAGTGTAAGGTTGGGGATAATATTGTCCTGAAGTCAAACTGTAACTTCAGCTTTAAGAGAAGGGTAATTGCCTCAACATAGCTTGTATACATAATGCTTGAAAACTAAAGAAGACTTAAAACTCATTTAGAACATTAAGCATGTGAGAGACCACAAAAGAGAAAATGCTTATGCATTCAGCAAAGTAACACCGCATGAAAACAAAACAAACGTGGAGAGTTTCCAAAGGAGACCATCACAGAGAGAGCAGACCGCTGTCAGTGCACAGAGAAACAGTACCTGGATGTGCGCGGGCAGTCTCTCACGGCCTCTCCTCTCCGTGCAGGTTAGCAGAGGCTTCATCTTGGAAAAGAGGCATGAATGGAACGCATATGAGGACGCTTTCACATATAACAATGTCGACTCCACATGTATTAACTCATGCAGAAGAGAACCCCAATAAATGTTATGAATGTGGGAAAGAATTCAAGGAGAGCACTTGCTTTTATGTGCACCAAAAATTCAGATAAGAGAAAAACCCTGTACTTGTTGCCAAGTTGGAAGAGCCTTTGGCCATTCTTTATTCATATTTTAACTAACAGAAGGTGAATTCTACTACAGAGAGTTCAACTGTTAACATGGGAAAGCTTCAGTCGATGCTCTAAACTTAGACAATATGAGAGAACTTGCCCTAGAGAGACCCCTACAAATGTTGTGAAGGAGGGAAATAACTCAGCTGGAGACTTGGCTGTGTATACACCAAAAATCACACTGTAGAGAAATCCTGAAAATGTAATGAATGTGTGAGATCCTTCATCAGAGGCCAACTTTTATTCCCACCTATAAGCCCCCACACAGGAGAGAAGACCTTTATCTGGAATGACCATGGAAGAGCTTTCAGTGAATCTTCATTCCTTCAAAGTCATGGACTCATTCACACTGGAGAGAAACCACATGAGTGTCATCTATGTGCAAAAGCATTAGATGAAGACATGACCTTAGTCATCATGTGAAAAGTCATGAATGGAGAAGAGCCTTTAGATGCCCCTCTCACATTTATATGCACAGAGAATGCAGGAAGAGACACCCTATGTCTGCAATCAATGAGGTAGATCCTCCAGCCAGAAGTTTTTTTTCTTAAACCACCAGGAAAGTCATGTGAAAATACACCCTGGCCCTGTTATCATGGTGGGATAACCTTCAGTGGGAGCTTCAGCCTTAGCACACACAGAGAACTCAGAGTGGACATTAATTCAGTTACTTTTGTTAGTTTAAAATTTTCATTTATTATCTCCTTCATAAATTTTAAAAAGTATAAATTAATTTCATCTTTAAACAAGGAGAATTGTGTGTACCTGGACAGGAAAATTCCAAGACCTGAGTCAGGCAGTACTTCATCTCCTATGTTAGAATTTTGTAGCCAAAGGATTTTCCCCAGAAGAACAGATGGATATATTGGAACCAAAAAGTTAGAAGATCATTGCAGACTTGGAAAATCCCATTTCTAGGTTCTGTTAGAACAGCAGGGGTAAATGTATTGATTCATGGAAAAGCACTGCCCTTAGAGATCCATTTGTAAGTCTACCCTCCAAAGATCCACTCTTTACCCAGATACTTTTCTTAGATGCCGAGAGAAAGATGAGCAGAGAGAGCGCATCCATTTTATAAGTTAAACCTGCAAAACACTTACTTAGGGAAAGAGTTGGGCTCCCTGTTTAGATCAATTGCATGTTCTTTGTTGAGCAAAACATCCATTTTAGCACTGAGGTAAAATTAAGACTGCTGGGTGAAAGCATGGTTTGCTCATAGGCCTATAAGGCACACATAGTAGTTGCATTAAAGTCAAGTTCACTCCATGTATAAGTCAAAATGACTTTTCCATATCTTAACATGTCAACATTTCCTTTATCATTATCTTTCAGAAAAAAATGAAGAGGGTGTCTTAACTAAATATGAGAGAAGGCCTTTGGACAAGCACAGAAGTTTACTGAGGAGATGATGTCATGGGAACAATTTTTATTTTTAGAATTTATTTTAGATGGAAGAGTCTGAGTTGATGGGCCTGAGATGGAGATCCAGATATGAGTCGTGCAGGGTCCATATTTCTGCTAGAGATGCTGCTGAGCCATAGGTAGACAGCCCTCTGTGAACAATTCCTTATTAACCTGGCAGAGCACTTGTAACGTTCGTGCAAACAGGTGAGGGGACCTTTGATACTCAGGAGGAATTGGGTTATTGAAAGAAGAGCCCCCAGTGCCTGTCTGACTGAGAGAGGACAGTGGTGACGGTCATCCAAGGGGAGATGCCAAAATCCTGCGACACTGGGGGGTTACATTGTCCTTTGGTGTTGCTTCACTGTTCTGCACTGTAGCTGCTCCTTCTTAGATTTATTTTCTGTTAAAAAAAATATGAAGAATCAAGGAAAGTCAGGGAAAGTGGAGTAGGTACTCTTGGCCCCAGAGCCACTTTCTGAAGAAAAAAAAAATCAATTATTTCAGTGCCCGAGATGACATTTGGAACCTCTGGTATAATTACCATTAAATATCTAGTTTCTGTGAACTGAGAGTGACCTCCTTCCCATGTGTGCACATTAAACCAGGTGAACTGGCTCATGTGTGGCCCACGTCACAGCAGCAGGAAGTGCAGGAGTGGAATCACAGGGTGAATGACCAGATACGAGGCTCATGTGTGGCCCACATAACGGCAGCAGGAAGTGCAGGAGTGGAATCACAGGGTGAATGACCAGATACGGGGCTCATGTGTGGCCCATGTAACAGCAGCAGGAAGTGCAGGAGTGGAATCACAGGGTGAATGACCAGATATGGGGCTCATGTGTGGCCCATGTAACAGCAGCAGGAAGTGCAGGAGAGGAATCACAGGGTGAATGACCAGATACGAGGCTCATGTGCGGCCCACATCACAGCAGCAGGAAGTGCAGGAGAGGAATCATAGGGTGAATGACCAGATACGGGGCTCATGTGTGGCCCATGTAACAGCAGCAGGAAGTGCAGGAGTGGAATCACAGGGTGAATGACCAGATACGGGGCTCATGTGTGGCCCATGTAACAGCAGCAGGAAGTGCAGGAGAGGAATCACAGGGTGAATGACCAGATACGGGGCTCATGTGTGGCCCACGTCACAGCAGCAGGGAGTGCAGGAGTGGAATCACAGGGTGAATGACCAGATACGGGGCTCATGTGCGGCCCACATCACAGCAGCAGGAAGTGCAGGAGTGGAATCACAGGTTGAATGACAGGGTGAATGACCAGATATGGGGCTCATGTGTGGCCCATGTAACAGCAGCAGGAAGTGCAGGAGCGGAATCACCTGGCCTGTTTATTGGCTTTTGACGGGCGAGCAACCAGACCCCACACTCGGTCTTTTGTAACAGATTTTGGCCCCCAGGACGGGGCTGCCTACTGCTGGCTCCTGTGCTTTCACGGCACCTGGCTTACCTGGGTTTTCTAGGGGAGATCTATAGCCATGACAGTGTATGAGCCTGCTTGTGGTTAGCTAGCCCCTAGTAGGGGATATGGGACGTGTTCCTAGCAGCTATCAAAACCATTTGTTTTGAGAATCCTCTCTGTTTCTCCCCTTCTTGGCACTGGCTGCCAACTTGTGCTTTTCATTGGCGGAATGGAAACTTGCATCTAGGAGGAGCTGACAAGCTCCACGAGTGGGTAAGTCCACTGCGCACTGGTGTGCACACAGCGACCTTCCCATGTGTGAGTGTTAGTGCTATGTGGGCATTCCTGCCAGTTGGTTCTGATGTGTGTCTGATGTTGAGGATCATTTGTGAGCACGGACTGCTATTTAGGCATTTTTACCAGTTGGTTCTGACTCCTGGCTAACAGAGCAGGATGGCTGCAGCCCTCAGCAGGTGGCCATTGCTCTGTCTCATTATGCTGCTCCCTGTTACTAGGCAACAGGTCTTGCGCATCCATTGGTCGGCGTCTCAGTCGGCCCCACCCAGAAGCAACCAACTGTTGACGAGTGTTAGTTGTCCTGCTCAACTATTGGTCAGCACCACAGCGGGCCCTGCCTACTGGTAACTGTCAGTGAGGGACCACTGGGGAAGCGATTCAGCCAGGGGTCAGTGGGGTCCTGGCCACCCAGTGGAGAGTGAGGTAAGAGGCAGACTCAGGCCTTCTCCAGGAGGCCCTCCAGATTCCCCAGCCTTCGGTCCGTGGGTGAGTGGAGGGCCCAGGGAACAGACTGGGGCTCCATCCTGCAGGGCTCCAGAGGCCTCATAAGGCCTCCACTGGCCTTGGTCCAGCCCTTGAGGCAGCGGTGAACCTCTCCCTCACCCCTGTCTCTGTGACCTAATAGCAGTGGCCGTCCGTATGAGTCACAGTTTGTGGGACCGGGCCTCCCCATTTGGGCAGCTGAAGAGACTGAGGGTCAGTTGAGTTGGGTGCCTGGCTCCTTCAGGGATGATAGCAGAGCAGGCCTTGGAAACCTGGACCTGAAGGAGCTGCCAACTGAGATCTGCTTCCTCTCAACCAGGACTGGGACCTTGGACGGTGAAAGGTGTGCCTTGGGACCTTGCCCTTTCTTGTCAGGACAGAGAGTAACATTCATTTGTAGAGACTTACAGGAACATCATTACCAGACCTCAGAAACAAACGTTCTGACCCCAAGAAGTCTGCAACAACTAACCACACCCATCCCTCAATTTTTGCTTTTAAGGGGGCTTGCTGAAAGATTTCATTAATGTTGGAGTTCTTCGGGCATGAGCGACCCATCTTAGGGCATGAGCGACCCATCTCCTTGTATGGATGTGTAGTAAGCCTTTCTCTGTTCCAAGCTCATTATAATGTTTAGAATTGATAGGCCTCACTGTGTGCCTGGCACATGGGCTTGTGAATTCAGTAACATAACTACCCGTGAGGACTGTTTGTGTCAGGGAAATGTTCCTTTGGGACTCTGTACTGGTCACCCTCGGAGAGGGTTTGTGACTCATCTGTCACTCAGTGTGTGAGACTGTATTCCATTTTCGTGATTGGTATTCTTGCTGCCTTATGCAAAATGACAACTCATTAGGGCGCAATTAAGCAAAATTTTAGCTACAAAATTATAACTAAGACAGAGAAAGATGACTATTATTATTATTATTATTTTGAATAACGTATGGCAGCAGCAGATAGTGAAGGACAGGGAATCCGGGCGTGCTGCAGTCTGTGGGGTCACAAAGAGTTGGACACAACTGAATGACTGAGCAACAAAAAAATGGCAACATTATTTTTTAAGCTTCAGGGAAAATTGGTTAAGATGAAACTCTTGAAAGTCACAAAAACTGATTCTTTTTGTATATGCAGTTAGGGAAAGCTAGCTTGATAAAACAGTTTTCCTGGCTCCTGAGAAAACAAAAATATGCCTAGGAGAAAGCTTGAAGTTAACTCTTATCAAGTCCTTGAAATACAAACACAGTCCACTTTGCCTGTGACTTTGGTCTTTGGTTAATTGGGTAAAACTTCAAGCTAAAAAAAAAAAGAAAAAGAAAAAGGAAAGAAGCCTTTCAAGAATAAGTATGTAAATTCGGCTATTCTATTATCCATAAACTGATTAGTTTAATTGCAATGGCTGATTCATAAAATGTAAAAAGATGAAAGAATGAGATCTCTGTCTGAATGTTTGTGTGTCTCAGCACGTGTGTTTGTCTTTGTATTATATTGCTGAGGTTAATTTGTAAAGAAGCTCTATTTAATTGTCCTTAAAAATATGGTCACTTACAAGTCAAAAAAATCTAAATTTACTTCCTTTTGTCTTGTAAGACTAGAGGGAAATTAAAGATGCTTTGGTTTATTAAACCTGTATGTTGTACTACTGAAGAAAAATTATGCTATGAAAAGCATGTATGTTTTTAGGGGTTATAGAGTATGTTCTTGAGTTTGCCAATCAAAAAATGCTGGTATAATATTTGACTCACTTAGTTTCATTAAGGCTTCAAGGAGTAAAAATTGTGATATGTAAAAATAATAAGGGGAAGATTTCTGTGTGTAAAACAAGTAGGATATGTGTTGTTGTGGAAGAGAAGATATTTTTGTTGAAGAAAAATGATAGTTTTTTCCTACAGTTCTTTGTTTTTTGACAAAGAAATACAGGACAAATTTGTTTGGATCTAAAAAATAAAAGGTTTGTGAAAAAGAAACTTAGAGAAAAGATTTTTGTATGTTGTCAGGATTAATGTTAGACTGAATTTAATTAGATATATAAATTTTGTTATTAACAGTAAACTGATGCAAGACTGAATTTGTTCTTTTTCTCTGTTAAGAAAACAAAGTTCTCCTGGAATATTGATCTGACTTTGGTAACAGAGACTTCTAATGGAAAGTACTTGTTTGGTTTCTAGTTTTGACCCTAATGTACAGGATGGAAAAGTTGTCCAGTGAAGTTGTCACAAAGTATAGCTACTCATGGTGTGCAGCACTGCTGGCTCTAAGTTTGCTGCTTAAAGCACGTGTGTATGGTTTGTGTGACGACTGGGGATAGACGATAAAACATATGGCCTATAAAACATTCCCCCATTAACATAACTCTGAGCCTGTTCGTGATGTCTGCTTAGTTTCTTCCCACTGGACAACTGGGCAAATATATAAACAAAGAAGAGGCCTAGCACCAAGGGACATGGATCGACTAGAGCAGGCCAGAGAGCCGCTCTGGCAACGTTGGAAAATGTATTGATTATCAATGCTCCCTATAGAAGGAATTACAACTAAAAGGGGGAAACGATGGAAGAGATTTTCATATATTGAGGCATGGGGAAGTCATTTTGGCCTATACATCATTTAATACAAACTTTAGGTTCACCAAAACAGTCTGTTTGTGGCCTATTTAACATTCACTGTACATCTGCTTTAATCACTAAGACAATAATACAAAGAGGCATTTTGAGTATTATCCTCATTGTAATAAATCTAGTAATTTTTAAATATTTGGGTACTATGAAAGTGTATTATCTTTCTTGCTCTGTACTGGTCCCTCCTCAAGATTGAGGAGTATCAAAGCAAAGTGAAAGTGAAGTCGCTCAGTCGTGTCCGACTCTTTTCGACCCCATGGACGGTAGCCTACCAGGCTCCGCGGTCCATGGGATTTTCAAGGCAAGAATACTGGAGTGGGCTGCCATTTCCTTCTCCAGGGGATCTTCCCAACCCAGGGATCGAACCCGGGTCTCCTGCATTGCAAACAGACGCTTTACCGTCTGAGCCATCAAAGCAAAGGGAAGATTCAAACGGAGCAGGCCCTATGGTCCTTGCCCCTCAGCTCGCCTCTCCCCCCACCCCCGCCCCACCCTGCTGCCACCCACCATGCCCTTTGCCTGCCTTTTGTCTATGGAAAAAGTTTAATCAAAAAATAAGTTTAACCAGAGAAGTGAGAAACGCTGAAGCAAAGGAAAACAGCCAAAGGAGACTAAATAGTAATAATGTAGTCATTAAGCACAGTCAAGGATCTTTAATTCTTTCTCAAGGGCTATAGATAATATTCTGAGCCACGTCCTGTGAGCTGTCTTACAGATACTAGACCATCAGGTGGAGAAATTAACTGCATGATGACCAGACTATATCCAAGATATGAGCTTCCACAATTCCGAGAATCAGCTGCAAAGAAATGGGAACAGATGGACCTTGGAACTGAAGGTTCAGTTCAGTTGCTCTGTTGTGTCTGACTCTTTGTGACCCCATGCACCACAGCACGCCAGGCCTCACTATCCATCACCAACTGCCAGAGTCTACCCAAACCCATGTCCATTGACTCAGTGATGCCAGCCAACCATCTCATCCTCTGTCGTCCCCTTCTCCTCCTGCCCTCAATCTTTCCTAGCACCAGGGTCTTTTCAAATGAGTCAGCTCTTCGCATCAGGTGGCCAAAGTATCGGAGTTTCAGCTTCAACATCAGTCCTTCCAATGAAAACCCAGGACTGATCTCCTTTAGGATGGACTGGTTGGATCTCCTTGCAGTCCAAGGGACTCTCAAGAGTCTTCTCCAACACCACACTTCAAAAGCACCAATTCTTCAGTGCTCAGCTTTCTTTATGTTCTAACTCTCACATCCATACATGACTACTGGAAAAATCATAGCCTTGACTAGATGGATCTTTGTTGACAGAGTACTGTCTCTGCTTTTTAATATGCTGTCTACGTTGGTAATAATTTTCCTTCCAAGGTGTGTCTTAATTTCATGGCTGCAATCATCATCTGCAATGATTTTGGAGCCCCCCCAAAACTAAAGTCAGCCACTGTTTCCACTGTGTTTCCCCATCTATTTGCCATGAAGTGATTGGAAAAGATGCCATGATTTCAGATTTGTGAATGTTGAGCTTTAAGCCAGCTTTTTCACTCTCCTCCTTCACTGTCATCTGCTGCTGCTACTGCTAAGTCGCTTCAGTCGTGTCCGACTCTGCGCGACCCCATAGACGGCAGCCCACCAGGCTCCCCCATCCCTGGGATTCTCCAGGCAAGAACACTGGAGTGGGTTGCCATTTCCTTCTCCAATGCATGAAAGTGAAAAGTGAAAGTGAAGTCTCTCAGTCGTGTCTGGCTCTTAGCGACCCCATGGACTGCAGCCCACCAGGCTCCTCCATCCATGGGATTTTCTAGGCAACAGTACTGGAGTGGGGTGCCATTGCCTTCTCCATTCACTGTCATCAAGAGGCTCTTTAGTTCCTCTTCACTTTTTGCCATAAGGCTGGTGTCATCTGCATATCTGAGGTTATGGATGTTTCCCCCCGGCAATCTTGGTTCCAGCTTGTGCTTCCTCGAGCCCAGCATTTCTCATGATGTACTCTGCATATAAGTTAAATAAGCAGAGTGACAGTATACAGCCTTGACGTACTCCTTTTCCTATTTGGAACCAGTCTGTTGTTCCATGTCCAGTTCTAACTGTTGCTTCCTGACCTGCATACTGGTTTCTCAAGAGGCAGGTCAGGTGGTCTGGTATTCCCATCTCCTTCAGAATTTTCCACGGTGTATTGTGATCCACAAAGTCAAAGGCTTTTGCATAGTCAATAAAGCAGAAATAGATGTTTTCCTGAAACTCTCTTGCTTTTTCAATGATCCAGCAGGTCTTGGCAATTTGATCTCTGGTTCCTCTGCCTTTTCTAAAACCAGCTTGAACATCTGGAAGTTCATGGTTCATGTATTGCTGAAGCCTGACTTGGAGAATGTTGAGCATTACTTTACCTAGTGTGTGAGATGAGTGCAATTGTTCAGTAGTTTGAGGATTCTTTGGCATTGCCTTTCTTTGGGATGGGAATGAAAACAGACCTTTTCCAGTCCTGTGGCCACTGTTGAATTTTCCAAATTTGCTGGCATATTGAGTGCAGCACTTTCACAGCATCATCTTTCAGGATTTGAAATAGCTTAACTGGAATTCCATCACCTCCACTAGCTTTGTTCATAGTGATGCTTTCTAAGGCCCACTTGACTTCACATTTCAGGATGTCTGGCTCTAGATGAGTGTGAGTGATCACACCATTGTGATTATCTGGGTCATGAAGACCTTTTTTTTGGTACAGTTCTCCTGTGTATTCTTGCCACCTCTTAATATCTTCTGCTTCTGTTAGGTCCATACCATTTCTGTCATTTATTGAGCCCATCATTGCATGAATGTTCCCTTGGTATCTTTAATTTTCTTGAGATCTCTAGTCTTTCCCATTCTATTGTTTTCCTCTATTTCTTTGCATTAATCACTTCAGTATTCTTGCCTTGAGAACCCCATGAACCGTATGAAAAGGCAAAAAGATAGGACACTGAAAGATGAACTCCCCAGGTCGGTAGGTGCCCAATATGCTACTGGAGATCAGTGGGGAAATAACTCCAGAAAGAATGAAGGGATGGAGCCAAAGCAAAAACAACACTCAGTTGTGGATGGGACCAGTGATAGAAGCAAGGTCCAATGCTGTAAAGAGCAGTATCGCATAGGAACCTGGAATGGTAGGTCCATGAATCAAGGAAATTGGAAGTGGTCAAACAGGAGATGGCAAGAGTGAACGTCGACATTCTAGGAATCAGCGAACTAAGATGGACTGGAATGGGTGAATTTAACTCAGATGACCACTATATCTACTCCTGTGGGCAGGAATCCCTTAGAAGAAATGGAGTAGCCATCATGGTCAACAAAAAAGTCTGAAATGCAGTACTTGGATGCAATCTCAAAAATGACAGAATGATCTCTGTTCGTTTCCAAGGCAAACCATTAAATATCACAGTAATCCAAGTCTATGCCCTGACCAGTAATGCTGAAGAAGCTGAAGTTGAACAGTTCTATGAAGACCTACAAGACCTTTTAGAACTAACACCCCCAAAAGATGTCCTTTTCATTATAGGGGACTGGAATGCAAAAGTAGGAATTCAAGAAACACTTGGAGTGACAGGCAAATTTGGCCTTGGAGTACAGACTGAAGCAGGGCAAAGACTCATAGAGTTCTGCCAAGAGAATGCACTGGTCATAGCAAACACCCTCTTCCAACAACACAAGAGAAGACTCTACACATCGACATCACCAGATGGTCAACACCAAAATCAGATTGATTATATTCTTTGCAGCCAAAGATGGAAAAGCTCCGTCAGCAAAAACAAGACTGGGAGTGGACCGTGGCTCAGAATATGAACTCCTTATTGCCAAATTCAGACTTAAATGGAAGGAAGTGGGGAAAACCACTAGACCATTCAGGTATGACCTAAATCAAATCCCTTATTACTATATAGTGGAAGTGAGAAATAGATTTAAGGGACGAGATCTGATAGACAAAGTGCCTGATGAACTATGGATGAAGGTTAATGACATTGTACAGGAGACAGGAATCAAGACCGTCTCCAAGAAAAAGAAATGCAGAAAAGCAAAATGGCTGTCTGAGGAGGCCTTACAAATAGCTGCAAAAAGAAGAGAAATGAAAAGCAAAGGAGAAAAGGAAAGATATACCCATTTGAATGCAGAGTTCCAAAGAATAGCAAGGAGACATAAGAAAGCCTTCCTCAGCGATCAATGCAAAGAAATAGAGGGACTGAAGGTTAACCCTAAAACAACTAAGATGTTCCTGCTCAGACCACTGTTGGCCAATTTGAAGATGACTGTCAGAGATGACTGTGCTCTGTCTATAAAAGCTGTTGTCCCCTGCCTGCTGGGGTGTGTGTGTGTTGGGGGTGGGGGACTTGTGTGTCAGCCTTTAGACAAATGTCTGCCCCCCGCCCCCAATTGCCAGATCTTGAAATAGAGCAAACTTTCCTTTTCACCAAACTGGCCTGTTTGTTGGCTTTTGAGTGGTGAGCAGCCGGACCCCACATACTCTTTTGGTAACATTTTTTTCTTAGATGAAAGAAGGCAACAGGTAGATTCCATCCCCAGCACAAGAATAATTGTAATTCTGGTGTCTTAGCTTTGATTTTAACGAAGATTACTGAGAGTAATGTAACCAGCTTTATATTTACCCAAAAAGGTTTATTTCAAATAAATTAAGTGGTAAAATTCACTAAAAAATTAGCTGCTTATTTAATAAATCTCTAATCATATAGTGTTAAGAAAATACTACTAGTTCTTTAGTCAGGGCTGACAACATTTTCTAAAAGGCAAATAGTAAATATTTAAGATTTTACCACACGACCTGTGTTGCATATACTTATTTTTGTTATTGTAGGAGAAAAACAGCCACAGATAAAAGATAAATCAAGGAGCATGGCTGTGAGCCAAAAATATTTTATTTATAGACACTGAGATCTGACTGTCATATAATTCTTATGCCTCATGAAATAATTTTTTTTTAATTTAAAATTATGAAAACCCTTACTAGCTTGCAGGCCCTTAACACAGGCTGTGGTCAGAATTTGACCCTTGGGATGCAGGAAACCATGACATGTTCTAGAGAGCAATAATGGAACTGACCCTTCTTAGAAACCAACATTAAAAAAACAACTGTACTAGACACATGACAGATATCGGAAAACTCAAAACAAAAGCAACACAGAACACAAACTATGAAGAGCTGCCCAAGGTGTGAAGGAATCAGGTCCCGCCCAGGATGCCCAGCCTCCATGCATGCACAGTGCCTTCATGTTGGTGTCCTGAGCAGCCAGCAGTGCATGAGGCTGCTCTGTCCACATGCCCCCTGTCCTGCCACATGCAGGGCACCCATTAGTTGTGAGCAGCATTACTAGTTGAGCACAGTTCATCACCAAGTCACCACTACCTACCGTGTCTCCTGGAGGGAGAGAAGCCACCTTTGAATCCTCAGCCCTGTGCAGAGCTGTTATTCCAGCTCCTGTCCACCATGTAGTAGCTTGTTCAGGGTGCCGAGATCCATCCCAGAGCTAATCAGGGCTCGAGTCCTCAGAGGAATCCACACCATCCTTGCAACCCTCCAGGGAAGTGACCCTGCACCCACAGGAAGTGCAACTTCAGATCTCGGGGTGTCAGCTGGGTAAGGGGGGGGCAAGCATGGAAAAGGCATAGTGCATAGCTCTGCATGGATGAAAGCCGCAGTCTTTGCTAATTGGTGTGATATTATATTAAAATTTTTTGTGTCTAAATATGAATAGGAAATTATGTCCCAGTCTTAATTTGTATAGATAGTTTTCTCTTTTTAACTTTTTACTTACTGTATTTTTTATTTCAACTTTCCAGTTTATCTTGCCAATTTTTCTGCAAGGATGTTCACTCTATTACAGATTTTTAGATGCTATTTATTAGGAATATCATATTTCTTCCACATATATTATAAATAGCATTCTGAGTTGACAGTTATCTTTAAAGAAAGGTAATACCCAAGAATGTTCAAACTACCGCACAGTTGCACTCATCTCACACCATAGCAAAGTAATGCTCAAAATTCTCCAAGCCAGGCTTCAGCAGTACATGAACCTAGAATTACCAGATGTTCAAGCTGGATTTAGAAAAGGCAGAGGAACCAGAGATCCAATTGCCAGTATCTCTCTCAAAAAGCAAGAGTTCCAGAAAAACATCCACTTCTGCTTTATAGACTACACCAGAGCCTTTGTGTGGATCACAGCAAACTGTGCAACGTTCCTCAAGAGATGGGAAAACCAGACCCCCTGACATGCCCGCTGAGAAACTGTTGCAGCCTGGAGGAGCAGAGGCCAGAACCTGCCCCAGGGCCGTCCTAGCAGGCATGCAGATGGACATCCTTAGGGCGGGGTGTGCTCCCTGCTCCGCTTCACTGCCTGCCCTGCGTCCATCTCCAGGGAGACAAAGCAAGATATTCCTGGTTAACAGCAGAGCCTGCGCTAATCAAACCCACCAGTGTAGCTATTCCCTAATTGTCTCATGTGACTTCTACCAATAAAAGTGCGGCTAAAAGGAGCCATTTTGTCTTCCTGCCATGGAGAGCAGGAGGGCCCCCTGACTCCCTGCTTGCCAAATTATATGTGTTTATCTTTTCATTACCCACCCCCCCCCGCCCCCATTTCAGGTCTTTCTCATCTGCTGTGCTGGACATGGCCAGAAATCTGTATGCAGCTCAAGAAGCAACAGTTACAACCAGACATGAAACAATGGACTGCTTCCAAAAAGGAAAAGGAGTATGTCAAGGCTGTATATTGTCACTCTGCTTATTTAACTTATATGCAGAGTACATCATGAGAAAGGCAGACCTGAGGAAGCACAAGCTGGAACCAAGATTGCTGGGAGAAATATCAATCACCTCAGATACGCAGATGACACCACCCTTTTGGCAGAAAGTGAAGAGGAACTAAAAAGCCTCTTGATGAAGGTGAAGGTGGAGAGTGAAAAAGTTGGCTTAAAGCTCAACATTCAGAAAACGAAGATCATGGCATCCGGTCCCATCACTTCATGGGAAATAGATGGGGAAACAGTGGAAACAGTGTCAGACTTTATTTTTCTGGGCTCCAAAATCACTGCAGATGGTGACTGCAGCCATGAAATTAAAAGACGCTTACTCCTTGGAAGGAAAGTGATGACCAACCTAGATAGCATATTCCAAAGCAGAGACATTACTTTGCCAACAAAGGTCCGGCTAGTCAAGGCTATGGTTTTTCCTGTGGTCATGTATGGATGTGAGAGTTGGACTGTGAAGAAGGCTGAGCACGGAAGAATTGATGCTTTTGAACTGTGGTGTTGGAGAAGACTCTTGAGAGTCCCTTGGACTGCAAGGAGATCCAACCAGTCCATTCTGAAGGAGATCAGTCTTGGATGTTCTTTGGAAGGAATGATGCTAAAGCTGAAACTCCAGTCCTTTGGCCACCTCATGCGAAGAGTTGACTCACTGGAAAAGACTCTGATGCTGGGAGGGATTGGGGGCAGGAGGAGAAGGGGACGACAGAGGATGAGATGGCTGGATGGCATCACTGACTCGATGGACGTGAGTCTGAGTGAACTCCGGGAGTTGGTGATGGACAGGGAGGCCTGGCGAGCTGCGATTCATGGGGTCGCAAAGAGTCAGACATGACTGAGCGACTGATCTGATCTGAAAGTTTTGTGAAGAAAGAAATGGAGCGTAGCTTCAGAAGGGAAGGGAAGTCCAGCAATGTCGAATGAGGTCCAGTGGTGGCTGGGGATTCATCTGGAGGAACTTCTCTGAAGAAGGGCCTGGGGTCCACCCGAAAGCTGAAGTGAGAGCCCGTGCCTGGGAGGGGAGCGAGTGTCCAGAGCAGGATGAGGGCTCCCGGGAGACTGACTGTAGCAGGGCTGGTCTCCGGGCGCCCCGGGATCGAGTGTCCAGAGCAGGATGAGGGCTCCCGGGAGACTGACGGTAGCAGGGCTGGTCTCCGGGCGCCCCGGGAGCGAGTGTCCAGAGCAGGATGAGGGCTCCCGGGAGACTGCCTGTAGCAGGGCTGGTCTCCGGGCGCCCCGGGAGCGAGTGTCCAGAGCAGGATGAGGGCTCCCGGGAGACTGACTGTAGCAGGGCTGGTCTCCGGGCGCCCCCCTCCCCTCCCCTCGGCTGGTGCCCACAGGCCGGGTAACCACCCTTGGGAGGGCTCGGCAGGAAGCCTCCCCGCGGAGGGAGCCCACAGCTGTCTCGCTGCTCGTGGCTGTCGCTCAGTTTCTTGGGCTGCCAGGTCATCCGAGCTATTGCTGTGAGAGGGAAATTCTGCCTGAAGTTATGCTTGAGGCCTGAGCTCTCTTATTATCAAATTAGGCCAATATCTGATATATAATGTGAATACCTGGCATACTACCATGAAATATCTAAATATCCATGTGCTGAAAGCTAACTCCATCCCCACAGGTGCAAGTTAACGCAGGTGAACTGGCGCATGTGTGACCGGTATAATGGTAGTGGTAAGAGCGGGAATGAATCGTGAGGGTAGATGACCAGGTGGAATCTCTCGATTCAAATCCATGAATCTCTGAGCACTTTGTGAGCAGGTTACAGTTCAAGTGTCATTGCTGGCCTGAGAGGTAGCATGAACAGTACTTTTTTGATGGGTTAATGCATATGCGATGCAGGAGTCCAGATCCACAGTACCCAGCAGTATCTTTGGTTATAGACAGGTCCAGAAAAAGCTATCAGCTCATTGTTGGCTCTTTCAAAGCATGTATCAGCTGTGTGGTGGCTGGAAATGTTAGTGCTGTAAATGCACCTCACCCACCATGTACCTGTTGGCCTTGTAGATGAGCAGGTGGCTGACTGCACAAATGACTTGGTTTTAATCTCTAGAGCACCCTTTGCTGTGGGCTTGGTGAAGTGCAGGTCCTCAGCACACAGCATTCTCATCCCTCCTGGACTGTTTCTGGCTCCTCTTTACTATTTGGGTTCCACAAGCCTCATCTTTGGCAGCACACTGTGCTTTTACCACAAACAGCACTTTCTTTCAAGGTGCGTCTTGTCCTTCACCGCTGGTGCTGGGGTCAGACTGTCCCCTGCCCCATGGCTCTTTCCCAGGCCTTTCCTTTTCACTCTCCTGTGGCTAAAGCTCTGACCCACCCACCAAGTGTGAGACCTCTTCTCACTATTTTGCACTCAGGGCAAGCCTACTTATTCTGGGAGTTATTCTTCCTTAATACTTTCTGTCTATAACCATGACCAGGACCAAGCACGCAAATATCTTTCCATGCAAGCCCCTCCTGACTTTCAGCTCTGCTGGGCATGTTGGTGCTGACTCTCATATGGATGGTGAGTTGACACTTGACAGGTGAGCTTTCCATGAACCACGTAGAAAGTATGGTTGGTAAGCCTCTGACACAGATTCCCCCATGGGAAATCATTGTCACCTCCTGAGACAGTCCTGGGAACAAAGTCAATGACCAGAGGATTCAGTGTTTCCAGACAAATCTAGTGGTTGTTGCAGACACAACCTACCCCTACATCCAAGATCAAGTGTGACGAAAGGCATAGGAGCAGCCTGAACCAGTCAGCTCTGCTCCTCTCCTGGCTGCAGTCCAATAAACTCCAAATAGAATGCCTCTTTGTTGCAATCAAGTGTCCAGTTCTAAAATTTTGTTAACAATGTATATAATAAAGGAGAGGGAAAGCCAGCTTTACTGAAACTTGTGGATAATGCAATTCTTATCCATGCTACTGTTTGACACAATTCAGGTTTAAGAGCATCTTATTTTCCAGGAAAGACACTATACAACTAAAGGTGTAATTTCTAGTGCCTCCTTAATTTTCCCAGTCTCTGGCTATGAGAACTGCACTTAATGTTCTCTAGTATATTTTCAGGGACATGACAAAAACACTATTAAGATCCTTCCTGATAGATGTTCTGAAATAGAACTAAGTAGCTGCAAGAACTAAATCTCAGTTTCAACTCCAGTAGAGGAGAAGCTGCATTGCTGGACACAGTTCAAATAAACACTGAATCTTCCCAAGAATGGGCTGGGCACCCCCAGCATTTACCTTGAGGCTGCAGCAAGGAATAATAAATCTGACCCCGCATTAGGTCTGTTTCTTTAACTTTAACCTTTACACTTTATCCCTGATTTCTTCAATTTATGTATATTGCCTATAGCCTGAGATATACAGGATACGCCCGTTGTCAAGGCTCAGACTTTTGAGTCTAATATATTTCCATTCATATGCTGATAGAAATTTGCAGAATAGAGAACAATATTTATCTTGTTGGAGGTTTACAGGAATACCATGACCTGACATATGTGGAAACTTCAAGAATAAATCATTCCCAAACCAAGAGGTTTGCAACAGCTAACCAGGCCACTCTCGCACACTGCCTAGAAAAATGCTTGGATGAAATGCTGCAAGAAGTTCCATGTATTTTGGGCATGTGCCACCCATCATCTCTGTCTAGCCCTGCAATAAATTTTTATTTAAACTGACATTTTGGTATGTTCACCATGCTTCAGGCACATGACTTTGCATTTTTAATCAAGGTCATCTGCAACATCTGGAAGAGACCATAATGGAAAAACATGAAAGTGCTATTTTTAAAGATATGTGAATCATTTTCATATGTAGTATTATCTAAATAAAATGCTATCCATTATTTTTGGAAGGTTCTGTATTTTCATCATTTCATGGATGTAAATCTGAGGTTATTAGAGAACACGAAATATGCCATCTGCATTTCAGACTTCCCAATTAGACTGAACTTGTGAAACCGCTCTAGGCCGAGATGCCAGATGGCCGCCCTGCCGCTTGGTGTCTGTCTCCATCAGCCATGCCCAAAAGGCACGTGAGATCACAGACAGCACGTAGCGCGCCCAGAACACACAACAGGATCCTCCTGAACCCAGAACGGCGATTGTTATGGATCCACGTGGAGGGCGTCGATATCCCCACCTGATGCCTGAATAGGAGTCACACAGACTCGATGGGTTTGAGCTTGGGTGGGGTGCCCTATCCGGAGAGATCACGTGGGTCAGAAAGCACACACGGAACAGAATAAAACCAAAGACCACAGCCAAGTCGAGGGAGGGCTGAACCCGAGGACCTCACCGGTCCCGTGGCATCACGTGCTGTACACGGCCTTTCTCGATGGCCGAGAGGGGCGTGGAATGTCTGTGTCCCCGAATTGGTGTGTTGTGCCCGAAACCACGCCACGGAGAGGGATCGTGTCTGATGCTCATCATCTCTCAAAAGATACATACACCGGGTCTCTTTAGAAAACGATGGAAGGATATCTTTGAATGCCAAAGGGTATGACGTGGGAAAGACACATCCAAGTGGAATCAGCGTGGCCGAGAGAGCTCCCCCAAATAGAGAGGGGAGGCCATCGAGGAAGAGGTCTGTGTGTCTCAGTCTGGATGGAATGTACACTTGGAGCACTGACTGGGTCCCAGAGGCCTCCAGATCATCTAAGGAAACAGTGTTCCCGAAATTCAAGATACCTCTCACACCCTCCCCTTTCCCTAAATACCTTGTGACCGTCTACCCTGGAAGAAGAAACATGTCCTTTGTTGCATGACAGCAAATCCTAATTGCTCTCAGCTGGCTTGACAACCTCACGAGGTTCAGCTTTCTAGGCCCCTGACTCTTTCCTGTGGAACATTCCCTGGGTTTTATTGAAATCTGTGTCCCTGCATGGCAATATCTAAGACCCTCCCCCCCCCACACACACACAATAAAGCTTTCTTTTCTTTTTTCTTTCTTTCCTTTTTTTTTTTTGGTGTGCAGCCAATACTGACCATTCATTGAAAGATAATAAAACTAGGTGATGTTATGTGTTTCATGTCCCGGTGTATTGAAATAGAATGTTCTTCGTTAAGGACATACAACATCCTCTGTTCTAACGTGTACAGAATGGTGACTTGATGCACCTGTCTGTTGCAAAAGAATCATTCATGACCACCCAAGCGGTAGCTCATAGCTTGATCACAACCCATACGTGTCATGACTGTATGCGAAAGAAAGTGAAGTCACTCAGTCGTGTTGGACTCTTTGCGACCCCACGGACTGTAGCCTACCAGGCTCCTCCGTCCATGGAATTTTCCAGGCAAGACTACTGGAGTGGGTTGCCATGTCCTTCTTCCATTGTATGGGAAGTGAATGCGTCATGTCCACGGTCATGGCGACTTTCGAATATGATAATGCTGCTGCTGCTGCTGCTGCTGCTGCTGAGTCGCTTCCGTCGTGTCCGAATCTGTGCGACCCCGTAGACGGTAGCCCGCCGGGCACCCCCGTCTCTGGGGTTCTCCAGGCAAGAACACTGCGGTGGGTCGCCATGTCCTTCTCCAAGGCGTGAAAGGGAAAACGGGAAGGGAAGTCACTCCGTCGTGTCCGACTCTGTGCGACAACGTGGACTGCGGCCTACCGGGCTCCTCCGTCCACGGGATTTTCCGGGCAAGAGGACTGGAGTGGGGTGCCGTTGCCTTCTCCGAATATGAGACGACGATAATACCAATACTATTCTTTAGAATCACCGTGCTCTTTGTGACGTAGACAGTATATATGTACCTTATCCGTGAAGTTCCCCCCCCCCCGCCCCCCCGCCGTTACATCGGCATCTTCCCATGTCTCCCTCCCCCAGCCGCTCTGTGATGATCGTTTTCATTGTTTTAGGTGGCCTTGCATGGCATGTCAGTGACAGGAGAAACTCTTTTTCTTTCTCTACCTGACTTCTTCATTGGGCATCACTCCCTAAGTCCCATCCATGCGATCACGATGTAAGACTGTGTTCATTCCTGGGGCTACCTGGGACACCTAGATCTACCTATCGATCGATCTCTACCTGGATCGTGTATCTTCTTGATCTAGTCTTCCCTTGATGGACACTTGGGCTGGTTCCCCATCTTGACTCTTGTGAATGGATGCTGCGATGGACCTGGGAGTGCAGGCCTCTCTCTGCGAGTTTCAGGTTTTATTTTCTTTCGAGGTCTACCTAGAAGTGAGATGGTTGGCAGGATCCGTCCTTTCTCCACCACGATTCGTTTCTAAGTCCTTCTGAGGTGATCCAGTTGCTGCTGCTGCGGCTGCCGCTAAGTCGCTTCCGTCGTGTCCGACTCTGTGCGACCCCATAGACGGCAGCCCGCCAGGCTCCCCCCTGTCCCTGGGATTCTCCAGGCGAGAACACTGGAGTGGGTTGCCACGGCCTTCTCCAATGCGTGGAAGGGAAAAGGGAAAGGGAAGTCGCTCGGTCGTGTTCGACTCTTCCTGACCCCGTGGACGGCGGCCTACCGGGCTCCTCCGCCCATGGGAGTTTCCAGGCGAGAGGACTGGAGTGGGTTGCCGTGGCCTTCTCCCGTGATCCGGGGAACGATCCGTTCTTTTCCAATAGACGCCGTTTGAATCCACGCGACTGCATACGTCTTAGGGAATACGGCGACGACGACGACGACCCAAACGCTCCCGTGAGCACCGTGGAACCGGAGGGTGTGTCCGCGGGATGATTCCCCGGTGCCAGCTTTCCACGGCTCGTACGCGTCCACGAGCCCCCTGCGGTCGGCATGTCATTCGATAGACACGGAACCACGGTTGTCACGGACCAGGGTTGCCTAGGTGCCAGTCGATCCCCAGATGAGTGGAGGGATGACAGAGTCCTTAGGGAACAGAGTGGAGACACAGAGAATGATTTCCACGAGATGAGGGCAGTGAGACGAGAAGAACGACGGGAAGTGGTGCCCGGGGAGCCAGACATGGTCGAACAGGAAAGAAAACGTGTCAGACGAGACGAGATGGGAGAAGGATTCCAAGTCAGTGGAGCAGCACGGGGGAGACAGGCCCAGAAGATGCGAGCGGATGCTGGGGGCACGGCACACCTGGACCCGTGAGCGCGCAGGGAGCCGAGAGGGATGGCCGTCCATCGCCTGCAGGTCCGCGTGGGCCGATCTCCAGGGCCCGGACTGTGAGGGACTTCGTGAGAACAGTCATGCTCACGGTGCCCACGGGTCACGTCTCCACGGTGCTCTCAGCACTGTACGGAGAGCTCCCCGAGCTGCCCATGGCACAGTGAGCTAGGGTTTCTTTATGTGTATCGACAGAAGATTCAGGGAGCTTCCCGAGTGACGGGACTAGGTATTGGCCGCTCGCGTCCGATCTCAGGCAGGCCGTCTCGCTCGACGATCATTGGACGTATTTGATGTCTGTGGGGGCGTGCTCTGTGTCTTCGTGGCCGTGCAAGCTGTTCTCTCTCTGTGGAGAGAGGGGGTTGCTCTACGGTCGTGTGTCTGGGCTTCTCGTGGCTGTGGTTCCTCTTGGGGGGCAGGGGCGCCGGGGCACGTGGGCTTCAGTGGCTGCTGGGTGTGGGCTCAACACTCGCAGCAGCCAGGATCTAGAGCACAGACTCCATCACCGAGGCGTATGCGTAGCGTGTGGGCTCTTCCCGGACCGGGGGCGAAACCCACGTCTCCTGCATGGGCACGGGATCGTTGACCACGGGGCCCCCGGGGAAGCCCCAGTCCCGAACTCAAGATGGATCTCTTGACGTCACCGCTTTTTCTTGGAGAGGTTCGAAACGATCGGGCCAGGGAGAAGGACACAACCTGGACGTCCTTTCGATGGGATCCCTGAGTCCAGGAGGAGCCGTGCAGACGCCGATAAGGGAGAAAGGGGATGATTTTGCCTTTTTGTAAGGTGAGGATTGGACTCGCAGTCCACACTCCTGTTCCCACCGCTCCCCTCCGGGAACTGGAGTTCGAATCTAGATGGGCCTCTGAGCACACACCTGGCCGGGCTCCATCATGCCGGGTTGACCTTCGGTGCTCACAAACCGGCGGCACGCTTGCTGCCTCTCGACGTGTCCTAGAGAAGAAGACATCGGATTCCGTATCAGATCAGCTTCTTTGATGAGCGACGGCACGACAGCCACAGCAAGTGGGATGGATACACACAAACGTTGGTTTCTTTTGGACTATGAGCCCACCTCTGTTCGTGTGTGTGTGTGTGTGTGTGTGTGAGAGAGAGAGAGAGAGAGAGAGAGAGAGAGAGAGATGCCTTGGTGGTTCTAAAGCAAGAAGCACTGAGGAGTGAAGACATTCTCGAACGAACATATTTTCCTTCATTTCAGTCGTGATGGTCCAATGAGTTGGAGGACGACGTGGACTGTTTCGGGGTAGATGAGTTTAGAAGGCTGTGAAGGGACTTCCCTGCCTGGTGGTCCAGTGGTGAAGAATCCACCTGCCGATGAGGCAGGGGACAGGGTGTTTTCGATCGATCCCTGATCCGGGAAGATGCCGCCGGGCTCCGGGCAGGTTCGATATGAACCTACAGAATGGACGGACAGTGCCAGGCGTGAAGGCGAGGGCAGGCAGACGGGGGACTCTGGACGAGGATGACTGACACGGACGGACACGGACGCCTCCGTTGTAGGTGGGCTGTGGCCGGCTGGCACACTCCTCTGGGGCAGGATGTTCCTAGGACCGTTGGGGAGCATGCCCGTGCGCGCCCGTGGGAGGAGCAGGGGACCGAAGGGAACTCTCTGTCCTCTCTGCTCCACGGGGCCCGCGGCACCCTAATCGGCTCCAAGAGAGGATGCCTCCGATGGAAAGACAAACCCACACGTGAGGGACCCTCCCTTCTGGTTCACTTGGATTCGGAAAGCGTGACGGTCAGGTTCACTCAATGCTCTGGATGTCTGTGCTTCCTGAGGTCCTGGCCTACTCACGGGAAGGACCCACGGAGCCGGATGAGATCTCCCTTTGCACGGCGGCGGCGGCTCCAGGGTGCACACGTTTCAGTGGCTACGGCTTGTGGACATCGATCGCACCGAGACCCGGTGTGCCAGACGCCTGTGTCCACGATGGGTGAACAGTTCTAAGTGTGGGAAGCCCCAAACTTGCCACTGCCTGTTCGATCTGCAGGGACTCTGCGAAGCACAAACGTGCCCGGTCTCCTGACCGATCCCCTTTTCGGAGCCAGCCTGGTGCGTGATCTCTTTTCCAGGCCGCAGGCACACACTGGCGCTGGGGAGCTGTGTTCCTGTTCCTCCTCCTCCTCCTCCTCCTCCTCCTCCTCCTCCTCTCTGCCCCCACCCTTCCCCCCACACGCAGGCTCCCCCACCCCGCCTGGCCCCGGCCCGTCCGGGTCTCCCCCACCCGCGGAAAAGGCCAGGAAAAACATGGTCCCTGAACGACGCAGCTGAGAAACAGTGGAAGTCCACTCGGATGCGGTTAGGAGACACCTGAGCATACCTAGGCCAACACTGCCACCGTGTGGGGTGAGAGGCCAGCGCGAGGGGAGCTCGACAGTTCAGAGGAGGGGGAAGAGGAGCAGGAGGGAGAGAGGGAGGGGGGGCGGGGGGGGCGTTGGGGTGGAGTGGGGGGGTGGGGGGGGGGGTGGGGGGTGGGACAGGCTGAAGCTGTCTCAGGGCGATGACGTGGATGAAAACGTTCCCCTTCGGAAGGGCGCTCCGAAGAGATCGTGGCGGCGGGACCTGGAGAGCACAAAGGGCTTCGTTTTGGAGGCTGATCTTCAAGCTGGGAGTGGGGGGGTGGGGTGGGGGAGGGGAATCATCCAGACAGAGGAAAGACACCAGGCCGAGAAGGCAAGAGAGATTCTTTACACAAGTGAATCGGATGCTTTTCTGTCCATGTGTTCCCTAATTACACCATCACGGAAATCCAGCCAGCCAGCCAGCCAGCCACCCACCATCGTTTCGCTCCTTTCCTGTTCTCTACATTTTGAACGGCGAGTGAGGGAGAGAGTCTTTCAATGGTTTGAGAGGAGTTTGGAATGTCGTGGGACCATGGTACTTTTCAGCCATGGATGAACGTGACGGCTTCTTTTGTCCGCTTCGGCGTTCAGGGTTATCCCCAACTCCCCCTGCCGAGTGAGGCCTGTGTGTCGCTGTGTGCTGGAGGACACCGTGCTGTCCCCATCTTGATCTTGGACTGAACAAAACCACCGTTGGGAGTGTGTTCGGTTGCTTGGCTTCGTTTCCTTTCCCTATGGCACTCACCTGACCGTCCTGTCCACTCTTGGGATCTTTCATCTCCTCCTCCCCCTCAAGGCAATCGGGTCCTTTTCTTTCTCCTCCTCCTGCTCCTCCTCCTCCTCCTCACCCTAGTTTCTCCCCCCCACCCCCCACCCCCCCCACCCCCCCACACACACAAGTCCCACTCTTCTCAAACGGACGTCTAACTGACTGCCAAAGTTTACTTTTGCCTTCTTTCCTTCCTTCCTTCTTCCTTTCCTTTTTCTTTGGGGGGGGTGTTCCCCCTTTAATTTTCAGCTGTACAGACGATGTTTTAGTGTAGCACATGACACAGCCATCACCAGGATACATCTAGTTAGTGACTGTCCATCACCACCTGGTGTCACGGCAAATGACATTTGGTGTGATGACATGCCCGTGACTCATGTATTTCATAAGTGGAAGGTTGCACCACTTCGTCTTTCTCCCTCGCCAGGGGCACTCACTCATTCTCTCCTCACCCCCGCCCCGCCCCCCCCCCCCCCCCCGCCCTGCACAGTTCCCCCTCCCCCGCCCCTCCCTCCTCTGGCCAGCCCCCCCCCCCCCCCCCCCCGTGTGTTCCTTTGTAGTATGTCTGAGCCTGTTTCTGTTTGGTTCTGTTCTGTTCACCGTGTATGGTTTGGTAGGTTCTGCATGGAAACGACTGATCTGAGGTATTTCATGTAGCATAATACCCTCTAAAGGTCTCTCCAGGTTCCTGCAGACTGTGAGATTTCATTCCCTTCTGGTGGTTGAGTCCCATTCCTCTGTGTGTGTGTGTGTGTGTGTGTGTCTGCATGCGCGTGAGCACGCGTGCACGTGAATAGATCCAGGCATAGGCACACAGACAGAGTTCTATCATGATGTGTGTACGGAAGTCGACCTAGGTATAGGGGTCGATCCCACACATGCACACATCCGTATCTTCTTTGTCCCTTCCCTCCGTGGGCACCCTGTGGAGTTGCTGGGTTGGGTCGAATGGGGGAATCTTTGGGGGAGTGTACATCGCAGGACTCTTTTCCCTAGGGATGTGGTTTCTCTGTCTGTGAGGCGCCAGGGGATGAGATCTGATCTCTCTGAGTCCGCCCACAGTTTTCTCAGCTGCAGAAAAGACGCGTTCGATCCATCAGGAGCCACTGTCCTCTGATGGTTCGAACTTGCTGTCGTGATTGCGATTCCCGGCTCCTGGGCCTTTCCCCTCCGAATGAGAAGGATCATTGTCCAGGGAAACGCCCCGGGGTGGGGTGCTTCCGTGAGCCCGCCCCCACCCCCAGGAGCCCCAGCTCAGCCCAGCCCAGCCCAGCCCTGCCGTGGATGTGTGTTCTACCTTGTGCTTCTGGGTGTCTGCCTGTTCCACCTTTCTTTGGAAGGAAGGGGTCTGTTCGGGCCTCCTGCCCACTTCGCTCATCGGGGGTTGTTTCCCTTTTGGAGGTTGAGGTGTCTGACGCCTTGATCAGTGTTGGACAGAAAAGCCCCTTTTGCAATATGCTTGTGCTTTCCCCGTATATACGGGCGTGTGCGCGCACACGACCGACCGACAGACAGACAGACAGACAGACACACACACACACACGGATGTGTGTTTCCGTCTGGGTATGTACGTGTGTGTCTGTGAGTATATATATGTACGAATGTACACCTATAGATACACACACCACACACGCGCGCACGTAGACATCCACGCAGACACATGGGTATAGATGCACACATACACTGATGCACATGTACATGTATGTATACACGCGCGCGTTTGCGTATGCGTATACATGTGTGTGCATCTATGCACATCGATCTGTGTATAGGCACTCTAGATGCACACGGGCACCTGTACATACGTACATGCGTGCACGTCTACGTATATATACACACGTGTGTATGTAGGCACAGATTCACGCGTGCGTCTGTGTGGACGTACATACGCTCTCTGTAGACGTCTGCGTATGCGTCCGTCCGTACGTATACATGTGTACATACACGTGTGCACATACACACGCAGATGTGTGTGTCTATGCAAGCATGCACGTACGGGTACGCATAGACGTGCATCCACACCTGTGCGCAGACATCACACGTATACACACTATACGTGCATCTAGATGCGTTGACACGTCCGCGTGTATGTGTGTGTGTGTGTGCCTATGTATCCCGACGTCTCTGCACATGTGAGCATGTGTGTTCACGCCTGTGTCTATCCGTGTACGTATGTGTATAGATGCCTCTGCGTATATACACGCAAGCATACACGCACACTAGAAACGCCTAGGCATACACGTGCGCACACAGACACGTGCGTGTACGTGAGCATGCCCTTCGTACGTGTGTGTTTATATGCCTGCGTGCACGTACATATAGACGCGATTACGTGTGTGTATACATATGTACACGTGTATACGCACATGTGTATGTGTTCTCCCTCTCCCTCTCCCTCTCCCTCTCCTCTCCTCTCTCTCTCTCTGACTTTTAAGCTGCCAGGACAGTTCCACGAGTTGACTTTCCTGCCTGGTGGTTTTGTCTCATTTCGTTTCTGAGCTACGTGAAAAAGTTATGTATTCATTGAGTTGGCTGTTGTCACGGGACCCGGGGTTTATTTAGTGGATCCCTATGGACTCCGTCCTCCTCACCAGCACGCCCCTCAACACCATCCCCCCACACCCTCCCCCCAACCCCCCAATCCCCCACCCCCCGCAGCCCTGCCACCCCAGACCTCCCAGGCCGTCCGCCTTTCCGCTGTTTGTGGCCAGTGGTGTTGAAATCCATGTTCTCCTGACCTCAAGTGCACTTTCCCCACCCACCCGCGCATGCTTGTGTGTGTCGTCTCTGGACTTTGTCACGGTGTCTCTACCCAGGTTGAGTTTTGTTTTCTCTTCTTGGGGGTCCGAGTGTCTCCTTCTTTTCCTTTCTTACTCCTAGGCTTGTGTGTCTGTGTCCGTGTCTGCTTTCGAAAGTCCTGCTTTGTTCTCCCAGCAGCGCTTGCCTGGTTTCGCTTTGCCGGTCCCTCCCTCCCTCCCTCCCTCCTTTTCTCCCTCCCTCCCTCCCGCCCCCCTCTTTCGGGGGGCCGGGGGCCGGGGGTTCCTGGGATGTCACTGGTGCCCCCTCTCTCCGCCCACCCCGCCCCGAGCCCCCGCGGTCCGCCGGCGTCTCCGTGGAATGTCCCCCCACCACCCTGGAATCGCGTGGGGGGATCGCGGCTCCTTCGTGGCAGCCTCCAGGGGAGAGATCTCCCGGCTCCTCTCCCTTCCTCTGCGGCCGGGGTCGCGTCGCGTCGCGTCGCTCGGCGGCGGAGGCTCCGGGCCGAGCTCGGGCGTTTGGGCGGCTGGCGCTGTGGCGTCCCCGGCGGCCGGCGACAGCGACCCGTCCTCGGGACGTTCGAGCCGGTTGTCGGGAGCCACCTGGCGGCCGCTTGTATATTGTCCCTCCCCCTCCGGAGCTTCGGCGAGCCCTTCAGGAGGGTTGTGACTCAGCCGCAGGGCCCGAGGCAGAGCTCTCAGACACCGGCTATGCTGGCTGCGACAGTCCCGGTGGCGCCGAGGCCTAGGGACGTCCTGCTGTCGCCGGAGATTGGTTCTCTAGGTTTCCGAGGAGGGTGATCTTCGCGGCGCTCCGGGGCCGGGCTATGGGGTGGCCGGACCGGGTCGACCAGCATCTCCCTGTGCCCCTGTGGCCGCGGAGAAGGACCGGCCGGACCCTCCCTGGGCCGGGCTGCCGCGGTGGGCAGGGAGAGGGTCTTCCCTGCCCGGAGCGCCTGGACTCGGGCTCGGCGGTCCGGACTCCTCCTGGGCCGCCCTCAGGAGCGTTTGCTTCGCCCTCGGCCCCGCTCCGGAGGTGGGGACCCGCCTGCCGGAGTCGTGAGGGTTGACGGGGAGAGGCGGGCGCGTGTGCGGCCGCCCCCCCCCACCCCAACCCGTGGGGTCCGGTCGCCCGAGGCGTCTCCTGGCACACATGCTGTTTCTTTTTCGAAGTCCCGATGGGTCCGGAGACGTGGATGGACCGGACCCTGCTTCCGCGGGTGGCCGGGGAGGGCGCGCCCGACCCTTCAGCGTGCCTTCGTGGGTCTCGTTCGTCGGATGCGACTTTGTCTCACCCCTCCCCACCTCCCTGAATCCCGGTCAGGAGGAGGGGACCGGCTCGGGCCGTCCTGGGTGCCCCATCTAGGACGGTCTGGGTCCCGTCCGGGCGCGGTCCCTGGTTGGGGCCCGCTCGTCTCGTTGGAGGCGCCTCGCTGACGGTTCTTCTTGTTTCTTGATGTTCATCGAAGCCAAATCCCCGTTCGGAGACTCCGACGGACCGGTACCCCTACCCGTGTGGGCGAAGCGGGAGAGGGCGCCCCCGGCCAGCTCCCTCTCCCTTGGTGGGTGTCCGCGCCCCCACTTTGGCCATCGCGCACCCCCTCCCCCTGCTCCCCTTCCCCCGGTCGACCAGATGACTCCCCTTCCCCCCCACCGCCACGAGAGCTCCGGGCCTGGTGTTTATGGGGTAGCGCTGGGGACAGGTGGACGGGCCAAGGTTACGGGGTTCCTCCATGCGAGTCGTGGATGGGCCCCGCTGTCGGCTGCTGTCATTTCGTCGCCCTTAATGGGCCTTTTTTACCACTAGGTAAGTACTGACGCGGTCTGCGTCGGTGTTTATCACCAAAGAAACTTTGGGTCTCTGGATGTACGCGGGCTTCTGGGCTTTTGGGCCGTCAGCTCTGGTCCCCAGTTTGGCCCTTGCCGCTGGAGACGCCCGCCTGGGCCTGTGTGCCGGCTCTTGTGTGGTGTTTGGCTGACTTGATGCGTGGTGCCACCTCTGGTTTCTGGGTGACACGAGGGCGGCGGGGCGAGGCGCCGTGGGTTTTCTACCCTGTGTGCTCCCCGATGTGGGCACCCGGTGAAGGCTGAGAGGTGACCGTGCTCTGTGGGCTCCGTACTCCGTGTCAGGCGTTCTCGAACCTCCTGGGGTCGTGGGCTGCTCTCGCCTGAGGCGAGATTGGGGGGCGGAGGTTGCCCGTGAGGCTTAAAGCGGGCCCCTCTGGTGACTGTCCTCGCTGTGCCTTTGTCACGCTCCACCTTGGCTCATCTGATCAATGTGGTGTGGTCGTGCTCTTCTCAGCCGTGCCTCAGCCGTGCCTCAGCCGTGCCTCAGCCGTGCCTCAGCCGTGCCTCAGCCGTGCCTCAGCCGTGCCTCAGCCGTGCCTCAGCCGTGCCTCAGCCGTGCCTCAGCCGTGCCTCAGCCGTGCCTCAGCCGTGCCTCAGCCGTGCCTCAGCCGTGCCTCAGCCGTGCCTCAGCCGTGCCTCAGCCGTGCCTCAGCCGTGCCTCAGCCGTGCCTCAGCCGTGCCTCAGCCGTGCCTCAGCCGTGCCTCAGCCGTGCCTCAGCCGTGCCTCAGCCGTGCCTCAGCCGTGCCTCAGCCGTGCCTCAGCCGTGCCTCAGCCGTGCCTCAGCCGTGCCTCAGCCGTGCCTCAGCCGTGCCTCAGCCGTGCCCTGTGAACGTGTTTGCTCTTCTCGGTCTGTCCGCGGGGCCCCTGGCCTGAGTTTTTCCCCCTGGCCGTGGTGGAGGGGGAGGAAGGTGGGGGCTGGGTTGCGGCCTCTGGCCCTGACCTTTGGCCTCCTGTCTCACGCCTCGGGTGGCGTCAGTGGGGGTCGTGGGTCTGCTGACACAGCAGATGCTCTCGCTTCGCCTTCCCGGCGTGTTCTCCGCGAGCGGCCGTCCCCGCGGTGGGGAGGGCTGTAGTGCTGCTGTGCTGCACCCCCACGCGCGGGTGCGTGATTGTGCCTCGTTGGATTCTCTGTGGTGCCTCTGGAGCGCTCCAGGTCGTCGCTCAGGTGCCTGAGGCCGAGAGGTGGTGTCGTTCCCCTTAACTCCGGTGTCCTTGGGTCCCCATTGCAGTGGAGTGTGTGTCCTGTGAGTGGGTTCTCTTGGGGGGGTCGAGGTGGTAGGAGAGGCGTGCCTGTTCTCCTCGTCGTCGAGGCTGACGGGTGAGCCTTTGCAGGGGGCGGGACCCGGGTTCTGCGCTGGCCCCTGCAGTGCAGACGCTCCTGTGTTGGTGGTTCGCCTACCTGTACCGCAGATCCCTCCCACCCCAGCTGAGGACTGGTGGCTCGGGGAGTGCCTCTGTGGGCTCGTGGAGTGCCTTTGTGGGCCTGAAGGAGAGAGACGATCTGGGTGAAGGGTGATGAGACCTCGGTGAGAAAGCTTTCTCTAGCGATCCGAGAGGAAGCCTTGGGGTACCGGACACCCCAGCTGCTGCCCCTCCCCAGTGTGAAGTGGCCGCCGTGCCGGCTGCCAAGACCGTGTGGGCAGAACACCCCGCCCCCCACCTCTCATCTGGGGTCGGTGAGGGGGGCGGGTGCGCCGACCCCACGGTGGGGCCGTGTGCCTCTCGTTGCCCACTGTGGCCCGCGCCTCCCCCTTCAAGTTGGGGGAGGGTCCCGCTGGGTCCTGCCGGGCGTCCGGCAGGTGGGGGGCCCGGAGCGTGCGTGCGTGTGCTGTGTGCGTGCGGTCGGCCCCCTGTGGCGTGGTGAGTCTTGGGGCAAAGGGGGGAAGGTGTTGGGGGGCGCGACGTCTGGTCGGCCCCTGCTTCCCCAGCCCGCAGACGTGGTGCAGGAGAGCCTATTGTGCCCGCTCTCTCTCCACGAGCCGCAGCCAGTGGCGGCGTGCAGTCATGGTTGGGGCCGCCTCGCTCGAGAGCATGATCCCTAGGATGTCGAGCCTCAGGGTGGCAGACTAGATGGAAGACGGATCTGTCGAGGATGGATCGTAGAAGATGGGTTTTGGTGGCTTGCCGGCCCTGGCGGTGGGGTTGGGTCGTGGGGATATGCTCCAGGGCTGGCTGGGAACGGTTGGCATCCCAGGCGTGTCATGGGACGGCCCTCGTGTGTGGGTGGTGGTGGGACCCCGTGCTGGTGTTCTTGGTGTCTTTGGTCCCTGGATGGTGCCCGCAGCCCTGTCCCGTGGCCCATGCTGTGTGTGCTTGCTGGCCCCTCCCTGCCGCTGCCGGCCTCTCCTCATCCCGCGCGTGTGACCGCCCTGCGCTCCCTTCCCCTGTCTGGGGCCGAGCCGGCCTCACCTCATGTGGGTGTCATCCCCGGCCTCTGTTGGCCAGTGTTTTTCTGAGGTGGGGTGGTGCTTGGGGAGCCTTGTGCGTGTGGGGGGCGTGGGGGCCGCTGGTGCGTGGAGGGAGAGTGTTCTCCCTGGCCGGCTTGTGGCTCTTGGGTGTGTTGGTGGTGGTGGGTGTGAGCACATGTGAGGGTGATGGGGGCGCCAGTCCGTCACCCCGGGCGTGCTGTGGGACCATCCCTGTGCTGGGAGGCCTTTGGTGGTGACATCCCATGGTGGGCCCTGGCGGCCGACTCGTGCTTCCCCCCGCCACACCACGGGTCGCTTTGAGCCATGCCCCTTGCGGTGGTGTGTGGCTAACCAACCAACACTGCTCCCATTCCGTGGCATTGGCCTCGCGTGGCCGCACCCCGTTGGTGCCCTTCTCTGTTCACCTCAGTTCACTCACCGTCTGCTGTTCTCTGGGGCCGTGCCCCAGTGTGTCTCGCTTCCAGGCCTGCCACGGTACCGATCTTTTGCCCGTTTTGCTGCCGCCTGTCTATCGCTCCTGTTGCGTGCTGGACGAGGAGGAGGTCCCATGATCTACCCCTCCCCCGCCATGCCGCGGACCCCTGCTCCGGTGCGCTTGCCCGAGCGCGGGTCGGTCCCCGGTTTTGCCCACCGTGGGCTGGTTGCCGTGTTCTCGCCGGCTAGCATCCCTTGCCCTTCTGGGGCGGCTGTGATGGTCGGACGCCGAGGGCGTGCATCGGCCGTCCGTGGTGTGGCTGCGGGGGAGCCCCCGCGGGGTGGGCGGGCTTGAGGTGGGGGGCAGGTGCGGAGGGAGAGGGGGCTCTGCTGCCCTCTTCCTCCCCCTTCTCGGCCCTCTGCGCGGTGGCGGCGGTGCGCTACGACCCTCGTGGATCGAGAGTGTGCGCGCGATTGGGTGTCCCTGCCGTGGTGCGGGATGGGGGGTGGCCGGGTCTCCTGGCCGGGTGAGCGCCTTCTTGCCACCCCTCCTCCCCCCTGGCTCCCTCGACTCTCTGGTCTTCCGGCGCCTCTCCACCCCTCCCCGCTTTCCAGGCACGACCGGCTCCTCGTGCTCGTGCCCCTACCTGGTTGATCCTGCCAGTAGCATATGCTTGTCTCAACGATTAAGCCATGCATGTCTAAGTACGCACGGCCGGTACAGTGAGATTGTGAATGGCTCATTAAATCAGTATGTTTCCTTTGGTCGCTCGCTCCTCTCCTACTTGGATAACTGTGGTAATTCTAGAGCCTAATACATGCTGACAGGCGCTGACCCCCATCGTGGGGGGGATGTGTGCATTTATCAGATCAAAACCAACCTGGTCAGCCTCCTCCTGGCCTTGGCTGGGGGGCGGGCGCTGGCGGCTTCGGTGAGTCTAGATAACCTTGGGGCCGATTGCACGCCCCCTGTGGTGGCGGTGAGCCATTTGAATGTCTGGCTTATCTTTTGATGGTAGTCGCTGTGCCTACCATGGTGACCACGGGTGATGGGGAATCAGGGTTCGATTCTGGAGAGGGAGCCTGAGAAACGGTTACCACATCCAACGAAGGCAGCACGTGTGCAAATTGCCCACTCCGGACACGGGGAGGTAGTGACGAAAAATAACAGGAGTCTTTTGAGGCCCTCTAATTGGAATGAGTCCAGTTTAAGTCCTTCCGCGAGGATCCATGGGAGGGGCAAGTCTGGTGCCAGGAGCCGCGGTAATTCCAGCCCCAGTAGCGTATACTAAAGTTGCAGTTAAACTCGTAGTTGGATCTTGG